>NC_092066.1:15767500-16967500 GCF_039877785.1 Chaetodon trifascialis
TTTTGTGCTTGCTATTGTTCTTAGTGCTCATAAAAGGACGAAATGCAAATAAAACAGGAAAATAACACTTCGGGCTGCTCAAAGTCCTCTGTGAGCGCTCTGCTCGTTCATGTGTAAATCAGACGGAGCGGTGAAACTATCTGCGTAGGTAATAGCTCAGCGACCCATTGGTCTATTTTGATGATCAACACCTCAATCAACCAGTCAGAGTCAAGAGAAGAGAGAGGAAGGAAGGAAGGAAGTAACCCCAGAGATAGGTTATCGCATGAAGAGCGCTCCCTCCCCTCTGGAAACACAGAGTCAGAGGAGGAGACATTAGCAGCGTTTTTTTGAGCTGGAATATAACTTTTGACCACAAAACAGCAAAGACATACTGTATGATTTAGCAAAGTTTTTTTCTGCTACTCTTTGGCTGCTGGCTCGCTGAGTTTTCATCGCACAGTGAGGAGGCAGACATCTTCTTGATCATAAGACTCTGCTTTCATATGATAGTGGGCTTTTGTGGTTTGCATGAAGTGGTGAAATCAGCAGATGCAGTACCGCTGACGTGCGCTATTTTCATGTTTTCGTTACATGCTCATATAATTTCTTGGGGTTTGAATTATGTTTCGTTTGGGTGCTGCGTATGCTTGGTAGAGACTTTTAGCTGAGTTTCTCCCCGTCATTCTGGTATGCTACAAGTTAGGATTGGTGCTTCCTAGCGTGAGCATTGATCGTCTGAACTGAGCGCTTGTCACGCTGCCCCCTGTACAGGGAGCTCGTACTGAAGAGGATATAAGAAAAGCCGATGCAGTGGCACGTCCGGTCGGCACCCTACAGGAGCGAGCAGGTGCAGAGATAACGGCGTATTGTCACGAGCCTGTTATTCAGAGAGACGACGACCCCCTTCTCTAGTGGAAAAGTGATGGAGCCAGGCGTTTTCCTCTCATGTCGAGGGTTGGCCGAAAATATCTGTGTGTTTGTGCTACAAGCTCAGAGCGGGTCTTCAGCACCGTGGGCAAAGTCGTCAAGCTGGACAAAGTCAACATGCTGGTTTTTCTGATGAAAAACCTGGAATAGGTTCCAATAGATTAGTTTGTTTTTATTTCATTTTCAATAGCCACCTGACGGACAAAAAAGTTTGGGCTGTCACTTTACCTAGAGGTAGGCTCTAAAAATTACAGGCAGTATTACGTTAGGATTATATATTTTTTAATTGACTTGTGTGATATTTAAAATATTTTTAAATAAAAGTTGTTAATGTTGTACATGTTTTGTTGTTGATTTTTCAGTATGCTTAGGCCTATGTAATGTTTGCTCTTCTGTTTCTGAACACTCAAGGCGCAAGCCGACATTTTGGTGACTCCCTCTGAGCCCTGCAAAGTGATTTTTAATTAGTCACGGTAATACCGTATACCCCGGGAAAATGTGGGGAACGTTTGACAGTATCAAAATTTGGATAACGCCCAACTCTAACACACACACACACACACACACACACACACACACACACAACCACACAACCACACAACCACACAACCACACAACCACACAAATATAATTACCAAAGCATAGCTGTTCTGATTAAATGACAGGTGGAACAATTTTCTCGCAGCCAAATTACAAAGTACCGAACCATATAAGCCCACGAATGCCACAGGCTCTGACACAGGCCTGCATTTAAAAAGAAATGCATCCACTGATAGCTGCAGGTGTTGTGTGGTCAGATGGATTTTTTTCCCATGACAAACAAAATCAAAAGTCTACCGATTTTAACACTCACATGTTTCACTCCTAAATAAGCACTCTATTGTACTTGACATTACATGCTAGTTGGATTAAACTGGGCCAGTGATTACTGTCTCTGATGGGCCACCATGTTCCTTTCTTATGCCCATACAGACTAAAGATTATATAATTTTGTAGTCGTTCAGAATAACTGTTTTCTGAAAATATTCAATGTTTTTTTTAATCAAGTTTTTGTAAAAATAATACATCCAGATTTGACCCAGTATATATTTAGATTACATATTTATCTTTAGAGCTCTTATTTTCTGACTGCCGAGAAAATAATGATGTCTCCATGTGTAATCCACGCTGACATGTTAGTCTAGAGCAGTTGAGGAAATGATGTCATTTTTTAAATATATTGTAAATGTGATGATTTTAGCATCCCTGTATGTTATTGTACATAGGTAGTAATGTTGAGGATGCCACTGACGGCAATCATATTTTGTAATGCAGTGCAAAGTTGTTTACACAGAGCAAACGATATGAGGTAATTAAAGACAGACAGACAGACAAGCTCAGGAATTGCGCGTGTGTCAGAGTGTGTGTGTTTCACAGGATTAGTAGTAATGGTGAATATTATGGTGTTAAAGGTTGTTATGAACTGCGATTAAGGATTAGAGGTTTTCAACAGGGGGCTGGACTGTGATGCTGACGTCTCTATTCCACACATACCCCCCATCACCACCATCACATGCAGACATGCACACACACACACTAATGCACTTTGCCCTGCTCTCTAATCTAGTCTAATCTAAGCACACAAAAACACACACATACATACAGTCTTACTTCCACTTATCAATGAGGGAAATTGTTAACTACACAGACACACTCTCAGTTCATAAAGTCACATGCATCCAGGTCTTCTGGCATTTAAAACATGCTCTTTGCCTTATTTTCCTCACACAGCAATGTACAGTTCATCTAGTGATTGAAATGACATGTTTACATGAACATTTGTAACACTGTGAAGGACCTGTAAGCAAACGATGATTTGTTCACACCTAAAGGTTGTTTTTTCACATACTGTATAAGGTGCAAAGTTATCAACTTTGCAACTTAAAGTTTGTTTAGCTTGCAAACATGTCAACTGGAGCGAAAGCACGTTTCACGGGTACGTACGCATGAGCACAAACACACAAACGCACACGTACAGATGCGACCCCGGTGGCCATAAAGGACGTCAGATTCAATCTTGTCAGATTTCTCCACTGACGCTTGATGTATCAATTTTTAAGTAGCTGGCCTCAACTAACGCCTGGGTAGCCGACGAACACACACACGCGCACGCACACACACCCACACACACAGACAGACAGGCTGCTCTGTGCTCCAGGAGCTGTGGCACTCGAGGGGTACTAGAGGGGTTCCAGCTTGAAAGCCTGTTGCCATGGTGACCATTATGGAGCTCATCTCCCCTGGGCCAGCAAGCTTTACACAACTTCCCTCTCAAAAGAACACACACATGCAAACACACACACTCACTATAACCCCCCACCACCACCACCACCTATCCACACAAACACCACACACACACACGGTTTCTCCTCTTTCTGCCCTTTATGGTAAAGCCGGCGGGGAGCCAATGTTTGACTTGAAGCAAGTGCGACAGAAAGCAAGAGAACAGAGCAATTAACAGTTAAACCAGCAAGAACATTTGAAAGGGAAGCGGAGGAGAGGAGAGGGCTCGCAGCCAGGCAGAGGAAGTATTTGATTCAGAAAAGTGCAGCTAATGTGATTCTGCGTACGTACACAGCCGCCTGGTCCAATGTAATTAGAATGTAATGACTTTGACGACGAGATGTTGAGTTTTGCGTTTGTCTGTGTGTCTGAATGGAACTGAATGCATTCAACAAACTCTTCAGTCAGCAGCTTCTGTCAGGCACACGAGCAGCGTCTTATTTTAGCACAACGTAACTGTTCACACAGAAGTGCAGCTGAAGCCTGAAGATGCCGGAAATTTGAAGTGTCATTCATGGAAGCATACGTCACAGAATTAACTGAAGCATGGCGTGTTTTTGTTCAGTATGCTAGTTTCTACCTTAAGGGCCAGTCACTCAGCTCCATACTGACACATGACTTATACATGACTCCACAACGGTGCTTAACTTAAATCGACAGTATGGCTGCATGTGTAAAAGTGCATATATCTGTGTGTGTGTGTGTGTGTGTGTGTGTGTGTGTGTGTGTGTGTGTGTGTGTGTGTGTGTGTGTGTGTGTGTGTGTTTGTGTGTGTGTGTGTGTGAAAACAAGACTTTACACCTCTGCCAGTGCAGTTGGTTTTGGCTTCCTCCTCTGTGTCAGTTTCTTCTAATAGATCACATTCATTTCATGATGTGGAACAAATTTGCAGACGAATGCGAGTGAGAACATTTACACGTTACCTCGCTTCTGAGAGGTGAGGATTTGCTGCTTCTCTTTGTTTTATGCAGTGGTGGAGGAAGAATTTAGATGCTGTAGTTTAGTAAAAAATACCAATACCATGCTGTAAAAATACTCTTTTACAAGTAAAAGTCCTGTCTTAAAGATGTTACTTAAGTAAAAGGAAGCTAACGGAGTATAATCAGGGAAATGTACTTAGACTTTAGACTGCTTCTTTATTCATCCCAATTCAGGAAATTATTTTGTTGCAGTAGCAATTAAACATACAGAAGAACATAGAATGTATACGGTATATTTTGTGTACTTAAAGTATTAAAAGTAAAAATACTCAATACTGAAAAATGGCTGCTATGACTGCAGGATTTTACTCTTGTAGTTGGTTCATGTGGAGCTCATTTTGAACTACTTCATATGGGACTGCAACTAATGATTATTTTCATTATGGATTAATCTGCTTCATTATTTTCTCCATTAATTGACTGATTGTTTGATTTGTAAATATTATAAGAACAGTGAGAACTGCTGTCATACTTCCACAAACCATGAACCAAAACAATGAGTTAAGAGATGCTAAAAAGCTCGACAGAGCGAGGGGAGTCTGGGAAGAATTCTCTGCGTGTCCATCACTCCGAGTGACACCACTTAGATGATACCCATTGTTGATACAAATATATTGATTAGTGCAGCTTTTTTGAGACGTATCCTTGTTTAGATAACCGTAACAGGCTTATTATAATTGATTCAAGTAGTTGCACCCCTAAAAGCAGCACAATGGAATGGAAATAGAAAATAGAAGAGGACAAACTCAATCAGCTCATGCAGTGTTTTCCCAGAGGAAACAGCTGGGTTGTTCCCTTCTCAATCAGTGCGTGGTTACTGAGGGTGTGTCTTGAGTAGCAGTACTATATCATATCTAAGAGCTATCGATTGGCATAAATACACTAAGTCTCTCTGGTGACCATATGAATATTTAATAAGACACTGGATCTGAGGCCACTCTTTGTCTTTAGAAGAAACACACACACACAAACACACACACGCACCCTATATACTGAACAGCACTATCAACCGTTACCTTGAAGCAAATTTGGAGTTCGCTTATAGTTCTACAACATAGTTTTTGTGACTAAACTTTTGCGCTCCTGTGTGTCTGCTTTGTGTGTGCGTGGATGTTTATGTGAGCACTGTCTTACTGCCTCAGCCTTCTTGTCCCTTTTTCATATCTATGGTAAATCATTAATCATCAGGGAACCAAGTCAAGTAACACATTTCCCATGGGGCAGACACGGGGAGTAGCTTGAGAGAAACAACAGGCAAGAAAAGTGGGAGAGAAGGGAAAAGGGGGACTCTGGAGTGAGAACGAGGTGGAAAAGCAGAGCAGAAAACGGCAGATCAGGAGAAGGAAGCTCCACTCGAGGCAGCCAAGGCGCCATTCTTGCAGAAAGTTTTTGATTAGGCAGTTGTTCGGACGCCAGGCCTGGCATGGGGCGCCCTGTCTGTCCTCGAGCGCCGGGGTCCTTTGTGCCTGTGTGGCTGGCCAGTGGCCGGAGCCAGGACTCTCCGGATGAAACGTCCCCGGAGAAAAGCTGCTTTTCCACCCTGCTCCCACAGCCCAGCCAACGGGAACACACACACACACACACACACACACACACACGCACACACACACACACACACACACACACACACACACACACACACACACACACAGTTACTAGCACAGCACATATAGGCACCCATTACCTTGGAAGCTGACAGGAAGGAGGAAAGAGAGCAAAGGGAGTATCACTCCATTTTCTTTCTTTCTTTCTTTCTTTCTTTCTTTCTTTCTTTCTTTCTTACACACACACACACACACACACACACACACACACACACACATACACACACACACACACACTCCTTTTGCAGTGTTCTCTCAGGTCTTTTGGGGATTGTGCTAGTGGACTTTGCTCCCCTATGATGAATGATTTGCCTAAAAATACTGTCTGTATGTGAGCAAGCACAGCGTCCAGGTGGAAGAACTTACCTCCACAGTGAGAAATCACACTACTTTCAGGCCACTTTTCCATTTCTCTATCTGCAGGTTAACCACGGCATTGAACATATGCGTGTACCTGTGAACGTGTATGTGTGTGCGGTGTGTGTGTGTGTGTGTGTGTGTATGTGTGTGTGTGTGATAATTTACAGCCTTTCTGGGACGAGTGACGTGTAGCTTGATTAAATTCGTGACCTTCACCACCAGCACAAGCAATCAGCAAGCTCACACACACGCTCACACATGCCGCATACTTAACACCTTCTCGCACACAAGCGCTTGGCACACGAACATGCAATCAGCACCTGGCGGATTCTGTCGCATCATTGATCCGGCGTATTCACACACATACACACACAGGGCATCTATCGAATTGCTTTTGAGACACCCTCATTTTCTTTACATGGGGTTTTGCAAACAGTAATACTGTTTACCACCATGGCAGAAAAGGCATGTAAGGATGGGAATACCAGGCCTATGAATGTATAAATAAATACATGCGTAATCTATATTCAGATTACCAAAGGGAAAGCCAGGAATTCCATTTTACTGCCTCGGATGCAAAAGGGAAATCATTCAAGTCCCCAGTCTATTTCAGCAGGCTGCTCCTGTTGAGATGTAGCCCGGTTTTCCCTCCCCAGTTTTATGACTCCACATAATGACTAATATGCAGCCACTGTAACAGCTGTAGCAATAGTCATATTATGTTATTGTGATTATCACTGTGACTGCGACTGTGTATTTTTGTTCCCCCGGTTGCCTGAAGATCTAAAGCTTATATAACAGGGATGGTAGTTGATCTGCTGTTGCACTGTGTTATTGTACTGTACGGCCCTGTGGTTATACAGGCCTTCAGCCTGATGTAAAAGGATCTCACGTAGATCCAATGTCACAATGCATTACATCAAACTTTGTTTTCGTGTTCTTTGCCGTGGGTGCTGCACGCTACATATCAGTATCTATCTGTGGTACCTCGGTTGTAGCGAAAGTCCTCATGTCGTTTTCTGTTTTTAGAACATTTTCTACCATTATGAGTATCTGTTCTCCCTCTGTTTTCACCCAGGCTGAAAGGAGAAATCTGATTTATTGTTGCGCAACCTTGGTTTTATTCTTGTAGATTTGGCCCTCATTTCTGTCAGTTATGATATTATTGTGGGAGCTTGACAGGGCAAGAAACATCAGCAGTCAGGCGATCAGACAGGCAGAGTTTAGCTGGATTAATCAAGCCACTTTATTCAGGCAAAACTGAATGTACCTGAAAAAGTTTTCAAAAGGAAAAGTGTGTGCCCGCACAACTGGAGCAGGTACACTGGATCAAAATCTGAAAATGGGCAGTTTGGGAAATGATTTCACCGTTTTCCTTCTTCGAATTAAGTTTGGCTACCCTGGAGGTTTGTTTAAAACCTGTCCAATTGTCTGACTGCACATATTCGTTGCCTCATGACTACGTTTTAGCAATGTTGCTGTGTTCCCAGAGCTCAGCAGTTACTCTGGCAAATGTAATGTTATGGTAGCTGACAGCATTGATCTACAAAACTAATATCCAAGACGTAATAAACTGGAAGTATCCTATAAAGCATTTCTGGAGAATTGGGATTTCTGGCACCGCTACACTTATACAGTGAATGAAAAGGGGAAATAGTCTTAAAGAGTCAAAACTCCAACAGGACTATAACACCACAAAGACGAATTCAATGTTTGTTTTCATTACACAACATTAAGAGACCATTTAAATGCGATCTTGATTCAGTGGCTTAAATTTAACTTTATAGTATTGCTGGAGTTTTGTCTCTTTAAAAGCATGTTACATCAGCTAATAATTGTTGAAATCCATATTGCGTGGTTGACTTATCACAGCTTCTAATCTCCTTTTTATCTGTCTCCTCACTCACTGCAGCGTGCAGACCTGGTACCTACAAAGCTTCAGCCACAGATGCCTACTGCACCAAATGTCCTCCTCACAGCTCGTCCCCGCAGGAACAAGCCGTCGAGTGCGTTTGTGAGAAAGGTTTCTACCGGGCCGAGACAGACCCGCGCTCCATGGCCTGCACACGTGAGTGTGGAAGAAACTCCAACACACATACATCTTATTAGCTACAAATACAGCCGTACAATTGGAAGCATTCTTCATGTTGTGCAATGAAATATTTGCATTTGGCCATTTGCATTTTTGTCAGCATCAAGTAACAATGATTGGGTTACATTGATTTAATTAGTGTATAATGTATTCTGGTAAGAATTTGCATTGCATGGCAGCTTTAAATGTATGAATTTTCTATAATCCTCCCGTACATTTTCCTCCTCCTCAGCTGCTACTGGTTTACACAACACTTGAGATACATACAGTAGAGCACACACACAACTATGTCTGTCAGCTGTGTGGTTACAGTCGACAGGTATCTCAGATGAACACTGATATAGGTGATACTTTGGCAGAAATTAGATTATTTTTCTTATTCTTTGCCTGCAACACACACACACACACACACACA
The DNA here is from genome assembly GCF_039877785.1 of Chaetodon trifascialis. NCBI lineage: Eukaryota > Metazoa > Chordata > Actinopteri > Chaetodontiformes > Chaetodontidae > Chaetodon > Chaetodon trifascialis. The sequence goes on from NC_092066.1 coordinate 15,776,183, forward strand.
CACACACACACGAGGGGAATCAGACCACATCCTCATGAACAGAGACAGGGGAGAACAGAAAGAATGAGGAGGAAAGATTGAGCGAAACAGGGGGGCAGAGAGAGATGGACTGAGATAGGGAGGGATGTGGGGGTGGGAAAGGACAGCGACATGGTGGGAGAGAGAGACTGAACTACAAAATGGTGGAACACACACACACACACACACACACACACACACACACACCGAAAACCATTATCGGGTTATGGTAGATTACACTCATTAATCGTTGTAGCAGGTGAGATGTGTAACGGTTGGTGTTATCAGCGGGAAATGAGTAACGGTTCGTTCAAATATGTATGGGCACACACATGCCGGTGAAGAGCACTGGAGAGGATGGAGAGGGCGACAATGAGAAAATAAGGAGACAAGGTGAAAGAATTCAAAATTAAGAGACATGGAGAATGACACTCAAGACACGGGCAAAGAAGAGAACAGCGGGGGAAATAGTGGACTATCAGAGGCATATAATCTAAATGTCATAAAAGGCCGATTAGTAGAAATGATGATGACGGACAGTTCAGTGTGGCCTAGTGAAGGGGGAGACGGAGAAAAGAAAAAGACAGAATTAGCAGGATCAGTCAGCACACCCTTTCAAGAGATTTATGACCGACAGCCTCAATTATCCCCAGCATGGCCTCCATCACCCCGCCCATCTTCCCCCCATTCCTCCTGCTCATCAGAAAGGCTTGCAACTGGGAGGGCTAATCAGGAAAGTCCCGGGCTCTGCTGGCGGCCCCCTGGGGCTCACTGCTCAGCCGGGACCTGATGAGATGTCAGGCCAAATGTCCATCTACTGCCAGATTTCCATACGGTTGAGATACTTGCCCCGCACTGAGCTGTGAGCAATCATTATCAGTGGTTTCGATAAGAGTGGTTCCAAAACAACAGCAATGGCATGGTAAAGGCTCTCCTTGGTGGAGGCCTGTGGTTTGCTCAAACTGCTGTCCATCCTGACCCCTCATTCATTTGATTGGGACCACTACACTGACACAGCAAGGTGGTCAATGCTGTGAAAACATCATCTGGCAAGATGCTGTGGAAGCCACTTAAATCCATCACAGGGCACATTCCTGCTAGATTACTTTGTAATGCCAAGACCATTTTGCTACATTTTATCTCTCAATCGTCCCAGTTAAAGACAAAATGTTTGCCATAGTGGTAACTTTCAAGAGTTTTACACATCTTTTCTCTGTATTATAAACTGCTGAGTAAAGTTTTGGTGTGTAACATGCCTTCAAACTCATGTGTCTGTTACTCAAACCGGACTCTACACCCACTTAAAGACTTCTATTGGTTTGAAGATTTAACGTAAAGCAGAAGCAGGAAGTGCTGATTCCACAAGAACAGCAGCTTTAAAATGCAACAGGCTTCATTAAGAATCAGACAGAAACAAGACAAAAAACCAACAAGAAAAAAAAACAACGAAGCCAACAGCTAATGCATGCTGGCTCTCCACACCATGGAAGGAGCATCTTACACCGCGTCAGTGCAAAGTGAGGGTGTATGAGCGCCATCCAAGTTAGGTATCCACTGTCCAACAAAAACATGGCCCCAAACCAAATGTAATTGAATTTAAACTCTAATTTGTTATAATGCCTAAATTTACAATAGGAAATATTTATTTTCATGCCCCTAAGCTGCTGTTTAGTTCTGTTATGCCTGGCTTCTCTCCGTGCCTTTATACATGGCTTATTGTTGCTTTGTGTGAAGCACTTTGTAACTTGGGCTAAGAAAAATGCTCTATCAACAAAGATTATTATTCTATTATTATCATCATATCTCTTTGATCCATGCACACACGCACACACACACATTAGTGAACAGAGACTGCCATATCTATCAACTTCACATGGTAAAAACCTCCCTGCGGTCGAGCGTCAACTATTTAACATCATGTGAATCCTCATTAAAGATGGATTCAGACTTCGGAAGTGTAATATATTCTCATACCGTCACATTTACAATGAGCCAAGCTCTTTTAATTACTGTCCGTTCCATAGCTATTCATTAATCAAGCTAAGTGTCCACCTTCTGGCCGGAGTCAGTTCATTCATTTTTAATTTAATCAATGTGAATTCTGTTTGTAATAGAAACTGCAGTAAGTTTGGGAATGAATATGAACATAATGCACATTTCGAATGAACACGGGAAAAAAACAATATTCATCAGTCAGTATTTTAGCTCGCTCTGATAAAAGGTGGTGTGTTGGCTCAGCAGTGGACATGGGATTGGACACAGGATTGTGACTTGTACCATGTAGCTCATGGGTTACAGTGTGCCATATCTTTCAAATGAATGTTTTTTTTTTTAATTAAAGGTACTCTTTTAAACATTTTCATCAGGCCTAAAGGATACACACAATGCTTTTGGTGAGAAAAGACAGCATGTGGAAGGATAACAGACACACATTTTTGCCTCTGTCTTCCCTCAGGTCCTCCATCTGCTCCAGAGAACCCCATCTCCACGGTGAATGAGACCTGCGTCACCTTGGAGTGGTCTCCACCCAGAGACACAGGAGGCCGAGGTGACATCACCTACAGCCTCCACTGCAGGAAGTGCTCCGGTGATGGCAGGAAGTGCATGCCATGCGGTAGCAGCATCCATTTTGTTCCCAGACAGTTTGGTCTGTCCTCAGCCACGGTGCTGGTCACCGACCTGCAGCCGGACTCCAACTACAGCTTCACCGTGGAGAGCCAGAATGGAGTGTCGGACTTAAGTCCCACACCCAGAGGAACGGTGGTCATCAATGTCACTACGTCACAGACAGGTGAGAGCATACTAAATCCAAATTTAACTACGGATGTGAAAACACCAGTAATTGCTGGCTCTTTCACAGTATGCTGTTTATGTGTGGCAGGGTGGCAGGATTTAAACTGCAGTAAACACTTGAGAAAAAAGGGATTCTGCAGGATTTCACTGATATCCACTTTTAAAGGCTGATCAGAAAACAAAATCCTCTGGGGAAGAAAAAACTGTCTCCTGATTGCAGTGTGCTCACAAATAGTATCAGGCTTTTGCATGACAACTGTAAAATCACTGCTGTGCTGCACCACTCTGATACCACAAAATGACAGCTCTGCACCTCTGCCTCCACGTATATAATCATGTGTGCATCTTTCACTCTGTGGGACTGTGGGAAATTTGTGTAAAAGAAGTGCATATGACAGGGTGCTGATGACTAACAGCCTCATACTGTGGATGTGTGTGTAATAAGGGGGAAGGTGAAAGGGGTGTAGGAGGTTGTTAACCTCATTAAGATCCCTACACGTCACATGTGCTATTCGCTACTACAGTATGTTTCACGCACTCACATTTACACACACACAAGCACAAGCAAATGCACTCTTTCAACCCACACAAACATGTGCCCTAAAGTGGGAAAGCTGGGTAGCAGCGTTTGGGGTTTGCACATTAGTAACACAAGTAGATCACACCACACACACACACACACACACACACACACACACACATCACACATACACACACCGCAGAATGCTGTGATCACACATGTAGAAAAACACCTTGTAAGCTCTCTCATTAGCAAAATTACATGATTCAAATATGGGTCTTCTCATTATAGCACAGTAGGTATCCATCTGAAATCTCTCTCCTCGCCCCCGCAGCCTCTTTTCACGCCTTTTTTTTTTTACATCTCGTTGAACTTTACTCTCTCTTTATTGCTCATGCTTTCGCTTCTTCTTCTTCTTTGTTTGCTGCAGTGAGCGTAGTGTTGAAGGAGAGGCGGAGCAAGGACAGTGTGACTTTGGCCTGGCAGGGTCCAGAGAGACCCAACGGAGCGATAGTGGAGTATGAGGTCATCTATTATGAGAAGGTGAGAGAGATGCACGCACGCACGCATGCACGCGATCACACACAAACTCAGTTTTAAAGGGATGCATCAGTTTATTTAAGTCATTTTTTTTTACAGAAGGCCTTTATTACAGAGTCAGATAAGACCTTACCTTCGCACAAACACTGGGAACAAAGGGGAAACAGGTGGCCCGGCTGCGTCCAAAGATAAAAAAATCTACCTGCCTGCATCTCTGAAGATCACAAATGAATATATTAAATCCAGTTTCTTTAATCTGTACAAAAACCAGAATGTGAAAACGTCAATCTGCAATACGAGGTGTTATTTTCCAGATTAATTCTTGATTGAAACCAGTTGCCAGGCAACCAGCGGGGACTCCAGGAAGTTGCTGGTCCCAGCCAAGAAATAGTTCGGCACATAACCCCCCGTAAAACAGCAGATTGTTGTTTTTGCACTTTGGTTTCTTCATAGATTAACAAAGAATGTATAAAATGTTAATTGGTGAGCTTTAGAGGTGCTGGTAGACAGATTTCATTACATTTAGACATAGTCATCCTCGCTGATTCCCCCTGATTTTTGTCTCTGTGCTATGCTAAGCTAACCCGCTAATGGCTGTAACTTCATTTTAAGCATACAGCAATAACTCTGAGTAAGAAAAGTGCATAAGCATATTTCCAACACTGCTCTTTTCTGTCCAGTGTTAAATGTTTGGAGCAGCCTTTTAACATGTTTCAGGCAACATGTTTCCTTCCTCTCCTCTTGTTCTCTTCATCTCCATGTTGCCTAGGCTTATAGGACATGAGTTTAGCCTTAGGGTAACGTCTGTAATGACTTTTTCATCACAAACATCTCTCTCTCTCTCTCTCTCTCTCTCTCTCTCTCTCTCTCTTCCAATCTATCTCTATCTCCATCGCCATATCCCTCACGTCTCCCCTACTGCTCACACCAAGCCAATTAACCACACATCTGTCGAACAAACCTCGTAAAACATGGGCAAGGTGATGAAATTAAGCCTCTGTGTGTGCGTGTGTGTGTGTGTTGGCAGGCATTAGCAGTAAAATAGTGTTAATCCGTGTTGTAGAGTGTCTTCCATTAGGTGGAGTATCAGCCTCTCTGCAGGGAATCAGCTTACTGACAGACACACTTATTTTTTATTCATCCTCCCACACATATATTTGTAAGTGCACACACACACACACACCTTGGAGGAGCGATGTGGAGCAGGACTTGAGTAACCACATTTTGCCCTGAAGTGTAAAGAGGATAAGATTTGGGAGTTGACAGACACTCATGTATAAATGTGACCAAATGGTCCAGTGATGAACAAATGAAAACTCACTGAGGTGTATGTGGCCCCTGGAGACATTTAAATTTAATCATTTGAGTTTTCTATTATTTTCAGACTTTTTTTTCTGTCTCTCTCAATACCACAGTCCATTGCTCTTTATATAACCCTTCAGAGTATAATTTTAGCCTTTTTTTTTATCCACAGTCACTTTGTTTCTCTGACAGTTCATGTTATCCTCTGAACTCCGTATTCAGTCCTCTCCTTTTGCTCTTTCCTCTACTTCAGAATCAGCGGGAGCAGAACTACACAGTCCTGAAGACTCGCTCCAACATGATGACAGTGGACGGGCTAAAGCCGGGGACCACCTATGTGTTCAGGGTCAGGGCTCGAACCGACGGGGGCTACGGGAGCTACGGTGGAGAGATTGAATTGGAAACCAGCCACGAAGGTAAAGGGATGAATAATAAAGATGTTTTTACTAATCTTAGTTTTCCTTTATTTGCCATTTCTTCAGCTATATTGCTCTGTTTAAAATGTCCCTGTGGTTTTCATATTTGGATTTCACAAATCCAAATTAGAGGTGAAGGGTGCAGGTGAACAAAAAGGACAAAGATTAACTGCAGAGCAAAGAGTACTGATGTATTATACAGTACAGTAAGAGTCTGATTCATCCCTCCTGCAGTTTAAATCCATCCACTGGATGGTTGCAAAATAGCTCACTTTTCATCTGAATGGCTTCTTCAGCTCCGTGTCAGACAGAAAAAGCTCAGCAGCCTCACAGGTTGTCATCTACTGTACATATCTGACGCAGACAATATCCTTGAGTGCGTATCAGGTAAAAAGGCGAAAAAGCAAAATCTAAAGGAAGAAGAAGCTCATGATAACAAGCATGAATTCAACAGACAGGGAATGAAAACACAGAGCGTCTTCTGATATTCTGTAGCCATCCAGCAACTGGACATCTTAACACCTGTGGGATTTTCAGACTGGTTTGATTCTCTCTACCAGTGATCTCCGTAAAGCGGGATTTGTTTTCTTGTTCTGCTTCAAGGAGACTGACCACTTACATTACTTCAATTTTGAGATGTAAGAGGATGAAACACAAAGGAGAAATCTATGCCAGGTTCGATCCAGGCCAGAGGGGCCAGACCTCACAAACAGCTCGGTGCTCACAGCGCTGCATCTCCCACATGATGTTTTCAAGCTCCCTGTCACTCGTCCACTGTTTCCTCCTTTGTTTGCTGTCATCCACTTTCATTATCGCTTCATTATGTGCTCTAGGATTTTCTGCTGTAGAGGCCCCATAATGTGCTCTTCAAAGTGAACATTGATTCCCAGATGGGCAGGCAGAGGGGGATAAATCAGTTAATGTATGGCACTGTGCTATGGATTGCCTTTCTAGCATACAACAGGCCCACATTAGCCTACTTATCATTCAATAATCAATAAAAGGAATTCAAAGCAGCATTTTCTATTTCTGTCCTGCAACGAGTTATGTGAGTGTAAAAAAGATTGTGACACCGCCTGGAGCTCACGATCCAGGTAGCTGGTAAACTGAGCTGCTACTGAGCCCTCAAACAGCAGGTTCACTTTCAAGTTCAGCACCGTGAGATACAGGATCTGTCAGATCCAGCCGACCCTGTCGCAATCATATCAAGGTTATCTAATCAGATCAATTCTATCAATTGCCAAAGAAAGGTGTGTATGTGTGCGGCAGTAAAGAGGAGATCAATGCTTATCTGCGCCTGCCTGGGAGCATTAATTTGCCTCTTCAACACACACACACACACACACACACACACACTCATATATACGTACACACAGACACACGTGTCCGCTCATGCTTAGCTAAGCCAGATAAATGGGGTATTTGTTTTGAGTAATGGCTCGATTGGTGTGGCGTAAAAATCGATGCATCTTTGCAGAAAGTTCTCGGCAGCAGCCTTGTTATGTGCGATGTTAACATATCCATTTGGACAGCGTGGCCGAATGGGAATGGCTTTCACATCCACTCTCATACCCTCATAGGCGATGCAGACAGGGAGAGCGCTTTTCATCAAGGACCTTACTTACTATTCCATCCACCTCCCCTCGCTCTCTTTTACTCGTTTGCCGCTCTCTTTTCCCCTCTCCTTCAGCCTCTGTCTTTTATCTCCTTTTCTATTGCTATCATATTTCATTCTCTGTCCCTCTTTCCCCCGCCGCACTCACCTTGCTGTCTTTTTTTTCACTCCTAGTAGCCTCCCTTCATCTCTTCTCCCCTCGCCTGCCTCCTGTGCAAAACATCCCCAGCATCTTTCCATCTTCTTTTATGCTTTTGTTTATTAATCCATTGTGTTCCCTTTGTCTCCTATATAGATGTTTTTGCTATCGGGGACCCTAACCAGTCCACTATTCTGGCTGTGTCCATCGCTGGGGGAATCGTTCTCCTCATCTTCCTGGTGACTTGCTTCGTTGTCAGCGGAAGGTAGGGGTTAAAAAAAGAGACGTGAAGGTCATCTGCACATGTTTAGTGTACTGTAGGCCTGTGTATCATAAGTGTGTGCATTCATGAACGTGTAATGGTTGACACACGCATACTTGAGCAGAATCTCGCTCTTGGTCTCACTTCATATCTCTGTGCCTCTCTCTGAGGGATTACATGTGGGTGTGCCAAGCGAGGCCTCCATGTTTGACATTTACACACTGCTGCCGAAGCCTAACTAAAGGCTGTGCGATTCTGTATGTGAGGAGCATGGACTCTCTATGATCGCTCTCTTTGAAGGTTAGGTTGCCGTTAATGCTCCGTCTCAAAGAAGGCCAAAGAGGAGAAGGAGATGAGAGGGAGAAAGGAAAATAAAAGAATGCTGATTGGTGAGAGGCAAGAAGATGAAAGTCAGAGTTAAGAGTGGGCTCTTTGGATGAAGAAGAAAGGGACAAGGCGGAGGAGAGGAGAGGAGAGGAGAGGAGAGGAGAGGAGAGGAGAGGAGAGGAGAGGAGAGGAGAGGAGAGGAGAAAAAGGGGATGACAGGCTGTGATTTACCATGCCTGTAACTAAATGTTTATCCTCGATGAGCTCCGACTAGATTAGCCACATGTTAAGAACTACACACGCACGCATGCAAACATGCACACACTGATGTACACACACTAAAAACATTAGTATTGATTCAGGTGATTGCTTATCAGGCTGAGTGCTCTATTCACTATTGACTAGGAGCGATGTAATCAGTGGAGACTGTCCTGCATGGCGTGCGCGCACACACACACACACACACACACACACACACACACACACACACACACACACACACACACACACACACACACACACACACACACACACACACACACACACACACACACACAGCAATGGGAACACATCATTTTTTTAATCAGGGGGAATTATGAGGTTGTGTCTGTAAAAAACAAAACAACCTGTTAGTGTGCCATGAGCACACATGATGACACAAACACACACTCGACTAATCAGGTTTTACAAGCTGGGGAGGTGTTAAATAGGTTTTACTGAAGGGTCGATGCACTCACATCAATTTCAGGTCTCTCTGTGTTCCTCTTTCTCTCACTCTGCCTCACCTATCTTTCCTCCATTTAGAGGTGGGGACGCTTGGGAGGAAGTGGGGTTGATTACTGCTTTCTGTTAAACATCATCTGTCAAAATGCGCGTGCATAGGTGGAGCGCGTACCGTGTTTGTAACCGGGGAAGGAGGCGAGGATCAAAGCTGCATCACTAGAGAGACAAGAGTGAGGGAGAGAGAGCTCAGGGGGGAGAAAGATGGACAGAAGCGAAGTTAAGGAGAGACACAAGTGGAGGATTAAATGAGCGTGTATTACAGATAGGGAGTAGGAATGACAGACTGCAGAAAGGAAGGGGGAGAAAGTACATCTGAAATATGTTTGTTGCCACTGGAGAGCTACATTTTGAGACGGTGTGAAAGATAGAGAGGAAGAAGAGGAGGAGGCTTGAGAGAGATGGCGAGAAAAGGGGGATTGATGGAGGGAGGACGAGAGCCAGCGGCACAATGGGAAGAAGGGAGAGGTGCAAGGAGCAGAAGATGAAAAGGTAGATTACTAGAGTGTTTGAGCGTGGAGGAGGAGGACGGGTAGGAGAGATGATGGGTGGGCGATTGCACTGTTAGGTGCAATAGAAGTGTCATACTTCAGGTTTTGGAAGAAGTGGGAGAAATCTAAAAATAAGGATTGATCCCTCTCCTCTCTTGATGCACATACCTCCCTCTCTTTCATCTATCAAACCTTCCGCCTTATCCTTCAATCAGTCCATTCCTCTTTCTATCCCTGCTCTCTTTTCACTCCATTCAGCACTCTCTCCGCTTCTGCTTTTCTCTTCATTTTGCCCCGTCTTTGGCTCTTCAGCTTTCATTTCCTGTTCCGTTCTTGAAATTTACATTTGGATGAACCCCCCCCCGTAATGTATCGAGAATCTGATGTATTTGCTGAGACCCGTTCAATGTGGACAATGATTAAATTGGAATTGAAATTGACACTGAGAGTCAGCCAGGGTTGAAATGATTTCCCACCAGACATTTATAAGGCTCCTTTTCTCCCTAAATGCCAGCTGTTTAAATCATTTCCACAGTAATCACTAGACTGGAGAGACGCGCTAAAGAGCTTTTTTTTGTTCTTGTTTTACACCTAGTTTGCCTATTGAATCCACAATCCTGAACAGTCTGAACTATAAAATAACTATGCTCATATAGTCTCTCTGTCTTTCTCACTCACACTCACACACACACAGGCACAAACACACTCCCTGCAGCCTTTGCTGGCAGGCTACTCAACAGCTATGGCTCATAAACGGGCTGATTTGCAGGCCATTCTGTTCTGTCCTGTTCTCGTTTAATAAAGTGCTGTTATGCTATTGTTACCGCAGGAGGGAAAACATGAAAAAAACGTCGAAAGCTCCTCAGACGCAGCACGACGCTGACAAATCACACCAGTTATTGCTGCGTGCGTGCCATTATTGCTCTGCGAGTATACGCATGTGAGTGTGTGTCTGCGTGTGAAGTTGGTGCTTTTGTCCTCCTGGGGGTGCTTTGGCAGGCTGGCAGGTGCGAGCGATGGGAAGCTAGCAAGCGACTGGCATCGCCACGGATTCAGCAGATGGCCTTTCGCTCAAAAAGCGCTCTCCCCTTCAGTCCTCACTTTCTCTCGCTCCTTGTTAAACATGTTGCTGCCTCTGCCTCGCAGCATCTGTGCGTGCATGTGTGTGTGTTCCTTTGTTTTGTCTGCTGTTTAATGATTCTCCAGCCTTACGACCATCTTCTTTTCTGAGTCGCCGCAGGCTTTGGTTATGTGCCAGATTCCCGTGTGTTTTTCGGTTTTCGTGTTTTTAATGTGGGAGTTTTGGTGAGAAGGCAGCGTGAAGTTGTTCCATCGATGTGACGCCTGTTTTTTGTTGTTTTTTTTTTAAGTGGTCTCATCTGCTATGTGTCTCAAAGTGTGTCTTTATGGAGTACATCTGTTGTTGGAGCTGGAGATATTCCGCAGGGAGTCAAGAGCCGCAATCTGTTCAAGGAAATGTCTGCAAATTTTAAAATAATAAGAAGTGATCAATTGGATATTTAGTGCAAAATAAGTTGTAACTAAAGCCAGACTTATTGTTATTTTCTGCGCAGAGGTAAGATCAAACAGAAAGCTATTGATCACTATCTTGCAGGGTGGTTCAGTTTTCATCCACAACAAAAAGAAAAGAAAACCTTCCACAGGCTGTTATTGCAAGGAGGAAAAACAAGCTTTTCTAAGGAGAGTTTTGAATAATAAAGAGTGAAAGGCCGAGAGAGCCAGGCAAGGAAAGTGAGATGTCATTATAATGTGGCTGATTCTAATAGAAAGACTTCTCGGTCTCACTAATAGAGAGCGGTAACAGCTCTGCCTATTTAACACAATAGCATGTCCTGTTGATGTGCACGCTTGTGCGAGTAAGCTCTTTTACCTCCGCAGCATCTGTTGTGCAGCCCAGGGTTATTCTTAAAAACTTAATGACACAAAAGAGCAGAGGAAGGATGGGAGAAAAAAGGGCGAGCATGTGCTGATGAAAACATGCTGTTGAGAGAGGAGCGAGCAAGTTAAGAGGTAGCGAGAGAAAGGGGCTTGTGAGAAACCGAAGAACACTAATTGAGTGTAATGCAGCTCAAAAGTGTTTGTGTGTGTGTGTGTGTGTGTGTGTGTGTGTGTGTGTGTGTGTGTGTGTGTGTGTGTGTGTGTGTGTGTGTGTGTGAGTGTGCTCGCGCGCGCTCTTACGCGTTTGGATTTCGAAGGAGTTGTGAGAAATTGAAATTAAAGACACCACAGGCTAAAAGTAAGAAAAGTCAGTGAATGTTTTTTAGTTTGGATGTGGGAAAGTAGAGAAAATGCTCGGTCTTGAACCACAACATAAAAGGAAACAGGAAATAGAATAAAATCAAGAACAAAGGCACCAATAATAGACCCATGTTTGCCAAATGGTACTTATGGTGAATTTGGAGGTAGAAATCAGCCAATGCATTCCCTTCGCTGTGGGTGGTGTCGGTCTGTTTGCTTGATAATAGCACTAATAATGACTTGGCAGCCACGAGATTCTGTGTGTACCAATATGAAACAAAACAGTACGGGGAGGTGTGTGTGTGTATAGATGTGAAAATGATGATGATGCGTGTGTAATGTCATTAGACAGATTTGCATGTGTTGCTTGGATGCTGGTGCTTTCGATTAATGCAGCTAAGCTGTAGGGTGTAGCTGAAGACAGCTTTGTCTGCAGAGTGCCTCGAAAGTAGCTTGCAAACAGTGCAGTAACAGCAGCTAGCTGCCGCAGGTGCAAAACTATTTCACACACGCTCTATGCAAATGAGCAGATGTTGCGGTGGGATTGATCAAATGTCCTATAAACATCAGACAAATTCAAAGCTGTTTTTGGTTGCGGTTTTAAAGTTTATTGTGCTCTTGAATAGATTTGTCAGCTCCGCACACACACACACGCACAGACATGTTACGATCATGACCTAATCAAGTCGTGTCGGTGTAGAAGCATCATTAGGGGAATTAGTTTCACGCTGATCTGTTAGCAAATATAAAGATACACTTCACTTAATGATACAGATGACATGCTTCTTCTTCTTCTTCTCTCTCTCTTACCATCCTCTCTCATTTGACCTTTTCACCGGGTTGTTAAAAATTCTGCCACATTACACCAATTACCGCTGCCCAGCTCGACCTCCCTGCTTCTCCCCAACTCCTTTCCTTTCCTCGCCTCTACTCTCCTTTCCTTTCCTTTCCTTTCCTTTCCTTTCCTTTCCTTTCCTTTCCTTTCCTTTCCTTTCCTTTCCTTTCCTTTCCTTTCCTTTCCTCTCCTCTCCTCTCCTCTCCTCTCCTCTCCTCTCCTCTCCTTTCATTACCACTCTCTTTAATGAGCGGGAGCTAAATGAAATTTTTCCAAACAGGGTGTTAATGAAACATAGACAGATTTATTAGTCATAACTCTTCAGCTAATCATTTCCCCTTCCTAATAATTAGCCAGAGCTGAGAAAATCTTTTTACGCTGTGGTCAGAGAATGCTGAGCCGGTGCCAGACACGACCAAGATGGAGAGAGAGAAAGAGAAGAAATCTTACTCATTACATCACCCAGACTTTTTGTCAGAGTTTGTTTTTTTGTCATGCCGTTTTGACTCTTAATTAATTATCCACAATCAGCCTTTATTATACTTATAGTTTATTAGCACCCAGGCAGTGAACGTGTTTTGTTTTTCAGCTCGCTGAACGTGGCTTAATTTTGCTGTGAAATAATGAGAGTGAATTTAATCCATTGATTTCATTCCCAGTAATTATTTTTTATTTAATAGCTTGACATTAAATGGAATCACCATTATCATGAGTAATGATGAGAGCAGATACCCACAGCAGGGTGTGTGTGTGTGTGTGTGTGTGTGTGTGTGTGTGCGAGGTTGGGTAAGAGGGGGTGGTGGAGAAAGGAGGATAGATGTGTCATTTCATTGTGTCATGCTGGAGGGGTGACTAATGATTTACTGATTCCATTTTTCTAGTCATTCTGATTAGCAGTGGGAAAATAATGTGGAGGGCAGGAAATGAAAGAGGAGAGGAAAGAAAAGGAGTATAAATGAAAGGAAAGGAAATGGGAGGAGAGGAGTATAAATGAAGGAAAAGGAAGAACACATGGTATGACTCTGTATGAATGATCCCCTCTGACTCTTCCTTGTCACAGAGTCTATCGGTTTCTACTCCTGTCATCCAGCCAGCAGCCGGGCCTCTAATCCTATAAACGGCGGCCTGTCATATAAAACAAACTGGGCGATACCACGCTGCACACGCTTTATTAGCTCTCTTCACGTCTCAGGTCAACATTAGTCCAAGGTTATTCACTCGCATGAAGTCAAACCGTGTCTTATCTCTCCTGACACCGATGCATCGTCGTCCACAAATAACTTTTTTATTGTTTCTTTTGTCCAACTATGTTTCAAGGTTATTCCACCATCCATAGCCACCCTTTCACTTTCTTCTCTTTCTCTTCTTGTGTGTGATCATGCTTTTTTTATCCTGTCTGTCCTGCCAGAGTTTCCCCTCGTTTGATCTCCTCTTTGGATGCGTCTTCTGTCACTTTGCTCCGTCTGTCCCCCCCCCCCCCTTTGTGTTGCTTTACCCGTCCGCACTCCCCTCAATTTCTCTGCTTCACACGCTCACACCCTCACCCCTCCATAATTTTTGCTTCCTTTCTTCTTTTCTCTGTAGTGGCTCAGCAAACAGTTTTTTAAGAGAACTTTTGTGAACTGCAGGCTGTTACGGCTTTAAATACATTATATCAGAGAATACAGGAGCATTTGTGTGATGTGATTACCCCATCTGTATCTGACAGGGGTCATTCTCTTAATTCCACACTGCGCCGTCAAGCTTTAGCAGCCCTGGCAAACCAAAACGACAGCAGAATCACTGAGCACCGGCTTTAATTATCAGAGGAGGCACAAATCAGTGCAACTCAGTGCAGTAGATGTTGTCTCACTCTTTATAGCCTGGAGTTAGACTGAGGGGGAAATGGAAGCAGCAATAGAGCTTGAGGCTAATAGACCAATAAATGAAGACTTGGCATAATAGTGACAATATCAGGAAAAAGGAAGCAGCCTGCTTTGTCACACATTTTGTAAACCTTTAATGAGATTATACAGTCAGGCTGATTCACAGTGTGTTTTCACACAGGACACGGCCCACCAGACAACTGACTTTAGGTTTTATTTAAAAAGCGAGAGTGCAACGATTAGAAATAAGAATCAAATGAGAATTAGAGAGAGAAATATAAAAAAATAAACTTTAAATGAATTATAAATACATTAAGTATTAAAATGCTAAAGTGCATACTGGCCAGGTGCAGGTGAGCTATTCATGTTTCCCCTCACATAAATATGCAAAATCTCTTAAAGCAAACTGCATGATAACGTGATGTTTTTCACGCCATGGTCATGTGTTCTGGTTTCTCCCCAGTCTAAAGTGGACTGAGTATCCAAACTGTCTGTTTGAAGTGGGAATTGGAGTGTGTTTATCTATGTGTGTCGCCTTGTGATGAGCTGGCGACCTGCCCGAGGTGTTTCTGCACGCTGAGATACAATCCAGCTTCCTGATTTGAGCCTCAGTGGGTAAAAACTATGAAAGAAAATGCCATGCAGTTTTTAAGCTTATTTTATGTTTAATTGAACTCCCGGCCTTCTCCGGTTCACTGCTGCATGGTGGTTTAGTTTACTCTTTTCCTCTCTTACTCGCATCCTGCAGCCACAGTGTTGACTGACTCCTCATCGGCTCTTAATCTGAACATCACCTCTCTTATTGTTCTCTTACTGCACGCCGATGGTGCTGTGCTTTGTTGTTGCACTGTCCCTCAACCCCCCATCCAGGCAGCCGATACTCAACGTCTCCATCGCTCCTCGTTCCCTCTCTCCGGCACATGTGTAAAGATTTTTACTCACTCCCTCTCTATTAGGTGCTCTTTCTTCTCATGCCTTCTCTTATCTTCTTTATCTTCAGCTCCTATTGTTGCAGCTCGCAACACTGCCCCACCCCGCTTTCTGCTCACTTCCCTTATGTTAACCTTCAAGTTTTTATTCCTATGGCAGCATCCCCCTTCTCCCCTCACTCTTCCCCTCCATCTGATTGCTTGTTAGTTGGTATGCAGGCTTGGACCCCCATTGTGTGTTCTTGCTTGTCAGCACTCTCTTTTTCCATCTATCACTCCACCTCTCTCTCTCTCTCTCTCTCTAGCTCCTACTGTCCGTTCTTTCTATCAAAAAACAGAACAAAGAAAAAGAGAGCAGAGGACGGGGCCTGCTGGGGGCGGATAAATGGATGGATGTAGGAGGAAGAAAAAAGAATAAGGGATATTGGACAAGGGAATGTTTTCACTTAAAGGAAGAATTACGAAAGAATATAACACCCCAGAGAGATAAAGGGCAGCAAGTGAGAGGAAGAAAGAGGAAAACGGGGGAGGGGCTACGACAACGATAATATATGGATGGCGTTCTATGAAGGTGGAAGCTTGGTAGCAGAATGACAAATGGGTCTCGAGTGACAGAGTATTATATTAAAAAGTAAATTGATATGCAAATGTGAAGTGTGTGGCTTTGGAGGACAGGGATAGCCTGTTGTCCTCAGTCAAGTGGAACAGAGAGAGGCAGAGAGAAAGGTGAGGGCCCGGGTGTGATAGTGATATCGCAGTCCATTAACGTGGGTGTTTTTTGCGTGATTGGTGCAGGTGTGTGTACTTTAAATCTGCGTGACTACACAACTGTGTGTGCGTGAGTGCATGCGTGCGTGTGTTTGTATTTGTGGGGTAGCATTTACTGTATGAAACGGCGGAGTATAGTGCAATTGGATGGCAGCTAAATGGAACAATGATTCCTCCCACAGTGACAGATAGTGCTAACTTCACACTGCAGCACAGCAGCATAAAGAAGCAGCTCGTGGCAATGCAGGAGGACTACTGTATCTCATTATGAAGTCTGTTCCAGCTCAGGAGTCTATGAATGCTCATAGTGTGGCATCCCAATCAATAGTAGTCAACGAGCATCTACACAAGGCTACCCGGTGCCTATAACCACATTTTCTGCCATTTTGGGTAAATAATAAATAAAATCATAAAAGCAATTCCACTTCTAAGTTGTTTTGCTGAATACTTTTTGGAAATATGCATGCAGTAACCCGGATTACAAGTGCTGACGATTGTCAGAACAGGAAGTGTGACAGTTCTGCACCACTTTTGCACTGGCAACGTTTGGAAACATTAAAGCAACAATCTCCAGAATTTTCATTGAAATAATTTCAGTTGAATTAAATAAATAAATTAAGTCACTATCTATTGCCGAATGAGGGAACACAACAGTGATTGAGCCTATGGCCCATAATGAATTGCAATGTAATGCAACATTTATATATTTGCATTATTACGAACTGCGTGTCTGTGGCGACATTCCAGGGGAAAATGTTGTATTAAGTTAGTGCTAATGCAAACAGACCATGTCCAACCGTGGCAGCTTCACCTTAAAAGCATTTAACTGGTGGAACATGAGTTGACTTTCATGTCGAGACAGTCACGGGAAATGTGTTTGTCAGTCATCTTAGCAATTACCGCTGCCATTCATCAAAAATGCGCAGAACAACACTCATTTTCAGCATTTTTTGACAGCGCATCAGTTAATAGAATAAACTTGCACGGCCGTCCACGGACTCACGCTGTGTGCGACACAAAATCAGATGATGGTTACTCATGGAATGATAGAAAAAGGCCAATTATTGCCATAATATGTTTGTTAATGCATATTAGTTGTTCATAAACCTGTTTTTTAGGAAGCATGTTGTTTTCCAATGTGTTTTCTGTGATGTGCCTTAGAAGAGATTACACAAAGAAGGGGCTAATACATGATTAAATATTGCTTTAGCCAGCATCATAAGAAGTTGGTGACTCAAAGGGAATAGTTTTGATAGAGAGTGAGAAAAGTGGACCATTTACAACAAGCAGCTTAACTGTTCAAACATAACTGCAGATGGGAATAATGCATGTAGATGTGTGATTACCCTGTAACAGCAATTTGTTCTGTTGTTTTTGTATTACGGCCACATGTTACCACTTTCAAAAGTGACAACCCAATAAAAAATGTTAAAAAGATACCCGTGGCATCAGGAAAATGGCTTCCACATTGTCCTCCAGAGACTAGTTCCAGAGCCGTTCATAGATGAATTACAGGTCAGTTGTATTTACTCAAAGGCATTAAATAAAATATCTATTTCAAACACACAGAGACACAGCTGTTGGGGGAAAACAAAGCCACAGCCATGTCAGATTTTGTGCCATGTTTAAGACTGCAGCACTAATGATTCATGACACTTCTAACTGAAGAGGAGAAATGAGTCGCTCTGTAATTACTATGGAAATGTGTTCATTTCCCATCAGACACACACTCACATATGCAGCCATGCACCCGTGGAGACACACACTCGAACGCAGATACACATCCACCAGTGATGGAGAAGTGTTTTGAATGTGGGTTTTAGTGTTTTGCAGAACTACGTGTGTGTGTGTGTGTGGTTTTGTGTGCGCGGCCCCACGGGATTATCACAGTTGGAGCAGAGGTGTGACCCATGTCCCCATTCCCCATATGTTCTAAACACATGCCCCAGAGCGGTGTGTGTGTGTGAGAGTGTGTGTGTGAGAGTGTGTGTCAGGGGGGTAATGATAGTCCCTTGGTGTTTGACTGGCTTGAGCCCAGCTGATAACCAGGTGGGGCCCAACTCCCCTCTCAGAAGAACATTATGCCCCCTCCTCTTTATCCCCAAATACCAGCAACCAGTCTCTACCCATGTGTGTGTGTGTGTGTGTGTGTGTGCGTGCGGGTGTGTATTCCCAAGACAGTCTATTGATGTCTGGGTTATACCATGCATTCAGCTGTGTAAAATCAACACAAGGATTAAACACCAAATGACTGAGATTTACTGAGCATAGCGAGACCCCGTCTTTGTCTCTCATTCTTCGTCATAACCTTTTACTCTGTGTCACTTTCCACTCAGTATTCCTCTTATTTTTGTCCAACTTTTCCCATCTTCATGAAATCTTTGTTTTCGGCCTCACTTTCTCTCTGCTTCCTTAAGTCATGTACAGTATGTGCTGCTGATTCCCACTCTACTCTTGGCTCTGAGCCCAAATCAATTCGTCTTCGTGATGGACAGACATACTGACTGCTTGAAGCTTTTCCTGTGTGAGGGGAAAAGGGAGAGGAGGCCATGTAGTATTTCTGTTGTGCTTACTACCTCGTTATATGAAACTGCTGTTACGTTTTATGTTTTTTGTCCTGAAAATGTTTGTGCTGAATTTAAAAGAGCAGTAAATCTCAGAGACAGCGTTCTGGGTGATTAGGACTGTTAAACACTGTTTGAGGCTGCAGCTCAACAAAGTGGAAAGAAAATACAGCGACGCAAACACTCCCAACATCCCACAAAACACACAGACGCAGACACACACACACACACACACACACACACACACACACACACACACACACACACACACACACACAAGCAGCATCCCCCTGTGAGGTCTCTAACACAGAATAAGTTTAACACTTCCTCACAGCTGGACAGCAGGATGGAGTTGATCAATTTGTCAATACTCTGTCTTGATCGGTGGACTGACCCACGCCGCAGGGTGTGCGCATGTGTGCATGGGGGGTACTAAAAGAAAGGGCATAGATGTGTGTGTTTGTGTGTGTGACCCATGGTCATATTGAAGGCAGTGGTTAACAGCCAGAGGGGTCCATAAAGAGAGCTGTGCTTTATGCATAGATCTGCCTCCATAGGGATATCTATCACACACACACACACACACACACACACACACACACACACACACACACACACACACACACACACACACACACACACACACAATCATTCAATCAACCTCAGGCATACCAGCTTATAGGGAAGGGTGCAATTGACAGGAAGAAGCAATGAGAAAGAGGAAAAGAAACATTTTTTTTCCCACCAGCCTCGTCTGATACGGCGGAGTGGGTGTGTAGAGACAAAAGGAAATATCTAGTTGTTCATACAAACAGCTCTTGGCTGTGCACATTTTCCCTGGAAATATCATAGATTTAATACATCAAACACTTGTGTGCAATTGCACGTACACACTCAAGGGTTATCTCCCACTGACGTGCTATAAAGCTATACTGGTATATGTGTGGTCTATACGTATGTATGTATGTGTGTGTATATACAGTACACCGGTTTATACACAAGATCATAATCTAGCTGTGCATTTCTTTTTCAGGCACTGTGGATATATCAAAGCCAAGCAGGACCCTGATGAAGAGAAGATGCAGTTCCAGCATGGCCGAGGTAAAAATTGTGATGCAAGCAAACGCATTCAGCTTGTGGGGTACACCAGGAGTAAAAGTACTCTGAAGTGACAGTGTTTATTCATACACAACGATCATACATCGCTGAAACAGTTAGAGCTGCAGAACAGCGTGCAGCTACTGGACATAATTCTCCAACTTCGCAGCCGTCTCAGCTGAATAAACCACATTGTCCTGCACTTTCTTGCACAAATGTTTGTTGGCAAAGTGAGGCTCCTTATGGGTTCCTGTTAAAATGAGTCATTTTAACACCATTGCTACCAAAGCACTTATGTGTTTAATTATGTAATCATTTGTAATATCACTCAAACGGAGCGCCCACGCTCAAGCTCCCGCTTCAACACATATCCACGCTGCTGAAATGTCCAAGTAGGCATCAGGGTCAGCTGCTGGAGGAAACCATTTCCTGACAGCAATCAATACCCAATTAATACTATCAACTTTTTAAAACAAAAGTAATAACTAACTGGCTATATTTTACCATTTATCTTTTTTATCCAGTCAAGCTTCCAGGCAGCAGGACCTACATCCATCCTCACACCTATGAAGACCCCAACCAGGCTGTCAGGGACTTTGCCAAAGAGATCGATGCTTCCAATATTCGCATAGAGAGAGTCATCGGAGCGGGTGAGTTGGCAGTAAAACTGCAATTGACTATATTGATAGTTCAAAAAATACTAAATCTAACTTGATTGAATTCAAATGACTGAAACTAGGGCTGATGTATTGTATGGAGTCCTTTGAGCCATGTTTGCCTGCACAGACAATTTGCCTTATTTTTGCAGCTGTAAATTGTTGCACCTGTAACATGAAATAATTTTGGTTATAGAGAAAAAATCTGGATGCAATTTAGAGTCAGTATCAGATATTCTAAAACTTCTGAAAATACAGGCAAGAGGCTCAAATATCCAGATATCTATCCATCTGTGTTGTACTAGCTGGCAGCAAGTTTCATATAGTTTTATCGTGTCTTTTCTGGCTGTGTGTGTGCGTAGGAGAGTTTGGGGAGGTGTGCAGTGGTCGGCTGCGTGTTCAGGGAAAGAGGGAGATCTACGTGGCCATCAAGAGTCTGAAGGCAGGATACTCTGACAAACAGAGGAGGGACTTCCTGTCTGAGGCCTCCATCATGGGACAGTTCGACCATCCGAACATCATCAGGCTGGAGGGCGTCGTCACAAGATGTGAGTTGTTGCACACAAACTTTACTTCATCCTGCATGCGTGGGTGGATAACATGTTTGGTTGTTTGTGTAACCATACCTCTGACACACACCTGTGTGAGACACAGCGGAGCTGTTGGTGATGTAAATTGGAGGCGACCCTGGATCAGATAAAAGCTCCATTACCATGGTAACACATTGCTGACGCATGGCGGTGTGCATGTGAGTGGCGATTGTCCGCCTCTCAAGCGACCAGTTGTTTACTTCACGTGATTGTGTTAGGCAATTAGAGCGAGTGTGTGTGTTCGTAGACACAGGCCTGGTTCAACAAGATGGCTGATTTGTTATCGCTGGGCCTCGCTCTCTAAGTCCCACTCTCTCTCTGTCCGTGTATCCCCCTCTCGTCTCATATCCCCATCTCGCCCTCCTGCTCTCTCTCTCAGTCAGAGTCCATCTGATCTTCTCAGTCAATCGCTTTTTCTTTTGCTCTCCATCTCCCTCAGTCAATCACAGTCTGCTCTCCTGTCTCTCTCAGTCAAACATGGAGACATCAACATAATATTGATAATATGGATAATATTGAAAACATAAATTTTTCTCTCCGTTTTGGTCTTGCGACCGCACCGAAGTCACAGGCGCAACTAGCTCTGTAGCTTTGGCTGACAGTTTATCTGTTGCTGCAATCCCCCGTAGCTCTCTGCCTGACAGAACTGGAAGGAGCAGCCAGAACAACACAGAGGAAAGCCTATCCCCACCTTTAAGACCCTTTATGGAGTTACCTGAGCCAAATGTGTAGCTTCTCATAATTAGTGAAATGGTCCAACAATGGCAAGTGTGAAGCAGTCATGTGATCATAAGCAGAAAAGCCAACTGAACAAAGGTTCTTTCTTTTGTTCTTCCTTTTGTCTAAATGAAGCCAAAAATGTATTTATGAGTCCGACAATGTGTGATGTCGCGCAAGTCTGCGATATTCACGCTTTTTGAAAATGTCATCCAAATTGGATAAATCAAAAAACAGGGGCTGTGCGGCGGTGAAAGATAACTCTCTGTCACCTCAGTTCTGCTGATTTTGCAGTGCCTGATGGAACAGCTGAACTAGTTCGGCTGTGTTAAAACAAGTATAGGTCATCACAGAAATGAAGCCTTTTCCTCTTGTTCTGAAGTTCATTGCAGAAATGTTACAACACTAGCGTCGATGCAGGCACTTTTCAAAATTAGCCAGTTTCATGTCTCTTTCCCCTCTTGTTCACGTTCCTCAGTGCCACCGCTCGGTTCTTCCATGACACCTTGTCATGCAGATGTTTGTTAGAGATCAGCAGACAAGAAAAAGGAAAAGGGAGGCAGTCGCGACAAAGAAACAGAATTGTAAACACGCAGCACACAAATAAACCTCTGCTTTCCCCAGTCCCACCCCACCCACCCCACTCTCTGTCACACACACATACACAAAGATCATCAGTCCATCGCACACTGGTGCTCAGCGGCACTTAGGCCAACAATAAAAGAGCAAATGCATATGCATAGGCTTTTATCATGAATATTAATAATTCATAAAGTTAATTGGATGTGTTTTTTAGCCTCATGCATATTCAGCAGCTTGCATATTAAGAATGAGACCCCACTGCATGTCTTATTCATTTCCTCTTACTCTGTCATTCTTTCCATTTCTCTCTCGCTCATTGTCTACATAATGCTTGATGTGAGCTATGACCTGAGGTTAACAGGATTGGAGCAGTTTGTAGGACTGCAACAGCAACAAACTAAACAATCAGCTGTGGGTTTTTACTCTGACAGGCAGACGTGTAATTATGGCACTTTCTTTTCGCTGGCACACATGCTATTCTGATTTAAAGTACAAGAATAAATTCAAAAATTACTGCCAAATCTTTGGAGTTATTTGTGATGGGACAATAGTGCAGCTGACAGCGAAACAGCTACTGTAAGAAGCACAACTTTGGCTTGACAAGCAACTTACTTAAACATGATAAGGTGCTCTTTGCTGTGCTCCGTGAAATGTAAAAACATGTTTGCACATGTTTTTGCGGAGCGTGCATATAACGAGTGTCTACTTTTCCACACAGCTCTCTCTTCTCACCTCTCTTCACGGCACATTGGGAAGCTGACAGAGCCCCTCAGAAACAAATCTCACGAGCGGAGCAGTAATTTTACAGGTCACAGCCCAGGGTGTGTATGTGCAAGTGAAGGGGTGAGAGTTGAGACGGGTCAATAATTCCTTCAGGCCTTTTTCTCAAGCACCAGCTGGTCCCTTCACACCGCCCTCAGTCTAATCAGGCAGGCTGACCCTGACTGCTCTGGACTCAGGTGTGTTGGATTGGTTTGTGTAGGCATATGTTGCAGTAGAATCAGGAGCGCTGCAGGTTGGAGAAGTGCTTGGAGTAATGGCTGTTGTCATAGTACTGCTGTGGTAGAGGTAGTAGAGGTGTTGGCAGTAGTAGAAGTAACTGTGGTAGTATAAAGTAGCAGTTGTAATAATATTAATCAGTCGTAATGATAGTGTAGCAATAGATTCTTTAGAGCTTAAAAGAGTTGCATGATAGTGCTTTATTCATTGCTTCCAGGTCAACCAGATGTACAAAAGACACGTGCAAAATACTTTTCTAAATTTAATTCATAGTTATTTTCACATTTATCCTGTTAGTCCATAACATAATGTCAAATAAACGCAAAATACATCCAATGGCTGCTATTACCTTTTGTCCCAGAGTACCATTACTTCTGTAAACTACTATCCACTCTGTAGCTTAAAGACCTACAGTTAAAAGATGTTCAGTTTACTACCATATCATCTGCAAATTCCCACATTTGAGAAGCAGGAACTGGGGAATTCTTGTCTTTTTTGCTTGAAAAATTATTCCAACCAGACCAGTCAGTTCAGCTCTACAACATAAAGTACAGGAAAATGGTGCCTATTGCCAAGTATGTGGCTGTATTCAGATCAGTAAAATGTAAGGTTTGTAGTGTTATCTGCCATTCCCTCATCCTAATCTGGCTCTTTTCATGCAGTGCAGTTATCAAAATACTTAATAATTATGTCCACAGTGTACCAGTACAGGAAGCAGTAATGTTGGTAGTACGAGTGGTACTCTTGTTCCTGTTGATGTTGCAGAAAAAGTGCAATTGTAGATTTTGTTGCAGCAGTTATAATCATAGATATAGTCTTACAAGCATAGTAACACTGTCAGCATAACAGTAAAAGTATTATTAATAGGAGTGGCGGTCGGGATGGTGGCAGTTGTTTTAGTGCCAATAGTTGGAGTGGGATTTATTTTCACTTTACACAGTTGTATTTTGTATTGGGAATGTGCACAAGCCCCTATTTTGGCTCTCTGCAATTTCCTTTTTCATTCATTTCTGAGTGTGTGTGTGTGTGTGTGTGTGTGTGTGTGTGTGTGTGTGTGTGTGTGTGTGTGTGTGTGTGTATGTGTGTGTGTGTTCTCTCCCCTTAAAACCTCATAAGCCTTCAGCCCCTGCCGTGTGCCACTCTAATAACCTACTCTGCTGTCTGTCACCTGATTGTTGCTATTGTCATGCTAATTAGAGCGCCACATGGAGAAAAAGAGAAAAAAATAGATCTTTCTTTTCTCTATCTGGCTCTCGACACATCAGGAAAGTGCAGCAATCCCCCCCCCCCCCCCCCCCCTCCATCCCCTTATCTTCCCTTCATCTCCCCCGTCCCTCATTTTATCCATCCGTCCTTTATGTGTTTTACAATCGCTGCAACAATCGGCTCATTTGGAAAACCCTCAATTACCAAGCTCCATCTCATCTACCCACATCGCACACACACACGCACACACAGGCATACACACACATTAAAAAAGCTGCTCTACAAAGGTGCCGTTAAAACCGGCAAAACCATGCGTCTTTTTCCAGCAATCTTCTGTTTGAAGAAACTAATGATTAGTTTTAGCCGTGTGTCTTAGTGCGCTGAACAATAAGAGTTTCAGTGTTTCCTGTCAGAGTGTTTGAAATTATTCATGTTTTTAGTTACGTGTGCAGATCTCGAGATTGGACTGCCGAGACAAATGAGGAAGAGGAGAAACAGGAGGGGAATGTAGAGAAAAGGTGACGAAGGGTGCGAGACGGAGGGGTGGCGGAGGCGGATGGATGAGATAGGATACAAGAGCGAGGAAATGAGAGAGGATGGGGCTTGAGAACAAATGAGGGTGATGGGGGGAAAGATGTGCGAAGAGATGTGAGGAAAAGGGGTGAGCAGACGCGAGGAGAGATGGTGAGGAGACAAACGTGAGGAAATGAGTGGAGATGAGAAAGTGAAGAGAGGGGAGGAGAGGTGAAGAGAGGAGTGGAGATAAGGTTATTGAGTTTCTGTCCGTTTCTCTGCACCCCTGCACTCTCACATGGAGCTTCCCAGAACAGAGATCTGTCCTGTGTTAAAAGCATTGTATCACTTAGTTCAGACCCTTAACATTAATCAATACAGCAGTTATTTCATTTTCTCGTTTGTACCTTGGGCAGTCTCATCCAATAATGCGGTAATGTGGCCCACCAGCGCACGCACACAGATAGACACTCATAATGTCATTGCCCAGATGTATACAGACTCTATCACTCTCATTTACACTCACACCAGCACATACAGAACCAGCCTCTAATTCAGCAGATTTGCTGTACATACGTTGTCTCTATCACTTTCATACACACACACACTCATACGAGGCCTGAACGACCATCCTGGCGAGAGCAGAAACAACACTTTCTACTTTCACTTAATGAAGAGCTGTGAAGAAACGCAAACTCTCTCTCTGATCCATTCCATAACACTCCACCTGGCAGAACATCAATACCCAATCCACACACACAGATCCATACACTGGGAGTTGTTTTTAGCTCAGTAAACGGCTGTGTTAGTTCTGAAGGTGATGAAAGGCAATAGATTCAAATGAATACGAACGTGATTAGTTAATTATGTGCTTTCAGGAGGAAATTGAGGAGTGCTCGCAAATGTTTGCCGGAGAGGAGCTCCACGATGCGCTGGAGAGGCTCCTTCCTGTCAGTCTGTGTGTGTGTGTGTGTGCGTTTGAAATGTAGATGGCATGCGATGAAGTCGCAACAAGAAGTGAAAGAGATTCATTGAATGGTCGAGTGTGTTGTGTGTGGTGTGTTGCTCTGTGTGTGTGTGTGTGTGTGTGTGTGTGTGTGTGTGTGTGTGTGTGTGTGTGTGTGTGTGTGTGCGTGTGCGTGTGTGTTTGCGCTGGCACCTGACAAAGAGAGGGAACGAGCTAATGTACAGCGAGAGCGCGTGTGGTCGGTTTTATTGGTAACCTCTGTTATCTCTCAGAGGTGCAGGGATAATTCTGTATGGCAGATGTCCAGATGATGGCTAATGATACAGTACTGTAGCAGAGTGTGTGTGTGTGTGTGTACACGCAAGTTCACGTGGCCCTCTAAGCCGAGACAACAGGATGAATGTGTTTCATTGTGCTTCTCTCTTGACCGCATCTCACACTGTGGGGCTCAAGGTAATATTCTCCTTCACCGGTAACATACGTGGGTTCAAACACACAATTGGTTTTCAGAGGTTTAGGGCTCTTTTCCATTTCATGGCTGTCGATTTTGTAGAATATGACATTCGGATGTGCATATGTCTGTCAGCTCTGTATGGACAGACATGGACACACACAGAATAACATACATGCATTCAAATTCACAGGGTTTATAATCGGAGACACACTAAAGCACATGCTCACAAACAAACACACATGCACACACGAAGGTGGAGGCCTTGAAGAGTGAGACCTCCTCTCAGTCAGGATCAATCACATTAACTGTTTTATCTGTTGCTGTGTAAAACACACACACACACAGAGCACACACTTCTGATCAGAGATGAAATCAGGCGGTCATCATTGTGCCACTCCCTCCCCACTTGCCATGCCCTGAAACCAGCTCTGTCTCTCTCTCTCTCTCACACACACACACACACACACACACACACACACACACACACACACACAGCAACACACCACACACACAGAGCAACACACCACACACACAGAGCAACACACCACACACACAGAGCAACACACCACACACAACACAGGCCCATGTGGAGATAAATGTGACCAGCAGTCCTCACCCCCAGCAGAAGAAAATCCAATTCTCTTTCACTTTTATCCCTGAGACTAATGTTACTGTCAAAGAAGACACCACCGCCAGAGACCAGGCGACTCTTTTGTGTGTGTGTGTGTGTGTGTGTGTGTGTGTGTGTGTGTGTGTGTGTGTGTGTGTGTGTGTGTGTGTGTGTGTGTGTGTTGGCTGCAGTGAGATAGTGAATTCATTTAAGGTGATGTATTGCTGTCTTTACCTACAATCTCACTGTAGGCCTCAGTGGTGTTGTTCCTGCCTTTCCATGACAAGCTTTTGACCCCTCCTTGCCTGTCCCTCCTCCTCTTCTTTCCTTGTCTGTCCTTCCTCCTCTTCTTTCCTTGCCTGTCCTTCCTCCTCTTCTTTCCTTTCCTTCCCTCCTCCTCTTCTTTCGTTTGCTCTTCCTCTTCTTTCCTCTTCCTCTTCCGATCTATCTTTCTTTCTCGCCTTTTAACCCTTTGTCTCTTCAGTCCAATTTATATTTTCCTTTACTGTCCTCAATCTTTTATGTTTATTTTCCATGAAGTTCTTTATCTGTTGAACTTTTCTTTTCAATTTAAAGTCTTAATTCAATTGAACATTATTAGCATTTTGATCAAAAAACATGTCAGATTTAGTGACTTGAGTAAATAATATATTCAGCAAACGCATAAAAAGCAGTGATGAAAGAAGTGAGAGAACTAATTACTAATAACAGCTAAGAAATACTCACAATCACTGATTTTTGGAGGTGGTTTGGGGGATTTTTAGAAATGAAACCATTTCTCCTCTTTCCCTACTTTTCATTCTTTAAGAAAACAGATGACTCTCTGTTGTCTTCACTCCTTGAGTTTCTCTCCCCCTCCCCGTGCTGCCTTTATCTCTCCCCCAGGTTTTTTCCCAACATCTCTGAGGTCTGATTGGGGAAATGTGACCTATTCATCACAACTGACATAGTCTGTATTTACAAGCCATGCACACACACACACACACACACACACACACACACACACACACACACACACACACACACACACACACACACACACACACACCATCGTTTGTACTGCACGTTGCGCGTTTGTGATTGGCAAAGCTCAGCTGTAGGAGGCGATGCCTTGGGAGAAGGGACAACTGCTGTTTGTGGTGTGTGAGTGTGTGTGTGTGTGCGATCACAGGTACTTTGTTAATCATTTGTAAGCCCCACCAGATGCCATGCAGGGGACCATAGTTCGTGGGGCCTGTCAGTCAACCAACCCTTCATCACACAAACACGCACAGAAACACACACTCCTGCAGGTGCAGGTGCACAGCGATCCCACCACAACCCCCCTTCCCCCTTGAGGCTGATTAGTATTCATGAGATCTCAGGAGGCCCTCTTGTACACACACACACTCACCAACACACACACACATATTCTGGTGGATTGGTCCATTCTAATTATCTCCTGGCGTTTATGGAGAGGCCTGATTAGAAGCTGTCAGTGTGACTGATGACGACATGCCATGTTATCCCCTAGAGAGAGACAGAGAGGAAGGCTGGTCACAGCTGTGGACTCCACGACTTCTCTGTCCCCGACTCTTTATAGTTGGTGTCCTTCTTCCTCGTAACTGCTCCACTAACAACTGCCTTGTTATGTGCCTCCGTAGGTAAGCCAGTGATGATCATAACCGAGTTCATGGAGAACGGATCTCTGGACACTTTCCTCAAGGTGAGTCATGCCTCAGCTGGAAGGAACACAGCACTCATACTTCCTCCAAGGTCGGGGCAGCAAGCTTTTCTAAAGGCCATGTGGAAAATGATGTCCAAGCTGTTAAGTGTTCATTCTCCCAAACTGCTGTACTTGAAGGCAGATTCTTTTGAAAATATATAAAAGGCACCTGATTGAAATTGTCTTTCATCTCTCAAAGCTGGTGAATTCAATCTATGAAAGTTCTACAAAGTCCACCAAGGACTTAAGTTTAGTTGATCAAGGACTTCAGAAGTATCCTTAAAAATCAGCTTTTAAACAACATTTTCACGTGTAGTCCCCACAGTAAGAGTGTAAACTATACATTTAAAAAACACAATTGTAAAATCAGACCTTACATCTATAAGGTGAAATGTTGAGTGAGTGAAAAAATGGTAAAAAAAAAAAGAAGTAAAAATCACTCCCGTTTCACCAGCAAGAAACATGCCATCAATATACAGTACACACACTGCGGTGGTGAGACGGACGGAGAAGTGGATGAGACCAGACGCATTCAGATGGATGCACGGCCTCTCCACACTTTCATCACATGATGTTTGATACTGGGTTTATGAAATGCACTTAGTGTCCATATCCCAGAGCAGAAAACAGCAGCAGACTGCTGACAAATGGGTAATAAACCAAAGAAAGTGTATTGCTTTGTGTGCAACATTTGCTCTGTCAGGGGATACAAAAATGAACAGTTCATATTGCAAATGTGAGGCAATACCACAAAAGTAATAGGGTTGTTATGAGTCAAGATGGCAACTGAGAATAACACTGGAGATCACCTCCAAAATGCCAGAAAATTGAGATTTAAGGAAAATCATCTTTACTATGAATGAACACAGAAATACATTGACCAGAAATACTTCTAAGGACATTTATTATATTGAGAGAGTGGTTTAAAAAATGGTTTGTAGAGCAAGCCATAGAACAAAGAGTTGAAATTCATGGCTGAGTATTACAAAAGCAAGTCCTGAAAAGCAGATTTTTAGTCAAGGTTATTGCTGAACATCTTATCAGTGATTTTAAAATCAAAGGAAGGCTGTGAAAGTTTTGCTTTGTAATTAAAATTGACATTATGACAAGAGTTAAAAGAGCCTGTCACTCGATAGGTCATTACACAAATTGATGTTTTGAAAAGTCCCTCAAGCCATCCTCTGAAACATATCACAAACCTGCAGACACATTACGTTTATTTATCATATCTGGATGTGTTTTCTCAAAATCGCCGGAAGGTTTTGAAGCATTTCTTAAAAAGTCAATTATATACACAGAAGTATGGCTCTCTATTTCATTGCAGATGCAGTAATCGAGCATATGATGTGTACATTTTACTAAATGCACAATTCATGATTCCTGTTCATAAAAAACATGTGCAAAGAAGTTGCAGGCGTGCACTATTATTTTAGCTCAGGAGCCCTGAATTGGGCTTCGCATACATACATATGAAAAACTTGTTGCAGCCCTCACGTTCCTGACATTGAAAGTCCCCCTGATTCATATTCAGAGTTGTTTGTCAGCCTGTAAAATCACTGCAGTGCTCCAAAGCCATTAAGCCTGTGATGATAGGCCCATCGCTAAATAGACACCAATCCCATCAGCAACACTGAAGCAAAATGAAATGAAGTCTGACAGATAAAAAATGGCTAAGGAAGATAGTGTCCTGACACACACACACACACACACACACACACACACACACACACACACACACACACACACACACACACACACACACACACACACACACACACACACACACACACACACACACACACACACGCATGTTGTGCGTATCAGGATGTATGGTAATGAGGGTTATAAAGAGTGTCCGCAGTGGCTCAATATAATTATGGAATCAGTTTTATGGGTTTACAACTCATCCGTGCTCCTGGCATCCATATGTGTCTTTAATTAAGCTGACCATTTATTAAGCAGCCGTCCCTCAGAAATAACAAAACCACTGTTCTGTCAGACAAGCTCTTCCTCTCTTTGTTTCTACATACAGTGGCCTTTCTAGCCGTTCCTTTATTACATTTCCTCCTTCAGTTTTCTAGTAAGAACTTCAATAATACTCCAGAATTTGCCAAAAAAGTCTAATTTTCCATCTTCACCTGTCTCATCTGTCTCCTTCATCTCCTTCTCTAACCTCTCTGCCCTGCATTTGTCTCCACTCGCTTTCCCTGCCCTGCCCACCCTTCCCTCCTCCTTCCTGGCAGTACAATGTGGTGGGCAGATTGATAGAGGAAGTCTGTAGGTTTGTTAGACAGTCCAATCAATCAGCATCTCACAAAACCACCGGCTAATTAACTTACTCCACAGCTGCCGAGGGAGAGAGAGAAAGAACGATAGAGAAAGGGGAGGGGGTGCACAGATGCAGAAAGATGAAGGAAGATATAGATGGATGGAGACTGAAACTAAGTAATACAGAGTTCTTTCCGTCTCTGAGACAGAGACTGAGGAGACACAGAGATGGATGGAGAGGACAAAGAGACAGAGGGAAGGAGAGATGATATAAAGGAGAGAGGGTGACTGATAACATGGATGGCTTTTTAACGGGGACCGTTGGCCAGGGGCAGAAATAATTGGCAGAGGAAGGTGAGCCGGACCGTCATCGATCAACAGGCTCTGCTCTCTGCCAAAGACAGCTCAAAACTGAAATCTAGCAAGCTCTGCTTGGGCATACGGTCAGTATTAGACGAAAGTTTTGTCTGCTCTGTCAG
Source organism: Chaetodon trifascialis (assembly GCF_039877785.1). Classification (NCBI taxonomy): domain Eukaryota; kingdom Metazoa; phylum Chordata; class Actinopteri; order Chaetodontiformes; family Chaetodontidae; genus Chaetodon; species Chaetodon trifascialis. The sequence continues at coordinate 15,807,450 of NC_092066.1, forward strand.
ATCCAATCCTCTGAAAGTAGGAGTTTTTTTGTGATCCTCCATTGATCCCTGGGAGGAGAAATTCATCTTTTGCTTGTCACCCTCCACAGAGAGAGGTCAAAGCACAGGCTTAGCGAGAGCTGGAAAGGATTCTTGCTCAGGGACACTTCAGAAGTGCAGATTGCTGCCATTACAGGTGCTTGAATCCTGGCTTGAACCTTCACTTCCAGTTGAGGTTGTTGAAGGACCCCGCCCTAATCACTACACCACCCTGCTGCAGCATTTACACTCTGTGCCGTCTCCTTGTCTCTCCTTCCAGAAACATGATGGCCAGTTCACAGTGATCCAGCTGGTTGGCATGCTGCGTGGCATCGCCTCAGGTATGAAGTACCTGTCAGACATGAGCTACGTTCACCGAGACCTGGCAGCACGAAACATCCTGGTCAACAGCAACCTGGTCTGTAAAGTGTCTGACTTTGGCCTGAGTCGGGTCCTGGAGGACGACCCAGAGGCTGCCTACACTACAAGGGTAAGATAAACACTGACAGGTTGCAGCTGTCTTAAATAAATGTTGTGTCCTGTTATAGTTCATCCACCCAGTGTCCTCTACACGGTAAGTCCAAATTCAAACCAACATGCATAAAATTGTTTTACAAATGATGTTATGGCAATGCCTCCATGATTCAACAGTCGAAAGTTGGCCAAAAGGTACAACATGGACAAGTTGAGAAAGTTTATGTAGATTTTCCGACACAGGGGAGTGAAAACCAGGAGTGAACCATTCGCATTAGTTTTGTTTAAGGTACATTACTTCAAATAAATGTGGGAAACGCTGATCTCTGAGGAAAATCGCTTCTAAATTGTATTTAACCAATGACTGTATATAACGCTGGACCGCATGACAGCTCCTCAAAAGTGAAAGCTGGCTGCAGTATAGGCCATAAATCCCTCCCTGTTAGTGGATGGTATATAAGCCCAACCAAAAAATCTAAATACACATCAAAGGTGTTTTCTCTTTGTTTTTGTTTTTTTTTGTAATTTTAGATTTTTTAATTTAAGTTCTTATCACAATGATGTAAATTCAAGTGTTTGGTTTTAATTAGCTAATGGGTGGGTAATGTCATGATTGACAGTGACGCCTAATTTTGATGCCACATCTCCATCACCTGATCACTACTGCACAGATGACATCATTAGTGCAAGATGCCAGTGCCTGCATCCAGATGATTTCACTTTTTTTGTACAGTGTGAGGAAGCGGCGACGTGTCAACGACCTTGTGTACAGTCACTGGATATATAACAAGTTACCGAGACTTGAGAATGATGAAAACAGGAACTGAACTACTTTCATTAGTTCTACTGCCTTTACTCACTCTCTAAACTCCAGAATAGCAATCAGAGAAAAATTGTCCAATCAGACCCGAAAATGAAAAAGTAAGCTGCAGTCTCATGAGAGGCATGAGGGAGCCTGCTGCTTTGATTCCATATGTATCAACAGGGGGTCAGGAAGACATACACAGACCTGACAAGCAAGGCAACAGCTGTGATATGATATGTGAAACGTTTCTGTAATAACAAAGACTAAAGGCTCTGAAACTATATTACACAGTGCAGCTGGTTGTCTAAACAGTATAAGTTTTGCATGAGGCCATGACGCACAAGTGATGATGATGAAACGTATACTCTTCACAAAATGAAATGCTCACGCACAAACTCCTCCTCCCCTTTATCTTTTTGCCTATATATAGTCAAATCAAAGAAGTCTTTGGTAACATCACCATCCTCTCACAGAGCCGAGAGAATGAAGAAACTCAAACGTCAGTGAGTTAAACCACTGCGGAGTAACTCATCTAAAATGCCCACAAGGAGATGGTATTATTCATATTCATAGGAAGTGTTGGGGATGTTATTTTTAATATGGCATTAGCATTGCCCTGGGAGGAGTGTATCAGCCGCTGACTGCTCTATTGCAATCACACACACACTCCCACTGATGTCAGGAGACCTAGATGGAGAGCTGCAGGCATGGAGGGTGGGGTGGGGGGACAGGGAGAGGCCGAGGCGGAGATGGGGAAGAGACACAGAGAGGGAGGATATCAAATAAGAGTGAGATCGAGGGAGGCTAAGAGAGAGGGAAAATAAGACAAGGCAGGGGAAGGATCCAGTGAGAGCAGTTCAGAGAAAAAAAGAGGACGGGGTAGGGGTGGACAGGGGGTGCTGGAAACAAAAGTACAGTGCCGAGTGACTTGGCAGCTTTGTCTTTTATTTGACTTTGACCAAGCAGAGATGGGGAATGCTAGGTGGTGCAGAGGCAGCTTCCGCATGTTAAAAAGCTGAACCGAGCCCTATAGAGGTAGTGTGAGTGTGTGTGAGACAGAAAGGGCGGGGGGTATCTCCCTGTCTACTTTGTCTATACAGTGGGCTTTATGGAATCCTTTTGATCTGTGTATCAACAACAAAGGCAGGAGCAGCATGGAAGGAGAAAACTGATGGCAAAAGAAAGTACAAGAATAAACAGAGGAGCAAAAGTACTGGATGTTGTGAGCATATTAGAGAGGAGTGCTGTTTTGTTAAGTTGGTGTGTAAGCTCACCTGCTGTGTTCTTAAAAGCAGCGAGCTTCTCTGCAGCCACCATCTTGTTATATGTTTTGTCAGCTCTGCTCTTGATTTATTATAGCGCTTTAGCCACAAACGTATTACTAAAGCAACCTCTAAATATTTGCACCGTGGCAGGCGGGGTAAAACATCAAGTTCAGGGAGACATGTTCAGGATGCCCAGTATGTGTTGACTGTGTTGTGAACCATTTCCAGGGAGGGAAGATCCCCATCAGATGGACGGCTCCAGAGGCCATAGCCTACAGGAAGTTCACCTCCGCCAGCGATGTGTGGAGTTACGGCATCGTCATGTGGGAGGTGATTTCATACGGAGAGAGACCCTACTGGGAGATGTCCAACCAGGATGTGAGTCACAAACACAGACATCATGTCTCATTTACTTTAACCTCGATCTTCAGCTCAGTTCCCTGCTATGAAACTGAATTTTCCAGGACATTTTTATTTCCCTCTCTCGTATTGATCCAGAACATGATATTTTACACTCTCTCCCTTTCAGGTGATCAAAGCAATAGACGAGGGCTACCGTCTTCCTGCGCCGATGGACTGTCCTGTGGTGTTGCACCAGCTCATGTTGGACTGCTGGGAGAAGGGACGCAGCGACAGGCCAAAGTTTGGACAGATTGTCACAATCCTGGACAAGCTCATCAGAAACCCAACCAGCCTCAGAGAGCTGGCCAACAGCTCAGCATGGTCAGTGGGAGAAAGCTATAAATTAAAGCTGGGAAATCAACACATTCCCTGACACACGCATGTAGCCTTGAGATGATTGGATTAGATTATAGGACGGTCTATGCATTGAGGACGTAATCACTGCCTCAGATCTACATTGTAAATCTCCTTTGTCAGTATTGAAAACTGTGCAAAGTAGAAAATGTCATTCTAGTAAATCATGTTCTTATCTTTTCTCAGCAAAGTAATATTTGCCAGTGAATAGGTGTGAATATAAGGTTGTGGTTTGGTATATCCATAGTCACACCTTCAGTTTAATAATCTCCTTGCCTCCCCAGTTGTATTGTACACACCCATAGAATAGCATTATTTTTACATTTACATTTTTATATTACAGGCATTTATCTGATGTGAGTGTGCAACAGAATATGTTTCAGTCCCTTTCAAAGCAGACAGAAGCAGATTCCAGCAAAACCAAAAAGGGTCTTATTGGCTATGACAGTAAATCACTGTATGTAAGTGCAGTTGCTATTAGCCCCACATATGCAAGGTATTCAGCAAGTTTAGGAGGGAAGCAAACAGGGCAGTGAGGGGACCAATCATTAATCATACTTACCCACTAATGGCTAGGTTTAAAGTTTAGGGTTTATGTTTTCTTTTCACAGTGGATTTGAGTCTGTCATGCTGTGGTTGTTGCAGAATTAAAGCTATTCTGTCCAAAAACAAGTCCAGCGCCATGGGCAAGCATTAACTGGCTCTTCAAGTGTGTTGTCGACAGCTTTTACTATTATTAATGTCCTAACAAGAATTAACTTCAATAACTGTTGAAAAAGAATGAAACTTGATTTGGCCACTTCACAGGACAAAATGTCCTTGACATTTTTCTTCATATGATGCAAAATCAGCTTTTTAAGGCGGTTTTATGTTTTTCTGACTTCCTGTGTGACTCTAAGGCTTTACACCCAAAGTTCCTCAGTCGAGCATCCTCTTGCACAAGGTGCAGCAGGCTTCCAATTAGCTATATTCAGCACTCTTCAAATAGGCACTACATGCGCTGTTCTTCAGCCAGATCTTGTTGAAGTTTCCCTTGCTCACATTAGATGAAAGCAACGGTAACGAGAACTAGAAGCAGCTATTTTTTGGATGAGAGGAGAGGCCACATTAGTCCACACAACACATTGTGAGCACATGAAGTGGGTGTGCTCCGAGAAAGTCTGACCGGGCTGCACAGTTTGCATCAATGGTTATTGGTTCCACGTTGGTTTCTTTTGTACTTTTGTAACAGTGTGATCAATACAAAAAAACATTTAAAAGTGAGAAGTGAACAACTTAGCAACTGTCTAAAAGTTTACAGAAGTTAACTTCATAATGTGAATTTCACAATCCAATCAGTTTTTAAGACGAATTGGATAAAATTGCATTTAGACTTTTTAAGACAATTTAAAGCCTAACATTTAGATCATTGGACTTTTAAGGACCCTCAAAACCCTGAGTGTGAGTGTGCTTTGTATCCCAGCAGGGAGGACCCGTCCACCCCAGAGTTCAGTGTGAACACAGTGGATGAGTGGTTGGAGGCCATCAAGATGGGCCAGTATAAGGAGAACTTTTCCAGTGCTGGATATGTCAGCTTGGACTCAGTCCTCTACATCAGTGTCAGGTACAGACAGCTGGTGTTAAATGAACAGTAAAAGACATTTCATTTGTGTCATCTGAAAATTAAACAAGGGGATTTAAACAAGTATCTTGGACCTGAAACCTCAGCAGCTACTTGGCAATTGAAGCAGATTGCAGTTTTTTTTTTCTCAGAAAGTGTCATTTATAAATAATATTTTGGTCTGCATTTTTTTCTGTCTTCCTTGCAGTGAATTGGCTAAGATGGGTGTGACTCTAGCGGGCCACCAGAAGAAGATTTTATCCAGTGCGCAGAGCCTGCAGACCCAGGGGACGCATGTCCAAGTATAACAGTTTCCAGATAAACACACAGCGTCCAAAATGGACGCTCCTGTGAAGAGTTTCCCTTCTGAAATGGAGTTGTAATGGATACTCTGTGTTCGGGCCTCCATTGATTTTGACACACACTGAGATGGAGACAACATGGACGCATGACTCCTTCACCCTCTCGCAGTTTCACCATTCTTCCCATCCTTGATGGGCACTACCGGCTTTAGCACTCCCAGCACCCTGGTGTCTGGCTGCAACACCACCACCACCATTAAGGAGCAACAGAGAGACACGTCCAGCAACAAGGCCACATCTAGAGCATCCCAGACCATTTCACATCATATCAGCTCAGCGAAAGAAGAAAAAAAAGTTTTTTAACAAATGACAAAAAAAAAAAATTAGAATATAATTATTATCACTGTCTGTGAGGTGTACAGTTGGTTTTTACTGTCATTATGTTTCTGTTCCGAGTTTTCACCTTGAAGAGTTTAAAAGGGTCAGAAGATATGTATATGTGTAGATATATGTTTATATGGGCTGCGTGTCCCACAACCGTAGAGATGGACCTAACGTTTGTATTGGTGGTGAGGGTTATATTGCTCAACCTTAACAGGAGTTATTACCTAGTACATGCATAGCCCATTCCATTGCTCTCTGTATGCAGAAAGCTACTGAATGAGCCAGATTCTGAATGACATGAATGTGTGGGGTGAGGGGAACAGAAAACCTGGACCTTTAGAGATAGAGAGGGATGTAGATTTTGCTAGCTCATGTAGGATGGAAGTGATTCATTTAAATAGCGTATTTGACCAGGACAAGGGCTTCCCTAGTGACTGCTCTCAGACACATTTAGCAACTAGACCCACTGCACGTTTGCTAGTCTGCTTGCACTGAAGACGTGAGTGCAAAGAAAACAGCTGAAACTGCTTAATGTGCAGTTAGCACAGAGACATTTTTACTCTTCTATAACTGACTGTCTATTCCAAACAACATCATCTATTCAGTGGTTACAGTGATGTTGTTCAGAATATTTCAGCCCAACAGTTTGCCTTCCCGTGTTTCACGTGTGTTAAGAAAGTTATAGTGCTTTGTGTCGAGCAAAGGTTGATGCCAAGGTCATGATAGAGTTGACACTGTTAAAAACGTGTAGCTTGTTTTTCCAGTGTTGTGCCATGTACAGTAACCTTGAAATGTTCATCTGGGCAAAATACTACCATTCTTACTATACCCTTTCTTTTGTCAGTTGCCATGGCTGGATGGCAACACAGGGCTGGTCACAGTAATTACAGTGTTTTGTCTGAACAGTCTGCTTGATGAAACAGAGCATCAGGGTGGACCATTTTTTCAGCAAGATGATTATCCAGTGTTGATTTTCAGCTGTGCCACCACAAGAGGTTCAATTTCACTTTAAAAAAGTCTTGTACTGTCTCACTTTCTTGTTATCAGTCATGCCAACCTATTTCAAGCACCCCTAGTTTCAAACCAATACACAGAAGGTAGATTTACCAAACAGTGCTTTCAGCAAAAAGCAAACACACTGCTTTGCTGATTTTTCTTTATCAGAAGGTAACTGCTGCTCATCACATCAATTACAAGGTTAAATATAATGGGACCCTCTTTGTGTGCACTGCATTAATGGCACTGAACCTGCTTTAGTGTATTCCCAAACCAGTTTTAATATATGTGGTACTCTATAGGACCAACAGTGGCAAAACGTACAGTATATATGATTGTATCATAGTGTAAAATATGTACAGTGTTGATTTCCAATGTTAGAATGTTTGTAATGATAACGATGATGACTATGATGTACTTTTATTGTGAAAAAGAGATTTCTGAACTCGTTCAGGGGTGGGTCAAACAGGAAAAAAGTGAAGGAAGGTGATTTGTTGGTGGGAACAAAGGAATGTAGCATGGTGCAAAGCTTCAGCTTTGATTGACTGGTGACAGTGACTGCAGTTTCTACCATAGCGTTAGAATGAGTAGAATGGACTTTCTTTATTGATACACTGGCTTAATTTGAGTAATTAGCAACAATAATTACACGCACTTTTTAAGCCTGTGTCCGCTTACAACACAACTTGTAAAGAGGCTTGTTGGGTGAGGAAGGGATGGAAGAAGGGAGAAGATGAGATAAGAGAAGTTCTGAGATCAAATTTCCATCCAGACATCACAAAATGAACACTTGCTAAGCCCCTCCCCTGAGCAGAAATCATCCAATCATAGCTTAGCAACCGTAACTAGGCACGGCAGACCTGTTAAGCTGAAATCAAGGACCTGGTGTAGAATGACAAAAGCTGGGCACAGACTGCAGGAGTCTGAGGCCGATTTATCTCCGATTCGCCCTCCTGACAATCGGAGGAGAAACCAGGTCTGGGACCGTGGTCGGGACCAGCGTTCATCCGCTACCTGGCAGCACAACAACGTGCTTTATATCTGTTTTTTTGTTTGTTTGTTTGTTTTTGCCAGAAATGGTAAAATCATGGCACGGAAAATATGTTTAAATACAGAAAGCATAAAAATACATTTATAGCTAAAAAAAGAAAAAACCCAGAAATGAAATACCGTTTGCCAAGCCACAGCTATTCTGTCAAATATGCTGCACGCAAAACTACAATACACTCTGTCTGCAACTGTCAGTACATTCTACTCTTGCTAACTCTATGATTTCACTCTAGCGGACTACCCTTGACCGCTGGCCTTTTAGATGCCTTATTTACTGAGCTATTGTTCTTTTCTGTTGCCCTACAAAGGCAATATTAAGAGTAAAGTGTATGTACAGGTAGTATTTATCTGTGTTTTTAAGATGACCTCATTATCAGCACCCTGGTTTTGTAACATCCCAGAGATCCCCTCCAACAGCACCTTCACTTTGATTCCTCGAAGCAGAACAAAGTCATTTTGTTTCTAAAATATTCTAGTAAATCTTAAAGCTGATGGACCTAAAAGCTGACGGAACCGTCGACTGAATCATTCTTATTTATTTGAGTCATAAGATGTACGTTGATCAAGAAATGAAATCAAAGAAATGCAGGTTACAATTTGATTTGGATGTATTTGGCTGCACAATTTCTGTATTTTTATGTGCAAAATTCCTCATGCAATGTCAGGATTAGAAAAGGAAAATTCCCAAAAGATGAGGGTATATTGCAACAACAGCCTCCCTTTTTACCAGCCTGTTCAACACTCCCTTTTGAAATTTTAAGAATGCAGAAGTCATACCCACGCTTCAGTTTCAAAATCCCAGGTTTGTATCACTATTCACCCTACCAAGGTTAGCTATGTGGGTTGGTTTGCTTGGTCTCAAATACAGTGTTTGTCCTCCATTGCCCACCATGTCTGTATTGTAAATGTTCATGAGTGCTTCTCATTCGAGACTTTCAGCTCTCTGTCTCTCTCTCTCTCCTTGTCTTTCTCGCTCTCTCTTTCTTTGGCCACCGTACAATGCTTATTTGTCCCCATGCCAGTCTCCTCTGCGTTGCTTGTTGTAAAGGGTGTAGGCATTCTAATGTCTTTCATGTTGCTGTAATAAATATGCTAATATTTCTAATTTCTCACCTGAAGCCTTCAGTGTCTTTTCCTTTCACACATTTTCTGCCTTTTTCTTTCCGTCTCCCTCTCTCAGACACACACATGTACACACATACGCAGTAGAAATACACTTATTCACTGGCACAATTCCACAGTAAAATTACACTGGGGCTCGCAGAATATGACAGCATAAAATTCAAAGTGCCTTTACAAGAAAGCGTTATGAAGCTCTCGCTTAATTATTTTTTGCTGTGCAACAAAGCCTGAAGGTATCAAATTTTGTTTTGGTGAGCGTCTGACCAGTCTTGCAGAAAATCAGTGCATGGCTGGGAAATTCAAGGGTAGTCTCATTTGTCCCCATTTCTGCTCTAATGGTGATAGCGGTGGTGAAATTTCCATCATAACAAAACTTCAATGGCAAAATATGGCCATCCTGTAACCACATCTTCATTATCTGTGTGTGTGCGTAGTGTGTGTGTTCCTTACTGAGAGATAATTTTGTCTCGAGGGAGGAGGAAGGTCAGCGACTCCTGGCCTTGGTTAACCCCTTAATGCACTGGCCCAGTTGCCGTCACTCTATGTTACCGCCATTACACCTCATTTAGCCCATCATATTAGGCTCCATATTCCCATATCGCTCCCTCCCCGTCTCTCTCTCACACAGACACACACACACGCACGCACACACACACACACACACACACACACACACACACACACACACACACACACACACACACACACACACACACACACACACACACACACACACACACACACACACACAGCTAGACGTACAAAATATTCAGGGCCTGTTCTCCATTTCCTCAGTATATATCTCCTCCTACTGCCCTCCTCTTAATCTTTCTGCTGGCCTTGTGCATCCCCATTTTTTCCTCCCCTTTCCTATCCATCCTGTGCAGACAGACAGAAAGGTTGTGGCTAGTTCCCTGACCTCGACTACCCCATTATCTCCCCTCTCCTTGCTTTTTCCTCTTCTCATAGCTTTCTAATTTCCCCTACCTCTATCCATCTATCCATCCACCCGTCCATCCAAAAGTTTTCTCCACACGCAGCCCTCTCTTTGAGGTCCATTGCCTCTTTCTGTATCACTGATATCACCACTGGGTTTCTTTTCACTATTAAAGGCCAATCCATAACTTAGGGCTTTTGTCTCCAGGTGTCACAATAGGGAGAATGTCATCTCACGTATTTACTTTGGATAACATGGAGGCTTCTGGGAGCCAAAGGCTTGGCCGATTGATTCATCATGCAGCTGCTATTGGCATCATGTGAAAAGGTCAGGTGTCCCTATGGAGAACACTTTAAAAGGCCATTGGTGACTGATGAGCCTGTCATGTTTGTATCACATACATGCACAAGCACTCTGTCTCTCACTCTGTATCTTTGCCTTTCTCTTTGTTCCTCTTCCCTACACTCTATCTCCACGACACACACACACACACGCTCTCTGTCTCTCCCATGGGAATGGTAATTGGGCCCCTCTGTCATGCTGTCAGGTGTGGGTTTGAGTGTCCCCTCATGTGCAACAGCAGACATTAAAATAACACAAGAGACCAACAGCCATAGATCCACCGTGACCTCTGCAGGGTCAGCCATATGTGCACGTGTGTGTCTGGATGTGTGAATGTTACAACTGTGTGTTTATAACGCTTGAGATGAAAATAGATGTTCATGTGTGAGTAAGCTGTGTGACAGGGGTCCAGATAAGCCTTTTTCACCACTGTCCTAGAACTGAAACTCTCCGTCCTGCTTTGTGTTTAACTCTGTTAGCTCTAAAACCTCCATTAGCTGTAAGCTATTGGCTCTATTAGCTGTTAGCTCCGGTTGCCAAACACATCACAGGAGACTGCTGTCGTTACCTAGATCTCCTCCTCCCGAAGTCAGCTCGGATTTGTGGTTCACAATAGCATTGTCAGGGGACAAAAAAAAGGGTATGCCCATGCTGATAATGGGTTTATTGTGTCCTTTCGGATTGGAACGCATCATATTTTTCATGGGTCTCGCACTGAGCAGTCAGCCAGTGATAGTAACTATGGTGACAGCATTGTAGTCAGTGCCTGGTTCAATTTGACATTTGCACATACATACATACATACATACATACATACATACATACATACATCGGGGTCCCGGAGGCACCCCAGGCAAGATCTCTGTTCATTCCAAACAAATTTTTTATTGGCCCTGGGACAATGGGACAGCGCTAGTCCTGAGCCCTACTGTGTGAGTATCAAAAGTGGATACAAAAAGAAAGCAAAAGACAAAATCTGAACCGGAGGAAAGATTTCATCAGTCATTGGTTGAATTTGCTGAAGTTCCTGCTTTGTCGCTCTTGATTGCTTTGCGTGTGTCCTCTCTAATCAAATATGTCTGAGTTCAGACAGGCTCAGTGTTTCGCGGTCCGCACACTCACACACGCACATGCACACATCAGTGCTCTTCTGTCTCATGAGGTTTTAGTTTGCTATCAAAGCGATTTCCTGTCTCAAATTTTCATCAGTAATCAAAGTTCCTGATTGAATTTGAAAAGTGAGCCCAGCTCTATAAATCACATTACATGCCTCACTCCCATCATGCCTGCTCTCATCACACACAGGAATGAGACGCCACCCTGGGTGTATGCCTGCGTCATGGTTTCTGTGTGTGTGTGTGTGTGTGTGTGTGTGTGTGTGTGTGTGTGTGTGTGTGTGTGTGTGTGTTGTGTGTGTTGTGTGTGTGTGTGTGTGTGTGTGTGTGTGTGTGTGTGTGTGTGTGTGTGTGTGTGTGTGTGTGTGTGTGTGTGTGTGTGTGTGTGTGTGTGTGTGTGTGCATGCAGTGGAACAGGAAAATGGAAGTTGACAGAGTTGTGATTTGATCCAAGCAATTTTCAGTTGGGACAGATAATGCAAAAAGGAGAGGAGGCTGGTGAAAGGACAATAAAGATAACACACCTGGGTCTGACTGCATGTGGAAACAATTCTTGATTTAGTGTCAACTGGATGTCAGATAAGTGGAATTTATTGAATCATTGCAGCTCAAATCAGTGCTAAAATCAAGTAAAATTAATTAGTTTAGGAGGTCTCTTAAATGCTTTTGCTGTTAATAAGGATAGATTATTGGGCAGATGCATTGGACACAGGCCATGGGCCCGCTGGGTCAGGGGACCTCAACCTAATCCAGTCCAATATTTGTTTATCTTTATTTCTTTCCCTTCATATTACATCTTATCTGCATACGGAGGCTACAGTTACATTGAATTAAAATATAGTTAAAGCAGAACAGCCATGCTTTAAGAAAATCAATCCCGCATCTCCGGCTTTAATCTGATTTAAGTTTTATAGTGTCTTTCATCACTAAAAATGGAAATTCTGTTGCAGGTTTTGAAACAACAGCACCTGAAATTTTTGGTTTACCTGCAAGTGTCACAGAAACAGGCACAAAACAACTATGACAAGATGCAAAGCAAAAAAAAAAAGAGACAAAATGACTACAAAGAGCTGCAAAACTACTACGAAGAGATGGCAAACAATTGCAAAAAGATGCAAAATGACTGTGCACAGGATTCCCATTGTCTCATAATCCACCAATGGTTGCTGAATCCAAATATGCTAAAAACTATAGTATTTCCAAATACTGTTTGACCCAAGTCAAATAGGTGACCAGAAAAAGAGAATCAGCAAGAATACTGTTTGTATTGGACAGCTGTCACCACCTAAAATCAGTAAGACATTTTAAAATGGAGTAGAAGCAGAGAGAGGATGAACAGGATAAGAGGAGAGGAAAACAAATAGAGATTGAGTTAAAAAAAAAAAGGTGAAGAAAAACTTGGAGGGGTTTGGAGGGACTGAGATAATATCGACCACATAATCCCTCACAGATGTGGAAATCACTGTTTAATGCCTGGCAGACATGACATGCTGAACTGCTATTGGATGACTCAAGAGGGACTTTGACCAAAGACAAACTCGTTCTTGCTCAAATCGTGCTTTCGCTTGATGGAGAAAAGAGGATGAAGCTCTAAATTTAGAGCAAACGTAGCAGGACCACATCTGCTGGTCTGTAAATTACACTAACAGATACACACAGGCTGCATATCTCTGCAGGGCTCAGTGATTCATGCAAAGTGACAGTGTCTATAGTTTTATTTATTGAAGTGTAAACATACTGTAAGTGTCTTCCTACTCGGAAACGTACAGGCTTAGTTTTGCACTTCTATGAAATCCCATTATAAAGCCAGTGTGTGACAGCTGATTGCAGTACGTTGCATGATTTCCTGCCCTTGTTGCCTGTGTCTGTGTTCATGTGTTTGTGTGGAGGAGAGACACGAGTGTTCTTTTGTACACACCACGCGTTTATGCGTGTTTCCTCTCCCGTATAATCAAACACAGCTCTTCAAGTGCCATCAATCAAGCTTTGAAGTTGGAGGGAAGAGCCTCTAAACCGCAGCAACCCTCCCTCTTTGAGCTGGAGGAAGCTGTTTTAGTGTTGGATCCATAGGAAAGGTTTTCAGAGCCAAAATGAAGGTACAGAGGCTCGAGGGGCCGGCAGCCAACTAGCTATACAGTATTATGTATCACATCAGAAATGTATTGGCTGATGAAATTACAAGCTTCCGTTGTTGACATCCACACATATTTCTTTAACAGCGTCAAAACAATATGGTTCTACTCTCAGCATCGGTCCACATGCTTCATGTCCCTTCATGTCCCTGTCCTGTTCTTTCTCTTCATCATCTGCTATGTTTCTCTGGTTCTCATCTGAGCAGGACATGAAGGCTGCATTCACAACACTTTTTGCGGTAGCACAGCTGTCGGAGACAAATGCAAATACAATACCATATGGTTCTGTTAGATTACAGAATAAATGAAAGGCACTGGCCTAACCATCAGCAGAAACTGGGGTTCTGTGTCTTGCTCACAGATGCTGCAACATGTGGAGAGGAGAAGATGAGAATCAAACCGGCAACCCTGCGACTGACGGACAACCCGCTCTTCCTGCCAAGCCGCAGCCAAAAACTAAGGTGATGGTGGAGAACTTGAGGGACTGTCCAAGTACAATAAAAACTCAAGTGTAATAAAAAACAAGATGACTTTCAGTTTGTGTCAAACTACGATTTCCAAAGCCAGTAATTATCTTAAAATATTCTCTCTCTGAATTCTGAAATGGATGAAATAAAAATTTAATAATATCATCCCCAAGAAACTTTCTTCCATCATTATCTTTGGAAGAACGTCAGAACTGTGTTTTTATCACAGTTGCAATGCCTCCAAGAGGACCCGGTAGGCTGCTAGGTTAACTTATTCCAAAGATATGGGGTGGTCTCTTACTTTTCCAGGGCTGTGAACGGAAAGCACAGAATGTTTCAGTGGTGGGTTGGATTGAGTTGAAACTGAAGGTCTCACTGGAGTCATTGGAAGTGAAAACATTTTTTAGTGAAATGGTAGAAATGCCTCCATATTGTGGTATTATTCTGGATGTCTAGAGTGTGGATTGCTGCTTAAAAAAAAAAAAAAAGCCACATACATTCATCTCCTGGTCGTCTTTTCACTGTCCTTTTCTTTCCTATGCTACCTTCCATTCTGCATCTACTCCTCCTCTTCCTCCAGCCTCTTTGTCATTTACATAATGATTGCACCTGACAAGTGGGAATGTCTACTTGGCATCGATTGGTGGTGACCTGTGGGGATTTAGCTAGTGGAATAAGAGATGACAGAGCATAGGTGAGTGGTTCTGTTGTGGTTTCTGTGTATCTATCTATAGGTGTGTTTGGGAAATCATAAGGCACATGTAAGGACGGTTCACATTGTGCAGAGAAATTCAGAGATTGCATCACAAGTATTTAACAGTGCACCGACAAAAGAATTAGAGGAGGACAAAATGAGGGATCGACCAGCTTGTGTGACAGGATGATCAACGAACTGAAGTTGATGAGAAGGATTTTTTGGAGGTCAAGGGTCAATAACCTGACTAAGACATTTGGCTCTTCACATTTTTTTTAGACCATCTGAGGCACATTCATTTGGATTTCAGCAACCATGTTCAGATGTTCATTTCTTGCTTATTTGTATTCCATAATGGCATAACCACTTTCTGTAAAATGTACCGACTTAAAAAAAAACTAAAAATGGTGCATAATCCATTTTGGTCACCTCAGGATCTTTGCATATTAAATGATTACATCTGTCGTGTGGTGAAAACTACTTACATATAGGTTCAGCATGAAGAAAAACACAGGTTCAAGCTCTTTGAACTTGGCAATTACTGCATTATTGAATTCCTCCAGTTAATTTTAGAAAGGTTTTCATACCTTTAGGGCTGCAGAATTAATAGCCCACCCACTGGTCCACCACTCTGGTCCAGACTGAAATATTGCCTGACTTTTCCTCTAGTGCCACTATCAGGTCAAAATTCCAAACTAATGGCATTCCCTTCAACCTCAGCTGTACTGCTAATTAGTAAATGTTAGCATGCTAACACACTAAAAAATGGTGAAATGGTACAGAGCCACTAGCTAGCTATAGCCTTTTTTTCATATGGTGCACTACTGCACTGCAAACAGAACCATATGATCAATCAACTGCAGCTGTAATGAACTCTATTTCCATTAGTTTTTAAACCCGATTCCAAAAAGCAAGGATGGAGTGAGGTTCACCACTTTGTGAACACATGATTGTATAAAGCAGATTACTACATGAGCTCAGAAGACCACGGTTGTTTTTGCCAGTTGATTGTGCTCTGTTTTTATTTACATGCCAGACAGCGTCCCTCCTTTTCTGTTTTGAATTGGCATAGACTTGACCTTTTTTTTTTTTTTTTTTCAGATAATAAAAGTTTTCCAAACTTTACACAGGTCATTTCAGCATTTAATTAAACTAAATTAAACCTGGAGCAACCGAATGCACAAACACAGTAGTTTGATTTGCTTGGGCAGAGGTGAAGAAAATAAACATTGGAAGCACACAGAGAAAACCAGCAGGACAGTCAAATTAGAAGCTGAAGAGGAAAAAACAGTTTGTGGCTTTTTGCAGTGTAAAACCACAATCAAATGGTTTGCAAAATGTCATGGAAAACTAACAGCAACTTTGGAGGAACACCAACATATGCACAACACACACACACACACACACACACACACACACACACACACACAAACCATAACCACATGCAGTATGTTCACATACTGCGATAGCTGATGTTTGACCACATAAGAGGGGTTACTAAAACTGTTCAAGTGCTGACTCAAACTCTACTTGTGGTCTGTTCACAAAATATAAGGCGCATTCAAGCCTTCCTCTCTGTCCATACCCTTGTCATACTCTGTGTGATATGAATGAATGTTTATTGTTTATGCCATTACAGCAAAGCATTTCATTGTGTGTGTGTGTGTGTGTGTGTGTGTGTGTGTGTGTATGTGTGTGTGTGTGTGGGGGGGGGGTTGGCTATGTGCACACACATATAAAGAGCAAATACACAGCTAAGGGTGGGCAGTTGAGGCTCTAAATCAGCTGCATGCTTACTAACAGAGGTTTGACCCAAATAACAGTATAATTTATGAAGGCTTTTAGGCTCCCAGGCAGCCATGGAAATAGAACAGAGAATAATGTGAGCCTGACCGTAGCTACATCACTTCAGTTTATGTCCTAGTCTTTTACTAGGACACACGTCCGTGGTTCTTAATGATACAGAGACAGTAAACACAATGTTAATGGACACTGGGTTACAAAGATGTGCACAGCCGCAAATGTCATGAGAACAATTATGGACATGCTTACAAGCAAGAATACTAAACAGGTGCAGGCGGGCATGATTAGAAACAGAAATGGAATCAAAAGTAGAGACAGTACCGTAAATGAGGGAGAGGGAGTAATGTGAGGAATGTGAGAGATGGAAAGATGGAGAAGGAGGGACAGACTGAAGCTGAGAGATCATTAGTACTACACTGTAAGGCTCTGGCCCAAGGCAGGGTTAGAGGCTGAAAAAGACTGTTAGCAGCTGCTGGAGGAGATGACAACTCAGGGAGACCCAAAGGACAAGTTAAGACATCCCAGGCACTCATATAGCTCTGTGTCTAAGTGTGTGTGCATGTCTCTGTATGTGTGTGTATGTTTGCATGTAATCCTGTGTGCGACCCTCCCTGTGCCGTAGCGGGTCATTTGCCTTAGTGTTTGAAGTGGAGATGCGGCTCTGAAGAACAGGCTCCTGTCATGGCTCCACAGATCAGAGCACAGAGCGACGGGATGCCATGAGAGAGGAGGAGAGGGCAAAGACAGACAAATGAGATGACATGAGACCTTTCCCACACAAGCTTTTTTCTTTCCTGCTTCCTTTTATGTGCGCTTTACATCTGAAAACACATGTTCATGGGTGAAAACACGTATCAACACAAGGGTTTTCAGGTCTTTTTGCTAATGATCTTAGTCTATACTGAAATGCCTGAACAAAGATCAATATGAACAGTGGATACATAAACAACAGGAAAGTGGCTGAACCCTTCTCTCATAGTTGCACTCTTGCCTTACAGAAAAATCTACATGTGGGTAATGACAACAGCAGGGCTCTATCGCTTATACTGACATTTAAAGTGAGTGATCAGGAGGAGGGCTGAAGGCTCGCCTCTTGATTCCTCCGGGCATGTCCGTGTCACAGCTGTCGGAGCTGATGGCAGCCATTCTAGATAATGCGATTGAAGCGGCTCTCCGCTCTGCTCTGCTTAAAATACGCACCTGGTCTATTTTTGGTGGAAGTTGCGTCAAGCTGCACAGAGAAGATCAAGCCGTGCAGGAAGTCCGCCACAAGGAATAGCACAGAGCACAGGTTCCCAAACGTATTAGTCAAAGGTCAGGATCTGATTTTCACTGAAGGACAGAGGCTAAATAATTTCACTTTCTTACAAAGTTAATGTTATTTTTATAGTCTATACCAGTGTAAACAGACTCCTAAAAACATTGAAAATCCATAATGATAACAAGATACTGAACTATGAAAGACTCCAGCTTTCAATACAAAACCCACAGTTCAGCTACCAGTGAGTTATCTTGAGCACGAATTCTTCTTCTGGGACTTCATACTACCACTGGCCAATGAAAATACACCTCTTGCATCTAAAAGACAAGCTCATGATTCTCCGTGATTATCTCCAAAGTGGGTCAATTATGAAATACACAGTTTTTGGCTCATTGCCAGTGACTGCCAAGCTAATCAACAGTCACACATTGTGTGCGCTGGATGGGAATATGGTGAGCTGGATGTGACCCGCGGGCCAGCAGTTGATGAAATGGGTTGCAGTCCAGAGTCCAAATTTTGAGAAGGCCTAGAATAGAGCAAGCAGTCAATTTTCAAAATAAAACACCTTCTGCAGATTCTCAATTGTAGATCCAGACCAAAACAAAACATTTAACTAGGTAGCCTAATATCCAAATGAGCAGTATCTGAGCAAGTCAAGAAAACCAGGGACGCAAAACGACCCGCTTCTGAAACACTCCCAGTGGGGGATGAAGTCATGTGGAGGATGGAATAAGCCGGTGCCACAGACGGGACATTATAGCGCCCTGCATGGTGGAATGAAGATATCACATCACCATTTTCCAAAAGCTCCATTTTCCTCGTCCACAATAAAATGCGAGCAGTGTTTACAGATTCATCCAATCCAGTCTGGAGGCCTCAGAGAGGCAGACCACTGCAGAAGAGTCTTTCCTTTGGCTTTCTCACATGCTCAGAAAACTAAGAGTCCATTGATAAGAGAGCTCGTGAGGATCAGGGAAGCGAGCAGTACGCTAGTAATGACATTACGCCGTTCTTTCTGAAACGATACACAGTCAGATGATCGACTCCTGACAGAGAGAGAGAGGAGGGAGAACAGAGAGCTAAAGGGTTGCAGAGTGAGAGAGGAGAGCTAACTTGTGCGTTGACATGTTTTTCTCAGACTTATTATCACGCAAATTAGGTCCTGCTTTTCTGCTGATAAGGTCAGCTGTCAGTCTAGGCTTACTTAAAGGAGCAGAAATGCAACAACAGATACACACGCTGCCGTACACACAAACTGACTTTTAAGCTGATTTTGGATCATTAGGACACTTACAGTAAACACACACATACACATACACAACACAACTTACACACATTTTATTTCATTTTAACGTGATGACATATACTCCCAGTCTCTGGAAAGCCTGGCATAAAAAAACTTCTGTCTAGCCCTCCTTTGGATTCAATTTCATAGTCATGTATTCTAAACCCGTACCCCCTTCTAAGCTCATGAGTCACAAAGTATAAATTCAATTGCACGTTGCAATGCGTCCCTGTGGAATCCCTCATGTGAACTGCGCAGTGCAACAATGGCAAGAACAGTCAGGTTTTTTTCTGTGGGAAAGTGTTCCCGTACGCAGGTGCCAGGCCCTGTCATTCTGACATATTCATTCTGACTATGGCAAAGAGGGTGCATAAAAGGTATTGCCAAAAGCTGAGCGTTTGTTAAATGAAGATGAATGGGATGGTTTGGATGGTTGGAAGGTGATATTTTATTTAGGATCAGACGTTCTGTTTGGTAATGTAACAGCCACTCTCACAACAACATGACAGCCCCGGGAAATGGATATTGATTAGAAAAGGTTGACGTCCCCCCTCCCTCGTTTTTTTTTTTCTCTCACACTCCCTCCACTTCTCATCCCTCTCTCCCTTGCTGTTTTACTCTTTTTAATACTCTCCTTCCCTCCACAGCTGTCTCACAATTTCCCTCCTCTCCGTCTCTCTGTCTGTTGTCAGGCCATAATGTGTGATGTGCTGTGAAGCATGATGGATGGTTTGAGCTGATTTTAGGGCCCTGCAGCTGAAGCTGGGGTTTGAGGACACCTGATCAAATTTCAGTCATGTACGTGCTATTTTGTGTGTATGTATGCATGTGTGGGTGTGTATGAGCCAACAAGAGCAGAGAGAATACACAGAAAGAGATTTGTCTGCAGGCTGAAGGTGAAATGAATATCAGCTGAGGCTCAACCTGTGGATCGTCTAACAGTTAAAACTGCAGAATTACCAGCAACGTTCTTTTACACAAAGGAAGTTATATTATTCTCAAGCGTGCAAGACATCTGTCATTCAAAGACAGCTTGATGTGCACTATAAATCCATAACTAACAGCAAATGAAAAAGAAAACTGTGTGCGCACGTTTCTCTATCCATCTGTAGACTGCACCACGGTTACTGCACCAGCCTGCTAATGCCATAAGATGGCACAGTCTAAACTCATGTACTGCTGATGGATGGCTGTGTACGGTACTACCATCATCCTGTATTGTCCTACAAACTCACATAGACACACACACTGAAACACACACTTGCTTTTGACACTGCACTGACTTACACTCCCTTACCTCATACTGACCACATCCTATAACATTGCCTGAAAACTAAAACCCTGATGTTGAACCTGCAATAACTGATTAGCCACGTGGGAGCAGTGAAGAGAAGCTGTGAACATCATCTTTGAAGTCGACATGGCAAACTTGTGAGCAAACAGTTGCTCATTTATACATCCAGCTGTCCTGTTTCTGGTCACCTGATGAGTCATTGTGATCATTATTACAATCGGATACAGTAAGTCATTATTATAAGTAGGTTTATCAGATGTGTTTCTCTGAAAATGGCGGATAAGAACATTGAGAGTGAATCACACAGCAAAACTGGCCAACAAACCAAAGCAATGAGCTGAAAGATACAAACAGATGAAACAATAGAGCTGAATGAGACTGCTGAGTTCATTGCGAGGAGAGACCCTTTTTTCACAAAGCAGTCACGTAAACATTGTTTATATAAAATAGTGATGACAGCAGCTTTAACTAAATACCTAAAAAATAAAAGAGTTGACCATAAAAATCACTGGTTTATCTTGTGGGGACTAGCTTTTTTGTCTGCTAATTAAAGGTCATACTCCTTAATGTGAAAGCGTAAACAGATAATTGTCCCCACACAAGTACTTCTACACACACACACACACACACACATAGACACAAGACGAGAAAACACAGAAGCAGAAAGCATGAGGAGGATATATTGTGTTCGTGAACAATGGTGTAAGGCACGGTACATGATGACATCATTAAAATTCCACACAGATCTCCCTCAGTGTACACACCACACCACGCATGCACAGACACAGACACAGACACAGACACACACACACCCCTCTGGCATGATCTCCTATGCCCATACACTCTCGTTACCATTCAGCTCTGATCCCTGATGATAACCTCTCCTGGGCAGATGCAGCCTCATAGTGACCAGGATTATGCCTTTTGACAAGTCCAATTAATACAGGCCTAATGACAGCCATCATTGATTAAACAGGGAAATTCATAATTGCCTGGAGGTGAAAGGTTAATACACCATTATACACACCGAGAGCTCACTCTTTAGTCGTTCTTTCTTTGTGCTCAATGTTTGAGGGATAATTGACCCCCAGAACGTCACCTGCAATTACTGCATTCTTTCTTTGTGTCCTTTTATTGTTTAGGGATTCTGACACAGTCATCACTGCTAGTGATGACATAATGTGGTTATTGCCATAGATAGAACACAATATTGACTACACAGACCAAGAACATAATACAAAGACTATAATAACAACCACCAGTGATTTCTAAATCTGTGAGGAAGCCTTCTTCCTCCTCCCTGTCCCTGTGTTTCCTGTGTTCCCTCTACCCCTCTCTGTAATAGCATGGCAGCTGCAGCCAATCCACACTCATCAACCACAAGATAAAAACCCACATCTCCTCAGCAGTCTTTGTGTACTCACTAGCCTGGTAACAAGTCTCCTCCATCTCCCTCAGTCAACATCTATTATTTTCTTTTTTCAAATAAAGATTTCTCTGCGATGAAGAACAATGTTGGTGGTGGCAGTTGCATTGTGTATGTACAACTAAATGACTAAGTACATGCTGTTTGCTCATGACAGGAGCACAAATCAACCATTTTCAAACTGTACCAATTTTGAAAAAAAAAAGAAAGAAAGAAATCAATTGGGGGCAAGTGCCTGTCACAGACACAGAAAAGCATTATCATTCATTTGGACTCACGTTTGTGTCCTCCTAATGAATTTAAAGTCCAATATTCACTCTCCTTCGATTTCTGGTTTAGTCTTTATTGGCTGGCTCTTCAGCTGTTAAATACTCAGTGTTCATCAGTTAAAGCTAGTCATTAACTTGTCTGCTGTTTGGTGCAGGAAAAGTAGTGTAAAGTGGGTTTATCAGAACTTTTTTGTAGGTTGATGAGAGTAATATAACAATAATAATAAACCTTATTTGTACAGCACCTTTCATACAGGAGTTGGACCTCAAAGTGCTTTACAACAAAGAAATCACAGGCACCAAGTGAGTGCTTCACGTAGAAAAGACAATGGACATAAAAATAGGGATAAAAAGTGAATGGAAAATAAGATGGAAAATAAAACCCACTTGATAATGATAGTAAAAATAAGAAAGAATAAGAAAAATAAAGACAATGCATAAAACCACAAAATAAAATACTAAAATCTAGGTAAAAAATAGATTACATAGAACGCATAAAATCAGGTAAAATACGACGATTTTAAAGAAGTGCAGCAGTGTGTCAGCACAAGGCAAAGTTTCAGACCGGCATCAGGAAGCCGTGGCTAGTTAGAGGCTGAAGGGAAGAGAAACGTTTTAAGTTTAATTTAAAAAATATTCAGCGAGCTGGCATCCTAAATTGAAAACCTCAAATAAACCAGCAGCAGATGGTTGCAGTGTTCTTGAAGGCAAATAATCAAGGGAGGTTGATGAGAATAGTCAGATTGACCCAAAACATCAAAGTCAGAGGCTTCATACGTCAAAAAAAATGAGCTGAAATGCACTAAAACACTCCATAAATCTAATGCTGACAACAGAGTGGTCTAATAATCCTCTGTGGGGTGGTCAAAATGAACCAATGAGCTACAAACTGTAAAACGTGGAAGCTTCACGCACATCTTCAACTCAGCAGCACAGAAGATCTACACAGTCAGCACAGTTTGAAGGACACCCAAGATTAGAGTCACTGATTCAGTAAGTATGACCAAATGTGAAACATGGTCACAATCTCATTTCTGTTCCAGAGTTATGGTGTTGAAAAACAGCCAGAAAAGTGTTTTTGCTGAATATTAAAAAGTCAAAGGTCACAGTGAAGGTGACCTTTGACTTTTTGGAAATAAAATGTCATCACTTCATCATTTTATCCTGTGAGACAGGGTGTGAAATTTTGTCATAATTAGTGTGAGAATGCTTGAGCTGTGGTCAAAAAGGTGTTTTGTGTGGTCACAGTGACCTTTGGCCACCAAAATCTAAGTTTAGTCCTTGAAGTGAACATTTGTGCCTAATACAGTACATAACGCCTCAAGTCACCACTAACACTGATACAGAAGCATAAAAATATTGATTAGTACAGCTTTTAAGGAAGCTGCACTAAACTCTCCTTTGTCCAGGGCTTAAAATCACAGTATCTATCTGAAATATCACATTATCCATTGGTCACTCGTATGATAAGCATTCACCAACTAGAGGTTGATATACAGTACAAGCACACATGGTTTGGTTACCTTCTGTTGTGGCTAATAAACATATTAACTAATGTTTTGCTCACCATTAAAGCTTAGTCACAGCTGTACTGTGCTATCAGCATACATTAACAGGCTGGGTTTTAAAATGGGTGTCCCACCTCTCAACTTGAATACCTAGAAGACTGCAGAATGAACCCAGGTGTTTCTTTTTCAGCCTCCCCTCTCTCCTTCTCTCACTGAACTCTTCAACGGCTGATGTCTAAATCTTTTCTCTAAACTACACTCTGCCGTCGCTCCAAATGCTCTGAGCAAGGGTTCCCCCCACGGCTCTCTTGTAGTCTGTACTCTGCTCTGAGCAGCCGCTTCACTGCCGAGATGAACAAGATGGAAGGCAAGAACCAGACTACTGCAAGGGCATGCTGCCCAGCAGCCAAGCTTTGATCAATTCTCTGAGTCAAACACACTAACTCCCCTCAGCAACAAGTGGGAGTTGACCCAGGTGTATCTCCTCCTTCTTGCTCTCAGCAGCAAAAGACTGCTGCTCCACGAAAAAAAAAGATAATATGGTAAACTAATAACAATTATGAATTCTACTATTAAATGTAATTGGAAAAATGGTGCCTTGCAATGGCTGTTGGGACAGTGTGAAAAACAGAATACAATCATTTGCAAACAAACTGTCTGTAGTAATATCTTTCATCACCAGATGGTGAACCTCTCTCCATCCTTGCTTGTGAACGTCTGAGCCTTTCAAGGATGCTCCTTTCATACCCAATCATACTATGACCTGTTACCAATGAACCTGTGTACCTGTGGACTGTGGAATGAAAAACGATTAGCAAATGATCACATTTTGTTTCATTCATGTTTTAGACAGCATCCCAATTTGTTTGGAATCTGGGTTGTACTCAACACTTTGTATAAACATTCCCCCTGCACCTTAATGAATGTATTAAAACCTCAGCCTCACAGTAAGAGCAGCTCTGTCCTCCTTGCCTCCACATGAAAATCAGAGAGCAGGATGCGTCTCCTACTGCAGTTGTCGTGGGAGTTTTTTCCTTGCTCTCGTTGCCAGCCAAACTTAAGTTGTGCCATTTTCATTTACTGTTATCAGATGGTGGGCGTTGCTATGAAGCTCTTGGAGCCTGTTAGTGTAGTAAAGGGCTACACAAATAAAGCTGACATCCAAAGAAAGCACAGTGTAGTGAGGAATGGTAACTGCACTTTCCAAGAACATAACAGAAATACTACCAATTCTTTTTACTCTGCCTTTAGGGTTGTTTACTAACAGAAAACAGCTGAATGATGTTTCAGTACTCCTTATTACTCAATCTACCTTCTGTCTGTCCTTCCTTTTTTCTTCCATTCCTTCGTCCTTCCCTAATTATTTGCATCCTTTCAATGAAAACTCATGATTTTTAATTAATGCCTCCGGTATTGCAGACAAAAAGCTTTCTGGATACAAGTCCGCATTATACAACCCTGCATTTTCTCTAATGTCCAAACAAGCTGCTAGCCCGATATGAACATTATGGCAACGGCTTGTGCTCGCCACCATGTGTTTAAGTGTTTTTTTAATTGAAAGAGCATTTACCAACCCATATCCATAGGGTACTTCAGCTAAAAAGCATCGAGATGATTATCATGCAGAATGCAAATGAGAAGGATATCAAAGTTGAATTGAAAGCATCTAAATCACATAGCAAGTCTTTGCAATGAAACTAATGGAGTTTGCATAGCCATTCCTGTGGTGACGCCATGTCTTTAGTGCATCTGCAAAGCTCAGCAACGTTTGTGTGAATAGCTGCAGTGTTTCATATTGAATCATGTGCTTGATGGGGTCATAACAATGTCAGTGGTTCTGTAATGCAGAGTTCCAGCTAAGGAATGAATAGGTAAGAGTTGCCAAAGATACCGCAATACTGTCGATGTATTATATGTATGCTGATGTATGAAAACTGTATCATGTTATCTATCTATATAGTGTGTGATTGTGTGTGTGTGCGTAATTACAGGGTTCCTTGTCAAAAAAAGGGCATGGAGGGTACCAGAGGTGTCAGAGGGGACAGCAGGGAGCAGACAGAGGTGACACAGGGAGAGGACTCTGGTGACATTTGCACAGTGGGAACCAAACATCACACGATAATGATGAACAAGGTCCACTTTTACTAATGAGGAAAACAAGGAGCAGGATGTGAGCAGAAAGATAGCCTGACGTCCACATGCTCACAGTGGTACAGTGATACATGCATAAACTCAAGGATACACAAGCCACGTGAGCACACATATACACATATACACACACACACACACACACACACACACACACACACACACACACACACACGTTGTGTTTTTATCACTAGGGACATTACATAGACTTACATTCATTTCCTGGAGCCTTACCCTAACCCTAACCACTATTTGCCTATTCCTAACCCTGTACCTAACCTAACCTTACCTAACCCATAACCCTATCCTCAGTCTGCACCCTAAAATTTAATGATTTACATTAAGGGGACCTGCATTTTGTCCCCATAAGGCAGGTGAGTCCCCACAATGTGACTGTGTAAACAGATTTTTGTCCCCCCACCATGATAAATACCAGATCTCACACACACACACACACACACACACACACACACACATTTGCGTTCATGCAAATTTGCAAGCCAGGCAAAATTCAAAAGCCCTCAGGTCAAACAAAGCTCTAATGTAGCATTCTCTGAGTATTGACGCACACTTGACCAGAGGCTGCAGTGAGGCAGTGGAGCAGTCTCAGTTTAGACCAACCATTGGCAGTCCCTGTGCATCTCAATAACAGCATGTCCCCGAGCTGTCGAGGGCTCACAGTAGCTGGTCAGGAAATAATGGAAAGTGTGTTTGTGTGGGTCTAGAAATAAATGCATTTTTGTGAGTGTACACAAGTATTATTTAGTATTTAGTTAATTTCATCCTCTGTGCATCATATTATTGACTGTCGTCTGCCTGTATAGTGTGTTCATAATCAGCTTGTAGCACTTCTCAAGGTCTCTTGTGGTCTTTTGTGGTGGTTTTCATTGCTGGGACATTTCTTTGGGATCATTTAGCAATTACAGTACAGTGGTGTCTATTCCCTTGAATCTTCTTTGGATAAATGTTTTGGGAAATACATTTACTTGTTTTCTTGAGAGTTAGATGAGAAGACTGACAACACTTTTTTCCAGGATTATTTTTGGGGGCATTTTTTTAAATTTATTGAATAGGGACACGTTTAGCATTTTTCCAAACCACTTTAGATGAAACAAAGCCCACTTCCATATGACAAAACAGCTGCATTCCCATTGCTTCCCTTCAGCTACTGTCGTTCCAAAAAGTTACTAAAGGCCTTTGAATTGACTGCATTGCACAGTTAGTAAATAGCAATACTAACCATTTGTGGTTTGAATAACAGGAAATTAATCAAATTCAATACCCCAAATTCTTATTTTCCAGGCTACTAATAGCTGTCATATTTCACAGGACCTCATGAGGAAAAGCAGCTATAGAGGCTGTCGTCATAGGGAAGTGGATCAAAGTGGGTTGGAAAAATGATAAACGTGAAAGGGACAGTGTTTCCTGTCTGCCTCCTCACGGGGAAAGAGAGAGAGGTATGACATGTAACAAAGGTCAAAGCAGCGACAGTCCAAGCTCTGTGGACATGCGGCATGTGCTGTAACCTTTCGGCTACCAGGGCGCTCCAGTTGATACCACTCATAAGTGTGTGTGAAGGTGGGAGGCACTTCCCTTAGCTGCCTAGCTAACTTAGCGGCTAGCCTGGTGCTCTTCAAAGTTTAAATATCTTTATGCTAAGCTACTTAACTGAAACTTCAGTTTCAGTGTTATTCCTGTCAGAAAAATTAAAAAAAACAAAAAAACAAACAGTACCAGCACCAAAATAACAAATGCAAAATATTTCTTGAATTGGATATAGGCTGTATCCCCATGCGCACTGCTTTTGTTGTATCAAATTGCACAGTAGCAGAACTGGTGTTTACTTAAATAGAAATGTAAATAAAGCAGAATGTTACTTGGTGGTGATATGGAGGATGGTTACCTCGTTGGGGAAATTGATAAACAAGCAGTTATCCAGCAAAGGTGGCGTAGATGCTGAGCAAGCCAGGTATTTGCAAGAATAAAAAGAGTTTGAAAGGCAGTCTGAGTGTGTTTGAGGCGCTGTGAGCCGAGAAAAACAGCCAGACAAACAGTAGCATACAAGAAGAGCCACTGCCTACAGGGCTGCACAGGACACGGGCCAGAGAGACGAGCGCAGTATTGATCTGTAGAGTTTGAGTTTCTTTGTGAAACAGGATCTGAGGACACAAGCAAGAGCATTATTTAAAAGTCTCCCTATTCACATCCATATCTATTGATCCATGGACACTTTGGTCCAGCGTTAAGTAACTCTCTGGTTGCCTTCTTTCTTTTTCTGCATCTCCTCTTCTCATTCTTTATTTGCTCATCATTCTGCTGTGGCTGTCCAGGCTTAGAGTATCCCTTATTTTCTTTCACTCACTCTCATATTTCTTTCTTCCTCCGTCTCCCTTGGCCCCTCTTTAGAACTTAGGTGAACTTTTAAGAGCATGCAATATTTCCTGATTATGTTTCCATGCTATTCATCTCTGAGTGATTGAAACTGGCTCTTTTATGGGTGTTTATTTTTCTAATGCCTTTCCCATAAAAGTCGATCTCACTATCCTCAGAATCCCTTATCTCTGACAGCAATAAATTGAGCGGATCAACTCAATGTAGCGCAATCACATTTAGTGATGACAAGCAGTTTTCAACACCCAAACACACCCGCGCGCGGCACGGATAACTTTGTTCTGTGGTAGATTTGATTGGCTGTGGATGGTGTTGTCAGACTGCAGGAGTAAAATATGACTGTTGTTATTGTGTGCTGTCATAACTTGGCCTGTAAATCTCTCCCTGAGAGGAAGAGGAAGGGAGGGAGGAGAGAATTGATTCTCTTGTTGCACTTCATCTTTAGCCTCTCTGTTCTTGGTGCGAAGCCAAAGGCCTTGGAAGCTTTCTTCATTATATGTCCATCTATGGGAGGAGACAATGTTAGTGGCCACTCCATGTGATGTCATTTTAATTAGTCTGCACTCATATCGAGCATAGCATAGCTCTCCTTTTCTTTTCATTCCTCACTTTATTCCCCCGCCTTCCGTCTTCATGTCTTTAACCTTCCCAAATTCAATTTCCCTTCTTTTTTCCTTACTTCCATCAATTTTCTGCTTGCCTCCATCTTCTCCATCCCCCTCCCTTCCATCTGACTCCTACCCAGCAGCAGGTCTGAGCAGACCTCCACCGTTAAGCGGGGGTACAACTGATAACGTCAACCATGCTGTCTGTGACTGACAGCTGAGTAAAATGGCTGTGGCAGCACACAGAGGCATGGAGAATCCGTTTTCAGGCTGCACCAGAGTTGGTCCCCGTGCCCATCTGTCAGCTGAAAACAGGAGCACCGACTATCAGTCACAGCTGACCCCAAGTTAGCCATGTGAGGGACTAGTTGGGAGGGGAAAGGCTCAAACCAACACAAATAAGCATGAAGAGCAACAGATGGCTCTCTGTCAATCATCGTCTCTTTCTTTTCTTATTTTTTTTCGAATCTCACCACGCCTCTCTCTGGTCTCCATCTTCATTTACTCACTCTTGTCTTATCCTGACAATCCAATATACTGTTTCATGTCTTATATCTTTTCCTCTAAATCCTTCTCTTTTCCATGGTTTCCTCTATCCTTCCATTTGTCCCCAGGTGGTTCAGCGGCAAATGTGGCATGAGCTCAGTCAGGTGTTCTTCTCCTCTCCCCCACACAGCTTAGATTGCTGTCATTACACTCACTCCATGCTATTTCACTCCCACTGTAATTGGAGGTGCTGTGAATGAAAGCAGGGTCCTTAAATTCATACTCTGAAGATACTGATAGCCAGCCGCGTGCTTGCCAAGGGAAGGTGTGTGTGTAGGTGTGTGTGGGTGGTGTGGAATCTGTAAAATTTACCGAAAAAGAGCGTGAGGAGAGGCGGATATGCAGATTTAAATGTTGCAAATGTTTGGATAATTACACCAAGAAAATGTCATTCACAAGGATACTCTCTGCCCCCCTTCTTTAACGGAGCTAGAGTGAGGGCACAGAGGTTCACTGCACAGCCTGCCTTTTCACAGCCCTTATTATGGAGCACAGAGTATAATGTCTAACACCTTGTTAATGATCTGCAAGAACCCCAGAGACATGACTGGATACAAGAACCGCAGGACATAGAGAGACTATCTTCTCTTTTATGCTCACAGATACATTAATTTACATTTAAAACCATAATTCTGCTGAAAAGGGACAAAAATGTACTCTTAGTGAGGAGGGAAAAAATCAATGTGGCAATTTAATTTAGTGTAGAGTGAACACTTTTACATATTACTGTACAAGATGCAAATGAGATTTCTCCCTTGAATAATCATCTGTCTAAAAGGCTGAACCTCACTGGGAGGTAATTACACTGCTCTGATCATTAAATAACCCCTGTTCTCTCTCCCTCCCGCTCACGCGCTTCCATCTCTGTGTGCAGCCCCCCTCCCACCATTTTTCTGTTATGCAAACTGAAAATATGCCACCGGTTCACACACAAGTTTACACAAGTATCAGTTTGCTCACACAAACTTTAGCTCAGGCAGATTCACACACCTCCATACCTTCTGAAGAATTCAACAGACTCAGTATCAGCCACTTCTTTTTATAATGTGATTTTTTTTTTTTTTTTTTCAAACACTCTCCCGCACCTTGTGTATTATCTTCCCATTGCTAATAATAAGTTTAGGTGAACCAGAGAGGATCTGTTTGCTGTAACTAACATTTTCTACTTTTAAGATGCACCATTTACTTTCTTAGAAATGACGTTATCTTCATTAATTAGTGAAAGAATTACATACATGACTACAATTCATTTTTCATTCCTAGTCATATCTGCGGGGTCCACTGTGTGCTCCTGATCAGAAAAACTAACCCAGCTTCACAGTCGCTTCACTGTCATTTCAGAAAGGCTGCTCTCTGTTGATGTTATATAAGGTTACCTCTTCTTTGAAGGAAAAATGTAATGGATTTTCAGACAAAATCAATATACATTATCTCCAAAAAATCTGACAGAAAGCAGCAATACTGTAAGGTAAAATAATGTCACAAACCAGTATCAAAGGCTGGAGGTGGACATGCTGTGAGTCTAAGTCTAGAGGAATATTATTGCATTATACAACAAAAGCAATGGCTGATGTAAAAATTAAAAACACATGTAGAAAATAGGGCTGTCAGTTTAACGCGTTAATAAGATTAATTAATTAATTACGCTGCAAATTAACGCGCTATAAAAAATAACGCAATTAATCATGAGTGGCAAGTCAATGCGCAAGCATTTTAAATTTGGCCCTTTGAGTGACCCGTAGGCTGCAGTGAGGTCGCATCCTACCTGCGCCACTAGTCAAAAGCAGGGTGACAACAGACATAGATGCGACACCGGAGAGCATGGCAAACCTACTTGGACCTTTGAACGGCAAGTTTATTTATAAAAAGAACAAAGACGGGACTATTAACAAGAACGCAGTGATTTGTACCTTGCGTAAAAAAGAATTTTCCTATCACCGTAGCAGCTCCAGCCTGAATTATCATTTACATGTAAACATGTAGTTGCTGCTAGTGCCGCTAGTGCTACCGTGAGCTCACTCCGCCAACCCACACTTGCTGAGTTAGGAAAACGAATGAGCAAAGCCACGACAGAAAAACTGACAAACTCAATCGCAAAGTGGGTTGCTGCTGATTGCAGGCCGATTTCAATCGTGGAAGACGAGGGCCTAAAAGAGGCGTTTCAGATAGCGTCATCTGACTCTAATTTCCAGCTACCGTCGAGAACTACAGTGATGAAAAGAATTCACCAGCTGTAATGTGAATGTCAGTGAATTGCAATGTCCTAGAATTCAAATTCTTTATTTGGGGACCTTTAGCAGATATGAGATTAAAATGCGATTAATTAGATTAATTAATTACAAATCCTGTAATTAATTAGATTAATTTTTTTAATCGCCTGACAGCACTAGTAGAAAATACAACCTAAAACCTAAATTCCACTAATCTACTGGAACGTCTTTAATTTTGTTGCCTAAAATGTAGTATTTAAGGAAGGTTATACATAGTACCATACAAAGTACCATACAGAGTATTTACATGAATATCATTTTAGTCTTTTTCCCTGAGAAATAGTGATGACACTATTACTTCGTTGGTGGCATTATTTCAACTGTCACCTGCTGCCTTCACCTGTCTCACAGCTGTAACACTACCAAATACTTCAACCTGACACAGCTGACAGTTCGCTTCACTCAGATCAAAGAATTACCAAACTGCAGGCATTTGTCTTCACAGGAAAAGCATCGTAGTGTGTCAAAGCACAGCTGTTTCAGAGGAGTACAGGTGGTTTCACAATGAGCAAACTTCAGCGTCCGCTCCTTTGACAACATCACGGGTCGATTTGTGCCGCCTTTTGTTTCTATGTCATCAGCTGGAACCAGTGAGGGAACAAAATATGCTCCACTTTGCAAGAAAGTGCTTGATCTCTCTTAACTTCAACATTTTGAAAATACAGTAGACCGAGAAGTTAAGGTTCTGATTTCCTGGAAATGTCGCAGGCTGAAATTTCCAGGTGTGGATGTACAGACATCAAAGTAACACCTAAAGAGCAATCTTGCTCATTCATGGACGACGTTGCTATTCCAAAACTCATTATGCTTGTTGCCAGGAGAAGGTCAGCACTGTGACACAGAGCTCCAAGCTGCCTGGAGGAATTTAGTATGGATCACCTTCTGCAACACGCAGAGCTCAATTCCAGCTGTCATCAGGCTGGAGGAGGCAGAAATGCATTACCAGCCAGGATAATATGCTTTATTATATAGCTTATATGCCAGCTCACGGCGCCTTGGGGCAATGAGAGGAGCAATTACAAGGACAGGGATATCTACTGTGTGTGCCAGCATGTGTGTACGCACATGCATGCAAACACACCTGCCAGCATTTACCTCTCAAAGCCAATAAACTCCTAATGCTCTATTTTCAAAGTCACATCAATGTTTAAAATGTTATCAGGCCGTGGACATGCACCGCCGATTACTGATGATATCCAGTACAAGGACACAATCCTTATCCAGCTAATGTAATCTCAACACTGTAACACACACATTTAGTGCCATGCATTCCATACAGCCATTTCTTTGGTTTATTTTGTCAATTTCTGAGTATTTCTCACATTGACACAAGTGATTTAAAGTAAATCTGGTGGATTAGAAGATTCAGCATGAAGTGACTCAAACGCCCAAAAGGCCTTCTTTGATTCAAAAGGGAACAAAAGCACTAACTGATATCTGTTAGATGAAACTCAATTTCACCATGATACCACCAATAGAGCCTCTCCTGGCACAGTAACACTGAGAATTGTCGGCTTTTATGCTCCATCTAACAATAATCCTTTGCGCCTGCATTGGACCCCAGTCCTGCATGTTCTTAACGTACCAATATAACAGCATTATGTGTTTTCAGATAAGAAAACACTACAAAAGGCTGAATCAAATAATCATCCTGCTTTACCCGTTGATCAGTAATCTCCTGTTTTCATTTCAGCACCGTCGCTGTCTCCATCCCCTATTCCCCTGCTCTCTTGGTCCCCAGTTTCATCTGCACGCTCTTTCCTGTGTAATCTTTTCGTGGATACAGAACGACAGAGAAAGAGAAATGATGATACCTTAAAACCGACAAGCTATTTGCTGTGCTGCTGGAGTCACTGATGATGTTCATCTTTCAGTGCATGTGCAGGTGAATATGTGTGTGTGAATGCTTGGGTGTGCGAGAGTGGGCGACGATATTTGTGTGTGTTTGCCTGGAATGAGCATTATCACTTTGCAGGGACCGCCAAATCAATTCTCTCCTTTATCTATCAGATTTGAATGTTGTGCTGAAAAGGACACGTTCAGGCAGACAAAGAAATAACAATGACCATAAACGATTTTCCAAAGGCTGCGGCTCTGCTGGGAGCTCACTGCAGCCGTGTACTTGTTAGCACTGATAACTCTGAAGCAAGCACTCTGCTCTCCATGAGTATGTCTCCTGTTGGCTGGATCACCCCCACACACACGCACACACGCACGCACACACAGCCCGGGCTGCTCTACTGCTAACAGCTCAACAACTTATGGGAGAGACAAATGGAGACTGCAGCTTCTCTGGCACTCACAGAATCCTCAGCTGCAACATTTGGCCCCCTCATAGCAGACAGACACCCACACTCATACACCTTTTTTGTGTTTTGGTGTGTGTGTGTGTGTGTGTGTGTGTGTGTGTGTGTGTGTGTGTGTGTGTGTGTGTGTGTGTGTGTGTGTGTGTGTGTGTGTGTGTGTGTGTGTGCGAGCATTTCTTGTGACATGAGAACCTTGTTAATTGTGAACTGTGGTGGTTCTTTCGCTGCTAAAATCTGCAAAAGTCTGTTTGAATCCATCTGCTCTTTTCAAAATCTGAATAATTTCTCTGTGCCAAGCAACAAGCCTTACACATGTGTACTTGGGTTTACTCATGTTATTGCTATATCACTTGAAACCTTTTTCTCCCTGTATATCACTTTCTCTCTCTCTCTTGCTCTTCATCGTTGCCAGCGGTCTCCGAGGTAATTATGAGTTTCAGACAGTGGTCCTGGAGACCTGGGACTCTTCGCCAAGCATTATTCTCTAGATCAATTGCTGTGGACTAAACTGAACACACACTCTCAGAAGCGCAGAACAATTAAAAGTCAACACAGGGGGAAATCCTGCACACACACGTGTGGATGCGCGCACACACACGTGTGGATGCGCGCACACACAAACACCTGAATTAGCCAGGACTCACAAACATAAACATGAGCGCACAGACAAGCAGATTAGACAAATGAGCATATTCAAACATGCACACACACACACACACACGTACAAGAGGACGTTCAAGGAGAGAGACTGAGACAACAAATCATTACATGCGACCAGAAAACCTACGTACTGTACATAATAAAGTGGAAGAGGATTCAACAGAGCTTAAAGCCAATCTGGCGCTGAAGGAAAAGCAGCAGATGAGAAATCTTATTTGATAACTGCTTCAAAACAGGCTACTACTGCGAGGGCCCCATGGAGCCGAGTCGAGCGACAGCACCAAACAAACCTTTGCTCCAAGCACAACAAACGTTTTCATGTCTTCTCTTCAAAGGATCACACACTAATACACTCCACAGTCTGCCTTATCAAAGCTCTCAAACTGCGTGCGTGTGTATACGCGCCACTCAGTATGTGTGTAGCGTGTGCTTGCATGTTTGCGTGTGCATATAGTATGTGTTTATATGTATTTCGCTGCCTGAGCCCCACGTGCAAACAAAAACACACACACACATTCTTGAATATGAGATGCGAGGGTAATAAAGTGTAATAGAAAAATTAGCTGCAAATGCTAATTGGCCTGAACACAGCAAAGTAGACACAGTTTATGTTCCAAAAGACTCTCAAAGAAAATGTTTTACTGACCTACAAAGTCAAATGGAGGGTATTTTGTGAGCCACACTTAACATCATTTACACTAGAAATAAAAGATGAGAAAATCAATAGTTTGAGGATATTAAAACAGAGCTAAGACTTGTTTAAAAGTTGCTGCATGTGGAGGCGCGTGCACACACATAAACAGCACCACAGAGCTGTGTTGGTGGTGACTGAAAGTCGTGTGTATGTACAGTTGGATGCTGGTAACAGTCTCTTATATGGATCTAAATATAGAGAGCTTCCTCTTGCTGTCTCACTGACTTGCACACACACACACACATCTCCATAAACACTCAGGGTTACTACAACTTTTGTCTCACAAACACACACACACACACACACACAAACTTGTGCATCAGGGTGTGTGTCTCTCGTGAGGGCTCTGGTGAAGTAGGGCAGGCTGCAGGAAAGTGGGGCGACAGGGGGGCGGGAAGTGAGCCCAGTCAGAATATCAATAATAGATAAACACGTTGCTATCAGGAGGGACTGAGGGAGAGGGAGATGTGGAGAAAGAGAGAGGACCTGGGAGAAAGGGTAAAAAGTGAGGACAAAGGACAAGAGAGAGTGAAGAGGGTGGAAACAGAGGGAAGAGCAAGACAGTGACAGCCAGTCAGACACAGGAGTGAGAGAGTCAAGGGCATTTGCTTTTAAAGAATCAGTTTACCCAAATTAGGAAAGCATATTTTCTTACTTGTGTCCGGTGGCCTGTAGCCATGCATACAGTTTCGGTTGTATTTGGCCAGGTGATATCAGTCTGTGCGATTTCTGTTTCCACGCTGAGGTCACATTCAGACCGACTTTAGCCCTATGTGGAAAAAAAGCAGAAACACATTCGTTTGAATGAGGCTGGCACGTCGATGCAGAGGGCTCCAGCAAGAAAAAGCAAGGTCATCCAGCAAGTAGTTCAATCTGGCTCAGCGTTAACCAGGCAGAGCACTGGGGTGGCAGTGAAATACATGTAGGCACACAGTCTGATTACCTCGTAATGTGAACACCATATTTCCAGAGTTCCAAAAACCTGTTTGACATTATTAAAAAGCACTGTGTAGTGTTTGGCCATTTGATGAGCCTTCAAACTTTACCTCATGTCTCACTGGAACCTGAGGTGAGACTAAGGCAGTGACTGATCACAGGGCTGTTTGTGCCCACTAATACAGTCGGGGTTGAATGGTATCTAGTTTGTGCTCATCACCACATGAAGAAACTATTTTGTAAAAGAATATTTTCAGAAACAATCTTCAACAGGACAAGACTGCCAACAGTCTCCATACGGACTCCAGGAGAAAGTGGTTCCAATGAAAACTGATCACAGTAAAGTGACTCTAATGGGGAAAGCCAGGCCCAGACAGACATGGAACTGTTGACTCTTTTAATAGTAATTGTTCAAAGCTGTGGGAAGCACAGACTGAGATTCATTCACCTCTGTTGCATTGGGGTGAAGGTATAAATCTCAGAGACAGATATTTCAAATAAATAAAAACAAAACAATCTGCGTGGCCACTCAGGGTAAGTGATAAAATATGTTTGGAGTGATTTGTGAAACCAAAGCTTTCATACGCTGTGACTGCAAACAGAATTTTGCAGTTTTTGATATCTTTTTCCTTCTCCATATTTTGTCATTTACAACTGTAAAGTCTAATTTCAAAGAAGCCGGAATGAAATGAACAAAGCCTCAAAATGCATCCTTTTACTCTCTGTAGCAGCGGCTGATTTTGCTGCTACACCAAAGCACCTCCATCAGTGTTACTGCTCATCATTGTAGTGATAATACCTCTGTAATTTTTTGAGAGGCGAGTGATAGAATGGAGGGAAAAAAAGAAAGAGCGTGAGGTTGAAGTTGGAAATGTACCATTTTTCACATTTTAAGTAGGCAAACCAGTGTGAGAGGTGAGCCATCCAACAGTGTTCCAAATCCATTTAGCCTAAGGTAAATGATGAAAATAGGATGCATAGGGCTCCACTCTGCACGCCATTGTCACCCCTGATTCATATTTATGCAGCCTCTAGCATAAAATCAGGTGTGGGTGTGCGTGAGTGTGTGTGCATGTGAGGTTCAGTTTTTCTCCATGCCTGGCTGTGTGAAAGGGTGTACAAGTGGAGAAGAAAAAGAGAGGAAAGTGTTCAGCGGTTTTCTGCTACAGGGCATCCCAACACTCACTTTCTTAGAAATTATGGCTCTTGTAACCCCAGCCAGAGTGTGTGCGTGTGTGTGTGTGCATGTACTTAAGTGTATTTTTGTGCAATCATGACTGCATGTTTGCGTTTGTGTGTGTTTAAGCCAGTTACTGATTGGCTCCTTGGCTCCTGTGTTCAACAGTCCACCCAAGGCATTTTTGGGCGATTGAGTAACTCCGGGTTACCGTGGGGGCTTGTTGCTCATGGCAACTCAGCTGTGTCCACTTTTGTCTGTTCCTCTCTGACTTGAAAAGACGTGGACACACAAAGAAGGAAAAGGAGGCATATAGTGAAATATTGATTGAACACCATTAACACCTCCCAAACAAATTGATGCAGTATTCTTTCTTAAGGACACTGATGCCGAGTTGTGTTCCAGTTCTGGGAGGGGAGGGTAAGTTTCTGCGTTTGTGTGCATATGTGTGTGTGTGTGTGTGTGTGTGTGTGTGTGTGTGTGTGTGTGTGTGTGTGTGTGCGTGTGTAAACACAGCGACAGCTTGCCTCAGCTCTTGTCCCTATGTACAAGCCTTTCTATTATTCCTTCCTTAATGACACTAATTAGACTGTTCCCTTTAATTAATCTGTTCTTGATTGAGCGTGTGTTTGTCTGCGTGTGTGTGTGTGCGGGCACGCACATTGCTGCCAATGAGGCATGATAATCAAACTGCTAATCCCACTGATCCCGATACTCTGTGAGTGAGTGATAAAAAACAAAATGTCTGAGTGGCTGAGTTTGACGCCGTGTGGAGCTCCTCAAGTTCCACCGTCTTCTCTTCACTGACCTCCAAACAGATCGGGGGGAAACCAGACATCTACAATTATCAAGGTGGAAGGAGTACAAGTGGAATCCATTACAGTCTCCTAATTACTTGCAAAGGTCACAATTAGTGAAGCAGTGCACTGGGTTTGCATGAGGAAATATGAGAGGCGAGAAATCACAGGAGGATTTGGAGTTGCATCAGCTTCCCTCTCTCTTTCTAATAAATATGATCGGGCATATTTTCCCTCTTTTCTTTGTTTCCTCCTGACTGTTTCTTATTTTGTTTGCCTCAGGCCGCGTGCAAAACCCAGTCCACCTCAGCAGAGAAAATAAGACAATGTTTCTGCCTATTGACTTTCTGTTTTTCTTCTATAATTGTTGCCATAAAGCATAATTAAACTTCATTGTTCATTCCTTCATCCTCTCTCTGTCTCTTTGCCGCTCTCGCTTTCACTTATTCCTGTGTTAGAAAGTAATTAAAATCTCGGCGTGCCTGTGAGACGGCACACTCCTGATCCACTGATGAGAGCAGGCTGGGAGGTTGAATATAATGAAATGGAATACATTACAGGATGCCGGCGCACCATAGGCCTGGCTTTCCCAGAGACCTGCTGCTCCAACATAACACACCATGAGCTTCAGATGAAAAGCTGCCACCATTATAGGACTGAACTTACTTCTCTTTTCAAATGCCTCTTTGAGGCCATAGTCAGCAGCTCACAGGACCCCATGATGCCGTGCTTGGGATAATCATATTGCTGCTCACAGGAGTTGTTTGTTACTGCTGTTGACAGCTATGTAAACTTATCCAGCACACGAGATCATTAAAGACAATGCATCTTGTGATCAGAGTTAGAGGTAAAGTCACATTCTCCACTAAATTTGCATTTAGCTCCTTTCATGTAAGCAAAACAAGTAAGGTGGGAGATCCTTCAAACTCCAACAGTGACAGAACCTTGCTCTATTCCTGCATTTTCAAATGCAGAAACCTCCAGAGTGGGTGCTTTGTGAGTTGTTTACTTTGTTTGTCTGACTAACACGCAGCAACTCCTACTGACATTTCACAGTCACATTTTTGGAAACAGAAATAATATGCATAGGACATCACTTTTAGATCAAATCATTTTGCAGAGAACTTTCACAGTTTGAGACAAATAATCGCAATAAAGCAACCAGCAATGCTCCTCAGCTACTCAGTTCATACAGCCTTAATCAGAGCACGCAAGTCACACAATCAGTGTGCAGTACAATTCAATCAGCAGATGTAAGCCCAGAACAAACATCACCAACCACTTGTCATCAGGCTTCTACAAGAGGAATGAGGAGAATTACAATGGGTTAAGATGACTATTAGTATGACAGCTATAGAACAGAGAGGACAGGCGCAGCATGGGTTAAAGAAGTTGACTCTTGTCTCAGAGGTTATCTTTCTTATAAACTAGCTCTGTGAGAAGCTGGCTGTAAGTGTGTGTGTGAGTTGAGGGAGGCTTAAATACCATCTGCCTTTGTGCACTGCTATCTTAACATAATAGAGATGACTCTCTCTCTCTCTCGCACACACACACACACACACACACACACACACACACAAACATACACAGATGTACAGGAGGATAGGGTGTGTTGGGGGATGAAGCGTTAAAATGTACAGAAGAGGAGAGGGGGAGAAAGAGCTTTAAAGAGGAAATGAGTGACAAAATATGAGATAGCTGAGGGAGGCGCCACCTCTGCAGCCACTTCTTTCTCACTGAGCAAGGGAGCCGGCATCACAGCATCAGCATACAAACACCTCGGTAATGAAGCGCCAGCAGTACTGGGCTCTAACCACGCAGACCTATCCATCTCCCCCATGCATTATTCACCGCACACAGCCATTTTACCGCCCAGCGCACCCGGCAAAGATTGGTTCCACTTTTTATTTATCTGTTTTTCATCCCCTCCCTCCTTTCCCTCCTCCTTCCTTTCTGCAGCTTTTCAATTAAATTAAGGCAAGCGCGACACTAAATCCATGCGGCAGAGGCTGCCCACATGACAATTAGACTGTCAGCCAGACAGAGAAAGAGGGAGCGACGAGATAGTGAACACAGCTCAGGTAAGCTGGCAGTGCTGAAATGCTCATTTAGGGCAGTGAGCCAAAGCACAGACAAAATGCCCAAGTTAGCGCATTGTAGTTCGACTCAGACTACCAGTAGACTCTCACTTAAGGTCAAATTTCAATATTCAGATTTCAGTCAAACGTCAACTGACAACTTGTTCATCCTAACACGATGTAGAATGACATTAATTGCCATTTATTTTAGCCAAGAGAGTAATTTATGCTAATAAAACATTGTTGATGAAACTAAATTAATTTTTTTGGCAGACGCTCCATCTGTGATTAATGTCCATAATCTCAGATGAACCTTGTAATCCGCTAGTGACATTACACCCCAGCTTGGTGTAATGTCACAGCTTGGCACCAGTGCCAGAAGCTGGAGGCAACATGCTACAGGTGCAGCTGATGGGTAAATAAAGAGAAAGCTGATTAGTAACTAGCTCCTGTGAGGGATAAGAGAGAGAGTTTTAGGCTCCCTATATTCAAAGACAGGAACGAGAGTGCAGTCATGACTTGATAACCTTGATTTCAAGTCAATAAGATAATAGAAGGAAGGAAGAAGAGATAAGAAGGGATAGGAGCCAAGAGGATGGAATAATGAATGAATGAGCAGAGGAGCAGGAATTAAGAATTAAGTCATGTCATTTCTTTTTCATGCAGCTCACTGAACTGACCGTATGACTTCCTCTCTGCTCTCATTTTCACAAAATCTCAGGGATCTCTTCCGCTGACCTGCTGATGTGTTTTATTGTACACTATATAAATTCTCTCGAGCAGCATCAGAGCAGCTGACGAAGAGACTACTACTTGCTCCTTCGAGCAACACTTGGAAAATGTTTCCCCAATTCCCTTCAACAAAAGGCAAGATTCAGCAGAACACCAACCTAAATATTTCAAGAAAGTGAATAATGGAAAAACCACACGCTGTTAATCACCTCCAGATAAACTGTCTATTTAGTCTACCCTGCCCATTCACTGCACCCTGTTTTTATGTACCAACGTAATGTTAAATGACTCATGCAAACAAATTTATTGTCAAGATTGATTGTTAAATTGTCTGTCAAAGGAATATTAGAGCTTGAAATGACACAAATTAAGCTGTGTCTCTGCTACTGCTGCTTCGTCTGTTATGACTTGCAATTTAGGACTGCACAAGGACGGAGCAATAGACATTTTGAGAAACATGCTTTTTTATTTTGCTTACGAGAGGTAGGTGAGAAGGTGGATACCAGTCTCATGTCCCGTCCTGTTGTTAACTGTGCCCTTTTACACATGCCATCTATTCCTGAATGACCAAGAACATTTTCTGCATGGGGTCGATATTCAGGGAAATCGCAGTAACATTCCAGGGAAATGAAAGCAGTATCATTGCAGGGACATGGATATAAAGGGTTGCGTCCAACTCTGTGGAGCCAGCACATCAATCACAAGACTCTGGTAACGAGGTATTTGAATCCAAGACTTGTTTAGGATTGCATTGTTAAAGCTTTCGCAGGCAATCTTGGCAGATTGGCACATTTAGCCAGGCTAGCAGTTTTTCCCACATTTCAAGTCTTTATGCTAACCTAAGCTAACAGGCTGCTGGCTCCAGCTACATAGCTCACAGAGAGATATGAGAGTGGTATCGATATTCTCATCTAACGCTTGGCGAGAAGGTGAATGAGTGTATTTAGAAATAGATCCAGTTATTTGACGGCCATTAAGATTCCTTCAGTAGAAGTACGACCGCTGTTCAGTTTCCCTGCATGCAATCTGATCTTAGCCACTTACAGTTGTCAAAATTCTAACTGTAGGAGAAGTATGTACAAGTGAAGCAACACAGAGAAATGAGTGAGTGATGTATCAAGATACAGGTGAGGAGGGTGATTTAATAAACAGGAGACACAGAGATCGTTTCTATGAGCCATCAAACCCTGCAAACACACTATCTCATGCTGTGTGTTCTTTTCTGTATGACCTTGAGTGACACTGACAGCCAAATTGCGTTACTCTCTGGTTTCCCTGGCAACAGCTGATGCACATGCATGCGTCTTTGCACCTCTGCTTAAATGCGTGCGTTTTCAAATGTGGGTCTGTGGGTTGTCAGCTGCCACAGGTAAAGGGAGGTTTTGCCAGAGACAATTGGGAGTCAGCAGTCATTTCAGGGAGACTGCTGTTCCTGAAATGAGCAGAGACAGAACCCAAACCAACCAATTAAGGGAAAGGTCAGGCTGGATAGATAGTCTCCCATTTCATGAAGGAGGGGAAGCAAGCATACACGAATGCACATATTAAGTTCTATGCTTGTGAGGACACTCAGTGAATGCATTAACTCCCTTACAACTAAATCTGACTTTAACAGTTGCATGCTTAACTTTCTATTTCAACCCAAATGCTAACCGTTGAAGACAAAGTAGTGACCAGCAAACATCCTCACTTTGGCTACTTTCCATTATTCTTTTTAGCATGGTCCTCAGAGGATCAAGGAACATGCACTCACATGCAGACACACTTTTTGAAACCCAGTGTGCCATGTTGAAGGGTAGTTAAGATGGTGACATTTCATCAGAGGGCTTTTGAATGAGATGTGATTGGTGTAAGTGAGGCAGAGAGGGGGATGCTGCTGCACACTGTGGCATCAGTTAACAGCAGAGAAAGGAAGAAAGGGAAGGGATGGGCTGGCAAGCTGCATGAGGTGAGACATGCTACGAGAATTACAATACATGCATGTGAAAGAAGTGTACAGGCAGCAGGGATAAGGACGTGGTTAGAGATACAGGAAGAATAAGAAAATGAGAGTCACAGAGGGAAAAAGGAGGGAGGGAGGGAGAAAGACGGAGAGGGAAAACGGGAGGGACACTCAGCTGAGCGAGAACACAGAAAAGTCATAACCCAGATTCAATTAACGTCTGATTGCTGTTCTATTGCTGTAATATTATACAGCTGAGAGCGGTTTCATATTTC
The DNA here is from genome assembly GCF_039877785.1 of Chaetodon trifascialis. Taxonomy (NCBI): domain Eukaryota; kingdom Metazoa; phylum Chordata; class Actinopteri; order Chaetodontiformes; family Chaetodontidae; genus Chaetodon; species Chaetodon trifascialis. Next base: position 15,850,312 of record NC_092066.1, read on the forward strand.
AAACAAAGGCCAAGCATCAGCCTCATTTATGATCTCCCTCACACATACACTGATTCTCTCACACACACTCACATATGCAGACGCTCAGAAACAGAAAATGGTTCGCACTCGCTCCAGAGGAAAGAAAAGGAGAATGACATTAGAATAAAAAAAACAAAAGAAGTGATGACATCAACAAAAAGTGTGCATGTGCAAGAGACAGGGAGAGAGAAGAGAAATGGCACTCAGTCAACAGGAGCTTTGGAGGGCTGAGTGACATCCTATTTGTTTGGGATGATGAAGATATTTCCATCCAGGCAGCCATTTGTAGCGTTAGTGCCTGGGACAGCCTGTCAAATCTGCTTAAGCTCTCCGTCCTGTCTGCACACTGCTGCCATCACGCACACATCAACACACACTGCCTGTCTCCCCGCAGACCACAACAGGTGTGCATCTGTGTAACTGTGGTTATGTGTGTTTTTTGTGAAAGAAAGAGCTTTTGGGGCACCATTACCAGCACATCACCTCTGGGCTGAATTATGTAAGTCCAATACACACACACAAACATATATATGTGTGCACAGAGTAAATGCATTATGTCACTCAGCTTCTACCCAGTGGCAAAACATTACATGCAGAGGAGAGAAGGTGGGTGATTGTGATGCAGTTAGCCGGTTGAATTCTCTTGTAGCAGTACAGAAAGAAAGGTAATGTAGTTTGTCAAACACCACACATCCTTCAACTGTGTAATAGCAGGAAATAGAGCTGAAACCAAAATGTCATGGCAGGCTATAAAACAGACACTCAAGGGCAGCAACATCACAGAACCCACCCCAGGTCTTTAGAGACTGGGCATCTGTCACAAATGCACACATGCACACTCCGGTGAGACATAAATACACATGTGAACACACATACACACACACTAATTGTCTTGCTCCACACAGTCATAACTTGTGAGCACATAAGTGGCTTTTGGGGAGACTCCAGGCAGAGAACTGAAGACAGACACACACACACACACACACACACACACACACACACACACACACACACACACACACACACACACACACACACACACACACACACACACACACACACACACACTCTCTCTTTCCCAACACACATTAAGTGGGAGACTGTGAACTCCAGTTGAACTCGGGGTAAAAGAGAGGTGAGAGGCAGTGCCACTCACATGCACGGGTGGATACATACATACACACCACGTCTGTGTGTGACCCACTGAAAGTTCTATAGTGTGCTTGGAGGAAAAGTGCAGGTGGTGTTTGACAAATTTGATCTTGAATGATGCAATTTAAGGGTCCAGAAAATACACACCCTGTTTGACCCTGTGTGTGTGTTTGCACACACATGTGATGTCGATGTTCACCGTCAGAATCCCATTAACCTTTTCAGACCTGGCCTCCTTAAATACAGTTTGACTGATTGAGCGTTTGTGAAATCCCCCATCAATTATTGAACGGAACAAGGCACCGGCGTTCATTTGCCTTACATCAGATGATGCTCAAACCAGCAATCTGACAGCCCAAAATAAAATGTTTTAACAAAAAAAGACAAAAAGAATTTGTTCTATTTGTAGATGTGGCTTTGGAATAAAATATATGATGCTGCTGTGAGGAATTGGTGGAGATTCTGGTACAGTGTGGTAATGGTGGTGGTGGTGGCAGGGTCCCCTCTAAAAGATTAATGTGTAACTTTGTGTGACCCCGGTTCACTGTCTCACTAAGTCTCACTGGCAACTTACAGTAGGCCTCGAGTATTCACCTAGAGCTCTTAGCCATGGCTCATCACACACGTGCACATGTGCACACACACAAAGGACCAGACATCCGTGCAGCATAACATACAAGCATAGATGGATACACCAAGGTGCACATACTAAAACACACACACACACCACAGACAAGCACACACACAGGGAGGCATGTGCATTCACGTGTGCACATTCATAGATGCCTACACACACACACACACACACACACACACACACACACACACACACACACACACACACACACACACACACACACACACACACACACACACACACACACATATATAGATTGGCAAACTGGTGGTTGATCAAGCCAATCTAAATGCTAAACAAGAATCTGTCTCAGGAGTAAACTACTGGCTGGCTGCAGACTGTCTCTTCTCTAGAGGCACTCAACAAGGGGACATAAAATTGTTGCGCATGTGTGTGTGTGTGTGTGTGTGTGTGTGTGTGTGTGTGTGTGTGTGTGTGTGTGTGTGTGCGTGTGTTTGTAGTGTGTATGGACCAGAGTTCAGTCTCCTCACATTTTCAAGACCCCAGGCTCTCTGTCACACTGAGAGGATTGTGAGGCACTTACTAAGAAATGATTTTTTTCTCCATCAGTAATTTCTAGGTAGAGAAGAGAAAAATAATGCCGGTATCAAACAAACACACAAAAGCCAGGAATTACACAAAAAAACACACCACAAAACACACACTCACATTTAAAGACACTTCACTGCAGGTAACTCAACCGCAAAGTAGTATGTGGATGACAGAACGGCCTTTGAAATCAACTCCCTGATACAACAAGAAGCCCATGTGATGATGCTTCTGTGCATGTGTCCTTACTTGATATTCTGACTGGCACCTTTATCTTACCACCGGCCCAAAGCTACAACAAAAAGGACAGAAGATAAGTACACCTACGAGCATGACTCTCACAGAATACTACTGTGCAAACGTCACTTTTTCTCATGGTGTTAAGATACCTGACTTTTTCAATCTGCCACTTCTGCCGTCCTCTCTGTCACAAATCCAAAGGTAAACTAGTGTCATTAATATACACTGTATACACATCTGCCTTTATGTCTAAGTATAGACGGATGCAGGCGGCGTTCACCTGCATGCGTGGGTGTGTGACTATGTGTGCTTGGAGCCAATGAGAGAGCACAGAGGACGCCATGATGAAGACTGACTTGTTGAGTAATGAAAAGCCACTGCAGCCCTCCTTGGAGAGACAGAGCGAGGGAGAGGAACGAGAGAGTTTAGTAATGAAGTAATGAAGGAGCAAACGGCTCAGAGGCTTGCACTTTGGAAAAAGGGACGTCTCTGGGGGACAGAGGGAAGTGGGGGGTAGAGACAGGGAACAAAAGACAGACAGCAAAGGGAGCAGAGACTAAAGAGGGGCCGTGGGTTGGAAAGCAATGGGCACAAGGAGGAGACAGTGGAAAGACAATAGCTATGATTGATGTAAAGATATTTGCATGGGTTCCACATTTTGGGTGAAGCAGTTCAGCAGGGTACCTGAAGAGTTGTAGACTTGCAGGAAAGTAATATTGTGTTTTTTAAAGCGAAGGCATCTGGTCATCTGAACACTTTGTTATAGAACAGGTTGTTTCAAAGTTGTTTTCTCCTCGCTTCAAAACAGAGGAGAGGGCTCAGGTGTGTGACTCAGAGATTCTTCAGCCTTTGTCATAAATCCCATGGCCACCCTGATCTATAATTCATACCAACGAATGGAGGTGACACCAGCAGGAACACAGGATCACGTCCACACACACACACACACACACACACACACACACACACACACACACACACACACACACACACACACACACACACACACACACACACACACACACACACAGTTTCAAAGCCTCAAAATCCACTGCCACACACACAATCTCTTTCTTTCAGGCAATATGTGGAATGACTGTGTCTCTTGGGGTGCAGGCTAAACACCCATTGCTGTGGTGATGGAGGTTGGGCTCTATCCAAAGAGACAGAAATGATATATAGAGAGGTTCATCCTTCATGGATGGCCATGAGGGGATATCAACAGCCAAATAACACCACTGCCTAAAGGGCCTCGGGGCCTTTCAATTTGGGGGAAATTGTTGCCCGCAGCTGCCTACGAGGATATTTGTCACGTCACTGGACGATGCAGGGCAACAGATCACTATCGATTGGACTGTTCAGGTTTTACGCGGTGCATCTCATAGGAAGCCGTTGCTGTGTTAAGATCAAATGTTGATGTGAGAGGAGAAACCAGAGTATATTAACCTGCATGCTGATGATGATGCTTTTTCATCACTGTCAATATTATCTGATTCCATTCCCTGATGCAGATCTATATGTATGTGCTTGTGTGCATGCATGAGGATGCACACCTAAGCAGGTTGGAGAATGCAATTAGATGCTATATCTTAGATCAGAACAGCGTAAGTGTCGGTAGGTATTAGGTCCTCTGAAGTCTAAGGATTACCATCCAACATCCTTTATTCCACCCCTCTCTTCAGGGATAGAGAGAAGCGAGGGATGGGGGAGGAGGGGTAAAGGAGGAGGGGAGGAATATGATTTATCCCTCACGCTACTTGATGAATCTGCTCTGGGTGGCTAAACTATTTATGAGCCTCATAGCTAAATTCCTCCATGCGTCTCTTCCCTTTCTCGCCTCGGAACCCAAATCTAATTCGGCCCGGCAAAACACACACATACACGTGCATTCCCGCACGCATCCACATACTTAACACAGTCACTGGAATTTACACACGCCGCACACACAAACACACACGCGCTTGCATGATGATTAGCATTTGTGCCCGCCTGTACACAAATCCATATTTCATGAGGGGAGAAGGCAGAAGTGTTTAGTGCAGCAGGTTTGGCTCTTGTGAAGACCAAAGACCAGCACAGAGACAAGCTGAGATTCTATTATCTTAGCATGCCAGGGCCTTTCCTCTGGGTGATTTCCATCTCTCTTTAACAGATAGAAAGGACTTGGAGCTGCTTTGTTTACTGAAGAAAGCAAGTCTCCAAAATATTAGAAAGTGTGCTCCTTCATCTGTGTACAAAAATGCTAAATGGCACTTCGCTCTCTGTGAAATTAAAATCAATGACAGTGTGGAATATTTATAAGCCTACTGCTTCAAATTTGGGTATATTCATTGCTATAACGCCTGCATACCAAAGTTTTTTGGCCAAGGTACTGTAGGTAGCTAAGCAAGAGTCCTGGCACCAAGAAATGGAGACAGAAGACAAGAACGTTAAGTTTGTCTTCTACACAAATAAATGAAAAAGTTTGGCAGCTCCTTGTATTTTTAATGGGGGAAAAAAAAGGAAATTAACAAAATATTTAAAAGTGGCTCATGGAACACATAACTTTATCATACACTGAGGAAGCAACTGAAGGAGAGATTCTCTAATTCAAGTCAGCACACTTTAATCCAGGTTAGCACGACAGTGAGCACTGAACTCCATATCAATCTGAGCAGCACTGAAGTGTGATACTGTAAGGCCTCTCCACTCCAACTGCAAGTCGGTTGGAGGTTGACTTCGCAGATTTTCCCATGCCCTTGGCTTTGTAGATAAGCAGCGGCTCTAATGCAGCATGCAGCCAGCACTACAGATCAATGTGTAACAATAATACATACCAAAGAGCTTCCAACATCAATTTCATAATCTCCTAATCAGCTCAAAATCAAAAGCACACTGTGAAAATCTATCGGGAGTACAAGCATATGCTTGTGATCAAGATTATTTTGCTTATCTTGTAGAAAATAAATTTACAAAGCTGTTTTATTGCAAAAGGAGATCTGAGCGCTGCGGTTCAGTCACAGTTATGAGACCAGAACTGTAATCGTTCAAACAATGGAGGCTGAGCAGTTGGTTCCTGGCTGAACACGTGTTGAACAGTGTTGCTTTGTCCCAGAATGATTAAAAACTAGCCTGAGTTAACACCATGTTTGTATGTGTTTGGATGAGCTTACTGTGGTACAAGACAAGACAAATCCTACGATGATAACAATGGCTGCCGCCTTCTCTGGTCACATTTCTGACTGTCAAACAGTGGCAAACTGTTTGTCATACTGTATAAATGTTGGCCTATAGTTGTGTCATCACAGTTATTTGAGAAATGTCATATTTCAGTCACTAGTTCCACCTTGTTTTCCACCATTTGAGGTTTGACTGGTGTTCTTTTAATAATTGTTGGGACTCCTTCTTCTGCTGTGGCTTAATGGCACCCGAGTGGAGAATTTGCACCACCAGCTGCTTATCTCACAGTGCTTCACTTCTAATATTTGCATAATGGCAGAGGATGGAAATGCACATTATTTAGCATTTTCCTTAGCCTATTTTTTGTAAATTCTTTTAAAATGTGAACTACACCTGGATGGAAACCTGGCTAATGGTAGAAGTGTTGTAACAAATAGAAAGAGAATTAGGTCCATCATCAGGTTGACCGTCGACGTAAGCTCAGGGTTCCAATGTCAGGGAAAAAAATGAGCTAGGCCGTCTAGACTTTACTGCTGTTAGACAGATTGTGTTGTTTCAGCTCATATGAGACCATATTTAAGGTGTATATGTGTCTGTTCACATACTAGAGTGGCATTAAGCTTCTCATCTAACTCTCAGAAACAAATCAAATAAGACTTATTCACAAACTACTCCCGGGAAGTTTAGGACCGTTTTTGAGAAACACTTACTAGCCTATTTTACAAGAAGGCAGAGGGTAGATTGGCTGAGATGTGAGCCAAAATTGAAGAAACGGGCAGAGACGGAGAACATTTTCAAAGACACTGATATTCAATGTGAGTAACAGAGGGGCAGGGGGCTCACTGAAGAACAAGACAGAAAATCATGGAGTTAAACAGAAAGGGAGAGAGAGAGATGGGACGGTTGCAGAGTGACTTACAAGTGGCAGACAGAGAGAAAATGACAGTGCCAGGGGAAGGTGAACGGCTTTTCTCTGAGGTGCATTGATCATGTGGAGCGGCCATTACAGCCAAAAGGAGACAGACAGAAAGACAGAGAAACAGACAGGCAGACAAACTGTCTGGTCTCTCTCTTCATTTTCTCCCTTTCCCTTATCTGTCTCTCTTTGTGTCTTCATCTGCACTCCACTCTGAACAAGGTTTTCAGGGACACTTGGCAGGTTCCAAGGCATGGGGCTGAATTTCAATCAGCGCCGTCTTCGTTAATACACATGAACTGAGGGTAAAGATGGAGTGAATCATTCAGCCAGAATTCAATTTCTACTGCTTGTGACTTGGGTGTACATAATCACAGCTCTGAAGCTAAGAAAAATAAAAGTACAACAAATAAATAAACAGGTGTGTGAGCTGAGGAGAGTGATGGCTGTCATGGTAGGGACAGAGAATGGACTGAGACAGGAAGAGTCAGATGGAAACAAGAGAAATGATGGAGGGAGATAGAGCAGTGATTGGTCCAAGTAGTGTGTTTGAGAAGATGAAAGAGCAGTCAGAGAAGAGGAGGGGGAGCAATGGAAGACTGAGGAGGGGATGAAACGCAAAGAGGTGTGTACGCCGTCACACATTGGCCATCCTTGTCTTTAAAATGGCTGCCACCATACAATCATCTGATACACAGTGAGGCTTTCTGCTCTTTCCTACTCTTCACTGGCCGTTTCCCAGTCATCTCACACTCATCGTCACCACCACACCATCTCGACGCCCGTTTGTTCTTCCTTTCGTTGGCGTCCTCTTTTGCTTTCTGCCCATCTCCCTCTCTCTCCCAGCAGAGCTTTTGTTTGTTTGCATCTCCAATATTCTAAACGAAAGGGTGCTGTTCTGTTCGACAGGTCGCGACTGCTCGCAGGCATGCTGTGTGCCTAAATTGTGCGTGCGTGTGTATGTGAGACACAACAGTGCATGGCAAAGAGGTAATGAATTCCTCAGCGAAGCAGCGTCACACAACAGCTTGCAGATCAATTTTTAATAAGAACTCTGCAGTTCACAAGCAGCGCAAAAACTGTGTGTGCATGTGTGTGTGTGTTTGATAAGAGCTCTGCAGTTGGCTCACAGAGTAATAAACATATTGTAATCAGTGGCTTCTGACCAAAAACCTAATCCCTGCGACTGTGTGTTTGTGTCCTTGTATGTGCACCTACTGGGAATGGAGGGAGGGAGGGGGGTCTGTGTGCCGCTTCATCTCTTTCTGCATGTGACTGAGTATAATTTAGCAAAACAGAACTAGTTCATTAACAAAAAGCAGATAGAGGCATCAGTATGAAACAGAGTGTCAATAGCTAACAGGGCTGCTGAAAGTCAGTCACAGTCGGGGGTGCTGAGAGAAAGTCAGTCTTTTTAATGGCCTCATACTAAATGATGTGTAATTGTTTTAATTAGAATGGCCAGGAAACAAACCTAAGAGTTACTAACAACAGTTTGCAATAATTTGAGAATGTTTTATTCTACAGCAGACAGCAAACTTGTTGTACATCAAAGCCTCAGCCACTACAGTCAACAAGACAGTACTAATGCATGACAACTGCGAGATGAAGAGGGAGAGTCCGTTTCTAATAAAGCGGTGCAGTGAGGATACAAATGCTTCACAGAGGAGACGAGCGAAGCCCAAACGTGAATCTGTCTTCTGTCACTGTTAACAGAGACGCCAGTCTGCAGTGTAGTTCATACACAGAGTAACATTCGTCTTCATGATCAAATAAAGTTTTTATGTTACATCAACACTGGTTTTCGGGTGCTGCAACCCCCTCAGCACCCCTACCTCCCCCATCCATGATAGCATCTCAGTAAAGTTGAAATGATTGGTCGATTAATCAATTAGTTAATTGACAGACAATTAATGAGCAACTTATGGCGCTAGTTCTAGTCGTTGCTGCTGTTCTTTATGATATATGATTTATTTCGATTCAATTTGAGGCTTGTAATATGAAAAGACCCAACAGTGACATCTTCAAATTCCTTGTTTTGGAATTCAACTTATATTCCTTCGATATAGAACGATTAGCAATAACAAAATACTATTCAATGGATTCATTCGTGCCAAGTCTTTTGTGCTTCTTTCTTGATGTCTATCTCTGAGCTACAATGCAAAAATAGTCAGATATCAGTTTTTCTGCAAGCCATTCTCTTCTGACCTCTTCCATGAACGAGACGATTTTATCAACAGAGCCAATAGCAGCTGGATTCTTTTAATCACACATCTTTCTTTCATTCATTCTAAGCGCAGCATTGCGTATAGAAATGTCAATGTTATATTACATTGAAAGTTTCGAACTGTGACTGAACCTGTCTGCATCGTGTTTTACATACACATTCATGTTTTATGTTTAATCGTGTGACAGACCTAAAGACTTTGTTAGCACTTCACCACATGAACAAAGACAGACCTGCATGCAAAGCCAAAGCCTGAACAGGGCCCACATATCAAAACTAAAGCCTGATAAAGAACTGCACCATCTGCAACTGCACCAAGAAATGCGCCATCCTTCTCATCTCTGTTGAGAGCTGAAAATGCGCAGTACCGACTGTTCACTCACAAGAAAATGGCAGCAGGTAAAAGAGTGTAAAGTGTAAGCTAACATTCCAATTATCCTGGAAACAGGAGTTTAGTTGGGTGGTGTTAAAGGATGATGGTGACACTCCAACAGTGTATTGCATCCATTTGCCGCGAGTTTGAGAGCAAGGCAGCTAAAACAGGTGGTTTTTTTTACAGAGGCACACCAAGTTTGTGAAAATCTGAAAAGTGAAAAAACGTTCATGTTGAACGCTGAACCTACTGTTAAATTTACTTGATTCAGTGAACACCAGCATTTGTGAAATTCTACAGTCAACAGTACTGCACATTCAAGTGCTGTACTTAAGTGCAATTTTGAGGTACTTGTAGTTCAAGTATTTTTAGGGTTACTTTATAACTTAAATTGTATTATATTAAATTTCATAATCCTCTCCTGATATGACTTTTTAACCACACTACATTACTTAAGATTACGTTTTACATGAATGAAAACACAGAATAAGCACACAATGATGCTGTTACAGTGAAACGTGTGGTTCCTGAGCATTTTTGGATTGTGATGCTTTATAGAAACGTTGAACCACACAACATAAAATATTTCAAACTGGATCCATCTCGGTTAGCTACAACAGTAAAAGGCTGTTTGCGAATTACTCCACCAGTATTAACAATCTAATAATGTTCTATATGATAACATCTCAGTCACAGAGGCCACTTTTCAACAGAACAGCAACAAGCTGTACTTTTCCTCAGCGAGTGACCTGTAATAAGTTATCAGAGTCAGTGTAATGGTCTACTACTAGAAAGAGAGAGTTAACATTCAGAGCACATCTCTGAGGTGCAAGTATGAGCCCAGATCAAGCCAAGTGACTGCAGGGGAGGCCATTCATATTCAAGCCTAACACGGCCCCTCTGTTCCATCCATTATTCATGAGAGTCTTCCTGCCTGCCTCATCCCCCTGGCCTCCTGGTCTTCTCCGCCTCCTACACTGTATCACACCTGAACTAGCGGTAAAAGTGGTTATTCACTGAACATTAGAGGGATTGGATGTGGGCTAATGTGAGGGGGGAGGGAGGAATGGAGAGGTGTTCAAGGCCATATGGAGCCCGATTTGAGGTGTTCGACTCATGAATCACCCCGAGCAAAAAGAGCAAAAGAGGGATGACCCTGTTTCACTGGTCTGTGTGCCACCTATTCTTTCTTTCTTTCTTTCTTTCTTTCTTTCTTTCTTTCTTTCTTTCTTTCTTTCTTTCTTTCTTTCTTTCTTTCTTTCTTTCTTTCTTTCTTTGTCTCTAAGAACAGCTGCAAAATAATTCTTACAGCCTACACACACTTCCTCTATTTCACACATACACTTTTAAACACCTCTCAGCATGAATAAACTTAAACTCCCATTCTTGTGAACACTGAGCACTGCTGACCTCTCACTACACATGGGTACTCAAACAGCCAGGTTATTGTGCCAAACCACCAAACAACTTCACTGCAAGTCCTCTGATCTTATCTATCTGTGAGAGTACAAAACAAGTGCATACTTGGCCTTAAAAAAGCCAAATGACAAAGGCATTTTCCACAAGGTGTTGATCGCCTTGAAGAAGCTCCTGAGCGTTTAGCGCTCATGTGTCCACAGAAGACTCATTACTCTGATTGCTTGTGAGCATATCGGCATTAACACCACAACCACAGACATTTCATCAAGCTGGCAGAAAAACACAAAGAGGCTCCTCCATCAAGTCCCACTGGAGAATGCAAAACGTTGATGGTCACTTTATGCAGACACAGTTCAGCATAAAGCTATCAGAAAAGCACATCTCATAAACAAACGCAGAGAGGGACACACATACGCAGCTAATCACTTAGAGCAGCAAGAATAATTGGTCGACATTGATTGTGCTTATCTGGCCCTCCATAAACGCAGCTACAAAGCGTATTGTTTGTGTGTGTGTTATTTCCCGTGAGTTTTCAGTCTATTTGCATGATTAATCTGTTTGTCATCCATGGCGAGGCAAAAGGTCAGAACAATAGGAAGATATTTAATTTTCATTTTAAATTTGCTTTTCTCAATCCCACACTTAATAAAGAATGGTATTAAAGTTAAAAAATAATTCCAGTTTAATACAGCATGAGTGTTATTTTCAGAGTTTTCCTATTGGTCATTACAGTATCATATCAGTACACGGCATGTATGTGTAGCCAATAGAGGCACTTCTATATGACGGTGATGTCATGTACCAATCCTACAACGTCTCTGCTTCAGGGGGGTACAGACACGTGAGTTTACTTGATGGAAATATGGAAATGGGTGAGGACAGAGAGAAACTCATCCCGAGGGAGTCAAAATTTTTATTTCATTTTATTTCATTGGAGGTGTGTAGTAGTTATGGGCAGGATTCATGAGAAGTTGGGAAAATAATTCTTGGATTGTTACAATTTTTTATAAGTTCAGAGAAATATGATAGTCACTGCTCTATTGTATTCTGTTAGGAGTTCTTCTAAGATATCACAGTGGACCTGAAGTTTTGTCTTCATCTCTGTTCAGATTTGTGACAGCTTCTTTTGAGGTGATTGATGTTCTGCTTTCTTCGTGTTGGTTTCCGTTCCTGAGGAATTCTTTTGCGCCTAACTGGTGCAATACGGTCAACAGCTGATTGAAGTTTTGTATTTAGATTATCCACCAGATCATCAACAGAAGATGGGAGAGCTGAGAAAGACTCAGGACAAAAATACCTTTCAATATAGTAGCTTTCATTGTAGTGGCAGAGTCCACCATTCTCTCTTCAATGGATTCAAACTAATCTCACACACACAAGGAATTCATAAGAAACAATGCAGCATGTGATCCAGCATTAGTGTTTGCAATTTCATTTCACTGAGGAGGACTGAAATCTTAAGGAATAGAATGTTAAGCATACTATAATTTAAGGTGGTACTGTGCACGTCTCTGTCCCAAAACCCCATCTTGTTCTCTCTGCTGCTTAGTTTTCCATTTTTTGTTGTTTTTGTTGTTGTTGTTACCCAGAAGATGAGCCATTAGCTGAGCAAAAACAGCAAAAACAGTGGCACAGTAGGGTCGAGATAAAAATTATACAGGGTATAGTATAAAAAAAAACATAAACTATATATACAAACATTATGTACAGATTATAAAAATACTAGATGCCAGAAAAATACTATTGCCAATATTAAATGTCATATGTTGTACTGCACTTGAGAAGTACTGTTTCATAGAAAGAATTTTATGATCTATCTATATCTATGTGTATGCACAATATGTACAGTTTATTTAAAAAACACTGTTGCAAATATGGATAACAAATAGTGTTATTGCACAGTTGAACTTAAAAGGTGCACAAGATGTAATGGATAATGTGAGCATATATTAGCAGTGATAACAGTGGTGCAAAAATGTGGGATTGGGAAAAACAGCATCAACACAGAGCTGCATTACATGATGCTGGAATTAAACAGTTTATTAATTAAACATTTCTTCACATACACTGAAAACACAAAAACAAAATGCTAAACTCATGTGAGTATGTAGCTTGAGTCCACTCCAAAAACTGATAAGGGACATTTTTAGATGTAGTGTAGTGAGTTGTGGCTGAGGATGAGGACTGAAGTGGGTTTGGCAGCAGTGTGTTTATTGAGTTGGCAAAAGAGCAGTGAAGGCTCATGACTTAAACATGAAGTAAGAGTGTAAAAAGTGTGTATTTTTTGTGAGTACATGTGTGTCTGCTGAGAAAGGAACCATGCTAAACCCATTACAACACTGTTTCTTTTTCCCTCCGTTTCTAACTGGGTCAGTAGTGGACTTCCCTTTTCTCAATCGCTGGGTCCAAGTGTAAACACACACATCCCTGCATGTTCTGTGAACAACCCGAACAATCTGACAACCACCTGTGTAATTCTTTGTCTCAGTACAGCGATAATAGTGGGGAAATGCTCCAGAGACACCGATCAATTGGACCAACTCTGCAACAGAGACCCTGCTGTGTCTGACCAAAAACAGCAGTGTTTTAAAAACAACACAGCATCTGATCCAGAAAGTCCAGTTTGAGTACATGGTCACAACACTCTGAAGTAGGATTGAGGAAATGTATCTATTTAGTCATTTTAAGCTTTTTTCTCTACAGGAGACACGTCTAGCTTCTAACTACCACCTGGGTGCCTACCCTGTGTCCTCTGATACTGCCCCTGCCTGAACAGCCCTTGAGTCAGGAACAAGATATCAGCCATGCCTGTTAATGGCAGCTCTCCTCTAAATAATCTGGGCTCTTAGTTTGGTACTCAGATTAAATTTAGTGGCTAGGGATAAACCCCAAGGGTCTGTTAATTTCTTCAGGATAGAGTAATCTTTAAGAACTTTTAAGATGTTAGTCACACAACCAATTACATTTTACTACCATCAGAGAAGTATAAAAATAAAGGATTGTCCAACACTTATTTTTTAATTTCTACTATTATGTATTGTAATATATGTATTTATATAAAAGGGCAAGGGTAAGTAAACAGCATAATCTGATTTAATTCACTTAAATTACAGGGTTCGTATGATTTCATTACATTATTTGGTTACAATAACAGCATCTTAAATTCAATCATTATTATAACTTATAACATGATAGAAACTCATGTATACTCGGACTGGGTGATAACAGTCCTTTTACTCACAGTTTGTATGTGTGTTAGGAGAATAGGGATCTCAACCTCTTTCAACAGAGCTCTCAGCGGGGCTGCTTAATGTGGATGCGGTCACTTGAGTTAGTTGCTGGCTGCAGTGAATGTACACGCACCTATGTGGACATACACAATGTTGTATATGCGCACAAACCCATACTCTACATCTGTCATAGATATACACCCATGCAAGCAGCAAATTTGCCAGTTTACACACATGTACGCACACACTGTGGCAATCAGCCAGAGTTTAGCTTGCTGATTTAGCTGAAACCAGCCATGAATGAATAAATAATGGCAGAGTACAATGGGATTCTTGATTTGCACCTGATCGTGCAATACGTGTTGAATTATTATGGTGTATTCAAAGGAAGAATAGGAAGGTCTGAGAGAGAAGACATATGTTCATACATGCACAGACAGGCATGCATATGTATAGAGTCATTTTTCACTTTGCAATTTGTGTTGCGACAGCTTCTCTGTGGATGGTTATGGCCTGAATTAACCGAACATTTACACCCACCTGCATACACACACTTGAGAGTCGTCCATCACCGGAAGTCAGTGACCGTGAGTTGACCCTGAGCACCATGGGAATCCTTGGCTGTGAAAGGGCAGCACAGATCTGTCTGTTGAACACACGATCAGTCACAAACACAGACTTCACTCCAGACATTGCTATCATTCTTTCCTCACTTTTTCGAACACACGCAGTCCATCAAGGCTACACATCAAGTTATGGTTTCCTTTTCTATGTGGGGGCCATTTGCAAAATCCTTCATCCTGGATGTGCATTTATAATGCAGTCACAAAAGAAGATAAGAGCTGAATAGCTTAGCAGGGCCTCTGCTTCAGCTGGCTTCATCTTGGTACAATTATCATCTAATGTGACAGGTGACATTTTCTACCACGCTGGGACAGCCTCTTGTTGAGAATTCAAATGCATTATAATAGAGTGTAACGGAAAAATACCATTTACTTCTGTCTTCACTTAAAAACACATTACATGTCGACATCTTTTCAACGCCTTGGTGAAAGCCATGTATATTTGTATGTAAAAAAGAAGGGATAATAGAAGGCAGGGCTCTGATGCAAAACGGTTTCACACAGGTTCGAATGAGGTAATTGAAGAGGAGACAAATAGCTTCCTGTAAGGGGTCCGTCTGTTGGATATAGAACATCGTCTGCTACTTTGAACAACATAACCAAACAAAGAGAAAGGCTGTTTAAAGAAATTAATTTCTTTGCTGCAAAAGCAAGTGCTTCACACTCACTGTCTGCATGTTTCCTTTAAAGTTGAATCCTTTTCTTTCCCACTGTATTCTGCAAAGGTTTCTGTCTTACTATCCGTTCAATATAAATTGGTTCAATTGCAGCCAACATAGCTGTCAGTCGTAACGGTCTGTGTGTGTTTTCAGAATTGTATGCTGTCTGCTGCACATTGAGCCATGTAAAAGGGCACAGTGGCTTGCAGACACTTGACAAGCTAGAGCAGCCACCAGTCTCATGGTTCCTCTGTTCACATTAACACACAGGTCATCTCTGGCCCACATACATTCCTAATTAATGTAACAAGAGGTAGAAAGAGGGAGGGGACAGCACAAGAAAGTGACAACACAAGAGCAAGAGAAAGAGAAAGCAAATGTGAGAGCAAAAGAAAAGCAAGGTTAGGAAGGTCTCGCAGTACAAGCAAGACACCCTCATTACCACATAATCTCTGAAAGGAAGGGGAAAAAAAGAGAGACGGCAAAGAAATGAGAGAGAGACGGAGAGTTGGAGGAGATTCAATTTGCATTGACGAGGTGTCAGCGGAGCTCAAAGCTAGTTGTTTAAACATGCATCTGGGGTTGGGAGGCAGAGGAGGAGAGGGAAAGGGAGTGGTGGGAGAAACAGGAGGCTGAGGTACAAGATTAGAGGTGAGACGGGCAGGAAAAAGACAGATGGACAAGAGTAGAGAGAAAGAGGGCAAGAGGTCTCACAAACAGTGGTCATTAGCAGGCAGAACACAAGCCTCAAGAAAGACACCTAAGCACATACACGTACTGCTTCTCAGTAGGCTAAGCACATAGTCTTGATAGTGCATTGTAATTAATATTTCATAGGCTGTCTCCTGCAGGTGAAGGGAAATGAAGACAAGATGGAGAGATGCACAGAGGAAAGAAAACAGCAGATAAGAGAGACAAATAAGCAAAGAATTGTTTTTTGTGTGCATTAGCAAATCTATATCTGCTCACATGTATTGCATGCATTTGGCTTTGTGTACAGTTGTGCATGTGTGTGTGCATCTAAATAATCTGTGAATTAAACTGTTGATCCATTCCTAAAACATCCTTTGCATTTAATAAAAAAGTTAAAAAGTTAAACACATTACTTTGTGTTTGGGTCAAATCTTTAACTTGAGGCATAAACAATGTTTAAAGATTGATTGATATTTGCAGTGAATTACTTCATGAGGACAGCAACACAACCCCAACATTTTTTCCACCTAGCTTATTCTGCAACATGTTTAGCCATGGGCGTTTTGTGTCAATCAGTCATCCAAGTGAAACAGCAGCATAAATAAGCGTATAATGAAAACAAGTTGGCTGTGCAGCCACATAAGGGCCTGGCCATTCCACCGGTGACTCTGCTATGTTTCCAGCCCTTTGTTTTGAACATATTGTCTGTTGCAGTTCCCCAATGGCCACTTTCCTCCAGCAGCATTCATGAAAGATTGACACGGTAGAAACTGGCTGAGTGGCACAGGGTCTCTCGAGCCAGTTAGATCAATGGGTGTCCTTTGAGCTTTCCTCCATTTCGAGAGGCATGGGGACCAAAGAAGGAGGAGAAAACAGATTACCATAGCATTAATAAAACAAAATGTAATCTGAAACAAGAGCAAAAACAAAAGGCTGCATCCATGTTTTCCCCCAGGAAGAGTCTGTGCCCATAGTCGCTGTGTGTCACATACACACACTTGCAGACACACACACAAACACACGTGCATCCATGCCTGTAATGGCATTGTTCCTCAGAAAGGTTCATTCATCCCAGTTCAGCATGCTGGGATGTAGGGAGGGAGAGAGGGAAGAGAGATGAGGCAGAGAGAAGAGCAAACAGAAAGGAAAAGCAGGAAAGGCCACAAGGACGTACAACAATACACAAGGTGGGCTGAGCAGCAAGCAGGCAAACTGTATGACGGTAAGGAGTAATGGAGAGATATAGAAGGAAGGAAGGAATCAATAGAGGGACAGCAATAAATACAGAGAATGAGCTCAGACACATGGGAAAACATAGACATGGCACCTTATTTTTGAAAAGCATGACATACAGTGAAAGGCAAATCCAACAGCACAAAGAACAGTGCACATGGAATGTGATTTTTGACATTTTCATAGCTGGTGCACAACACACCTGCTGCGTAGGCGGGTTAGATAAGGAGGACTATGTTATCCGAGTATTAAATCGGAATCAGATGACTCAAAGCAATTTAATGTTATGTGTACTGACAAATAATGGAGGAGCAGATGATGTATGAGCTTGGTGAAAACACTGCAGCACAACTTGTAAGGAGGACTTGTTAACATACTTGACAAACCTTATAATCTCCTTTTGTTTCAAACACTTTTTGTTTATATATATATATATATATTTATATCTGCCTCTACAGTGCAGTGCATGAAAGTGACGGTGCTATTTGGACTCTTCTCAGGTTTAGCTAGGTTTACCTCTCATAGATATCTCTCTACCGTCTGTTAATTGTGACATGGATCCTTGCGACCAGAGAATCAACCCCATTTACCAAGTAGACAAAGTAGTCTATGTAGGACAGGATTCAGGGACAGTTGGGTTATATTAAAAAAAACATTAGCAATTTCTGCCAGAAATCTCTGATTAACATTTTCATCAAACCGTTGTTCAACAGAGCAATAATAATAACATAAAACATGAAGGCACTGTTCTGTGCACTGTTGACTTGCTCCAAGCACGCATGCAGTGGTTAGCACAAATCTTCATATAGCTTGACAAAAGAATTACAGTGATCCTCCGGCAAACTCCCTGTAGGGTTTCATGTCCCAGCTTGGTGCACAACAGCAGTCACCAAAATATGAAAACAATACAGATAAAGACAAGCGCAGCCCCACCTCAGGAAAACGTTATTTTGCTGGCACAAAGCTGCATCTTGCACTGCATGCCAGGACAAAAATAGAGGCCACATGTAGAGACAGAGAGAGAGGGAGACAGACCTCGTGTGGTCCAGTGCATCCACCTTGAGCAGACGGCAAACAAGTGCATCTTCATTGTGATTCAGGGCTGCTGTTGTGTTTTGCTGTTTTTTTGGGGTCCTGTGGCATGAATAGAGCATATGGCCCAGCTTACTCAAGCCAACTATTCCGCCATTCTCGTTATATGTCACTACATGTAGTCTTACTCCACATAAACATACCAGCAAATCAACCGTATTAATATTCAAGTGATCATTCCAAGCACAAACCAGTGGGTCGGTGGCATTTACTTAACTAGCTTGGCTGGTATTTACTCACATCACATCGGAGACTGGTGGAAGACAAGGCAGATGGTGCATCTAATTGTCTGAGCTGGATTCCATTTCTCAGCCGTCTCTGACTTAATTCTTATTTAAGAATGGCACGTGTAACAGTCATAAGTGGGTTTTCCAGTGGAACAGGCATGTGACAGAAATGAAAAGCTGTTCAAAAGAAAGCCTGAAAACATGTAAATTATAGAAGCTCAAGCCACTGTGTCGCCACCATGCACGTCTTTGTCTACTGCTTTTTAATGGAAATGATGTGCAAATGGGTTTCCACAAAGCCAGTACAACCAAATGGTTCCCAAACCATCACTGTCTCCCTTCCAATCTTTCTCTCTATTTCTGTTTTTTCTACTCTGATCGTCTCTGTGGATGAGGAGTGTGTCCAGCCGCTACTGTTAGACTCTAGATATAGACACGTCTCAGTAAGGCATAGCAACCTCTTAGGAGGTATAAATGAAAAAAGACAAGTGGAAAACTGGCTTTTCCTTGAATTGTCAGACATAGGGGATAGGAAGAACAAAGAAGAGAGGAAAGAAGACGAGGACAAATACTAGAGAAATGAGTTGGTCAGGGTGGTGATGGGCATTAGGGAGAGAATTGAGGGGAGGGGGACTGAACACTTGGAATGAAGGGGGAAATTAATTTAGCTGGGAGTGGGCTGTCAAAGGCAGTGATAATAGCAGGAGGTGAGATGATGATAGCCTTGACATGACAGTGCTTACTGTGGGCTGCTAAGGCATGCTCCTGTGGACACATGCACGCGCGTACAGTCGGACGAACACACTTGTGCAAATGTAGGCAAGTTGGGTTGGTCGCAAATGAGTATTATAATGCACTATAACAGACACACTCACACGAGCACATCAACACGCACACTTAAATGCCGTTGCTGTATCAGTCCTCACAGATAAGTGAGCCCTTGCTGTGATGTCTTTTTGAAAATTGGATTTTCCACCATTTCCCCTATTTCACAGATGTTGTATCTAGTGGCAGGGAGGAGCAACATTAAAGACAGATCTAGCAGACAGCAGGCTAACTCTGTGGAGCTTGCAGAGCCGCTATGGGAGGCTACCTGTGTGTGATGCATTATGATTAAGAATGATGGATGATTAGATAGCAAAATATGAGCTTAGAGCAAACATACAGCAAGATGAAAACACTGCAGAGTGAATGAATCTATGGATTATCTTGAATACCATAGCGCATGTTAGTTTTCTGATTTTCATTCTCCTCTTGTGTGTGTTTAACGCTCTTATAGCACACACACTTCAATGCACAAACCTCAGAACATCTGTAGAAAACACTTCTCTCACGTCTGTCCTCACTTTCCCTGTCAGGTTTCCACTTCTTTTTCCACAGAATTCAGTGAGTGAAGGATGACAAGTGAAGAGATAGTATCTAGTTTTCCAGAACATTAGCACCCTACATGGTGTGGTGTAATGTTGCGTCTCTAATGCCCACAGCCAGTCATGTTCACTAATGATGTTGAATCACCACCACAGGGTGCCTGCTAGTCACTCTAGTGATGGTGGTGTCAGTGGTGATGATGTTTGTCATGGGCACATTTAAGCAGAAACATTTAAATGGTAATTATTGCACTGGCACAGCGACGCCATAGAGGGGTTACACCAGCCAAGGAAACCACACCGTCACCCAGCACTCTATAAAAACGGTGTTTCTCTCACATTCAGCTGTCTGGTTTTTCTCCCATATGAATGCCTCTCATTTTCAAAGGTTGAGATGTTTTTTTTTCTGCTGCAGATGTTTTGATCGGAGCCTATAACCCCCTCGCCTTTCTCTTATCCTTACTTACTGAAGCTTAACACGTTCACTATTGCCTTGTCTGCTCCCCTCTGTATCTTTTCACCTGTCTCCATCTTCTTATTTTTTTTTTTCCTGTGTTTTCAGGTTGACCACTGTTTTGTCTATTTCCTCTAAGACTGTGGTCTTCAGCACTTCATGTGCCCTAAAACCCTCTGACTTACATCATTAATTTCACCGTCTATCCTCTCCCCCTCTATCCCTTTGGTCTTTCTCCACTTGTCTTCTGGTTTCAGGCCATTATCATCCCAGGTTCCAGTCTGATATCATTCCATTTTTATTCCTCTTTTACGAGGAACCATTTCTAAGGCTGGAGAGCCAAAGAGGAACTCAGGCAGCTTTGAAGCGACAATGGTCTGGGTGCTGAAAGCAATCTATATTCCAAAATGCTGCTGTTCAAAGTCGGACTTTCATGCTGGCTGAATAGAGGGCACCTTTTAACTCAGAGCCAGTAAAACTGTCAAAGTTTTTTACTTAAATCTCGCATTCCCCTTTTAGCAGGCAGAAAAATTGGATATTAAGCTTTGAAGAAGAAGTCTTTTTAACATGGTAGTAGGCATTTGAGGGGTTAACTTTTACAAAACGCAGCAAACTCTGCTATTAATAAGAACAGTGCACATTACAACATAGTGGAGGTTGACTTTATATGATTGAAATATTTAAGAGCTAAAGGTAAGGGAAGAAAATAAAAAAAATCTGCAGTTTTCACTTTGATTCCATTTAAGAGCCATTTCCCAATAACTTGCTCCATGTTTTTATGGAGAAACATACCTTTATTGTTTGAGGTTATTGTTTCCAGTAAAATGGGTTTTGCTTCCTCTCAGCCTCTCGGAGTCTTTATTAGTTTTTAAAAGTGGCAATTACCCTTTAAAGGTCAAACAGCCAATCAGGCCACTTCCCTTCACTGGCACTTTTTAATGACCTTGCTGTGGCACACATTAATGACCTGGGTATCTGTGGGATCCCTGTGAGAGATACTTAATCCTGCGTTTACATTCAGCCTGTGTACTTCCATTTGCTGTACACCCTGTGTCCCTTTCTGTGTCCACTTCTTTACTAACAAATGATTTGTGCACAGCGACAGTAGCTTCCCTATAAGTGTAGCAGAAAACCATTTCCTTGCTGTATGTATACTGTACATCGCAATGCATGTCTTCCTAAGTGGAAGAACTACGACAATTAGTTGGTGGTACTCAGTCAAATTTAGCATGCTATGTGCTGCGTGACCAGCACATGTACAGTAATTAAACAGCAAAACAATCCATTTATAATTCATGCTGCAATACTAATGAGATAAACAGAAAAACTAGACATCACAAGTGGACAGCTGCACTTCTATTCCCAAAGGTTGCTCTCCTACGAACAAAAGCTTCACTTTGCTCTTCTTTCCCATCTTCTAGGAGAGCACCAGCACTTATTCACACTGCAAACATAATCAGAGTAAGGGATAGGTGCACACATACACTTCCACGCACACACAGGTGCCCGCACAGATGGCTAAACACACTTGCATTAGAGTCAAGAAAGAGGGAACGTGGGCAAGAGCAAACACGTGAACATGCACACACACACACGCGCGCTCGTGCCAATCAGCAAGCTTGTCAGATGCAAGGAATGACAGTTCTGTAATCAGTCAGTAATGATGGGACCCCCATAGAGAGGAGAGGAGAGGAGAGGAGAGGAGAGGAGAGGAGAGGAGAGGAGAGGAGAGGAGAGGAGAGGGAATGAGCTGTCACTAGGCCCTTCAAAGCAGCATAGGGGGGCTGAATCTGAATTGGATCGCAGAGTTTCAATGAGAGCCTGTCAGCACCAGGTGCCTGCTGAATGCTGCCCCCACCTACCTCTCTCTCACTCACACACACACACACACACACACACACACACACACACACACACACACACACACACACACACACACACACACACACATCCTTTTCGACTCTTCTTACACCACCTGGCCCCTGCCATCTAAGCACAGTGGGGTATCTCCATCTCAATTTCTCTCTTCCTTAGGATGAGGCAGATTTACAGTTCATCAGGCTCTTTCTTACTTACATGTGATGAAGATCTGTCTACACTGAAATCATAGACTGATTGGAGCGAGGACCCACGCCGAGAGCACTCACAGACCAATAGAGATATGCAAAGATATAGTCTACAATTATGGGCAGGAAACATGAAATGTAGTAATCATAAAATCAGAGGCGAGATGCTGCAGCTGCCTCGCCACATACACTCACACACTCACATGAACAAACACTAAAATCTAATCTTAACTGTGGAATTCATCAGTGTATGCTGAGTCTTAACTGTGTATTTAACCCCTCATCCCCAACTCCTAACACACTGTGACTTCCAATACATGAGCACATTTAGTCTGAAAGGTGTCAGAGGGTCATTACAGTAATTATATTTTCATGGTTTCTCGCGTGTGCATATTGTACCTGGATTAACAGGTGGTCTTTTTAAAAATGACCACACTAACTGACAAAAGTGTGATCCATCCATAAAAATAACTAAGTTCATGTTTCATTATCTTTTTGTGGTAATAGTCTCCTGGACAAGTTGTACAGTGATAGTGTCCTGCTGGTGCAACAGTAGATAGCAAAAAATGAACAGAGGGTAAACACTGTAATATTAAAAGCACAATGTGTGATTCATATAATATTATGTAAACAAGAGGTGCAGCCCTACCATCATTCATAATGGTTGCAAGTCTATAACCTATTTCTCTCACTGAAAAAGCTGAGGTAATTCTGATTTACACTAAGCATTACCTTTCATAAAACTGGATGAAATCAAACGTTAGCTTTAATGAAACTGAGTCAAAAACTACAGCTAAAACCATCTGAATCAATACATTGAAATGTGTGTTATTCATGCTAACAACGATGTTTAATTTGAAATGTGTGTATCATTTGCAGCAAGTAAGTAACAATTTTCCATTAACTGACATAATTCTAATAATGTTACGCTTAAAATCGCTTGAGTTCTGTTAATAAACAAAACATCTATTTCCATTTAATGTTTTCTATATATGTTTTTAAAACAAGATTTCTGTAAAACAACTGTCTGTGTAGGTGCATCTCTGCACGTGTGTGTGTGTGTGTGTGTGTGTGTGTGTGTGGGACTGTGAAATTGATTGTGGCTGGACAGGAGGCAGGCAGGCAGGCGTGTGGTGGTGCCCAAGGGGCAGGACAGTGCTGAGTGAGCAATACTTCACCTGCACTGGAGGCACGCGCACACACACACACACACACATACACACGCACACGCACACGCACACGCACACGCACACGCACACGCACACGCACACGCACACACACACACACACACACACACACACACACACACACACACACACACAAACATCTAAACTTTGTCACACACACCATGACCATTAAGATTTACTCTAGTCATCCAGCTCATTGATCTGAGGCAGGAACAGAGAGAAAGGGGGAGAGGAGAGAGAGAGCACGCCTGAGAGCAAAATAGAAAGGCAGAGACAAACAGAGAGGTCTTGACATAAAGATTAACCTTGAAGCAACAGCATAAATGTGAGATGGATCAGGTGAAGTCACTGGACACATCTCTGTTCGTATCTCCTGGTCAGACGCTGCGACAATATTCAACCTCCAGCCTACATGATAATAATACCTCTGGTCTGAAGTTGGACAGAACGATGTGTACTTCATCATAGGTGATGTAACGATGACATATGTAGGACGGCCCTTAAGGTGATTAAACTCACTAAACTCATTGGATAAGGTATGGATAAGTTCACATAAAATAAGTGGACTGAAGAAGAAAATAAACTATTTACAGGTACTACTGCCAATGAGCCCTTGATGGAATGAACAGAACAAAAAAGATGATGTGAAATAATGAATAACAAATCTCTTCCAACATGAAGCCTTAAGGTGAAACAAAGACTCCCCTGGACACCTTTATATTTTAATGCCTACATTAGATATGCAGAAAAAGTCTTTTACTCATGCACCTTTCAGACTGAACACCACAGGTTCGTGCATGACTCTGTGTGTCTGTGTATGTGTATGTGTGTGTGTCTGTGTCTGTGTGTCTGTGTGCGTGCCCGGGAGGCTTATTCTTTTAACTAACTCAATTTTTTCATGCTGCCCATTCATATTGGATCAATTCAGGTTCTTTTGATTCACCTTTCCAAAAATGTCAATTTTGTAGCTACAGTAACAGCAATTTAGTCTGCAACGAAATAAGAAATGAAGAGCAGTAACATCACAAAATAAGGAATGAGCAACACTGTCCGGTCTAAAGGAATCTGATTGCTATTAGATGTATTGGTCCCTTTTAAATAATGACTCTGGACTATACAGGCAATCTATCTAAATACTCACTGACTGACTGACTGTAGCAACTGCAAAACAATCTGGAAAATGTGGACAGTTGAGGCATATCTTAATGATTGTGATGATAATAAACAAGTGTGTTCAAGCTTCAATGCATTTGTTGTAAATTAGGTTGATCAAGATCAACTTTGGTGTGCAGCTGCAGTCACAGATGAAGAAGCCACATTAGGGCTTATGATCTAAAACATTTTTTAGAATTTTGCATGGACCCCTCTGTTGGTCTTCGTAGTCTCATAACCAATCATAAAAATAGGGAGTTCAGGGACTCACACCTCAAAGACATTCATGGTGTTGGATCCGTT
Organism: Chaetodon trifascialis; assembly: GCF_039877785.1. Classification (NCBI taxonomy): domain Eukaryota; kingdom Metazoa; phylum Chordata; class Actinopteri; order Chaetodontiformes; family Chaetodontidae; genus Chaetodon; species Chaetodon trifascialis. The sequence goes on from NC_092066.1 coordinate 15,875,291, forward strand.
ACACACACAGAAAGTGACAGAAGTAGTTGTGTGAAGAATGAAAAAGTTTTAAATATTAGTTTAAATCTTGCTTGCTTTCCCACCCCCGCAGACTGATGCAAATGCATGAAATGGGTGTGCTTGTCAGACTGTCATCTGAGGAAGCCTGAGTCAAACGTTGGAAAGGTGTCACAGGAGTGGATGTCAGACGCCGTTTGACGATCCAACAAGCACTTTGTCTGAAGCATGCTGTAGCCCTAACAGCTCAGCAGAGTCTCAAAAAAAGGTGTAACATGAGCACAGCAACAACTAAAACTGTGATGTGGTGGTAAGGCATCTAAAGCCATTTTCCATTGTAATTTCTTCATCCTGAGTAGAAAACTTCTTGGCTTGAGTTTAGAATAAAACTCAGGTCGCCAAAGTTGAAGGTAAATGTTTGTGCCCATCCACTATTTCAACCCCCCCCTCCCCCCAAGCGTTCTTTCAATGTCAAACTGTAACCTGTTTATAGATACGTATCCTTCATGTAATACTTTCAAGGAGGGCAAATTGTGTTTCTCACACTTTCTGTGCATGAAGTACACATTTGCATTTTAGGACATTGTGCTCGTTTCACAAAATCTCAAGAGACTGGACTATAAAGTGGAGCGATAGATTGTCCTTTTCGGCCTCATGGACTGCTTTGGCAAAGGTAGCCTGCTGACAAGAAACACTCTGTGCAATAATTATTTCAATGAAGAGAAGTATTGATAGTTATTTATGAGACAGGTCTCACATTAAACAGTCTCATAGATTAGGCGTAAATGTATCAGGTCTAAATGGTATAATATGGCGTTTCTGCAATATTGCCTTTTCACAGACTTACTTCAGCCTATAAGGGATAATAATTCATGGTAAGGGAGGGGGAGGGAGAGAGAGAGGCTCTGAGTATAGCTGCTTGTTAAGTAGTTGAGCTCTTTATAAATGTCACATGCATCCTCTTTCAATGAACAACAGGGGTTGAATCCGGAGCACCTGTACAGTAGACGCACAGACTAATGATTAATCGACATGTTGACACAGAAATGCTGTGATAAAACACAGACTGACGCACACAGTCCATCAATATCCTACGATACTACAATAGAGGAAATGTGCAGAAAAGTGTCATTTTATGTAAGTGTGTTGGAGCATAGAGGGAGGAAAAGACTCAACAAATGCTCTATTCTTGCTTTTGTTTGTTCCCAGGAAGGCTTAACAAGAGCGTCTAATACTCTCTCATTGTTCTCTCCAAACACGAAACAGCATGATGAACTTGAAAGCACTTAGCTCTTGACAGTTATGCACAGTCACACTAAAGCACACACACCCACACACATAGACCAACAGTGCCCGACATAGCCACAGAGGAAACTGCCTACAAGTTTGAAAACACTATAAACAAAAGCAGCAGACTTGGTGTGTAAATATTCAACTAATGAATCGATATGCTCAGTGAACATTGGCTTCCCGGTAAAGCTCAGGAAAGCGTTTTAATGTGACACTGCTGACACATATCCACAATAAAGAAAACAACATGTTCCTCTCACAAACACACGTTATGGGGCAGAATGAAGCAGTGAGTTTATAAGCGAGATTTAAGCTCCCTCAGCCTCAGCCACACGTTGTGAATATTGACGGATCTGCAATAACAATCTCACAAAGGAGAGGAATCACACGAAGAAGAGGGAGGAAGAGTGAGGGGGGAAATATGATGCAATGAGCTAATAAAGAAGAAAATCCAAGGACATAAGATGCCTGCGCACCTGAGAGAGGAGTCAAAAGAGACAAATGAGGCATGCATGGATGCAGATGAGATGCAAAGAAGGATGACATCAGAGAAGGCAAAGCAACGAAGAGATGGAGAGAAGACAGCATCAAAGGATGAGTAATGCTAAATTTATTCCAGCCCTCCATCTACTCCATCTAACTTTTCTCCATTCTCCCACAGAGAACAGCTCTCCATCAACATGAGATGATGTTTTTCAATTTCTCCTGGTCACTTAAAACTGTTATAGCTTAGTTCAAACAAAACCACAGCACAATTCATCTTTCTCTGTCTGACACATGCACACTCTATTTGTTTTATAGGGTCACCCAGATTTCTCTCCTCACTTTCATATTACCAGAGTAGTCTCTTTGTTCAGTTCTGGGCTCAGTGACACTGATACGAATTCTTTACTTTACTGTATTCTTGCCCTCCATTCAGTCTAAGCAGTGTGTGAGCTTCATCCACCTATGAAGAAGAAAAGAAGACATAACTTCCACTCTGTTTCATCCTCACCCAGAAAAATCCCTTTCCATAGTTGCTCATTTTCTATCTATCTGCTGCCCACCTTTTTCTTTCATCAATCCAAATACATGTATGACAGAAAACATTGTAAAGCTTTCTGCACAAATGAGCTCTGCGCGACTTCAAGCTCAAGTGTATTCTTCTCATTAACGACACAATGACTCGTCAATTGTGTTTTTGTGCCACAAGCACATTCGTCAAACCAGCTCATGCTTCACAAACGTAACTATTGCAATGATAAAAGGGCTCAGTTTGAAATCCTGCCTCTCTCTGCCTCAGCTGTTTCTCCTCTGCTCTTTATATTGTGCAGCACCATATCTATCATTCTTCCTGTCAAATTAAGTGTCGAGTATGCTGTCCCTGTCTCCTTCCAAAACCAAGATCTGCAAATGGCAGAGAGGAGAAAAAGGTGAGAGAGAGAAAGAACAGGGGGGAAAGCAGAAAGCAAAAATATGCATGTGAGGGGAAGAAGTGTAAACATTTGAAAAAACAAGGATAGGAGGAGGAGAAAAGGATGGATGAACATTTGCTAATAAGCAATAGACAAAAAACACAGCTGAGGCCATTTACAATTTTGACCTGATGGTGCTAAATGAAAAGTTAAGGGACCACCAAATGTATTACAATTCATCCTCGGATGGAAATCAATGTTTGTACCAAATTTCTTTGCAATCCATGCAACAGCTGTTGAGACATTTGTTAAGACACTCCAAACTGCAAATGTCAAACTTGGAATGGTGCTAGAAGAGAAGTGGGGGGATCACCAAAGTCATAATGCACCATAGATCTTACACAAATTCATATCATCCATCAAATGTTGAGATATTTCAGACTGGACCAAAGTGGTCTGAATTAATGGACCAAGACTGCCTCAGAGCCATGCTGCTGGCATGGCTAAAATGTCATACATACAGCCTTTGATAAGAACACCATTGTCATGGTCTTGATGTTTTTCGTTATGTCTGATTATTTACATCTGTTCTTTTTCTGTTTCACCACAGCTGATCTCGGTGCGGAGAGGCGGAGCCGCTGGCACGAGGGCGAGGCACACGAGTCGCACCTGCAGCGCATCGGCAATCAGCCGGCTTTCATATGCTCCAAGCACGCTCGTTTCTGTGCCAGACTATTCTCATGTCCAGCCGTGATTCCCTCGTGTCTCTTGCTCTCGTGCCAGTAGCTAGTTACCTACGTGCTTTGTCTACAGTGTGTTTTCCTCCGCCAGTTTTTTAGAGCGTGAGTTTTTTTGTTACAAGCATTAATAAGACTTGTTTCTCCCTTTTGGAGTTTTTCGGTTTGTTTGTCCACTTTTAGTTCTTAACTGTTTGAGAGGGTTTTTTCCGCCAGTTTTTGTGTTGGGCGAGTTTTTCAGTTCTAGCAATAGTAAGTCTAGTCTCTCCCTTTTGGAGCTCTTTTGGTTTTGTGTCGTACTTTGATTTTTTCCCGTTCCCAGTGATTTTCAGTTGTACTTTGTTTATTAATAAAGACTCTGTTTTGTGACTCTGCCATTTGGGGTTCTGGCCTTGTTTTCTCGTACACAACAACCATAATCTTGTCTTTACAAGCAATACGACTTCTACTGCTCTCATTTGAGAAATATACTTACAGTACTGTTACAGAAATGCTAATAGGTTCTAAGTAGACACACGTCCAGAATGACTTTTACATAAAAATGAATCTGTGTCCTCATCAAACTTGACACCAGCATATTAAATTGACAGGGCATTTATGAATTACATATAGAGCATGTCTAAAATTGGCTTAAGATAGAGAGACAGACTAATGTGAAAGGGAGGGGGGAGTCTCAGAGAGAAGGGGGGGGGGAGTACTGTGCTCTTACAGTAAATCAGGCCTGACGGAGTGACCTTTGATAGCCCCAGACAGAAAAGGTTACATGAATGGTGGAGAAAATGGGTCTATCTGTCACTTACCAGCTAGCTATAAATTATGTTGTGTGTGTGTGCATGTGTGTGTGTGTGTGTGTGTGTGTGTGTGTGTGTGTTCCTGTTTGAGGTCAAAGAAAACTAGGGGTCTCTTTCTTTCATCCACATATTAATATTAATAAACTGTTCTCTGTAAAAATCACATAATGTACTTTCTCTTTCATACTTACTGAAGGAGAGAATGTTTTCTGTGGTGCTGCACAGATGAATCTGTTACATAGCCCGAAATATATAGGTCACCCCATATAAAAACTGTTTTTGTGTTTACCAGGGAATGTGAAATAAACATGCATTCCCTAAGTAGATTATATGCTCGTTTAAATGGCAAGATAGGCATCGCTTTGAAATAAATAAATATCCACTTTGCTTCTTTGTTTCTCTGAGGAGTACAACACTATAGTGGTGCAAGCTCTACCCAATTCATCAAAGCCTTTGTTGCATTTGCTGTCTTGAACATCCAGCAGGAGGTAGCTCTTTCCTGAGGAGCAGTACTCCGGGACTAAGAAAATTTGTAGTAGATATTTGCAACAGCAGCACCCATGGACTGTTTCAAATAAAAGAGTACCGCCTCCACAAAGTTTGCTTCTCTAACAGAATGCATGGAAAAGTGCATCTCTGTCTAGGTGACCGTTTTTGTTGTGAGTGATCTCTGACAACAGCCAACAATTTTAAAAAAGCTGATTACGAGCTTTAAAGCAGCAGAATAATATTAAGTGGCATTTGTCATGTGGTTCAAATCCCAGTTACATATAATTATATTCAGTCATCAGTACCTCTAAGGCAGTTTAATATGCAAGTAAATGCACTGAAGGGCATGATAGCTGTGCTCAACAGCTCACCTATTATTGCTGGCAACTGTAATTTACATCCCAAGCTATGCCAGTTGTCCATGCCCTTGATACTCCCTTAAGTCCCCTATGCCCCCATAGTGCCAAATGTGCTAAATTAAGCTTACTGTATTTTACAAACCTCAGCGACCCATGCTATCTAATAAACTACTAATGGAGGGAAACACAGGCATCTCATTAAGAGGTTGCCAAAAGACACACACACACACACACAAATACGCGACTTAAAGCAACTTTCTTCTGGCTCAGAGCCGGACATTAATGATGTTCCAGCTGGTTTTAACAACTATTTATTTATTGAGGGAGTAATTTTGCAATGTAGGGAACCTGATGAAGGTGTATGGGGAATTCTCATGTATTAATCAACCTGCAGTGTTTGTCTTTTTCTCTGGGAGAAGAGCAAGGGCAGGGCTTTCAATTATTCTCTCTCTCTTTTCCACAAACATACACACACACACACACACACACACACACACAAATATTTCTTGAGTAAACAGAGGAAAAAGAGCTATTTAAATGACAACTTGGTGACAATGTGTTTTGATTGACAGCAGAAGGAGGGGGCTGATGGGAGGATTCTGTCAGCGACTGATAACAGCTGTCTGCTTCACTCACGAGAGAGACAGACAAAAAGTGCGAAAAAGAGAGACACACACACACCTAAACAGATGCACCGTAATGGACCCTTGCAAATATTTCCAATTAAAGTTGTCGCTTGCGTCATTCATAAGTTACGTAATGCATTTGGAAAAAAGCAGAGTCCATCATCTGAATTTCCATCAGCACAAACAATCAATCGTAGCCCGACACTGCTCTGTACCCCGGATGATAAACAGAGATGCAAAGTCACACATGCATGCACACAAACGCATGCACGAACACAGACACACACACATACAGACTTATTATACATTCATCGGAGTGAGTTTGGGGTAATGAACGGGAGTCAACAATGAATTATGGATCATATTCTAATGGTTGACTTACCCCTCTCATTACTGGCATGCTAATGTGATTGGGAAACAAATGATTATCAGCTTTATTAGAAAAGGGAAAAGAGTAGGGGAGAGCAGGGACTCATGATCCCAAGACGACCGTTTCACCTGGAGGAATGAACGAGGTGAAGGATGTATGTAGAGAAAGAGATCATTTTGAGACTTTGGACACCATCCAATGTGTGAAAATGTCTCTCTTATTTATTATTTGTATTTGTATTAACATTATTCTCACGTCTTTGAATCTGGCTCAAGCCATAAACGACAACATTCCATCAATTACAGCACACAGGCCATCACTAATTAACACGTTTCACTGTTTTGTATGCACTTTGGGTTTGTTCAAAAGGAAGACGTTTCTTCTAACAAGTGTGCTGAAAATGGCAAACATCACATGATGAATTCCTCTCCAAAACACAAAATACACTCAATAATAGTCGTTCTGCACCAATCTGCACAGACCTACAGCTCCCAGCTGATGTAATACATTGGAGTGCATGCATACGCACCCTCAGGCATTTATCACAGCACCGGTCAAGGTGGAGACATCTCCCACAATCCATCTCTCAGCTTATTGGCACCAAAAGACTTGCTTTTATGCTTTGCTCAGAGATTTATGAGCAACTAAAGGCATGTGTGGGTGCGTGTGTGCATGCATGAATGCATACATTAGTCGCATATGCACACCTCGTAGTCTGAAAGGGATCAGGCTGATGTGCTTATTGACACCTCACCTCCCTCTCACTTCTTTCCCTCCCCATGTCCCCTCTCCTCTCCCACCATCCATCTATCCCTCAATCCATCACCTTCCTTTAAAAGCCTGTTAGGAAACCCAATACCTTTCATTAGCACAGAAAGATTAGCTTTTTAGCAGGAGGGGTGTGTGAGCAGAGAAACAGTGGGTGGGAGGGATAAATAAAGATAATCAAAGATGCCTGTGCCAGACAGCCACTTAGCTTAACCTACAGTGAGCTGAGCAGGCACGCAGATACACACATGCTGACAAGACATTACACACCTTATAACACTGATATCAGGATATAAGGGTTTGGAGCAGTTTGAAGAGATTCATTCCAAAATAAGAACTGACATTGATAGCTGGCATGAAAGTAAAGATGATTACAGATTATAATTAAAGTTATGAGTCATCTTAATCCCTCTGCGTGCAAAATACTCTGGTTTTGATGATACAATCATTTGGGTGGTTTAAATTTTAACTGATGAATTTCAGATAGCATCAAATTGAGATGGAGTAGCATGAAAGACATCATAAAGTCATTGATGGAGAAGGAAATTGTACTGTACAAGTCTGATTTCAAAAAAAGATGGAACACGATGTAAAACATAAATAAAACAGAAGGTGATCCTTTGCTAATCCTTTTTGACATATACTCAATTGAAAACAGTGCAAGGACGATATATGCAATATTTTACCTCATCAGTTTCATAGATTTTTGTAAATATGTGCTTAATCTGAAGTTGATGCCAGCAAAACTTAGCAACCAAGTTGGGACAGGGGCAAACAAAAGATTGGGATAGGGGTGAAATGCTCCAAAAACACTTGTTTGGAACATTCCACAGGTAAACATGTTGATCAGTAACAGGTGATAGTATCATGATTGGTTATGAAAGGGGCATCCTGGAAAGGTTCAGTCATTCACAAGCAAGGATGGAGCCAGGTTCACCACTTTGTGAAACACAACTGTATGAAGGACACACTTCATAAAACCATCCAACCATCCATTTTCTATACCGCCTATCACTTTCGGGGTTGCGGGGGGGCTGGAGCCTATCCCAGCTGTCAACGGGCGAGAGGCAGGATACACCCTGGACCGGTCGCCAGTCGATCGCAGGGCAACACACATGACAAACAACTATTCACACACGCAATTTTAGATTCACCAGTTAACCTAATGAGCATGTATTTGGTCTGTGGGAGGAAGCCGGAGTACCCGGAGAGAACCCACGCATGCACGGGAAGAACATGCAAACTTTGGGGATCGAACCGGCAACCTTCTTGCTATGAGGCACGCGCACTACCTGCTGCACCACCGTGCTGCCACTTCATAAAACCATTGTTGGTAAACATGGCTGATTTGCAAATGATTGCATTGTGTTTTTCTTTACATTTTACAGAGCATCCCAATTTTCTTGGAATCAGGGTTGTACTTACATACTCAAAGCAATATTGTTGGTGAATTACACACAGAATGGGAAAAGACGTCTTCAATATTCCAACATAAATACTATAAGCTCTTGTGTTTGAGGTTCATTATTGACCCTGAGTATCACTGAGCAGTTTGTCTGAATGTCAGTAAACATGAAGAAACATCTGTGCCATATTCCTTCTATAAAGACAACCGGATATTGCTGCACAAGCTGTCGTGTGATCGACTGAGAATTGTGTTTACTGTATTGTCCTTGTCTGACTGATGATTGTTTGACCCCGAGGTGCCCATATGTGGGCTTGTGTTTTAATCATGTAGCCTAACAAATAAGGCCTTTTTAAAACTGTAGTAACTGATCTTTTTGGCCACTAGGGAGCAGCACAGTATGCTTTAAACACAACACTGACATATTATCACCTGGTACAGTAAACATGGTTAACGTGTTAGCAAAAAGCTGCCAATTTAATGTACACATACAGCTGACATTGATCATCATTATTACTCATTGTGTTTATTTCCACCTGGCAAGTCCAGTGTTTGCTCTCCTTATACCAGGCTACCATCTCATGAGAGAAACAGCTCTTTCACTGCTAAATGTTCCACTATCTTCTTTAGCTAGTTGCTAACTGTTTCTGTCTGCTGTTTGGTGTTGAGCAGGTAGCATACAGTAGGTTACAAGTTTTTGGGGGGGTTTTTTAGCTGAAAACAGATGCGTTTGTGGCTAGAAATGTAATTCATGAGAGCAGTAAGACTGAATCAAAACAGTTAAGCTGTGGACTGTAGAGCCAAACAATGAGTTAAAACATGTTCATACTCTGCAGAGCTGGGGAGAACTGCAGCACCAGATGATAATTCTCTGTGGGTTCAGCACTACAAGTGACACCTTTCACATTGCGCATAGTCCTCTCACCCACTGTTAATATAAAAATATTGATTAGTTTTTCTGGACAGTATTCAGCCCACCCATTCATCAGGAGCACCTGCTTTTTGTTTACCTGCTGCATCCAAGTTGCATTTCCCCCTTTGTTTTTTTTTTTATTGAAAATAGCATGTGTATGTGATTTGGCTTCTTACAGCAATATGCCATGTAGTTAAGCACCTACTCTTCCTGTCCAACATTACCACTCCATAAGGTATCATCTTATGCATTTCAGCTATAAGATGCACTTAATGTGTTCTTTGTGTAACCAAAGATGAGTTTTACACCATAAACATAGACATATTAATATGTCTGGTATGTCCTGTATGTGTATGCAATGTTTTAGGGGCGCTGCATTCATAACAAAGTATGATGAAGAAGCACACGCACATGCGCACACACATGAGCACGCGCACACACACACACTCTCATTAGGCACATTTTGAGTAATCTTGAAGGACTTGCCATCAGTAAAAATATTACCAATGCATTTCCCCTGGGATGACAGAGCAGTCCTATTAATCCATCAGACAAACACACCTTACAGTGTGCACACACACACACACAAATACACACAAGTTGAAAACAGAGTTATTTAACCCTCGATTTCCCTTGAGAGAGGGTCTTTAACGGTAACAAAGCAGTGTCCAATCACTTACATGGCTTTCCCTGGTGCCTCCTCCTTCCATAGAAAACAATCTGGAGAACAAGATTACGTGCGCGCGCACGCGCACGCACACACACACACACACACAAAACCATACATGCACACACTGACTCGTATACACACACATGCCTTCACCTAATACCCATCAGCTTTTGGGACAGAGGAAAATCTATATTTCATCTCAGGAGCTGCGGTGTTTGTGCACACGCTGAGTTTGTTTGTCATTAGGCCTAACCCCTGTGGCTCACCTAATCAGGTTGCTGTGTATGTGTGTGTGTGTTTAATTCTGTCTGCGCAGGTTTGAGAAAAGGGAGAATATGACTCTCTTGTTGTGTGTGTGTGTGTGTGTGTGTGTGCACGTATGTGGTTGAAAAGTGTCAAGGAGTGAGAGACGTGGCAGACAGAATCGTGCAAACACACACTTGAGACCGAATTAAAGTTATCGATCAGCCATGGCATGCTCTCACACAGAGATCAAAGCTTAACCCTGATCAATGACATTTGCTTGTTCGTGTGTGCATGTGTTTTTATGCGTCATCCCCATTTCACTCTTTCTAATTAATATTCTTAGACTTCATATGTTTTATAACCAGGCTGCATCTTTACCATTAGGTTTAAAGGTAACAAGGAGGGGTCTACAGCCATGAGGCAGCAGTTGGTCTACTTGCTAATGCCAGCATGCTAATGTCCTAAACACAAACTACAGCTGAGGCTAATGGGAATGTATTTGGTCATAAACTATAAGTACTTTTTTTTGGATCTGGTGATGCCACTCAATGAAAAGCCAGGGGACTGCCAAAGTTTCAAAAAATGTCAATGCATTCTGAAGGGGATATGACCAGCAAATGTGCCAAATGTCATGGCAATTCATTGAATATTCGCCAAGAAATTTTATTCAAAACCAAAAAATGTGATTGAGTGAAGTCAGGGGCTTATCCATGCCATAAGGATTCATCCTCTGGGGTCCATGAAACTCTGTGCAAACATTTTATGTCAAAACATACAATAGTTGTCAATATATTTTACTGGATAAGTACAAAGTTTGATCTGCCGATGGTGCGAAAGGAAAAGCTAATCCCAATGCCTTTGGGATTCATCCTCTGGGGACCATGATTGTCACTCTAGACCAAAGTGACACACCGAATTACGATCCATAGAGCTATGCTGCTTGCCAGTGTCGCTAAAAAGCATGAGTCTGTGATCAAGCATCACAAAAACATGAACAACATCCATTTGGTTCCTGCAGCATACAACAAACTGTGTGAATGGCAGCTTGAAGCTCCATTCTCCTGACCAGCCAACCCTGCCTGTGGCCTAACCTCTGCACTCAGCCAACAATTACTCAGTTTCCCAAAGCATTTCAGTGCAAAGCTGTCCATACTTTGCATACAATAACACCAGAAACACAAGTGTCTTGTTGCTAATAAGGGCATAGGACAGCACCACAGTTAACCTATATGCAACATTAAACTAATTGCTGGCCACTGCAATAATTGCAAATGAATGGCACCAAAATGACAGACGACCAGACTCTGTGCCCTACAATCTTACTCAAACCTCAGTCTATCATTTCCCCTCTGTCTACCTTCATTACCATGTCTTTATATGTAATGGCCAAGCACTGTGGCAGCCAATCAGATAAAGCAGTGTAGTCATCTGAAAGGGGGGTGGTTGGTTTAGTTAGTGTGTCTAATTCCCTGCTTTGTCCTTGGACATATTCTGATGGAGCCATGGAAACGTTCGGCTCCTTTCACCTCATTTGGCAAACCACTGAGTGTGAAAAAGATATATGGTACAGTATGGTATTACGCTTTATCTAATCATGCCATGGACAGGGGGTTTCTAAAGGAGGGTAAATGTCTTTGAGGTGAGACAAGGGCTTTACTTTTGTCACTTCTCTTAAAAGTTAAAGAAATAAAGCGAGATATGGAAATTTCCATTCTCTTTTTTCCATCACCTCTCCAGTTCTCAATGCTCTTAAAACAATGCTCTTAAAATGTTATCCACCATTGGAGAGAAGCAGATACGTGTAATTTGTATTTGTTCAGAGGTTACCCAGGTGTATTTCACTCCTCTTTTATTGTTTTATGGTCTTAATATCTCTAAGGTGAAATATGATGATAAATCAATAGAAATAATATTTTGTCAAAGACCAAGGGAACACTCAGTATGTGTGTGTCTGAGCCAGGATTTGCAAACACACTTCTGCTGGTTTGTGTGTACTGGTATCTGTGTGAATACCTATGGCAATATGCTTACTATATGCCCACAGTGGAGTTATGTCTAATCAAATTCAGCTATTGACAGGGAGCACACATCATACACGTCTCCACAGAGCTTATATGGATATTCATAAGCAACAAGAGGATGAGGCACGGGAGAAATCTTGACTTAGACCATCTAGGGAACATACTCTGGAGCCTGATGGAGAAACAGCACCACCTACAGGATTTAAATGTGACTGGAAATCGAGACAAAACCTCCCCTCTCACACAGGCAAGATTTTGTACCCAAGTTTATTCCAGTGCATTTCTTTGTCTCAGCAAAGCTTAATGAGCCTCCGGAGAGCGTGCCCAGGTGATCTTGCTGTAAGAGGAAACTACCCGTGTCTACCACAGCACAGAACAATGCTGTCCTTTTTTCTTTTTTTTTAACTAAAAAATACTGTATCTGCAAATTTTGGAGGGGACACTGCAGTACAATGCCAGTGAAATAAGGGTGTTCTCTTACACAGTGTCGACTTCGTGAACAACATCCTGGAAGTGGTCAGCATGGACTCAGCGTTTCTGGACGCACATTGCTGGGGTTCCATCAACTAGAAAGCACAAACACACCTGATATACTCAGAGGAGAGCAAGCTCAGGACTTAAATACACAAACACGCACATACAGGGAGACTGGCCACGCTCTATAACCCCTTCCTGTGCACACGGTCCTGCCTCTCAAATATCACTGAGTCCAGACATAGGAGAGACCTTTGCAGAACAAAGGAGAAGTCTGATAAAGAAGAGCCTGCTGGTGACACTCTGCCTTTTCTCCTAGCTACAAAGAGAATGCCTGCCCTGTGGTGGCTCGTCCAAATTGTCCCCCTCTCTCTGCTCATTTCTGGCTTGAGAAAAACACCAAAGATGTGGAAAGAGGAAAAATGGCAGGACAGGAGAGAGGGCAACTTTGATTTGGGTCAGACTGGAGTGATGAAAGGGAGGAGGGGACAGTTGCAGAGTGGAGTGGGGATGAAGAGGGCCTAAAGAGGAATAGTAATAGGGCTGTTAGTATGAAAAAGTAAGAGGGATTAAGCAGAGTCACCTTGACAAGAGGGGTCATGTTTCATCCAAACTGACTCTCTTTGTAAGGTGCCTGAGGTGTCAACTAGCTGCTTACATTTAATACTTTTACTCCCCGCAAAATAGCAAACAAATTGTACAATACTTAAGCATCACGATACACACATTATAATGGGATTTGCTACCCAACTCCACAGATCTCAGCCAATAGTGCTTTTGCACGTGTGTGTGTGTGTGTGTGTGTGTGTGTGTGTGTGTGTGTGTGTGTGTGTGTGTGTGTGTGTGTGTGTGTGTGTGTGTGTGTGTCCAACAGAGCTGGCAGCCACGCAGAGGAATGAGACAGATGTGCGTGTCGGTCATTACTGTAATCGCTCCATTTACTTCATCTACCCTGGGAGGGACGGCTGGTCAGCACCATCTGGACACACACACACACACACACAAGCACATACATGGAAATCACCAGCAATGGTAGAATCTCATGGGTAGTCAGCCAGCAACAGGAGGGAAGCTCTAAAATGATCATTATATGTGTGCGTCTGTGTGCCTGTGACAGTGTGTATGCATTCGCCATCTTTGTCACTGTCTCAATTTCTCTCTCCTTCCCTGGTGACATTTTTCTCCCTTTTTGTCCCCCCCAACTCCCCCCGCCTTTATCCTCCTTTTACATCCATTTCTGTGCCTCCCCTGAGTTCAGCTACTTCAGAAATACATGAATTTGTCGTTTATCCCTAGAGACTACAAGACAAAATGAAAAAGGCCATGGTGAGCAGCACCAAAGTAAGGACTCGTTCGAGACATCCAGTGCCTGAGGAGATGATGGTCACGTGTGTGCGTGCGTGTCGTTGAAAGATACAGACCTCAAGCTCATCTACATGTAATTTTCCTCCCCTGACTGACGACAGGGAAAGGGTGATGAGGAGAGCAGGAGAGGAGCAGAGGAGCATTTGAGGGGAGAGACAGAGAATGAGCGAGGCTGAAGCTCTGGACTCAAGAGTGCCAGTCTGATCGTCAAGCAACATGTAGTCATGGCAACGACAAATGGAGAGAGCAAAGAGGAGCGGTGGAAAAACAGAGGAGGAGAAAAGAAATGAGGGAGACGCTTCAGGTTCAAACTACATTGCCAAGAGATTAAATAAGAGTTTAGCTGGTGCTTCGCTATGCTACGTTGGAGCAGAATATTACATCCCCTTACAGGTGGTGTTTCAGTTACAGTCCAGAGCTGGGAGTTTAAATATTGCCTGAGGATACATTATTCCATTTGCCCTCTCACTCTTCCTGTTTACATTACTCAGCAATGACTCAGAACTAGAACTACTCTTGAATATTTATCACCAATAGCCGGGCATATCTCTATTCTGCTGTTGCTCTTCTGTTTCTTCATCACTCTATTCTGTCTCATTTGTATTCTGTAAGCTCACTGCCCCTCCTCATTCTCCACCCCAGCATACACCCTCTCTTTTTCCCCTTTGTCTCTCCATTGGTTCCCTCTCCTGCTCCTCTTATTCTCCCCGTTGTCCTAAGATCTCTTTTTCTGGCCTCCATCCCTCTATCCCTGCAGAGCAGAGCTGACATTGGGCATGAGGTCAGAGAGATGGGCAGTCATGCTCCTGCTGTCAGCAGGCTCAAATGGGTTTAGATACAGTGTGTGTGGAGACACCCGAGGGACACCCTCACTTGCCTTGGGCTCTGGACAGGCATGCATACACAAGTCCCACACATTCGATCACACACTTTTGTAATCATGTAAGACTAGAAACACATACATGTGTACGTATGTACATAAATACCAACACAAACTGCAGCCTTATGTATCATATAAACAACATTCATTCAAGCTGCATGACACACACAGACAAAATTAATGCGTGCAAACAGCATACACACAAAATATATAAAAACACACACATGCACTTCACTTAAGCAAAAATGTGAGGCGTGGAATTATAGATTTCAGAAAGGACAAATTCCCTTGGAGAACTGCCATGGATTATTGGCTGCTGTGAACAATGAAAATATTCACTGTTGTTGAATGCTGAACACTAGTGTTGAAAATAATGGCATGGACCAAAAAATTCTATACATCCATTACGCATATATACATTGTGTGAAGTGAAAAAGCACTTCCATCATCTAATGATGTAATGT
This sequence comes from Chaetodon trifascialis, assembly GCF_039877785.1. NCBI lineage: Eukaryota > Metazoa > Chordata > Actinopteri > Chaetodontiformes > Chaetodontidae > Chaetodon > Chaetodon trifascialis. The sequence goes on from NC_092066.1 coordinate 15,890,550, forward strand.
AATGTAATTTTTAAAAGCAAACATTAACCCAAAGAGGAGTGAAAATGAAGTGGTTTTATGAGCAAGGAAGTCTCGTATAATCTAATGGGGAATGGTTAAATTGCTTTTGTAGATGATGTAGGAATAGTGGAGATGAGGACATTTTACAGTTTTGAAAGGCTCCCATTATTATCTATTTGTACACATTGCATAACCCCACATATGGATCAAATGTATGACCATAGGGTTTGCAAATCACTTAAATGTCAGATATCCCAGAAAAGCTCTGTCTTCTCCAGTCAGCCCATTTTAAATTTGGATATGATTGTATCCATGTATTAAGGTTAAACTCAAAAAGTGAAGGATCTTTAAAAGGGTAATCACTACTGTGGTATTTTAAGTAACACAGTTATAGAAATGTCCCATTTTTCCATGTTTTTATATAAATGGCATAACATGTGTAATAGGATGTCATGGTTGGGGTCACTTTGGATTACAGCTGAAGGATGCCATCAGAAACACTGTGCCACACTGCCCCCATGCGGTGATGATACACATCACACAGGTAAACAGAAGACAGTACAGAACCTCTTCTGCTGTACTTAAATGAATATGACTTTTCTCTTTTCAGTAGCAGTTGCCACATGCTCTTTCACATATTAAAATACACAACCCAGGACAATGCAAAAATTCTAAATCGAATTGTCCTGCCCTCTGACATAGACAGAGAACTGATGATTTCACAAACTAGTATTTAACTATGTAACTCACGGAGTACTATAACACTGACTACTTTATAAGTGCATCACAGAAGTAATATCATTACCTGTCCTGGAGGTGTCACTGTAGTGAGGTCTCCTCTGATGGCTCAGGTTACAGGATTGGGTTGCAGGTCATACAGGCTACACAAACAGCCTCCAACATGCAGGATAATGAAGCCAGCCCATGCTGCATTGTCACAGGGACAAATTAACCTATCCATTAAGGTGTGTATCACTTTTCCAACAAGAGACACAGAGAGAAGACAGAGAGAGAGAGAGAGAGAGAGAGAGAGAGAGAGAGAGAGAGAGAGAGAGAGACAGAGAGAGAAAAAAAATGGTTGGGACAGTAGAAAGGGTGCATCATTTGCAACAACTGGGGAATTTATAGATTCTGATCTTGACAGGAAGGATTTGTACCTTTTATCTGTCTCTACATGACTCATTTTTCTGGTTTCATATCCCCTACACACTGGATCAAGTAGTAGTAGCCTTATTCCTTCTTTCTGCCATCTGAGTCTTCATGGCTGAGGCCACCGGCAAAAGCAGTAACAGCGGAGGTTTAGGCAGTGGCGGGGCTGGAGGAGTGCGTGTTCCCCAGGAGCCCTCTCTCAAAGCTGGGGTGGTGTTGTCAGATGAGAGGGTGGACTTCCTTCGGGAGCAGGCCTTCTGTGTGCTGCGAGTGAAGACGGATAAGTGGAACCGCTTCATTGGAGCAGAAGAGAACCAGAAGATTATACTGGATTTCCTGGACCACATCTGGACCAACAGACTGCTGCTCTTCACTGGGCCTGGAGGGACACTGCATGCAGGGGATGCTCAGGTAGGAAATACACACAGGCAGGAGCCGAGTTTATCAAAAGTTCAAGCACCTGTTTGTAATTTTATTTTTCATCACCCCATCTAAGCTACAGTCAATTTTGTAAGCAAATAACATTATGGTTATAGTCTTGACTAAATACTTAATGGTGTAGTTCATCTCTTGTTTTCTGTATGCACTATATGTTAGAAATTCTGTATACTAATATCCCGAAGGAGAAGCTACTGTGAAGCGATGATGCGCACATGTGCAGAATGCTGATGTTGAGGCACATTTCATTATCTGTTTTCCTGGGTGGCATGAAGACACACACCATTTAAAAAAAGACTGCAGCAAAATTCCTCACATCCTGAGAGGAAAACGGGACACACTGCCATGCACATGCAATTACACACTGAGTTTAGCTATTAGACCAGACAGTAAGCTGACATGCAGGAATATACTGTGTGTCTTCGACAAAATCTCCTGGGCTACACTCCATCTAACATACACATTTTTTGAAATAAGTCACTACTTATTTCTGGTGCTTTCAATGCTGTTGAAAGCATTCCTACTGTTTTTGCATCTGTGAAGACATCTCCACCATGGAAGACCAAGCTGCTGTGTGTGCTAAAGAGAGGCGTAAAGAGAGTCGCACGGCAAGAATTCAGACACCAGCTGCGGCTGGGAGAAGTGCCTGGATACCCCATGGAGCATCTACCTGTTGTCATCTCTGAGGTGGGCTAGTGTGTGTGAGTGTAAAATGTCCAACTCGTATACAACTGGTGGCATACTGCACGTGACGTTTTCCAGCTCAGACTATTGCTGAAGGGAAGAATGAATGGGGTTTGTGCTGCTGTGTGTGTGTGTCCACTTAAAACAGCCTGTGTGTACTGCGTAGGTGCTGGTGTGTGTGCTATCCAACAGTCTGAACCATGAGGACTGGCCGCGGGTGGTGTCTGATGACATCCACAGGCACCTGGAGAAGCTGAGGAGCAGGGTGGTGACTCTGAGAGGCCGCGCAGAGGGACGAACACTGCTGCCCCTACCACTGTGTGTGGAGAGGGCACGGCCTCAAGACATCGCACTCAGGTCAGTGTGTATACGAAGCTTATAGCCTAGCTTAATTTGTTACCGTTAACGTATATCGTAACAACGAAAGACCCTTTGCTCGTCTTTATGGCTGTAAAAACAACTGACGGCACTCACCGCATTTCCACATTCGTTAACTGCTCTCATGTTCAGCTGGAAAGAGTAATATTCCGTGGGTTGCATAATAAAACTTTTTAAAGCAGTTCAAGTTTAAATACTTGCAGCTGTATTGTTCAACTAGTGGCCGGAAGTGACACACTGCCTGCCCGTATGTGTGACTTAGCATGAAAATAAGATGTTAATAACAAATAAAAACGTCACAAAAAATAAACATTTTACTATCAGGTTAACTCATCTACACTACTCTCATTGTATGTCTCCATATTTAATAAGATTTCAAGAGTTGTCAAAATAAGCAAGGATTCAGACAGGAAAAAAAAAAAAGATAAGCAAGGTCCAGCGACATTTCCGGGCGCCATGTTACAACATGGGAATGAGCTAGCATTAGTTAAATTTAGTGTTTAGCAGACAGAAGATTTCTCATTCCAGCTAGCTTGAGTCTATACAAAGTCTTTGAGGAACTTGGAAATATCTTAAAAACAGAGGTAAGTATTGTCAGTCAAACCTGCAGGGTTTGACAGTTTGGCTAACTGTCAAGCTAACAAAGATATAGCTAGCTAGACACAAGCTGATTGTGATGGCATTTACAACCTAATGTCACTGGAATGATATTTTATTTGCAGTTTGCCTGCTCTGCTTCCATGCTTTAAAGCCCATATTGCCATTTTTACTCACACTGATTGCACCACCCTCTGTCTCCCTCAGCCCCACTGGTTGGCCACTGGACCGTGGCTTGTTATACTCTATAGAAACTCTGATAGTTCAGTGGTCTGGACAGATATGGAATATCCTGAAGAAAGACTCTGGTATGGTGCTGCTTCAGGGAGACCACCCAGGCCCCAGTGTGGAGCTCCAGTTTTGGACCACTCAGAGGGAAAACCTGCTGGGCATTCAGTCACAAGTATGACATTGGCTCTGTGGAACTTGGCAGAGGGTGCAGTCAATTCAAAATATAAACCAGAATAGAGGTGTTTTTAAGACTGGATATGAGACTCTTGTTATTCTTTAACACCAGATTTTGAATCCACATCTTGAAAGGCCTGAATTGTTAAATGTCAACAGAACCCAAACGTGTTGCATGTCATAACATACACCCCACACATAGAGTTCCTATTCATCTTTTGTCATCAGCCCAGGTGATACACACCCAGCCTCCACTTAATTAGGTCCACCTGTACAGTTTAATGCAATTAAAATACAGCTGTCCTGCCATTAAATCTGCTTTTATGGTGCATATTGAATTGCAATAGATTGTACAGGTGTACCCGATTAAGTGGCCACTGAGTGTACATTCTGCTATGATGTCCCTCCTTTCAGATCCAGAGCCCCAAAGTGGAACGTGTCATGGAGATCCTGAGAAGAGTCAAGAGTAGTTATTACTCCTCCTTCAAGGATGTCTGCCTCAAAGTTAATGAGGGTACATCTGCAGTACTTGTCATTTATCAGTGCTATTTAATTAATTCCCACATTCTATCATCTTGTCTCTCTGAGCTAGTCTCTCAACTTCTCATTTAGTTCTACTTCAGACACATATTGAGCAGCCATTGTCTTGATATCCACTGCTCTTACATTCAGTTTATAGTTATTGTTACAACAGTGTCCATACAATTTCTTCATTCTTCAATTCAATTCAATTCATTCATTTTCTGTTTTCCCTGACTCAAAGGTCAAAAATATCCGTATTTAGCCTGATAATTTCTTCTGAATTTCTGAATTGCCTTGCACTTTGTGTGTGTCATCATGCTCATTTAGCAGTAGTAGACAACGTGGCAATCACATAACCACTGTCCCTACAAATCTAAAACCACTGTGTGATTTTAATTCTGTTAAAATAGCACCCTGTTAGGATGACTCTATTCATAAGTACTTCTGTATGGCATGATAGCGGTACTGGAAGCAGAGGATATAGATCTGTATCTACGCCCTCTGAGGAGACTGATCAGCAGCTTAGAAGAGAGGAGTTTCCCACAGCTAGACGCTCTACTGCCTCCTCTTTTCCATACCCTCTGTCTCATTTGGAGCCGTTCGCAATACTACTGCACTCCACAACGCATGGTGGTCCTCCTGCAGGAGTTCTGCAACCTAATCATCGAAAAGGTACAGTGATACATCTCTGTGTATGTGTGAAAGAAAGGGGGACAGAATAAGAGGAATTAACTCATATGTACAACTGATCTTCTTAATGATTGTGTGTCTGTATCCAGGCCTTTGCCTACCTTATCCCTGAAGAACTGTTTAAGATGGAACTTGAGGAGGGGATGGAGAGAGTTCAGATAACCATCTCAGTTCTGCGCACCTTCAAGCAATTGTTTCATACTCACCGCCAGCGGATCCCCAAGTACTACAGGCACACGCAGACCATCAAGCTGTGGGACTTTCCAGCTACACTTGTGTTCCAGCGTTCAGACCGCATCATGGAAAGGCTTTTTATGATCGAGGTGCCTGGGTTGAGAAGCAGAGCACTGTGTGTGTTGATTTTATAGGAAGATTAGAAACATGCTAATTTGACTGTCATTCCTAAAAAAGATGGCAAAACAGGAAACATTGTTTTCAATGCATTTACATCAAGTTAAGTGCTGTATGTACATTTTTAATGTTTCTTTTTGATTTATTGTCTGTTTATCATGTCTGTTATCAGTGTTTTTAATAACGATTACCTCCATCCCATCTCCCTGACCCATCAGTGGCTTTTCTCTTCTCATTTTTAGGAACTTTTTGCAACTGCGCTGGATTTTCTTAAACTTGAGAAGGTTGAACTGGGTGGATCCAGAGGGAAAGTCCTCAGTGAGATGGTCTTCACCATGAGCGAGGAGTTTCACGACCGCTGGCGGGCCCTCAGAGAGAGCAAATATGACCCTCTAGACTATACTGATGATGTGAGGCCTAGTGAGATTGTTGATATCGCACTGCTGTGTAATTGATAAGCCTCAAAGGGCTGTGATTCACAGCAGTTAATAAGTGGCATTGACAGGCACAGCTGAATAATAAAAAATACCAATTGGATGTTATTTTACTGCCCAGCAGTAGAGTAATTGAAAAGTAACAAAGCAAAGTATTTGCTAAGCAACACGCATGAATCACTGACAGCAGGCATTATTTGTCAGTGCATCAATATTTAATTTACTAGATATTTTACAGTTATTTTAGTTATTTTACTACAGCTTCCAGTGTGACTCAACCAATCAAAATTGGAACTCAATTAGGAATTGATCTGTTATATAAGTACATGGATGGAATAAGAATATAAAAATTGTGTGTGATATGAGTTGACTCGCAGCCTTTTAATCAGAAAAGAACTGAAATTGTCCATCATTTTCTGTCTGTGCCATCTTGTGTCCAGGCTTTTGTGCAGCACTACAGGTGTTTCATAGAGCAGAACAGAGACTTCGACCAGAGGCTTGGAACTGTCCTCAATCTGGCCTTCCAGCACTCAAAAAACTTGAAGTCAACCTTTAAGGTATGTCTATTACACATTGGCCCCTTAAACAGCCTGAGTGCTGTATTCAGTTTATTGCTTTCAGGTCATTAGGGGCAAGGTGTTGATCACACTTTTTGAGCATCAGTGTTAAAAGATCAAGTGGAGAATGTTTAACATGTTAGCATACAGCAATCACAGTGACCTTAGCTGAGAAGCATTTTGTCGTTATTGTGCATTTCAAGTTGTTGGTGACTTAAATTAAAAGTCAGGGAATGAAGAGAGAGTTAATCAGAACTGTATGATTGGGCATCATAGTACAACCTTAAGGTCTAATGTTCACACTGTGCTTTCTTTCTACCCTTGTTTTTATGTCCCATCCAGTTGTTGAAGATTTTCAGCACCCTGCTTGAGAGACCAAGGATCCACCAGCTGTTCTCTCCTAACTACAACATGTTGTTGGCCATGTTCAATCAGGAAATAGAGCACTGTCAGCATATACTTGATCAACACAGAGATGGGGTAAGAGAGGTTGAACAGAAATAAATATTTTGAGTTAATTTGAATACTGACTGAGTTACTTGAAAATATACAGAAATACAGCCATAAAATCGGACTACAGCCAGTTAGCATGTTAAATTATGCCATAATGGCAGTTTCTAAGAGTTAAATGTGACACATATGGTATTATAATTTACACACATAGCTAAATGTGCAACAAATCTATAAAAATATTAACTTATCTCATCATCCAAACTCATTTCGCTTGTGTATTTCAGCTGCGGTCTGGCTGTGCTGTCCTGGGGAAGAATATGCCATCAGTGGCTGGTAACCTCAAATGGTCACAGGAACTTCGGAATCGCATCCTCACAAACAGGAGCAACCTCTGTCAGCTGGCCCATATGTACGAACCAACTGTACTTATCACACACAGACACAATGTAAAAACTGTAAGATCTGTTGTTGAGTTTATTATAATATGCATTTATAAAAGGACAACTAAGGCTCATTAAGACTTATAAAACTTACATCTGTTAAATAAATAATTGAGATTGTTTTCTAAGAATGTGTGTGCTCTGAAAATGATGTTATTGTCTGAAATATGATCTCTGCTAGATAAACAATATCTGTTTTGGTTAAAAAGAATTTGAATTCATCGGTATTTAAAAGGATTGTTTAGCAATACTATTTATGAATAAATGTTTTACACTGGCTCATAACTGTGATAGAATCCCAGAATGCAGTTTTGATATCAGTATCTAAAGAACATGCCACTGATTTAGCATTTCACTCCTATTACATTGTTGGATTCATGATGGGCAGTTTAAAAAGTATTAAAATGAATGCAGCAGAACCAGAGATATAGTCCTTTTTTTCCCACGCATTCGTCTTCCTTGTCAAAACCTGGCACCGGATATGACAAACATTTAGTGACATTTACGAGTTACAGATGATATATTTTAGTCATTGTCTCCATTTCTCTTTTCTTTTTTCCACCCTCCCTCCCTTCCAGGCCTCTGGGGTGTGCTGAAGCGGATGATGTCCTCCAAAAGTGTGAGCACGTTCTGGAGGTTCTGGACCAGCATGATGAGGAGCTGTTTAGAGAGTGGACTGAGGGCCTGGAGCAAATCTGTCAAACCCACCTGAAGGAACCACTGCTCACACAGGACACTGACACAGGCCTGTTCCAGGTCAACTTCAGTCCTGCAGTAAGTGCAGTGAAGATGCAATCACAAAGTGACATTTATTAATCAGACTTCAAGTATATTTTATCTATTTATGATAGGCATTCGATTATACAAATGAGTCCATGATTAAACTCTGTACTCTGTAGGGTGAAGTTTACACTGCAAATAAAAGATTAGATGATTGAAATGATGAATGAAAAGATGATAAGTGTAAATTTCACCTGTAACATATCACTGATTACTACTCTACAATAGTGATGTAGCCTGCACTAAATTCATAAACGTTTTTACATTTGCTGCATTTCAAAGTTAAAAAAAAAGAACAAACAAACAAATGATGGACTCAAAGTTTGGATTCATCAAATTGCTTATTACATTTTTCCCTCCTCTCTCTCCTCAGCTGACATCGGTGCTAAGGGAGGTGAAGTACCTCGGCATGTTGAAGAACGAGAACATTCCTAAAGCAGCTCTCCATCTCTACTCTCAGCGGGAGAGACTCTACATGGTGGGTAACTAAGCTTCTGGTGTTGCAGTGGATATGGTATCAGACAGGTGTATGTGTGAGCTGTGTGGCTGGAATTGTGTTTTCTGACCTGTGAAATATGTTTTTAAAAAAAGATTGAAGTGTTAACCCTGGATTGTATCTTGTAGTACACACAGACACTGACCTTGGTGACCCAATGGTACAACCAGCTCCACAGCACTATCCTAGCTGTAGAGCTGGGATTGGTGAAAGATGAGATGGACGCGACGAGGCGGCAGCTGGAACCGGCTCTCGGGGAGCTTACCTGGGCTCAGGACGACCTATGGGACTACATTCAGAGCACACGAGACCTGGTTAAGGTACTGAACATTCCCTGGACTGCACTGTCATCAAATAAAATGTGCAAGGTGGTGCTGGGGGGTCAGGATGCTTTCCCACCTAAATTATTTTAGTCCAAATGAACAATGGTGTGTTGGACCAAGGTTGGACCTGGACTAGAGCATTGTAATTTGCTGTATTTGGCCAGTGGTCCTCCGTCAGGACCTTCTTCCTTTGTTCCTCCTTGTTCACGCCTCAGACACGTGACCAATGGGTGAAATGAACATTCTCATGTGGTCTGTAGTGCTGCATCTTGGCTCATTTGGATTTTTCTGGAGAAAACACTCTAAATTTACCCACTCGTCATCTCATTCTGACCAGAGCAAAGGAACTCTGGGTGTGAAAAGACAGAACACAAGATGTTTTTCAGCACTTATGCTGACACTGTTTTGCAGTGTATTTGCGCTGTTCTGCTATATTTAAAGAAACAATCCTGTCTCTGCATTTGTGCTGAAATGTAAAAAGTTCGATAAAAGTTCTGGTTTATTTTAGAGTTTGTCCAATCAAAAGCTGCTGCCAAACTATTGCCTGCCAGTGTGCCATGAAACCTGGCGTACTCCTCATGTATTCCAAGCCAACTTTTCTCACTTATAGCAAACACCTCTGAAACAAAAAGCAACATGCAGCTGTCAGCCAAAGGGAATGTAACTGCTGTTTGTAATAGTTTCCCTCTTTTGCACTCACCAGAGCATTTCTAGTCATGTCCAGAGGAGTAAAGCTAATGTGGAGGCCATTCAGGCCCTCATGGGAAAATTCAGCCACCGTGCTTTCATCACCAGAAAGAGCCTTGGTTCTACTCTCCTCATCTTCTCGGACATTGAAGAGAGTGTTTCCAAACAGCACGCTCTCATTAGCAGCACAGGGGAGCAAATACACGAACTGCTGCAGGTACATTCACTTACCTTGCTCTTGATGCTGGAGAGGAGGACTTGTATTATCTTCAGAAACCATATTATGATCATTTTTTTCCTTCTCAACTCCTCAAACACGTCACTTTTCCACTGTGCTCCAGGAGAACCAGTCGCTACTCGGTGTTGCAGACCTGGAAGGCAGCAAGTGGCAGGCCTACACGGACTATGTGGACCGAATGATCCTGACAGGCTTCTCCAGTGCAGTACGCTGCTCCCTGCAGTACCTCATGGACAACACAGATGCAGCCCAGCGTGTTACACCACTGTTTGAGGTCCAGCTGGTACTCAACAGCAATGAAATGACCTTCGACCCCCCACTGGACTTCAGCCACAGTGGGAACTTCTATGATATTGTGGATAAAATGGTGGCCAACATCACCAACATGGCCTCCTTCATTCCCAGAGTGGCAAAACATAAACAACTGGATAATTATCAGGTGTCGTACTGATTAGACTTTTGGTACACAGTGTTCACAGTGATGCGAACATACAACTCTACAGCAATACATTGGCCCATGCACACAGCCTTTTCATTTGCTGTGTTGTTTCTTTGTTCTATAGTGCGGCATCAATGAAATGGAGGATTTGTCAGAAATGTGCTATGTGGTGCGCTCACGGGCACGTGCAGCTATCGCTAAGGTAAGAGTTTGTTTTCTGCCCTAACATGGACGCTCATTTATGATGCTTACAGCTGTAAATATTGTGTTGATTTTCAGGTCAGAGAATATCAGGGATCATTTGCCAGCTACCGCTACCTCTGGACTGATGACAGGTGATGACTCTCTTGTCTTTTTCTTTTACAATCATCAAATATCTTTATTGCAGACATACACTAATACAGGCTCTTGTACATGATTTCCTTCTCATCACTCGGAAAATTATAAATACCATTTGGAGGAAACTAACAAGGACGTTTTTTTAATGAAAGGATAGAGAAAACATCGGAAGCAAAAAGCTGGTCTTTTTCCCTGAACTTTCACAGGTCTGAATTTATGCGTCAGTTCCTGCTTTATGGCCATGTGCTCAGTACAGAGGAGGCTGAGCTGTATGCTGACTATGAACTGAAAAAGAACCCACCCACCCTGGACAACTTCAAAGAGCAGGTGTGCTTCACAGTTGACTTGATCATAATTTAGTGTACAGCTGGTCAGTGCAACCATGGTCTCCAGTCTTCACCTCATTGTCTCCGTATCATTTGTTCCAGATCAACCTGTTTGAGTCTCTGTATGTACGAGTGAGCAAGATGGAGGACAGGAGGGTGTTTTGTGGCTGGCTACAGCTAGATATCAGACCCTTCAAGCACACACTGATGAATGTCATTAAGAGGTGGAGCTGGATGTTCAAGGAGCACCTGCTCAACCACGTGAACCAGAGGTTAGACAGACGCATGGACCAGCACTGACATATATTATGTTTGTCACTTGAAATGGACAAGAGCTACGAGAACAGAGAAGAATTGTTTAAAATATATATGTTGTACAAAAGATTTAATCTTTTTATTTAATATGACTTTTTTTTTTTTCTTACATCATCCTCTTTCCTTTCTGTCCTGCAGCGTGAGAGAGTTATCCTGTTTTGTCCAGGACACGGCCCGTGGTCTTTCTAACAAGGTGTCAGATGGTGACTACGCAGGCCTTGTGGACATCATGGGACACCTCATGGCCATACGAGACAGACAGATCAGCAACGAACAGCACTTCAAACCTCTCAAGTCTACTGCTGAGCTCCTCAAGACTTACGGACAGCAGCTGCCAGAGAGCGTCTACACACAGCTAGAAGTGTGTACCAATGCACAAATACACACATTTTCATGAGTGCTGACAGATATGTGCATTTATCATTGAGCAGCATTGTTCACTTTATCACAGGAGCTGCCGGAGAAGTGGAAGAGTCTGAGGAAAATTGCATTCACAGTTAAACATGAAGTGGCGCCGCTACAGTCAAATGAAGTTTCCGTGATACGCAGGAAATGTGTCCGCTTTGAGGTAAGGCTGTGTGTGAGTGGGGTAGGATGTCAGTGTTGCGACCCCTAACAAAGAACTCAATATCTGACATATAAACCTTCTCACTTTCTGTCCTGCATTATATATGACTGAGACCAACACCCCCTGGTGTCTACAGTTAGACTGAAGGACGGAAGCAGATATGCATCAGAACTGCACCTTCAAAGAATCCTGAATCTTTTTTTTTGCCACATTTTAGGTCAAGCAGCATGAGTTCAGAGAACAGTTTCGCACTGAACTGATCTTTAAGATCAACATGGAGGAGCCATATAAACTAATTGACAAGGTGAGAACTGGGAGACATGCTATACAAAGTCATTCTTTGCAAAGTAACACCTCACAGTGTATGATTAAATAGAAATTAACAAGCGATGCAATTTGAAGCCACAGCATGTCAAAATGTGTCCAGTCTAATCGAGCAGTAGCAGTGATGGAGGCAGAAATGAAGCGGCTGCAAGACACTGCTGATCTTTTTGAGGTCAGTTTCCCAGACTACAAGCAACTGCGCCAGTGTCGCTCTGACATCATCCTGGTCAAAGCAGTCTGGGACATGGTCATCTTTGTGAAGGTACATATGAATTGGCACAAATCAAATATGTTGGCATTTTAATTTCTTTGCTATGTTTGAGCACCACAGATAAAACATTAACACAAGGCAGACTTTCCACACTGCAGGCACCCAAAAGCTGTGAATCCCATGACTACACCAACAGATGACCTTTTTTTGACTGTAAGGAAAATTTTCCTCCGTTAAGTTCATTTAATGTTTCTATTCTCCTCTTTGTGCTAGACCAGCATAGAGGATTGGACCAAGACTCCATGGAAGGAGATCAATGTTGAGCAGATGGACATGGAGCTCAGACGATTCGCCAAAGTATGTCAAGCTTCCATGGACATACATAAACTACATTCATGCATACATCTCTCTCATAATTTCTGACTATCTCTGTTGCACTTTAAAGGAAATGAAGATGCTGGATAAGGAGGTGCGGGTGTGGGATGTTTACATGGGTCTGGAGTCGACTGTGAAGAACCTGTTGACCTCTCTGAGAGCCGTCAATGAGCTCCAAAACTCTGCGGTCAGAGAAAGACACTGGCAGCAGCTCATGAACACCACCAGGGTACGGGACTTTCTCTGCTGCTACCTCACACTGTCTCATACCATCTGATTCAATAATGTTCCATCAATGATCACGCTCTGCACTGTATGCTTGTCACTCTGTTTAGTTTAGTTCTATTCTTTGATCAAGTCTTCACGTACTCTACCTTCATTCAGCTGTCCTGCCACATCCTGGCCTGTAATGACCAGCGCAGTTCAGTGAACCCCATTATCGTGATCTGAGACCTGACCACGCTCATGTATCCCTTTTGGTCCTCAGGTCAGGTTTGTGATGGGGGAAGGCACCACCCTGGGGGACCTTTTGGAACTGCAGCTTCACCGTGTGGAGGATGAGGTCAAAAACATTGTGGACAAGGCTGTGAAAGAAATGGCCATAGAGAAAGTAAGAATCCTGTATATTAATTCAGTTGTAAGGGTTTGTATTTAAGTATTGGTTAAACAAAACAGACAATTTCTTTTTGAATCAGTCATAGTAGCTGTCAGTAATTCAGAACGAAGATACAAATGATATCCCAAATCTTTAAACTACAAATAGTAACTTCTACTATATTCTGAGAGGATCACAAATAATCATAAAGCAGACTCACAATGGACAAGAAAGATTGAATTATAAATAATTACAGTATGCAGAAGTAGGATACATATCATACTTGGTAGCATTGCTCTTTGTTTTATTTTTATCTTGATTCACAATTTTTACGTTTTTCCTCATCCTCAAATACCACATTTTGTAAAGATGCCTATCCTACATTTTCTTAGGTTTTGGCTGAGATAACCCAGACATGGAGTGTTATGTCATTGTCATATGAGACTCATAGCAGCACAGGAATCCCTCTGCTCAAAGCAGATGAGAATCTGATAGAAACACTGGAGGACAACCAGGTGAGTGTGAACATCAGGTTCAGTGTTAAATCTAATATTTCCTAGTGTTGCTTTACATGTATGCCTTCAGGTAGTGCTTACAGTCAGTCTGACTCCCTGCCAGTAACAAGAGAAAAAATGCACAGAACCAATGAATGGATAATTTAATTTCTCTTTTCATACATTAAAAAAATAGTAAAAAAAATAGTAAAAAAAAGTCATCTTGTGATGTTCCTCCTTTTATTCCTCTGCAGGTGCAGCTGCAGAACATCCTGATGAGTAAGTACGTGGAGTATTTCCAGGCAGAGGTGAGCGGATGGCAGAGGAAGCTGATGGTGGCTGACCTGGTCATCTCCTCCTGGATGTCTGTCCAGAGGACCTGGGCCCACCTTAACAGCATTTTCACCAACAGCCACGACATCCGCTGCCAGCTGGCCAATGATGCAGAGCGCTTCCAGGGAATTCACACTGACTTCCAGGTAACATATACAGTCAGACCGCCAGCCCACGTGCCTCCATCTCACCATTTCATTACATTTTAAGTCCTTCTTCTCTCACCCAGAGCTTGATGACTGAGGTGGTGCAGAACAGTAATGTGGTGCAGGTGACCAACCAGACTGGCTTCCTGGAGAACCTGGAGACCTTGCAGCAGAGGCTATCTGTGTGTGAGAAGGCCCTGGCTGAGTACCTGGAGACCAAGAGACTCACATTCCCCAGATTTTACTTCGTCTCTGCGTCAGACTTGCTGGAGATTGTCTCCAAGGGAACACAGCCCAAACAGGTGACAGATTACAATTTCATTATGTTTTCCAAGAGAGAACATATTAAGAGATAGTCGACACATTGTAGTTATCAGTTCATTACACTCTTCAAACTGTCTTAGCTTTATGGAACAGAGAATGTTAAGAACGATAAGAATGAACGACAAAGTGGAAATTTGACATTGATTTATCGTTTTCCTTTTTAATCTCCTTACATTCCAGTCAAGGGATTACGGTCTGTAAACATAACCTTTAAAACAAAAATGGAACCATAATCCATGTGCATGTGGTTTTTCCAGGTGACCAGACACTTGCTGAAATTGTTTGACAACATAGCAGATCTTCGCTTCAAGGACTCGGACAGAGGTGGAAGAGAGGAGGAGGAGGATGGGCAGGCAGTTGCTATAGGGATGTACAGCCGAGAGGGAGAATATGTTCCATTCTCTGAGCCATGTGTCTGTGAAGGACAGGTATTGAAAAACTAAGTGTGATTTCCGTGTTTGCAAACGCAAGTAGATTCACACTCAGTTATCGCTATATTCATTAATCAAGTGTGGCATAGCTATAATGAATGACTTGTTTACAATAGAGTTTGTTTGCCTTTATTAGCATTCATGCTCACATTTAACTCAATAGAGGCAATATATATACACACACATACACACACACACACACACACACACAGGCACCAATAAATTAATGCGCATACATGCACATTTACAAATATAACCATACTTGCATACAACCAAGCATGCATTTTAAAACAGAATATATAATTGTATGTGTATACAGGTGCCATGTATAATAATTGTCATGCCTTTTCCAAATATTATGGAATTCTCTCTTTATTTTCATGTATTTTTTATTGTTTTGTGTCTTCAGGCAGAGTGTTGGTTGAGTGCCTTAGAGAGCACCATGCGCTGTACGGTCCGAAAGGAGGTCCAGGAGGCTGTAGCTGCCTATGAGGACAAACCACGAGACCAGTGGCTGTTTGACTACCCTGCGCAGGTCTGATCATGCACAGTCTGTAAAATTACCACATTAGCTTTATAAAACACACAAACTATCTGTCGTCTGTCTCTCTTTTCTTTCTGTTCACAGGTAGGGTTGACTGGCAGTCAGGTGTGGTGGGCCACAGATGTGGGCATTGCCTTCGAGAGGGTGGAAGAGGGATTTGAGACAGCTCTCAAAGACTACAACAGAAAACAGGTAGTGCTATAAATCTAGATTAAAATATTGTTAGGATGCTGACTGACCACACATGGTTGTTTTGTGCAGTGATGTTTGCTGAATTCTTGTTTTCTAGATCACACAGCTGAACTCACTGATCCACATGCTGCTGGGAGATTTAACTCGTGGAGACAGACAGAAAATTATGACTGTGTGCACTATTGATGTTCATGCTCGAGACGTAGTCGCCAGTCTCATAAGTCAGAAGGTAAGTAAGACGTACATTTGTTAAATGGACACAGGCAAGAAAAGCTTCCTGTTGATGTTACTGTATGTGTCCAGGTGACAACAGGGCAGGCGTTTGCATGGCTGTCCCAGTTACGCCATCGCTGGGATGATGAAACCAGACACTGTTATGTTAACATCTGTGATGCCCAGTTCCAGTTCAGCTATGAATACCTGGGGAACACTAACAGACTGGTCATCACACCACTCACTGACAGGTACACATACATGTATACCACACTAGTACACATGCACATGGATTGTACACTTTTTTTTTTCTTAACAAATACATGGGCCCGTAGAATTTAAATGATTGGTATTATGTTGGTTACAGATTGTTTGTTGTTTTTTTTTCTGCTGTGTTTTTCCTGTTGGATTTTATATCTCAATCCTACCTCTATAAGGTGTTACATAACCCTGACCCAGTCCCTTCATCTGACTATGAGTGGTGCCCCCTCTGGCCCAGCTGGCACCGGTAAGACAGAGACTACTAAAGACCTTGGACGTTCCTTGGGTATCATGGTGTATGTGTTCAACTGCTCAGAACAGATGGACTACAAGGTAGCACGTACTGAACATTTGTTCTCTGTTGTGTCCATTCATATGTCGTATTTACTTCATTCATATTGTCGCTTACATACATTCCACCCTTACTGTCTCTGTCTCCATCACATCTCCTCAGTCCATAGGTAACATTTATAAGGGTCTGGCTCAGACAGGGGTGTGGGGATGCTTTGATGAGTTCAACAGGATCTCAGTGGAAGTGCTGTCTGTGGTAGCTGTACAGGTCAAGACTATACAGGATGCTGTGCGCAACAAGAAACAAAGGTAGATGTGGCAATCATGACCTGCACTATAAGTTATCCAAATGTTTGTTCATTAATTTGTCTGTTAATCCACTCTGGGATTCTTCTACAGACCTAATTAGTCATTTGTAGTTGGTACTGTGTTTTTGTAGATTTCATTTCCTGGGAGAAGAGATTGAGCTGAAGCAAACTGTGGGCATCTTCATCACTCTGAATCCAGGTTATGCCGGCAGGGCTGAGCTCCCAGAGAACCTCAAGGCTCTATTCAGGTCTGGTACAAACAGAGAGAAAAAGAGTACAAGACTCAATGTCAACAACAAATTAACAGCTTGTCTGCTAACTGTCCAGACCCTGTGCCATGGTGATCCCAGACTTTGAGCTCATCTGTGAGATCATGTTGGTAGCAGAAGGCTTCATAGATGCTCGTCTGCTCGCACGCAAGTTCATCAGTCTCTACACTCTTTGTAAGGAGCTGCTGTCAAAACAGGTTCGTAAAACCATTCTCTGTTTAACATGCAGGGCATGGAATATAGTGTAACTGTTCCTCCTGATGTTTCAGAATGAGTATTAGATATGAATTTTAAAGAAATTAAAAGCAAGTTCTCTTATGCCACAACTAGCACTCTTTGGGTCTCGTTGGAAATGCAACAAATGGTGCAAGTAGTGCTGCTCCATTTAGATGTGTTTCCTCATTCATCAGATGCTGGCCTTGTGACTGGCTTACCCACCCCTCTTATTCCACATGGTGAATATACATGAACAGAAATAAAAAAGCTCCTAAATGCACTCTCATCCCTCTTGCACAGAATATGTTTCTCTTTGCACTGGTCATTGTGATTGCACTATTAAAATGCTCTTGCCTTAAATATCCCTCTGCTGGATTGGAGGACAGTGATGATTGTGACATTGTAGTCCCTGCTTTCATGACTTTAAAAGTTAATTCCTTTTACCTGTTAGGATCATTATGATTGGGGTTTGAGGGCTATCAAATCGGTACTGGTTGTGGCTGGATCGCTGAAGAGAGAGGACCGCAGCAGACCTGAGGAACAGGTACACGTCAATTTGTTGTCACTGGTGGAAGCTATCATTCACACTGAAGCATCACACATCTAGTTGGTAAATGTTTTTGCTTTACAACACCCAAAACTGTCCTTTCCTGCCTAGGTGCTGATGAGGGCGCTGAGGGACTTCAACCTACCTAAGATAGTGACCAGTGACGTGCCGATCTTCCTCGGGCTGATCGCTGACCTGTTTCCTCTGCTTGACGTGCCCAGGAAGAGAGACCCTGAGCTGGAGAATGCTGTTCGCCAGTCAGTCAGTGAACTGCACCTGCAGCCTGAGGAGAACTTTATTCTTAAGGTGTCTTTTTTTAACATTATGTCGAAATGGAAGTGCTCTTCTTCTCTGTGAATTTATATGCCTCTATTTCAGTCGTGAAGGGGTTTTGGTGAAAAAAAAAAAAGAAGAAATGCCGACTTAGGATTGTAGACCAATGTATGCTTTATAAATATAAAATTTTGATGAGTAACACACAGTTCATCACTGTGTTTACAGTTATTTATACTTGAGAATTCAAGTTCAGCATTGCAGGTTTTAATTTTGGAGGATGCACAGTACTTAATTCCTATGGGAACATGAAAAAAGACCTGTGAATTGTAAGAAATGTACATTTATAATTAGTAGAAAGCCAACATGATGCAATGTTTGTTTGTTTGTTTGTTTGTTTGTTTGTTTGTTTGTTTGTTTGTTTGTTTGTTTGTTTGTTTGTTTGTTTGTTTGTTTGTGTACAGGTGACCCAGCTGGAGGAGCTGCTGGCTGTCAGACATTCTGTGTTTGTAGTAGGCGGACCGGGAACTGGAAAGAGCCAGGTTCACTTCTGTATAAATACAGTATCCATTAAGACACATACAGAATAGTATATGCAAATTTGTCTTCAAAGCCACTTTTTATAAGAGGTGGCTTATAAATATTGTCCTCATACCTTTTCAGTTTGTAACTATTGTTAAGTCTGAAGATTTTGATTGTTTTAATGATTGTGTCATTTATGTCAAATGTTTATTCATCAGATCTTGAAGACGCTCCACAGAACCTACGCAAACATGAAGATGAAGCCCATATGGAGTGATATTAACCCTAAAGCTGTGACTACAGACGAGTTGTTCGGGTACCTGCACCCTGCTACCAGAGAGTGGAAAGACGGTGAGGGACTTGAGGATTATACGGGGAATTTAATAAGATGTAAATGATGATCAGTGAAGTGTTTTCTCCAGATTTTGGGTCACTGTCAAGCAGGAGTTATTTTGGTGCCAAGTCCATAATTATTCCCAACCATCTTCTCAGAATTAATTAGAATTTGTTAAAGTACTTTTTCTGGTTCAGAGTTAACTCCCTGGTGGTGGTCTGGTACCGCAACGATCAAAACAAAATAGTGTTGATAAACCACTGTATGTTTTACTCTTTACTTTAGGTCTGTTTTCCTCTACCATGAGAGAGCTGACCTCAGTGGGCCATGATGGACCCAAATGGATTGTTCTGGATGGGGACATTGACCCCATGTGGATTGAGTCACTCAACACAGTGATGGATGACAATAAGGTCAAAGTAGATCTTTGTTTTCTGTCCTGTGTTTCCATTCTTCTGCTGCTGGATTTTTTTCCTTTATCCAAGGGTTTCAATATGCCTTAATCTTAACATCAACTGACCCCAGGCCCATGTCAAAATCTATAGATACATGTTCATCAGTGCCCGTCCACTATCTACCACTTCACATCTTGCAGCTGCTGGGTGTATTTGAACAAATGCTTCAGCCACACAAAATCTAATTTGTCCTCTCCTCTGTCCAGGTTCTGACGCTTGCCAGTAATGAGAGGATCAGTTTGTCCTCTTCCATGCGTCTACTCTTTGAGATCTCTCATTTAAAGGCTGCTACTCCAGCTACTGTGTCCAGGGCAGGAATACTCTACGTCAACCCACAGGACCTTGGCTGGAGCTCGTAAGACACACACACAGAAATGATGGACCGTTTCGTCGCTGTTGTGAACTTGTGTTTTGGTGAGCAGTGCAGTGCTGGTTTTACTGTCTTGCCAGGTATGTGACAAGTTGGATTGACACACGACAGGCCCAATCAGAGCGCGCCAACCTCACCATTCTGTTTGATAAGTATGTTCCATACTGCCTGGAACAAGTCCGCTGCAACCTGAAAACCATCACTCCCATACCAGAAACCAGCATGGTGCAGGTGAGAACATACTACATGCTCATTATGTGTCTCACCTACAGACCAAAGGGTCTTAATCAATGTGTTACATTCTGTACCTTCACATCCATCTTGGTGTTGTGTGCTTGCATGTTGTCCAAAAGAGCAATGTTCCATGTTTGTGTTGTGGCCAATCAGACACTGTGTTCCTTGCTGGACTGCCTGCTGACAGAGGACAACACTCCTGCTGACTCTCCCCGAGAGCTTTATGAGATCTACTTTGTCTTCGCCTGTGTCTGGGCCTTTGGAGGAGCCCTCTTCCAGGATCATGTGTGTGGTCACTCAGTGTTCGCTTGAAGAGCTGACTCCTTTTTATTACAGTATAAACTTGCAGATAATGAGACTATTCAGATTTTTACATCACTTTATGATTTGTTTTATTTTCGGCCAGCTGAATGACTACCGTGCTGAATTCAGCCGCTGGTGGTCCAAAGAGATGAGAGCGGTGAAGTTTCCTTCCCAGGGCACTGTCTTTGACTATTTCATTGACTCTGAGACTAAAAAGTTTACTCCCTGGAGCGAGAAGATGGTGCCATTTGAGCTAGAGCCCGATGTACCATTACAGGTGTGTACTGAGCAGAATTACTGCACATTATATTTACACTCATTACCACATTTTGGACAAGATATTTCATGTCATGTAATGTGTGTTTCAGACTGTGTTGGTCCACACTCCAGAAACCATTTGTCTGACCTACTTCATGGACCTGCTGCTCCAGAGAGGCAAACCTATCATGTTAGTGGGCAATGCCGGGGTGGGGAAGACCATCCTGGTGTCTGATAAAGTGGCCAAGCTGAAAGAGGACTACATGGTAGCTAAAGTCCCCTTCAACTACTACACCACATCAGCCATGCTGCAGCGTAAGAATCACAGGAATGGAAACAAATATTTTGACGGCGTTGGTGCTTACTTAATATAAATCCGGATTCTACACAGTGATGGCACAAGAGGGGTTTTGTGAGGTGTAGTGGTTCTACTTATTTCAGGATGAAATAGAAAAGAGCAAACATCAGATATAATAGATTTTGAGAACTGGAATTTGGGATTGTTTAATATATTACTGAACACATTGTGGAAATAAAGAAAATCCCACCAACAAAAAAAAGAGGCAGACCCTGCCTCTATCTCAGCGTATTGCCATCTTGTAACACGACACTGCCTTTGCCCTCTAAGGTTGCTTGAATTACTTTGCATTCATTGCTTGTGTTTTCAGTTCTTTTTTCCTGGTGCAGGCTGAAATCCATAACTGAGAACCACTCTTCTGTTCACACACTGGCAGTGTTGAATGAATCATTTGCTGTGTGTGGACTGCCCGCAGTGTTTCTTCTTGTCATTTTCATCAGCTGTCTTGTGCATTATATATGTGCACCTCAGGTGTCCTGGAGAAACCCCTGGAGAAGAAAGCCGGCCGTAAATTTGCTCCTCCCACTGCTAAGAGACTGATCTACTTCATAGACGACCTCAACATGCCTGAGGTGGATGTTTATGGGACCGTCCAGCCGCACACACTCATACGCCAGCACCTTGACTACAACCACTGGTAAGACTGATAAACACAGTACATGCACAATTAGCTCATTGTGCATAAACATACAGTACAGTTACATACCCACGTCTGTATGTAAACACATGTACTGTGCAGTAAGTACAGACACTGAATTTCATGGTTACATTAAATCTAAATAGACAAAACCTGTGTAGGTATGACAGACAACGGCTGGTGCTGAAGGAAATTCATAACTGCCAGTATATCACCTGCATGAACCCAACAGCTGGAAGCTTCTCTATCAACCCCAGACTACAGGTATAGACGTTCATTCATGCGAGCATGCAGCACATACACGCACCACACATCGCCTTTGTTCTTTCTACTCCAATTACTTTACTTAATTAGTTCATTAGGCATTTTTACAGAGTAATTTATCAAGGTGTAGATTAACACAGAATGAATTAAATCAATAGCAAAAGCAAAAAGCAATTACATGATAAAGAAATAAACAAGCCCCAAAAAACAGCAGTGAAATTGAGGTTAGAATGGCCTAGGAAACAAATGACTGATGACAGCATGAATCTCATTAATCATTACATGTGGAAAGCAGTTTGACAGGTACTTCCTACAGCCTTTTAATGGAAAGTCTGTCACGTCTCTCATTTCTCCTTTCAGAGGCATTTCTCTGTATTTGCCGTACATTTCCCCAGTGCCGATGCACTTGCCACCATCTTCTCCAGCATCTTGTCAGCTCACTTCCTTCAGGGAGGATTCAGCTACGGGGTTTCACGCTCAGTTGGAACTCTCATACAGGTACACCACAGTATCAATGCGTTATTTGTCCGCAATTGATCTCAGGCTTTGTTCCAGTCAATGCAAATATCCGTCTTTCAATTTATCAGTCGCGCTATTCATAAGAGTACCCATCTGTTTGTCTGTTCCAATATCTATCAATCCATCTCTACATTTGTCCGTCTTTTTGTTCTGCTCATCCAGGCAGCTATCTGTCTGCATCAAAAAATCAGTCAGAACTTCCTCCCCACAGCGATTCGCTTCCACTACATCTTCAACCTGCGAGACCTCTCGAACATTTTCCAGGTAAAACAGACATGGTCATCCAGATAAAAAATACAAAACTTGATTGTGTTAAATGACTGCTGTCTCCTGTGAGCCGCTTGGATGACGTTTAATTCATTGAATGAGATCCACAGTTAACAAAGCTATGGGTCCATTATCTGTAGTTTTCAGTGGAATATTAAGTGGTCGCTGAATGACTGAACATCCATTTCAGCTGTCAAGCCACATATATCTAACTGACTGTCGGTCAGTGAGATACCTGCTCTGTGGGGATGGAGACGTCTTAAATAAATTAGTCCTTTGACGTCAAGCCTCTGTGATGAATCGCATGGTTATTTATTCCATGCATCTCGGTATGTAGGGTATTCTGTTTGCCCTGCCGGAGAGTATCCGTTACCCCATGGACCTGGTTCACCTGTGGCTGCATGAGAGCTCCAGGGTTTATTCTGACAAACTAATGGAAGAAAAAGATGTGGAACTCTTCAACAAAATCCTCCTGGACACTGGCAAGAGATATTTTGAGGTGAGGAACATACAGTAACGTCTCTGTCTTTGTCGGGCTGCACATGCAGTACTATAATTGTTTTATTTCTAGCCATTGAAGGCCAGTGGTATGTTCAATATTTTCTTGCCTTTTTTTTTAATCTCCATTTTTGCCAATTTTCTCCAGGGAATAGATGAGTCTGTTTTTATCCACCAGCCTTTGGTGTACTGTCACTTTGCCCAGGGAGTGGGAGAGCCTCGCTATCACCAGGTTCGACTCATTCACACATACTGTACACACACACAAACTCATCAGAGCTATTCAGATCTGGAGTCCATGTTGCTCCTTTCAAACATCCATTTATTCTTTATTAACTGTGGTAATAAAATTGGTGAGTTTAATTGTTTTTGACTTAAATCAATTTAGCATGTGGATTATCTGTAGCTCACATATTCAAAAACCTTATGGCATGAATTTGGCTGTCATGTCTAATCTGTCAGAAAATAAATGAGGATGAATGCGCTGTCATTACCAAACTAATTACCTTTCTTTTCTATGTGGAGTTTGAATTGAAAGTTAATTGACTCAAGTCTTGATAAGAACTTAATTTCATAATGTGTGGAAGTTACCACAGAGTTACTTGGACACTGCTGCCATTACTCAAGAGAGCAAAGTTTGTTTATTTTCCCGTCTTGTCAGGCTTCAGACTGGGAGAAACTCCAGAAGACACTGGCTGATGCTCTGGAGCATTATAATGAGCTGCATGCTGTCATGGACCTGGTACTGTTTGAGGAAGCCATCCAGCATGTGTAAGACACACACACATGCACACAATTTGCAGTTGAACATATACCATCTGTTAACATGCGGGGGGGTTGCACAGATGAGCACATATGTAAACAACAGACCATACACACACTATTAATTCTGGTGTTTGTGTTCAGGTGCCGGATCAGTCGTATCCTGGAGGCCCCCTATGGTAACGCCCTGCTGGTGGGGGTTGGAGGCAGTGGGAAGCAGAGTTTGTGTAGACTGGCTGCCTTCCTCAGCATGCTGGAAGTTTTCCAGATCACTCTGCGTAAAGGCTACGGCATCAATGACCTCAAGGTAAACATGCATATACACACACACACAAATGATGCAGAAAGTCATTGCACTCTTTGATATAACTTCAAGCCAGATGGACCTGTATCACGTCATATTATGTATTCTCTGTCCCTTTTCTGCTACCCCTCATCTCTAGAGTGACATAGCAGCGTTGTATATAAAGGTGGGGGTGAAAAACATTGGGACCGTGTTCCTTCATACAGATGCCCAGGTTCCAGATGAACGCTTCCTGGTGCTCATCAACGATATGCTGGCCTCAGGTTTGGACACACTGAGCTAGGATGAGTGCCTATTCGTTTGATGAGCAAAGAATTCCTTCTTCAGTGTGTAAAAAGCCACTGAAAGCATACTTTCTTCTAGGGAATATCAAAGATGTGCATGAATTTAAAGTGTCAGAGACTTTCAGAGCATAAATTCAGCAACCACTGCAGATTTTCATCAGTCAAATTTAAGTTTTCTGGTTGGGTCCATTAAAGGGTAAGTAGTGGAACCACAGCCCTAGCTAAGATTTATCGCTGAATCCTGTTTTTCACTAATGGGGTGGTGCATGGATGATGATGATGATGATGATGATGCTTCAGTCCCAGGTTACACTGGCTGGTAAAAGCACTTTATAGGATGCCACAAAAATCCAATTCTAATCCACTCTACATTTTTACATGTTTTGTCCCATTAAAAGAGTTTTTTGTATGGCATTTTGAGTATTAGAAGCTAGTATACAGTACACTGACTGTCAATGAGCAACAGATCTGAGGCTAAGCAAAGAGCAACTCCACTGAACACTGCTGAATTCTATATTCACACTATACTGTATGTAGGAACAAATATGCATTCAGAGCTAGCTTTGTCTGTGCAATTTAGGTGATATTCCAGACCTGTTTAGTGATGAAGAAGTGGATATGATTGTGACGTCGATCCGGATGGAGCTGAGAGGATTAGGACTCTTAGATACCAGAGACAGCTGCTGGAGCTTCTTTATTGAGAGGATACGAAGACAGCTCAAGGTCTGAAGCATTATTTATGTGATATTAAGCTGTGTATGAATTGGCATCAAAGTGTAATATGATATCTGCTTTATTTAACTGATTTCCCATATCACTGATGTCACATATCATCTGCCACCACCCTCGTTGCCCTCTAGGTCGTCTTGTGTTTCTCGCCAGTTGGGTTCACATTGCGAACACGTGCACGGAAGTTTCCGGCTCTGGTGAACTGCACAGCCATAGACTGGTTCCACCCCTGGCCTCAGCTCGCCCTGCAGTCTGTCAGCTCCAGTTTCATAGAGAAGATACTCGGACTGGAGGTGATAGCACATTCACCTGGCATTTATATTCATTTTCATTTCCATATAACTTCCTCTGATCTTCGGAAATGAAACAGCAGAAACGTAATATAGAATTGGAGGTAGTATATCAGTCATATCCATAAATAACTAACTAATGCCTGCTAACATAATAACTCCCTTTATCCCTGTGCTTGTTTATCCCATGCAGCCAAATGTGCGGGCATCCATCAGTGAGTTTATCTCCTATGCCCACACCTCTGTCAATGAAGTGAGTTATTCAGTCCGCCATGATTGGCAGTCACTCCTGACACCTTGTCTGACATCATCACTCAGAGTTCTTGTTTATCCAAAATGCACAGGTGAGTGTCAAGTACCAGCAGAGTGAGAAGCACTTTAACTACACCACCCCAAAGAGTTTCCTGGAGTTTATGAAGCTGTATGGCAACCTGCTGGGGAAAAAACGCACAGAGTTGACCCAGAAGATGGAGCGATTAGAGAACGGCCTACAGAAATTGCAGACAACTGCCTCACAGGTCAGGCAATATATGCTATAGTGAATAAATGCAGGCAGTTGTAAGCTGTCTACTTTGTTCTTCTACATATTATATTCTTCCAGTCGGTCTTGTGATTTTTCTGTTTTTATATGCTGATTTCCTCCTGTCTGTGTTACTCAGGTAGAGGATCTGAAAGCCAAGCTAGCGGTGCAGGAGGTGGAGCTGTGGCAGAGGAACACAGATATAGAGGCTCTGATAGCCAAAATAGGACAACAGACAGACAAGCTTAATCAAGAGAGAGCTGTGGCAGATGCAGAGGAGCAAAAGGTAAGTATGTGTGTGTATATGTTTGTGTGTGTGGGGTGAAGGAGCAACACTTCCACTCAAAGTACAATATCACACATCATTTTCTCTTTCTTCAGGTGGCAGCAATCCAAGCTGAAGTGACCAAACAGCAGCAGGAAACTGAGGAGGACCTGGCCAAGGCTGAACCTGCCCTACAGGCAGCCAACGCAGCCCTCAATACACTGAACAGGGTAACTCACACATGTATGCGTAAACAAACCCGGATCCTTTCACCGCAATTGATTGTGTATATGTGACAATTTCTAGCAGTGAAAATATACAAAAAAAGTGTTGCAAGGTTGGCTCCATCTCAGCCTCCCGAATAAAAATTTTATCCGTGTGTGTGTCATCTAGTTGAACCTGACAGAGCTGAGGACATTCCCCAACCCTCCAGCAATTGTCACCAATGTCTCAGCAGCTGTCCTGGTGCTGCTGTCTCCCCAAGGCCGAATCCCCAAAGATCGCAGCTGGAAGGCTTCCAAGATGGTCATGAGCAAGGTGATCTTTTACAGTGATGTCTTGTGGTGTTTGTGAGAT
Organism: Chaetodon trifascialis; assembly: GCF_039877785.1. NCBI lineage: Eukaryota > Metazoa > Chordata > Actinopteri > Chaetodontiformes > Chaetodontidae > Chaetodon > Chaetodon trifascialis. The sequence continues at coordinate 15,917,255 of NC_092066.1, forward strand.
TTATGGCTGGCGACCACAAAGCCAAAACGGTTCATCATCAATAAATTCCCCAAACTGCTGAAATAACATTGTGTCACATTTAAAATGAGTTATTGCCATTTTATTCCACATCCCTTGTCTGAGCTGAGAACCGAGAATTGGATATTTATATTTATTGTGTGTGTGTTTTCAGATTTTTTACAATGATGTATTGACTGCTGTTATTTTGACTCCACTTTATTATCCTGAATGTTTTTTCCTCTGTATTTTATGTTATTTGCTGATGTTATCTTGGCCTCCTGTAAAAGGGATTTTTAATTTTAGCGAGGCACTTTGCTGTAATGAAACTGAAGAAGAGAAAAAGGTCAGCTAAAGTATCATGTATGGAGATTGTGAGGCGACACCTCAACTTATCAGCTTCATACACACAAATGCACGTCCAGGTGGATGACTTCCTGCAGGCTCTGGTGAACTTTGACAAAGAGCACATCCCCGAGGCCACAGTGAGGTGTGTGAGAGAGGAGCACCTCAGCGACCCGGAGTTCAACCCAGAGTTTGTTCGTCAGAAATCCTCAGCTGCTGCGGGGCTCTGCGCCTGGGTAATCAACATCGTACGCTTCCACGAGGTACAGAGATGTTCACTGTCTGTCACACATATTTAGTGTCATGCAAGCTAAGACAGTGTGTGATGTTTTTCAATGTACAGCACTGCGTTCTTGTTGTTTGATCGGTTATTTTCTCTTTCCCCAACTATCGTGCTGTCCTGGATAGATTTTTGTAAGTACAACACGCTTTGTCGCCTTTATATTATTGGATTTCACATGTACAGTGTGTGCATGGGATTTTATGTCATCATAGAGAAGAAGTTCCTTTGTGGTTTACTGATTAAAGTAAACATGCACTTCTAAATGTAGCTAATGGAACTGTTTTGGTAATGGACCCATCATAATAATGGATATTTTTGGGTCGCACTGCTGTGTGTGTTTGTTTATTTTGTCTCCAGGTATTCTGTGAGGTAGAGATGAAGCGGATGTGTCTGTCGCAGGCCAATGCTGATCTGGCTGAGGCTGCTGAGAAACTGGAGGCCATCAGGAAGAAGCTCGCTGTGAGTCTGATTAAACCACGTTGATTAGAAATGGCAAACCTTTAGATTTTCAGAATGTGACTGTGACACATGGCTGCTCTTTCTTATAGGTGCTACTGGCTCTGCATAATTTTACTTTTTTTGGTCTTTAACAGCTTGCACATGTCGTTAAGCTAATTTTCAAACATTTCTATGAGATATTTTATTAAGGAACATCAAGGGCCACAAGTCATCATATTTTTGGCTGTTCCTCTCTTTATCAGGAGTTGGACAGCAGCCTGGAAACTCTGACAACAGCGTTTGAGAAAGCCACATCAGAGAAACTACGCTTTCAAGAAGAGGTCAACCGCACCAACAAGACAATAGAACTGGCCAATCGGCTGGTCAAAGGACTGGAGGTGGGCACACCAGCAACCAATGAAACATGCTTCTTAAAGTAGCTTTAGTGCAACATGTTGTAAACTGTACACACTTTTTAAACATTACCCACAGTGCTGAACTGTTTTGGAAATAATACCCGAGTGTCTCCCTGTACACTGTCTGTGCATGTTTCAGAGTGAGAATGTGCGCTGGGCCCACTCAGTAGCTCAGTACCATGATCAGGAGAAAACCCTCAGCGGGGACGTCCTCCTGACTGCAGCCTTCATCTCCTATGCTGGCTCCTTCTCCAAGAAGTACAGGAGAGAGCTGCTGGACAACCTCTGGATGCCTTTCCTGCGCAGCCAGAAGGTCAAACACTTAAATATTTTCCCAGAATTATTCTACGATGAAAAAATATTCAGCTATCTTTACATTTGATATGAAAAATGTGCCGCCCTTTCCTTCTTTTCCTCCCTCTATCATTACCCCAGCTGCCTGTTCAAGAGGAAATTATGTTTAGATTTCCATGATGACATCTCTTCATATTTTGCTCATTTCTCCTTATCGTCTCTCCATCAGATACCCATCCCCATGACAGAGGGCTTGGATCCAGTGTTGATGCTGACTGATGATGCAATGGTGGCCCAGTGGAACAATGAAGGCTTACCAGGAGACAAAATGTCCACTGAGAATGCGACCATACTCACTAACTGTGAGCTGTAGCATTAAATACACTACATCACATCACTGTACGATTTATAGCAGGCAGCATGAACTGTGCAGTGCCGGGTTTGCTCATTGATAATCCACTCTCCATGTCGGTCATGTGTGTATTGCTTCAGGTGAGCGCTGGCCTCTCCTAATTGACCCTCAGCTGCAAGGCATCAAATGGATCAAGAGTCGCTGTGGCAGCAGCCTCAAGGTTGTCAGTCTAGGGCAGAGAGGGTGAGTGTGGACAAAAAAACTTTCATTTTTTTCACACACTAAAAACACATTCATTGCCATTCTCGCCCTGTCCATCCAATACCCTCTGACTTTTTCTCCTGTCCCAGTCGTCTCTCTCCCACATTCAGCCTCCTCCTCCTCACTGCCCAGCTGCTCACCTTTTTCCAATGTTAAATGTTGTTCCAGCTATGTAGATGTGATAGAACAGGCTGTAGTGGCAGGGGACACTGTCCTCATAGAGAACCTTGAGGAGACCATTGACCCTGTCATTGACCCTCTGCTGGGACGACACACCATCAAGAAGGGCAGGTAACAGAAGAGACGTACACTTGAGTGTGTGTCCTGTACACACAAAATGACTTCATATTACTTTTCTGCCATCTCATGCTTTACGCTTCCTCCCTCTGTACCACTCTCTCACAGTTGTATAAAAGTTGGGGATAAGGAGTGCTTCTTCCACCCGGGCTTCAGACTTATCCTCCACACCAAGTTGGCCAATCCTCACTACAAACCAGAGATTCAAGCCCAGACCACCCTCATCAATTTTACTGTGACCAGGGATGGTCTGGAGGACCAGCTTCTGGCCCAGGTGGTGAATCAGGAAAGACCTGACCTCGAGCACCTCAAGGTGGGGCAAATTAGGATCCTCTTTCCCTCAATGATATGGCAAATTGGTGTCCTGTTACAATATAATATATCATAATAGTAGTGTGGGCAAAAAAATATTTTTAGATTAGACACCAGCTTTGGTTTGGTTTACGTTGTTTTCATTAAAATTCCATTAAATCCAACAATGCTGATAATGTTTTTGTTTTTATGTCAACTCCCTGCAGAGTGAACTGACCAAACAGCAGAACATGTTCAAGATTGAGCTGAAGCTTCTGGAGGACGAGCTGCTGACCAGGCTGTCTGCTGCAGAGAGCAACTTCCTTGGTGACAACGTGCTGGTGGAGAAGCTGGAGACCACCAAGCACACAGCTGCTGAGATAGAGATGAAGGTAACAGGCTCAATGTGTGTGCTCAGTTGTTGTGAGTTCACTAGTTTGGCATCTTTCATAAATTCACACCATATTTCCTCCCATGCTCCACCTTTACTTCTTCCATCTCTTCCTCTGCGTACTCCCTCCCTCCTGCCTTCTCAGGTCCTGGAAGCTAAAGTGAACGAGGTGAAGATAAACGAAGCCAGAGAATACTATCGCCCTGTTGCTGTCAGAGCGTCTCTGCTCTATTTTATCATGAACGATCTCAACAAGATCAACCCCATGTACCAGTTCAGCCTCAAGGTACAGCGTTAACAGCACACTGACAGCCTCAGCACTGACAAATTAAAGAGAAAGAAGCAGACACACACTTATTGACTCTATGTTAAAACCGAATGAAGATCATGTGGTAAACTATGGATAACCTACAAAGAAAAATACAGAAATTAATGTGCAATCTGTGATCCTGACCAACGACGTAATCATCTGAAAGTTCCTCCCTCTTGTTCTTAGGCCTTTAACGTGGTTTTCCATAATGCGGTGGCAATGGCGGAAGCTTCTGAGGATGTGAATTGCAGAGTAAACACTCTCATAGACTGTGTTACCTACTCCACCTTCAACTACATCAGCAGGGGGTTATTTGAGAGAGACAAGCTTACCTTTACTGCACAGCTAGCCTTCCAGGTGTGTATGTGTCTGAGTCACAGTTAGAGAGAGTGCGTTTCGACCCTGACTGTGTTCTTGCTCTTTTAGTTGCTCCTGATGAGTAAGGAGATAGATGTGCGAGAGCTGGACTTCCTGCTACGTTTTAACATCGACCACAGCTATGCCAGCCCCCTCGACTTTCTTTCCAACTCAGCGTGGAGCGCCATCAAGGTGCATGCACGCACGCATCCGCTCAAGAGTTGATTTTATTTGTTTATTTTTGCTGTGTCACATTCATAAATGATGTTGTCAAGCACCACCTGCTGCCCCTTGTCTGTGCCCAGGTGATGAGTTTCACTGATGAGTTTCGTGGTCTTGATCGGGACATTGAAGGCTCTCCTAAGCGCTGGAAGAAGATGGTGGAGTCAGAGTGTCCAGAGAAAGAAAAGTTTCCTCAGGAGTGGAAAGGGAAAAGCTCCTTGCAGAAACTGATCATGATGAGAGCCCTGAGACCTGACCGCATGACGTATGCTCTCAGGTGAGGAGGGTTTTCTTGATTTCTCTTATCTATCAACTCTTTCCCTCATAACACATTTGCATTTTGCTTGTCCTTTTAGATTGTGCACTTCTATCAGTTTTTATGTAAATCTGGACCATTTCTGTTCTTCCTGTTGGCATACTGTAGGAACTTTGTGGAGGAGAAGCTTGGGGTGAAGTATACAGAGGGCAGAAAGACTGAATTTGCAAAGTCCTTCAGAGAAAGTGGTCCTGCCTCACCCGTGTTCTTCATCCTGTCCCCCGGAGTGGACCCACTTAAAGATGTGGAATCACTAGGTACTGTAAAGAGAGGAGCTGTAAACATGCACAGGCTGCATACACTCAAACACATATCACTTACTCAGACATGTCTACTGTTTTGAGTGTCCCTGGGCTTTTAGAAATAGCTCCAGTACTATATATTACATTGGCATAGTGATAAAAGAATGATCCTTTTGCAAATGAATGCAGAAAATAAATACAGGATGTGGGAAGAGGGGCAGAAATAACTTCTTTTGAAGAGATAAAGGCTGTATCTCTGTGGCTGTATGATCACATGAAGATTTTTCACAAGGAGGAGTTTTAGTCTTCATCAGCATGTAGAAAGACTTAAATTTAATCTTGTGTGTCCTCAGGAAGGAAGCTGGGTTTCACGATCGATCTTGGGAAGCTTCACAATGTGTCCTTGGGTCAGGGCCAGGAAGCTGTGGCTGAGGTTGCCATGGAGAAGGCTGCCAAGGAGGGTCACTGGGTTATATTGCAGGTCTGATTGAAGGAGAGATGGGTTTGCTCTGAATATTTGAATAGATGGACCTGATGTTTTAGCACAGGGTAGAAACACTTGACTGAATAGTAATTGAGAATAAATGTAATTTCTATTCTTATTTTAAATAGTTTATAAATTATGAATGAGAAGTTTTTCTCTGGATACTGTAAAAAGAGTTTCTTTGTTTGTTTTCATTCACCTTCCTGCAGAACATCCACCTGGTTGGTCGCTGGCTGGGTTCACTTGAGAAGCTCCTGGAGCGCTGCTGTGAAGGCAGTCATCCAGACTACAGAGTGTTTATGAGCGCTGAGCCGGCACCAACACCCCAGGAACACATTATCCCTCAGGTGGAAATACAGTGTTTATGCAGGAAGGTCATGTGATGAATGTAGACGCCCATTCATCGCACAGCCGCTGCAATGTGTGCCACAGTTCCTTACTTTGGTATGTGTTGGCATTACATACATATTTGAATCTTTTGATCTTACATGTTTTCCTCAGGGCATTCTGGAGAACGCTATCAAGATCACCAATGAACCTCCCACAGGCATGCTCGCCAATTTGCACGCTGCGCTGGATAACTTTGACCAGGTGAGAGACTGCTGCTTTGTGCACGTCATGCTTATTTGTGTATTTATTTATTAATTCATTGGCCTCTCTCTAGGACATCCTGGACCAGTGCAGCCGTGAGCAGGAGTTTAAGACCATCCTCTTCTCTCTGTGTTACTTCCATGCCTGTGTGGCAGAGAGGAGGAAGTTTGGACCCCAGGGTTGGAACAGAAAGTACCCCTTCAACACCGGAGACCTGACAATATCAGTTAACGTCCTCTATAACTACCTGGAGGCTAATGCACAGGTGGGATGTGTTTCTGGTATTCTGAGTGGGAGAGACGGTGCATAACAACATGATGAGGATAAGAAAGGCAACTATTGTATTGGCAGTGATTTTCTTCATGATTATGATGATGAAGGTGCCTTGGGAGGACCTAAGGTATCTGTTTGGGGAGATCATGTACGGAGGACATATCACTGACGACTGGGACAGACGACTCTGCAGAACATACCTGGAAGAATACATGCAGCCCAACCAGGTTTGTTCATGAGCCAGAAAATACAAAGAGAGGAAATGTGAATGTGATTCTCCCTCATCTTTATGAGGTTGAGTGTTGGCAAGGAGTCCTGTGTTCTAGCACAAGAGGACCAAATATGAACTGGCTTTGGTGCAGACAAAACATGGCTGCCAGATTTAACTGTGTTTTTGGAGTGCAGACTTGGGACATTTTGGGCTGAGAATCAGTTCCAGTTAGCAGCAGTTTGGCTAGTTCTGGGCCAGAGACTGTACATGCAAGCTAAAGAGTGTCTGGCAACCAGACGTGCCAGATTTATACCAAGAAATTTTGGCTACCTGGGCTTGGATCATTTTAAGTTTTGTACTGTCAGGAATCTGAAGCTAAAAATTTACTGTTTTCTCCCAGTTTGACCGGAAGCTTGCTTTGGCTCCTGGGTTTGTCGTCCCATCCAACCTGGACTACCAGGTAACGAGAGATAGATATTTGAGGAAATATTTCCTTGAAACGATTTAACTTTCATTGTCAGATATCGCCAACATTTAACTGGCCTGAACAGAAGTATAGCTGCACCTGCTGTGTTTTTCTGTGGTTAGAAACACCTGTTTATCCTTGCATAAAGAAAGGTTAAAGTTCCATAAGTTAAATATTTCTGACTGTAAAACACTTGGAATGAAAGAAACCAGTGTATTTTCTTTTAAATAAATGACAATAACCAATGATAGCATTCACCATTTACTCTCCCTACATCTCCAGGGCTACCATGATTTCATAGATGAGATGCTGCCCCACGAGAGCCCAGTGCATTATGGGTTGCACCCAAATGCAGAAATTGAGTTCTTGACAGTAACATCCGATAACCTTTTCCACACTCTGCTGGAGCTGCAGTCTCCTGATGCTGTGATGGGGGAGGGAGCCACACAAACCCTGGAGGAGAAGGTAGCTACACCCACATGTTCAACTGATTGTTTATGACACTTCTTTACCAGTCAAATCTTTCAGTTACCCACAATGGCAGCAGTTTTAGATTACTCTAATTCCATTAATTACTGACTCAACCCTTCGTCAGGTGAAAACAATTTTAGATGAGGTGCTGGAGAAGCTACCAGAGGAGTACAACATGTCTGACATCACCTCTAAGACAGCTGAACGGTCCCCGTACATCCTGGTCTGCTTCCAGGAGTGCGAGCGCATGAACGCACTCATCTCTGAGATAAGGCGCTCACTCAAGGAGCTTGACCTGGGACTCAAGGTGTGTTTATACCTTTGTGTGTGTTTGTATGTTTGCACAGTGCAGCTCTCAACATGCACTGTATGCAAACATACAGTATGTAAATGCTACATGTTGCACTGCATTCACAGTGATGTAACAGTTAAATACGTCTGTCAAAGGGTGAACTGGCCATCTCCTCTGAGATGGAGAAGCTGCAGACTGCCTTGTTCTTTGACAACGTCCCCGATACCTGGACCAAGCTGGCCTACCCCTCCATCTACAGCCTGGCTGTATGGTGTGTGTGTGTGTCAGTATGTGTGTGTATCTGTTAAAAATGTGGGGGGATACATTTTAGAACTCATGCTTTTGTTTTGCTTTTTGTGTGATCTACTGTATTTAGTCATTAGTAAATGTAGTTAGTGTGTTACTACACTTTGTCTGCAAAGGAATAGAACTAGTTGTTTGAGATACTGCACTGTTATGCATTACGTACTGATTATCTACACTAGCTATAAGAAATTCATGTTGTGTGTGTGTGTGTGTGTCAGGTATAATGATGTGTTGCAGCGTTGTAAAGAGCTGGACAGCTGGACTCAGGACCTGTCTCTGCCTAGCGTTGTCTGGCTGTCTGGACTTTTCAACCCACAGTCCTTCCTCACTGGTAACACTCACTCGTGCATACAGATAAGAGCACTGCTCCGGTTTGAGTGAAATATTTTCCCATCTCTCCACTCATTTTCTTTTCTCTTGCATCATCCCTTGTCCACTCTCGCTTTGCAGCGGTGATGCAGTCTCTGGCTCGTAAGAACGAGTGGCCCCTGGATAAAGTGAACTTGACAGTGGATGTGACAAAGAAGTTTAAGGAGGAGTTCAACCAACCCGCCAGGGAGGGCGCATACATATATGGACTTTACATGGAAGGTAGTCAAACACTGCTCCATTTTATTGATGTGCAACATTGAGGGCCTGTTTTCCGTTACTGATCCTTGAGTGAGAAATCTATCTTCTTTAAGTGTGAGGGATAGTTAGGAAGTAATGTTCAAATGTGCTTGTTTTACCCAAGGTAATTCCATTTTTCCTCTCCTCTTCTGCAGGTGCTAGGTGGGACACTCAGGCTGGGGTGATCAGTGAGGCCCGTCTAAAGGATCTGACCCCGGCTATGCCTGTTATCTCAGTCCGAGCTGTGCCCAATGACCGCCAGGAGACCAGGAACATCTACGAGTGTCCACTGTACAAGACCAAGATCAGAGGAACCACATATGTCTGGACTTTCAGCCTTAAAACCAGGGAGAGGCCTGCCAAGTGGGTGCTGGCAGGAGTGGCTCTGCTGCTCAGTGTGTGAGAGGGAGTTCAGTTTCATTCCTTGTCAGTATGTCTCCTCGTGCTCTGCTCGGGTCAAGGTCTTATCTAAACAAAGTCAGGTGTGTGACATGTAGGCAACCTGTGCATCCCAGCTATAAATACCACTTGGTAGCCTGCATCCAGCCTCTTGCTGCCAGCTCGCTTTTATTCACAATTCTCCATACGTCCACAATAATAGGCAGTACAGTGTGAATAATACACTTCAACAGTAAAAGCCTTTATAGTAATTTTACAAGAATTAAGGATTATTTGAGACAATTCATCTTGTTTACTGTAATGGTTTTATCACAGAGACTTAGCCTCATAAAGAGAAGGGAGCTGACATGGAATTTGAGGGCTACAAGCACCTCTGAGAGAAGCTGAATAATGACATGAATAATGACTTCAGCTGTAAAACTGTAGAAAGAATGTCAAAAACATATAAAAATATCATGGAATGTGTTACTGTGGCAATAAATGTGGAGAAATCCCAAAATATAATAATAACAACCTGGCAAAGGTCATTCCAAATAATCTCTTTCCAATCAAGGGTTTTATCCTCCGGCCAGTTTAACAGGCCATAAAACTGGCAGCGTACCATCTTCCCCATTTAGATCTCAGCTGGGAGAGAGGGACAATTTGCTCTGTCCAGTCTGGACATTGCAATTGTACATTGTAGCAGCACAGAGCTTTGGACACTCAGAGCAGCTGTTAGGGTCCTACAATGGAAAGAACAAGGGCCAGGCACTGTCTAAACAAGGCTTATAAAGCAGCAGGTAAACCTCTGATATTATCTGTCGTTCCACCCGGGGTGTGGCCACATCCTGGTGTTACTATCACTGATGTGTATGGTGGCATCCTGGACACCGCCTTGCACATTTTTGACCTTCTAATGCCTTAATGTGGCCTCTGGGTCCATGCTAGCATCAGTCATTCTGCCACTGGCCTCTACAAGTTGACCAGTAGGTGATTTTTGTTCCTTGTGGCACTACTGGTGTGAGTCATCCACTTTGTTTACTGCTGACTGTCAGTAAGGAATGAGGTTACAAAGGCAAGTATGGTTCTGTGAATTCCTGGATGACTGCCAGTCACTCTGAGCCTTTCAGGGTGAGCAGACTGAGGGGCTGGATGTAGGCCACCACCTGTTGTTTACACCTGGGACGTGCAGGTAGCCTGCACGTCACCCGTGTGACTTTGTTGTGGTAGGAGAAATATCCACTTTGTTTACTGCCACTGGCAGTCATTCAGGAATTCACAGAACCATTGCTGCGTTTGTTACCTCCATCTAGGGGTCAAGATTCAGAAGCTGAGAGGGATTTTATTTTGTTGGGAAAGGTAGGTGTGTCACCATGTGTTAAAAAATGGACCATCTCAGTTTACTTTTCATCCTTATTGTTCAATTTATGATATTTTACATATACTGCAATGTATTACTGGAAGATGCAGGCTCAAAAAATCACAGGAATGGAATCAGTTTCCTTTCTTTTTATTGAAAAATGATAAAATATACGGAAAGAAATGCCAAAAATTCACACACTAGATCACAGTTAGAACTGATAGAAGTCAAAGCTTGTTCTGAACAAACCAAATCTACAAACTACAAGGTTCTTTATAAGCATGAAAAAAGTGCTGCCTCATTAGAGCCACATTCAAGTGTGTTATTTTGTAACACTTGTACCTCTTACAGTATGTTATGCAGCAGTTTTAATAGCACATTAAATTACACAGGTGAAGTCATTCTGACAACATGACAAGACAACCTCTTGTTGTCTCTTTGCTCCTTCATACTTCACAGTACACATGGGTGTCGTATTCATCCATTCAATAAAAAAAGAATTTAACAAAAGAAATGTGTGTCTGCCAGCTGTTTGTCAACTGGAGAGCCTAACGCACATACCGTCGCTCGTATGTGCTAACAAGTCAAAATCTTTCTAGTTTGGCCTCTGTGTGTATTTCCTATGTGTGTCTTCTGTGCGTGTGTGTGCTCCTGTGTGTTTTCTAGTCACTGTCAGACCAGTCAAGCTCCATCATGTCCATGGCTGCAGTGGCCATGTTGATCTTGCTTCCGTGTCGCACACTGCAGCTCTTCACAGAGTTCTGATTGGACGAAGACCGCATGCTCACCTGTACCCCTGAATGACCAATGACCCCGACTTCACCTCTAATCTTTTGGCTTATTGCCTCACTGAGGTCACCTCGGACTCCCTGGACCACAACTCCCATGTCACTCCTGCGACCCCTGATCCCCACCTCACTCCTGACACCATGACCTACGACCTTCCTCACTCCCAGGTCACCTATATCCATGTCCATGTCACCTAGTCTCTCCATCTCCCCCATCTCATTCATGTCCAAAGATAGCATGTCCCCCAAGCCCCCCAAACCCCCATGAAGACCCTTAAACACGGTTGGGAGCCTGCCGCCTTCTATCCCTCCCTCCATCCCTCTTTCATCTAACCTGTCCCCCAGCTTTTCTATCTCCCATCCTCCCTCCGTCTCCCTCTCCCCTTCCGCCTCTCCAAACCCACCTGAGTATCCACGGACTATGGTGGTCACCCTGCTCCTCTGCATCCCCCCTCTCTCCCTGTCCCCTTCCTCCCACGTCCTCTCCTCCCTCTCCACTACACCTCCAGGGAAGCTCCTGAGTGTTACCTGCACCCTTCCTCCCTCCATACTCCCACTGTCATCTCTCTCCCTCTGGCCCCAGCTCTTCTCCTCCAGGGTTCCTTCCTGTTCCTCGTCCTCCTCTCCGAACCTGCCCTGCAACCCTCGGAGCATGGCGTGCAGCCTCCCGCTGTCGAGTGAACCCATCCCCCTCTCCAGCACCGCACTGCTGCCCCTCTCTGTGTCTCCGTTGCTGAGGGTGCGGAGGAGAGAGCTGACGCCAGTACTGCTGACGCCAGCACTGCTGATCCCTGTGCTGTTCGAGTCCTGAGAGTGCGAGCGGAAGAAAGAGCCAGAGGAACCGATGGACATTGGTGTGAAGAACTGATGAAGCCAGAGAGAAGGAAGGAAGAGGGTCAAGATCATAAAAAGGTACTTTTTTATTTTGTTTTTAGCTGTCTAAACAGATTTACTCCACTTCCACTTACAGGTGAGATGTTTGAGCGCTCCATGAGTAGGGAGGTTGGGCTGGGACTCATGTTGGACCTCTCCATCAGCCTCTCCTCCCACAGTCTGAGCCTCCTCTCCCTCTCTTCCAGCTCCTTCTCTTTGGAGTAAAGCTCTCTCTCCAGCTTCCGAAGGCGCTCCAGGGTCGACTCAATTTCACACCTGTAGTATGTGCACACAGACAGAACATCATGTCATCTTCTGTGACTTCGTACATGCAGATGTGGTCAAGTTTTAACAGCAACTTTACTGCCGCCAACATACAACAAATGACAGCTTCATTTTCACAAAGAAACTGAAAGTGAGGAATATTTCCATAGCACATGCATGTGCTGTTGACTGTCATTTCATGTCATTCCATCCATCCATCCATCCATTATCTATACCGCCTATCCCTTTCGGGGTTGCGGGGGGCTGGAGCCTATCCCAGCTACAATGGGCGAGAGGCGGGGTACACCCTGAACCGGTCGCCAGCCGATTGCAGGGCCACATACAAGGACAAACAATCACACTCACATTCACACCTACGGACAATTTAGAGTCATCAATTAACCTAATGAGCATGTTTTTGGTCTGTGGGAGGAAGCCGGAGTACCCGGAGAGAACCCACGCATGCACGGGAAGAACATGCAAACTTCACACAGAAAGGCCCCGCCTGACCCGGGGATCGAACCGGCAACCTTCTTGCTGTGAGGCACGCGCACTACCTGCTGCGCCACCGTGCTGCCCTCATGTCATTCCAACAGTGTAAAATATTTAGCTGTAGTACTATCTGCTGCCACAAGAGGTCACTGTGAGAGTTGGTGAGTGACTGTGAACCTGCATTCACAAACACAATCAACCCTTGCAGCAGCTAAATATAGACCGATCTGACGCACAACCATACCTCCTCCTGTGTTCCTTCCATACCTCCCTATTCATTCATCCCGCCCCTTGGCCTCCCTCACTCCTCCTCTCTGCCTCCCCTTCCCTTATCCAAGTTTTTCCACCCATACCCAAAACTTCACTCAGAATTGATTGCATCGCAGTACTCATGTAAAATATGCACAGAATCTCGCACCTTCTCTCTGCTCCATCCCCCACCTCTCCCCCTCTCCCCTCATTCTCACCCCCGTCATCCGTCCACTCTCGATACACGCTTTCCTTGCTGTGTCTCTCGTGTTCAGTGTTTTAGAGTTCACAGACAGCCAATACATTCTGTTCCTCCCAGAACTTCTCCTCATTTTCAGCTCACATTTGATTTCTCCCCTACCTCTGTCCCTCTCTCCCCCCTGCTCCAACCCCTCTGTCGTTCTCCCCATGGAGGAGCGAGGGCAGAGTGGAGTGGAGGAATCTCTTCCATGGACACTTTCCAGGGAGCTTATTATAGACTGAAGTGGAGCACAGGGTAACACATTCAAATTCTCTCCTGAGCTCTGAGTCCACAGAGCTGTGTATGTATGTGTGTGTACATGCTGGCACGTGTGTGACTATGTTGAATGTGTGTGTTCATGCATGTTGAGTTTTATTTGGAGTACAGTCATTCACAGGCTGCATTTGTCATTCTGACAAGAGACCAAGACTTTAGTGTATAATACTCTGAGAAAATTAAACAAGACACCTTAGTCTCAGACACAGTGCAGATACACTCTGCGTTTTCTTTCGGATGTCTGCAAGACTGTATGTGAGTGTGTGCGTACCTCCACTGGTCCTTGTTATGTAGGAAGGAGTTGCACTGGTCCGGTAGTCTGCTGTCGTTGGCCATGGTCTCCAGGGTTGCCAGCACCTGTTTGAACTGTGGACGCTCCTGTAGGTACATGTAAGCACACAGGATAAAATAACCAGCTGACACACATGTTTTTAATGTCTTTAAAAGTGTACAAGTACAAGTGAGGCATAAGATTAACAATTGTATCCCTTGTCCATCTGGCTTACCTTTGGGTCTGCTTGCCAACATTTCCTCATCAGCTCTGCAAAACTTGCTGGACAGCTGGTGGGGATGGTCAGCCTCTAGATACCCACAAACATGCAAATACAAGAAGCAGAAGCCTTTACTTTTAACAGCAAAGTCATGTCAGACCACATCAATTTTAAGTCTACTTAAACCCACTGACAACCATCAAAAGCTGAAATGTGGCTTCAACCTGACTTTTCTGCACAACAATCAATATTCAAGACTAAATAAGCAAAATGAAAGTTAAAACAAGACTCAGATCAGTTCTGTGAGGCAGTACTAAAGCACAGTGGAGCTTTGAGGCAAATGCTAATGTTAGCAGGCTAACTTGCTCACAGTGAAGATGCTAGAATGCTGATATTAACCAGGCATAATATTTGATATTATTATATTATTGTGAAGCCGGTGAAAATGGATGGATGGATGGATGGATGGATGGATGGATGGATGGATGGATGGATGGATGGATGGATGGATGGATGGATGGATGGATGGATGGATGGATATTTGCTTGCCAACATTTGCTATTTAGCAGCAAATGTAACAGAGGCTGATGGGAATGTCATTAGTTTGGTCAATATTTAACTAATTTAAATCTGACCTGATGATGGCGCTGCATGAAAAGTCGGGGGATCACCAAAGTTACTGCAATTCATCCCGACAAGGAACATCAATGTTTGTACCAAATGCAAAGGCAAGCCATAATTTTAGACATTTCACAGTGAACAGTGAAAAATGTCAACCTGGGAATCAGGGCACCATGAAAACCTAGAATTTCATGGAAATCCAACCAAGAGACGTCAAGACAAATCATTTAAAGCCAAAGTTGTCGACCACATGGTAGCGCTAGAGTCCCCTTGTGTGGCTAAAAGCATTTTAAGGTATCATTTATTAAGAGTTTAACACTCCTCCTCTCAGCTAATTCATCAGGACTGTGTGGGTATGGTTTGATCAGATTTGATTGACAGTGGCCTGGAAGCACAAGTAAACAGCCCCACAGCTGTCATCTCATTATGTCATCAAATCCTGATTGGTTCTCAGAAGTAGATGACATCAATGCACAAACAACAAACCTGTGAGTAGAGCTCAGAAAGAAAAAACATATATATAATGTGTTTTTTTTATGTTTAATATATTTAAAATTCTGTTGCACATTACAGACCAAGCTCTTATAAACCTAATCATGTTTTAATGTACAATCTACAGTTAAGTGGCAAAGTGTGTGTCGGTCCCTGTTTATCTTTCTGTAAATAAGCTGCAGGAACAACACTGAACCACACTAAGCCACTGAGATAGTGCCCCTGCATAAAAGATCCTCTGGCATCATCAAAGGTCTGAATGAGCCCAGACAGCTCCATAGTACAGCGCAGTAAGTGGAAACAGTTTTCTCTGGGGATTAATCCTAAAATATCACTGACTCTGAGTGGAGAGAGGGCAAGTAAGAGGGTCAGGAAGAGAGGTATAGCAGCAGAGGGGAAAATCATGGGGAGACTGGGAAAGAGAGAGAGTGAGTTATTTAGGGAGAGTATTTGGAGATTAGCCAACAGCTACGCAGGAATCATGTTCTCAGAGTTGTTTGTTGGCCCCTTGTGTTTGTGTGTGACTGTTGAGGGGGATTCAGGCATGTCAGAAACTGAAACACACACACTGTATGACCATCATTCCCCATCTCCCATAAACCTCTTGAATCTCCCTCTTATCTATACTATCTTTCCTCTTTCCCCCCTTTCTCTCTCTCTCTCTCTCTCTCTCTCGTAAAGGCTTTAGCTGGGAGGGGGGGTCTGGCCGAGCTCCACTGCTGTGTATCCAGGCCTTACAAGAGCAGAGAACTGACATCAGGCCTAAAAATACCCAGCCTCAGCCTCACCAGCTCACAGTGGAAACCATGAGAGCATCGCATTGTTCCTCCGGCCTTCTCAAACTCTGGTGGGTCTACATGCTCACAGATCAGAAAGGTGTGCTCAAATGTGTGTGTGTGTGTGTGTGTGTGTGTGTGTGTGTGTGTGTGTGTGTGTGTGTGTGTGTGTGTGTGTGTGTGTGTGTGTGTGTGTGTGTGTGTGTGTGTGTGTGTGTGTGTGTGTGTGTGTGTTACCTCTTGTTTTTCCACCACCAACCACGCAACCTGCAGTCCTTCAAAACCTTTGAAAGGAACTTCCCGAGTCAGCATCTCCCACAGCACCTACCCACAGAGCAGACTGGTTCAGTTCAGACAGACATGATTTCTTTGACGGGCTGCTGGTAGCTCCAAACACTTCAGAGGTACGTCTCCTGGGTAGTTGTGGAGATGTCTTAATACACAGGCACCACTAAAACAAACAAAACCCAACGCAGCGTGGCGAGGAAGCGTTTGAAATGAATTCACACTAGTGCTGCCACAGTAGCTGACACCAAACAGTACTTTTCTGATACTTTATTTGAGGAATATACTTTATTTTTGTCATTTAACAAAAGAAGTCAAACTTCTCAGATGTTAAATGTTGAAATAAGACAAGAATCTGTCCTTAGTAAAAGTCTAAAATGGCAAAATTATTTAGTAGAGCTGTCTGAGTAAGTAAAGACTGCAAATCTGAGGAAGCATTTAATTCCAGCTGTCAGTACTTGACAGTTTTCAAGACTCTGTACTACAAATGATTGAGGTTTGATTTCCCGGTCTGATATTTGTACAGTGCTGAAAACTCACCACGCCATAGGAGTAGGTGTCGCAGGTCTCAGAGACAGGCAGGCTCTGAATGACTTCGGGAGCCATCCAGGGAAAAGTGCCCACCACCGTCATGTGGGTGGTGTGGGACAGGAACTTAGACGCCCCAAAGTCACAAATCTGAAATCCCAACAGAGAGAGCAGTGAGGAAAACGCCCAATGTCCTGCCTGCCTGAGCTGAATGCAAAGTCATAATATGTGTCTGTTACAAACCTTCAGCACTTTGTCTGCTGTCATTACCACTGCAAGAGAGAGGGAGCAGAGAAAACAGTCAGCATGTACCCCTGTTTCAATGTGCAGATGAAAACAAGCAGCGTCTGAGGGAAAAATCTGAACATGTTTCAGGTCATGTGTTACCGTTCCGTGACTTGAGGTCTCTGTGAATGACTTTGACTGGAGCTTCTGCGTGCAGGTAATGCATCCCTGTGAGGAGACCAAGCATTAAGAATTAGAAACTGCAGCCTTTAATGTTTACTCTGCTCTGTTCTGGTGGGATTTTCCTCCTAATTTAGTTGCAATTTCAGTGTAAAATATCTTGGTTTGAACTCACTTTGAGGTTAAACCAGAAACCCAGTACTTTGGAAAAAGCTTGTCAGTGTTTAACAGGTTAGAGACAGTGATTAGGAGGCAAATAAGCTGTAAACCATAAACTCTGGTCAATGATAACTGGAGTGTGACAGTAAAGAAGACGCTCGTATCAGAGCTCCTAACATTGAGTGGCTTGATATCATAAGCCAAGCGATTCAACCTTGACATGGATCTATTTTTCTTATCAATATCCTCATTCCTTCAGGTGTACCTTTGGCTATCTGTATGGCCCACGTCATGATCTGCTCCATGTCCATCTCCTCACTCTGCTCACTGGAAAGGTACTCATACAGAGACCCTTCACTGGCATATTCTGCAGGAACACACACAGACAGAAAAGCAATGGTCATCATGAGAGAACGGCTGAAAAGAGACATCGAGTCTCGCAAAATTCTGGATGAAAACATCAGTGCAGACATGCCAGGAGGTTAAGGTGTGACACTGTTTGAGTTTACAAACTGGTTATAGCCTGGAGAGTTGAACATGCAGGAATCTCTCCCTTTACATGTCTGCAAAATGCATTTTACTGTTAACAAGCCCATCTCCTGAACCAGCTCTTCCCCATGCCTACTGTACTTTATTATTTTTAGTCAGCGTTGGGCTCTGTTCGACTCGGCTGCAGTGAGAATTGTTGCTGGACAAGTCTGTAGTGGCGTGTCAGTGCTTTATCTTAACCACATGACCCCATCCAAGGTTACAACCACATCCAAACATGCTGCTCTCAGTTACAAATGTCCTGCCAGGAAACACAGCAAGAAGCAGCTCTGAGTCTACACCAATACTTCAAAACACACACATAAACACTTGTCTGCCATCGGAGCATGTGCTAACGTGTGTGTAAGTGGCACTTCTAGGATCAAATACTCACTAATAAAGCTAATGCACACACATTGGTCTAGTTTTATATCTGCCGTGACCCTAACCTAACCTTCATGTCTCACCTTAAACCTTGACCTGACCTGATGTTACCTTTACCCATTAGGTTGCAACCCCCCAAAAAATAATATATGTTTTAATTTGTAGAGCACTTTTTCAAAAGATAACTCTTATCTGAATGAAATTATGGACTGAAATACTCCCACAACCACATGTTTAGGCTGTATGAACATCTGAGAGGATACATGGATCTCACACGCACGCACACACGCGGGGTCTGACCTGTGACAATGCCATAGTTGGGAGATTCCAGCACGGCTCCATAAAACTGAATGATGTTCTTATGACTCAGGACACTAAGAATCTCAGCCTGGACGGGGAGACAAGAAAAAGATAAACAGAGGGATATGAACAAAAATCTTCCTTCAGTTTTTCAATATCTGACACCAGCAAGGAAACGTGACCTTGTGTAAATCATTCCTGCGAGGCCGTAAACCTCGAAGGTGGAGCGTGCGACGTGTTTTTGAATTTTAAAGTTATTCCTGACAGTGTCTCCGGGATGCCTGGACTGAGGTCTGGGGCCTTTTCATACCTCAGGTTGAGTCTCCAAACCCTCCACACTGGGGTGACAAACATGCCATTAATCTGAGCTGACAGGTCAGTCATACCCTCTGAATATGTGGAATATGTAACTGTTGCCAAGCAACATAATAACGAACCATCAATTATGAAATCACACAAAAACTGCAATTTAACACAAAATATTTTCTCAATAGAGCGAAGAGTGATTTATTTTATCACTTCTATTCCCATCTTTTCCTCCATATGTGAGGTTATCAGTGTGTGCAAACATCAGTTTGTGCACATGCAGTTTTACATTTGGGAATGCAACTAAGTACATTTACTCAAGAGATATATAAGTACATGCTTGAGGTACTTTTATCTGAGAGCTATAGTTGCTGTATCCGTTGAATATAACACATTGTGCATAAGTTCTTTTACTTTGATGCTTTAAATACATTTTGATGCTCATGCATCTGTACTTTCACGTCAATAAAATTCAAATGCACTTCTAATAGGGCACTGTTACAATGTGATGTTGCTATTTTTACAGATCTGTACACTCCGTCCACCGCTGTGTGGATGTAATGTTCCTGCAAAGATCCACGTTTAAATCGGATTTTGATGTTGGCAGGCAAGTCCATTTCACGTGAAGGGTTGCAGTCAAACGTTCACAAAGAGCAATTCTCTCACAATCCATCAGTTTGTATTTACATATGAACCACACACACACACACACACACACACACACACACACACACACACACACACACACACACACACACACACACACACACACACACTTTTATGCATGTCTGGCCACCCTGCATGTGTTTGTGTGTGGGTGTGAGAGAAATAAGTCAAAATACAAATCAAACTCTGTTCCCCCTGCAGTTCTATGTATTGTGCATACTTTACATTACATTGTTTAAACCTGCTGCCACAACAATAACACGGTGCCCGATTCACCCACAGGTCACTTCCAGCAGTTTCCTGACACTGGACTGTGAGCCTTAATAACATGGAAGGACATTGTGTTTGGATCACCGTCAGGGTCATACTCGTGGAGAACCACCCGGGCATGAAGTGCAGCGCACAAAGGCCCGAATGACCACACACCTCGCCATAACACACAATGGGAGGAACAGGGGAGTGCTGCCATAAATGAAACGGCTTCATCCACAACGAGTGGGAGGAGGAGGGCGGGGGACAAGGAGAGGTATGTTTAAGATAAACACTTGTTCAACGACAGACAACAGTGGAGGAGGGGGGAGGATGAGGGAGGGGGCTTTGGTTGTATGAGTCCAAAGAGAATCTGGGGAATTAATGATTCATATTGAAGTTTGGAGCAGCAGTGTGTCACAGATGAGTCCACAACTTAAAGAAAATAAAAATAAATCAACTTAAAAATAAATACTTTGGATCATAAAGCGATGTGTCTCTGCTGCACAAGAGTACGACTGCTGTGTGTGTGTGTGTGTGTGTGTGTGTGTGTGTGTGTGTGTGTGTGTGTGTGTGTGTGTGTGTGTGTGTGTGTGTGTGTGTGTGTGTGTGTGTGTGTGTGTGTGTGTGTGTGTGTGTGTGTGTGTGCTCGCTCCTTACCTCTTTGTCAATCTTCAGCAGCTTCTTCACAGCCACTTCCTTGTCCTGGGAAATCCACAGGGCTCTGTAGACGCTCCCAAAGCTGCCTCCTCCACAGTTCTCATAGAAGAGCAGGTCCTCATGCTTTATCTGCACAAACGACGAGCCAGGGGACGACATGGCATACTGACTCACGCACACACGGACACACACATACACACACAACACACAGCCCCAAAAAAGCGTGCACGCTCAACTACCGGCGCTGGCCGTCCAGATCAGCACGGAACGAGTGAAGGATAAGAAATAAAGAGAGGCGGAGTGGTTTCCTCCACAGGGTTGGGGTGGATGTTGTCAGTCAGCAGAGGAGACAGTCAGAGACAAGAAGCCAGAAAGTGCTGGAAAGAGAGAGAGAGAAGTTTGCTCCCTGTGAGTCAAGAGAAGTCGAAGCCCCCTCTGTCACTACCACACAAGGTGTTACATTGCCTTGTAGTGGGGATCCAGTGTAACTACAACACAGCATACACACACACATGCACAGAGCGTGACCATGAAGGGGAGGTGAGTGTTTAAGTGTGTCAGTGTGTGTGTGCAGTCTGCCTGTAGCAGACACACTGTTCAAATATGGTCACTGGCATCCAGGGCATTCCTTCTTCCTGGATAACTGTGGCTATATAAAGATCTCCATACACTACACACACACACACACACACACACACACATATTTACAGCTCTGGCCTATAGCGTGTCAGACATAATAAATCAGTTAGCAACAAGGTTGACTGCCACAGATAGCTTAAAGCCATCTTTCACACACACGGCATCTAAAAACACACACTGGAGACACCAGGCAGCGTGTTAGTCAGCCTGACAGGAATGACCCAGTGACACCATCAAGCAAGATAGCCCCGCTGACATCACTGAGCAGGGACAGGTGAGATCAGCTCAGGGAAGTTAGGGCACTTCTCGGTCGTTGACGGTAATCAAGCAGGAGAGGAGACTTAATGGTGATTCACTGGTTAAATAAAACATGACGGCTTGCAGCTCCCAGAAGCTGCAGTGAATCACTACACGCCATAGTGTAGAAGTGTTGGTTAAAATGAACAACAGCATTTGAATTTTAATCGTGTGTTCAGGTTAGCGCTGCAGAACCAAATTCAGAGGGGTTCTTCCTCTGGGGACATGAGCCCAGTAATCAGCCAGTTACACAATAAATTATCTTCTCTGCAAGTGTTCAACATTCAAGTTCAAAAATCTGCATCAAATGTTGTTACTGTCCATGAACTTGGTTTGTTGAGTGCAGAGTGATGATTCAGGCCACACCTGGCTGCAGATGAAAGGTCATGTGATGACCTTAAATGGACAGAGATCCTCAGGGCGGCATGAGTCAGTGCTGCAGCTTAATTCGCTCAGATCTAGCACTGTGCCAGCACTTGTGCACAATACAACCTATTTCTCATCCTCACGTCTTTCTCATTTTAAATTTCTAGTCATGAATAGATGGAGGGGGAAGAGGTAACATCAGAAGACCACATCCAGAAGTTAACTTATTCAAATAACAAAAAAAAAAAAAGTTCCATGATTTTCTGTTGTGCTTGGTGAAATTTGGGGCAACTCCAAGTGACGTCTAGTGCTCTGGATTTTAAAGGCATTGCCATCCGTCGTCTCCCCACCACTTGCAGAAACACATTTTGAAATCAAATGGTGAGCACTGTTAAATTAGCTATTTTTATTTACAAGGCAGACCACACATACAGTACAGTTACAGGCTGCTCTGGGGAAAGCCAGCCTCACAGCAGTTCTCGACACACACCATCACATCAAAAGCTCCTGAGATCAAAGGAAAATGAATGACACTTGTCAAGAACACGCTCAAGATCTACACCCACATATATAAAAGTAAAGTTACACGGACTGATCACGACTGGTAGAGATGAGAGTTCCCCTCACAGAAGAAGTTGCCTTTAGACTCCACATGTTGGATCAGTGTTTCCAAATCAAACAATCTGATTACACAGCTGACCTCAGACCAGATCGTACCAAGAAACTTCAACTAGAATAATTCTTGAGGAGTTGTGCTCCGATGCAAAAATAAAAGATAATACTTCAGTGACAGATCTGAACACTTTTTGCAATAACATTAGGGCTTTAATCTAATACTGTTTAGTAGTTTTGACGTGTCTGACTAATTAAAAGACACTCACATTTACCTAAAGGACATCAAATCCTAAAGATTTTCAAAGACTTGAATATAATCATTATGAAGTAAATAAGTACTTTCAGATTTCCTATTTATTTGTATACTCAACAGGGAGAATGAAGAGTCTAGGTTACTATGGTTTATGGAGTTTTCTGTCTATGAGCGGGACCGTCAGGAGAGTAAGGTTTGCTTTACAGGCAGGTACAGTAATATATTGTAAACTAGGGCTCGTTTGGGGTAGCACAACATTACAGGACACTCCGATAGAAATCCACTGTATAGAACACAAAGCCTATGAAGTTCAGTCATGCAGGATAGTGATTCCAGTTCTATACATTACAGTTCTATCTAACAGGTCCCAGACAGTAACAGCTAGTACGGTTAAAACCCTCAGAGACACAGCGACGAGAGAGCTGCTGAACACTTTCTGTCCAGGAAGAAGAGGCTTTTAATGGCACAGTAGAAGTCCTTGATCCAGAATGGTCCACAATAGTGCTGAAGTCATTGACGGTTGTGATTTGCTACTGAACGACCTGTTGTGTTGAGTTATTTGATCCAGGTAATGGTTGTGGAGTGTGTTTTTTTTATGCTAACGTCACAGAGAAGGCGATGGTGGTGGAAGATCTGGAGCTCATGTTCGCCGAGGCTCCATCCTGTAGGAGAGCTGCGTCAGCGCCCTCTGGTTGTCGATCACGCAGAGCTTCCTAACGTAACCCCGTACCTCCGCTTGATTTTTGTTGGGCTGGCATATGTCGGGATCTGACGCAGCAAGAGAGGGAACAGAAAAAATATGATTGGGAGGACGTGTGTGAGGCCAGCATGTAAATGTGTGCTGATGAGTAAAGAGCAGACTTACTGAAGGGTTGGCTTCTACAGTGCCTCACTTGGCGAATTGTGTTAGCTATAATACGCTGAATAGAGAAGAACACAAGTGTGAGTGAGTGACACATAAAACACACCAATAACATGATTCATTTGCCCTTTCAGTGTGCACAGAAACTCACCATTTTCTCAAAATTGACCATACTGTCAATGAAGGTCTTGTTGCCCTCATGTGTAAATGTCATATCTGGAAACAAAAGAAAAAATCAATTTAATGACAGCCATGTTCCTCCCAGAGTTCATTCCCATGTGATAGAGTGCCCGAGGTCTCCTCTGTCCTCCACATGAGTCGTACCTTTGAGAAGGAGGGGCATGAAGGGGATGATTGGCGGTTCCAGTTTGGTGACAGTGAGTCGGTAGGACCGGTGGTTTCTTGATGGGTCCTGGTACCAAACATACAAACTGTCAACGTTTCGGACATTCGGATGTTCAGATAAGCCAAATTACCCCCCAGATAAGACACTTTCTTAATTACTCATAGCTGTATAGCTGGTGGTGGAATGAATTCTGCTTTTACATTAATGCATGAGTAATAGTAATGTACTGATATAATACATAACGGCCATTTTTCTGCACTGAGTGTGTTTAATTTTATTACTTTACTAAAGTTGTACTTAAGTAACATTTTAACTGCCACACCTTTGCTTGTAACCAAGTATTTTCACAGTGAGATATTAGTACTTGGGTTCTTCCTTCTCCACTGCTCAATATATATTTTTTTATCTATCATCTATAGATTTGCTGCTACTCCATGCTATGGTGGTGAACAGAATTTCAGGCAACTCACCATCATACTCTCAAACTCCGCATAGAACTTCTTAAACTTGGTGGGGAGTTTCTGGCAGGAAAAACAGAAGATTTCAGTGTCGTACTTTTGCAATAGTGGAATACACTCAAGGTTCACTGAAGAGCTAGATGTACATTAGACTGAGTTTACCTCCCACGTCTGGCTCAGTCTGCTGACAGCAGGGTTGCTCATCCCCATGATGATGGCAAAGAATGAATTCAGGTTCTTAAACTCCCGACAGCTACGGACAAATATAAACACACAAGACATAATGCAAATGCAACTAAAGAAGAAGCATGTATATGATAACGTCTTCATCACAGTCCCCTGCAGGTCCTACTCACTGCGCAGCTATCTTGATGAACTTCTTGAGGAGCTGGACTCTCTTGCTGAGCTGTCCGCAGAGGCAGACCTCAGTGACCACCCACAGCTGAACCTGGTTGAACCTGCGCAGAAACAGGTCCAGATTGGCCGTGGTTCTCCTGAAGCTCTGCCGGCCAAACGTGTGGTAGAGCAGCTCATGCTGCAGAGAGGAGGGAGGTGACGTTAGGGGGAGCAGGTTTAGAGTTAATCCAGCTGACAGGTCCTGCCACCTTGCATCTATCAAGCTTTACTCCTGCAGGGGTTTCCTTGTGAAAAATCATGCAGCAACAAAAGTCTAAAATAAGGCTCTTTGCAACAGTGTACACGCTTGTACCAGATCATAGTCTTATCCTGAATTGTTTTTAGCCTGTGTGTGTGTGCGTGCTACCTCATGCACACAGCTGAAGAGCTCCCAGTCAAACATGGTCATCTGGTAAGCCAGGTCCTTAGAGCTCATCAGCTCAAAAGTTGACATAGAGCCTGCAGAGGGACCCTCCTGGTCCGGAAGAGGGGTCTGACACATGTACACAGATGCACACATTTGTGCATATTCATACACATATTTAAAAAAAATGGCACAGGTTCACACACATAGACAGAGTGTGATAGGCATTACTGTAAATCCGTTTCATTAAAGCTTCAGAAGTTCAGGGGAAACACTCATCTCTTACCAGACTGTTGAGCTGGTCCCGAGGACAAGCAAATAATCTCCCGTTGATGCTCAGAGAAGAAAACGCTGAGACGTCATTCGGCTTGATGATTAATTTCTCTGTGAGAAAAATGGAGATCGTTGAGTCTTCATCACCACACAGATCGGTCCCAACACTTACTTAAAGACAACAGCCAAGTTGGAGACCATTACTTTCACGCTCATTTAGCAAACTCTAAATCCTGCTTGCTGCATATGCAGTGTACATGGTATACACCCAGCTGACAGAATGTGTGCTGGGTCTGATCATCTGCAAGAAGCCACTGAAGTGACTGATAATCTGCCTGTTGTCAGAATCAACCTGTATTCTTACCACCAGAAGAGCTGAGGTGGACCAACAGGAGCTCATCGGTGGTGCCAAGTTTGTCGGCCACAGCGCTGATCACTTCTCTTCCCGTCGCTGCCACGGCAACCCGGATAGTCGTGTATGTGTGATCACCGCAGTACACCTTCAATAGGACTAATACACACACACGCAGATATAATACTGAAATGATGAATATTTGTTGGTGTGATGGCTGCACTGCAGGAAAGGTCAACAATCCACATTCACATCAACTTACTGTCATCTTGGTTCCTAATGGGCTGTTTCTTCTGCAGCCTCTCCTCTCCATTGCTAAACTGTCTTATTAGGGTTTTCTATTGGATTGGACACAAGACAGTAGTCAGCATCCGTATCACCATGATGAATGCAAAATGTAATGAAAACTTTTGTTCAAAACAATAGTCTGGACTTACCTTTTTTGAAGATTTGGCTTCTTCTGAACTACAAAATGTAAAAAGTGTAGAAAAACAAACCACAATGAAGAGAGCTGGTCCACAAAGCATCACAGTGAAAGTTTGACATCCACAAGCTGGGAAACATACTGCAATTTGACGACTTTCTCCAGGTCAGGAACCAAGTCTTTCAAAGCTCTCAACGTCCGAGAATCATTTGATAAACTCCCATACAACTCCTGCAGAGGAAGAACCACACTCAGACCGTGCATATAATCAGTGTTATGTTATTTACTCATATTTGAAAGCTTGCTTTGGTCACCTCAAGGAACGAGATTGCAGCAGGCTCCTCCTGTAGCATGTATGTGAGTGTGTTAGCCCAGCGCAGGGCCAGAATGACAGCCCTCCTCTTACTGTTGAGCGCATACTCCAACTTGTCCTGTTCAGGGCCAGGCGGAGATGCCGCATGGTAGGTGCACACAAGGTTAAAGAGAAATACAATGACGCGGATCTTACATTTCTGGCAGACAGCAATATCTCAAAAGCTGTACACCCACAGCTTGAATCTAAACGAACCGTCACTGCTGCTAGATACATATTTTTATGCACAACCCCAATTTATACCCAATCATGATACTATCACCTGTTACCAATGAGCCTGTTTAACCTGTGGAATGTTGTGAGGAAACACAACTAAATGCAATACATAGTTAAACCTTATTACTGCATCCTAGGTATCAGATCGGGGTACAATCATCAGTGGAGCAGTGGTAAAGCACAAGCAGCTGAACACATGCACCACAATGACTAAGACAATAAGAAAAGACCTTCTTGGCCGGGATTGCAACTTCTTACTACGGTGTGAAGGGAGGTGTGCACCCGGTGAGCAGTTCATTAGTGCTGGACAGTCAACTGCTGCTTCAGCACTTCCATAAGCAGAACCACTAAGTTGGACAGTCCAAGATGCTGTCAGTAGGACTGTGCAACAAACAACAGATGTGTCAACAACAGGCAGAAAGGATATTGTGCCATGAGTAGAGGGCACAGCTGGCTGTTGGGCATGAAGACGCAGTGCATGAGGACAAAATCATCCACTGCTGGGTCTAACAGATGGGAGGAAAAACACAGCAAGAGGGAAGAGAATGAGACGGGAAAGGAAGGGAATCAAGAGGGTCAAAAGGTGAACTGTGAAAATACCATCGTCATTAATCCATTTATCTTGCTTAACTCCATCCTTCCATCAGTCATTACAATGCATTTAATAGTGTGTGGACCATCCATCCATCCATTTTCTATACCGCCTATCCCTTTCAGGGTTGCGGGGGGGCTGGAGCCTATCCCAGCTTCAATGGGTGAGAGGCGGGGTACACCCTGGTCGCCAGCCGATTGCAGGGCAACATGCAAAGACAGACACCTAGGGGGCAATTTAGAGTCACCAATCAACCTAATGAGCATGTTTTTGGTCTGTGGGAGGAAGCCGGAGTACCCGGAGAGAACCCACGCATGCACGGGAAGAACATGCAAACTTCACACAGAAAGGCCCCGCCCAGGAATCGAACCGGCAACCTTCTTGCTGTGAGGCACGCGCACTACCTGCTTGCGCCACCGTGCCGCCCAGTGTGTGGACCATATCTGGTAAACATCTATTGTATCATATATTTATTTCTATTCAGCAACCTGGTTCATTGTGATGTATGTCCATTCTCATGGTCTCCAGGAAGTGCTCGAGAATCTTCTCCGGTGTTCCTGATATCACAGTGTACCTGCGAAAAAGGTGAGATGATGTGAAGAGCTTCATTTAAAAAAGTTCACTTTTGAGGGTCACACAGAGAGATATACATTCTACTGTTCGTCACACATACTTGATGCTTCCCAGGGTGGAGGCGCGGGGACTCTTTTCTAACACCAGCACAGGTTGTTCATGCTCTTTCAAGCGCACCGTGTTGGCTTCCACATCCTGTAAATACAAGACAAGATGCATGGACAACACCTGTAATATCACTCCATGTGAAATGTACGTGTGGCTTTATAAATGCAATACAACTCCTCTGCCAGAGGAGGGAGACAAACGTCATAGACAAGCTGCATCACCTGGCAAATAGTGCAGTGTGATGCTTCAGACAGCCCAAATGAATGAATTCAGACAGTGCTGAGTGGACAACATCTGACTTTCAGGTTTTTATCCTTTTACTTATCTGTGACTTTGTGAATGTACGTTGCTAATAACAGTATTTGTCACAGTTTGGACCAAAGGCAGTAATATGGTGCTGATGTGGCGGCACTTGTACCCCATCAGAGGACAAGTGTTCATCTCTCATTGGCTTACCCTGAGTATCCTGTTGAAGTCTTCCTTGTCCACACGAAGGAAGTGGCAGTTGTCCTCTCTCAGGACAATGGAGGCAGCACGAGGTGAATCTGTAACCAGGGCCAACTTCCCAAAGTCATCACCCTCGTGGAGTGTACACACCACACCCTACAACACACACACACATGCATGAATGCACATATAAACAAAAAAGCTCCGAGACACAAACAAGCTCAGACACAAACACAGTTTACAAGTCATTTTAAGCCCTGAAGGGAAATCTGAAAGGAGCAGGAGAACTCAGGACAGGGATGAATCATCTGCACGTGCGTGTGCAGAGTGCACGTGTGTATGTACATGTGTGATCAACGTGTATGCACGCATATAAGCAATGTAGAGGACATCTGCCAGTACAGTGCTTGTAAATCAGCGTGTAGTGTGAAATGTGCGTACAATCCCCTTAAGACATTTAATCACAGTGATGAGTCATGGTGAGCTGGGCAGAGTTTGCCAAACTCCACTGCTGGTGTTTCCCAGCCCCACAGGGCAGACACTGCTGCTCCGCTCCATGCAGACATGATCAGCTACACATTTTAATCCATTACTTTCAGATGAAGTACAGTATCACCCAATGAAGCAGAACGCTATCACAATGCTCAGGTCTCAAACAAACAAACATAAGCATGTAGGTGGATGAATGCGTTCAAGCAAGCGTGCGCACACACACACACACACACCTTGCCATAGATAACCACGTTGACGGAGCCCTTCTGGATGATGTACCATGATGTGCCCTCCTCTCCTTGGTTGAACACTGGAAGATAAAGTGGACAAACAGTGGGACGTGAGGCGAGAGCTGCAATTTGCATCCAAATGCATCCTGCTCCTCCTTGGAGTTACAATGCAGTCAAATCTGAACACACTGAACACATGATAGACATAATTTTAGATTACACTTCGAGAGGATATCAATTCAATTCAATTCAATTCAATTCAATTCAATTCAATTTTATTTATTTGTATAGCGCCAAATCACAACAGAAGTTGTCTCAGGACACTTTCCATATAGAGCTGGTACAGACCAAGCTCTTTTATCTACAAAGAAACCAACAATTCCTGGTTATATCATCATCTCCAATGCCCAACTCCAGGACATTTTGAAGTTTTCTTCAGTACCAAAGCAATCCAGTGATAGCTGTCTACACATCCATGGGTTAATTGCAAACAGGAGCTGCTAATTCAGCATAGTTTTAATAGTGCCAAAGTTGCCAAAATGTAATGCAACATTATTCTTAGTCTTTCCATCCCCCAACATCTCAGAATTGTTCAAGTATAGTTCCAAAATTTACAGTGTAATTATGCCTCAAATCAAAGTGATAAATAAGAACAGTATACTTAGTCCATTAAATTGACCTTTATTTGATGTTGCACTATCAATGTTTCTTTGACAGTAAAAAGCCTCATCAACATGGTTCTTATATTCCTGGAACAGTGACACTCGTCCATCAACATGCAGGTATTTGCCTTGTGTTGAAAACCAGGGAGTAGATGGAGGGTGTTGGGGGGTGCAGTGGTCTATATGGGGGGGCCACAGTGTGAAAGACTTTAAAACATGCGCTATATACACAAACGAGAATGCATTCTGGGACAAAGTGAAGACTCACACACTGTTCCAGCTTTTGCATGCGACTCAAAGATCACGACGCTCGCCAGTTCCCTCTTCACCTGCAAACCAGAGCATACTGTTTTATTTAGATGCACTGCAGAAACATGTGAGAGAACAGAAAAATGCACAGTTCAGGGTGTTTCTGGATTATTTAAATTGACCCTGGAGTCCTAACAGTCATCATCATGAGAATTTTAAGTTGCTGATGAATACCACTTAAATGGAAAAAGAATTTAAGCCCATTGTTTGTGAACCACTTAATGAGCATGAAAACAACAAAAACACTTCTAGAGCCATTACAGCCTTCAGGACTCCTCCACATGGTGAATGCTTGCAACACACAGCAGAATGGTATAAAATTGTGTCCAATTACACTGCTGAGAGAAAGGTTGACAGTGACTGCAGCTTCTGCCTGTGGTCTTAAAACCAAAAAGACCGTAGAAAGTGGCTCTGTAGAATTAACGGCTCTTCTCCGAAACCTGTGCTGTCCCTTTAAAAGAAAAGTGGACTGGCTGACTCACGGTGTTGGAGAGGTGAGCTAAGGCCTTGATGTGAAGCAGCTCATCATAGATGATCTCGAGGTCATCCCCTGTCCTCTGACCAGGCCTGCAGACACACAGAGGTTAGTCAGAATGAGCTCAACATGAAGATTTCATGCATGCAAAAAACAGTGATGACGCATGCTAATGCTAAAAGAACATGACTGTTTTGAAAGTAGTGCTGTTAGTGTATTACAGTATGTTGGTGTGGGCTCACACATCATAAGCATAACTGAAACAAGAAAAAATGGTGAAATGGTTGAATACGTTTTTTTGTTTTTTTTTAATTTTTATTATCATTGGTCATTACTGACGATTTCCTGAGGATCATGCGCAGCAGTGCGTCTGGGCCAATCTGAGCGAGGAAGAGAATGGTCTCTGGCAGCTCCTCCTCACTCTCCCTCTTCTCCTCCTCGCTAGGCAACGGCGTGTCCTCCTCCTCATCGTCAAGAAAGCGGTAGAACAGGTATTTGTCCTGAAAACCCAGCTCCTGGTCCACTGAGTCAAAAGACAGCAGTGAACACATTTTCAGCAACCAAAGTTGTTTTCTTCTCTCAGAACTAAATTTCAGACGTCTCCTTTGAAGGGTATGAATTTGAGATTCAATCTATATTTTATGTTGCTGCTTCAAAACTTCTAATTAATTTCCACATTGGTATTCACACTGACACTGCAGCGCATGGAATGAGACTAAACAGCACACACTATATGAAATCAAGAGAGAAAGACTTAGTTACCGTGGTTGAGCACCCCTTCTTCTAGTAGAGCCTGCCACATCCCAACAGCATGGGACCGTGTGAGAACACAGGCACTCTGCAGCACCAACCAATCCACCAGCTCTGTGCCGACACAGCATTGTCTGCAATGCAAACATACCACTAAAGTGCACTGAATTTTCCTAAAGCTGTTGCATGCATTTTCACAGCTGGAACTGTAGACAAACATACTCTTACCTGTACGTCTTGAGGTGGTACTTCCTGTCTCGGATCATGTGTGGGGCTCTGGACAGGATGGCGTTGCGGAGAACCTTCCCCGCTCTCTGCAGCTTCTCTGAGGGAATCTACAGAACGCACAGGAACACCAGGTTAGTTTAGTGAACTGATTGTGTGCCATGATCCAAAAGTCAGTAGTTGGGATCCTGCCGCCAGGCTGTAACATTTATACAGACAAAGGCAAGAGAAATAGCAATCTGAGACCACGTTCTGAAGAGAAGAAAACCAAAATGCTATGCTATCAGTTGGTCCTGAACATGGACAAACGCACTCCAGTATTTACACTGTAGACTGACTACAATAATGGCTTACATCACAATACCCAGGTCAGATAATATTACCAGGTTAAACAGCGTATGTGCAAATAAAACCAATAAACTCTTCAGTAAAATAGCGGGAAAATACCAATAAACCAACAATAAGATTGATAATTTTGACCTTTAACCATGAGTTTGATTGACATGCTGCAAGGGATGCATGCAAATGTCAGTAACATACAATACAGCACTACATAGCAGTCATACCAGTAAAAGTGTATCAAAACACTCAGTGCACACATACAAGCGAACACATCCTACACAGATCACACCTGCCCCTTACAAACAGAGGAGAAGGACAGATGTGTGTACGCGCACACAGCTGCTGGAGAAAACAACAAAGCAAGGCATGCTAATTGGGCAGATGGGACCTTTATTCTGTGTGCATGCATTAGCTAGCATTAGCATAACTACAGAGGATCACAGCTGTGAGTCATCACTTGTCTTGTCTCTGAACACACACACACACACACACACACACACACACACACACACACACACACACACACACACACACACACACACACACACACACACACCCCTCCAAATTCATTCTGGTACTCTGCTTCATTCACAAACATGAAAGTATGCAGCAGCGCACAATTTTACGACACTGTGGTCCAGTTTACTGTCTTCTCTCGACACTCTACAGTGTTGTGTTCTTGTTTTTCGGACAGTAACCTTCATTTGAAATAACAGTGACAGCATTTTTTCAAACATTAAAATCAATCATCTACTGGCCGGCTCTTTCTTGCACAACCCACCATGCTCTGTGCACACACATCTTCTGACACGAGTAGTGAGGCAAAGAAGAATCTAAGACAAGCTAAGGCTGCCTGGGACACACAGTATATTGGTTGTGAGTTTGGTTCATTCATGCTTTGTGTGCCGCGAGGAAGGACACAGCACCCTGAAACGCGTTGGCAGAGTTCATTTAAAAGATTGAGTTGAACTTTTTTCGCATTTCCCGTACAAATCCAAGACATTTGGGTTCCAAGCAGTGATCTGCAGAGAGTGTTTACCTTGTTGTGAGCTTTGTTCACAGAGTCTGAGTTCATGTTGTCTTTGTCTGTGAGTCCTGAGGAGGAAAAACTGTTGTCAGGCTGACCAAAATGAAGCTGAGTTACAATATTTATCATTATATATATATGATGTCAGTAATTTAACATATTACCAACATTTACAGTGTTTCTTTGTGTGTGTGTGTGTGTGTGTGTGTGTGTGTGTGTGTGTGTGTGTGTGTCTCTCTCTCTCGCTCTACTCACTGTCATTGTTGGATCCACTCTCCATAGCTCCATAAGGAGGGGCCAACAGTCCAGCCAAGCTCTGACGATACTTCTACAGAACAAACCGCACACAAGCGCACATCAGAATTGACTGATTGACAAAAATGTACACCTCTGTTATTGTGATCTTTTAGAAGACATCACCTATTAAACATCAAAACCCATTACTCATCACACACACACACACACACACACACACACACACACACACACACACACACACAGTGTTACTTTCAAGCACACACACTGCAAGTGCCCCTCAAAACAAAGCCCTTTGTACAACCAAGATCATTTACATGCAGAACAACTAACATTATATAACACACACACACACACACACACACACACACACACACACACACACACACACACACACACACACACACACACACACGCGCACACACACACACACACACACACACACACACACACACACACAACAGCAGCAGCAGCAGCAGCATTCAAACCAAGGTTAATGAGACTGTACAGATGCTGCTCTTACAGCTGTTACAAACAATAAACTGTGTTTGCATCTCTACAGCAGGGACACTGAAATACACACAGCAGGTCATTTTGAATGTGCCATTGCTCTTCTGCAACCTATGCCCTCTGAGGACTTCTCTGAACACACACGCACACACACACACTGAGGGAGAGACAGCGGGAGTATCTGTTTGACCTAAAGTCACAAAGTCAATGTCTCTCTTGCACACAAACACACACACACACACACACACACACACACACACACACACACACACAACCAAACAAACATTGCAAAACAATTTCTGGAAGTTTAAGTTACATTTTGTGAAAAGACAGCAGAAGTAAATAGAAGGACACATGACAGAGAAACATGATTTAGCACACACGCACAGCACAGAGTACACAGTCATACAGTGGAGGAGTCAGACTCACCTGAGGTAACACACTCAGCTGCCTAATACTGGAGGGACTGAAACCCCAGAGAGCTGCCCTCTGCTCCTTTACAACTCACACACAAGCCACCGGATAGCATCCTGCTCAAAACAAGCTGCTCTCCTCCTTTCTTCCTCCCCTCTCTCTCACACACAGTCACCCCAGTGTCTTTCTAAGTCTCTCGCTCCCCCTCTCTCGCCGCGATCGAGCCAACAACCGAGCCACTTTCTCTCACAGGTTACCACGGTGATCTGAGTCTCTGTGCTGCTGAGCTACTCTAGTGGAGGAGGAGAGAGAGGGAGGGGGAGAGAAGAGAAAGGAAGCAAGAAAGGAGTAGTGAGGGTGAGGACGCAGGGAGGGAGGGAGAGGGGGGAAAGGAAGGCGGCTGGCAAAAGACACAACGTGGCCAATAATGGAGAGAGGAAGTGGGCAAGAGAGAAGTAGAGCAGGTGAAAGGGACAGAGGAGCAAATGAGGGTAGAAAAAGAAAGTAAGAGAGACTTACTGCAGGCCAAGCAGCCACCCACTGTTTGGTAACCTGTATGTTTACACATATCTGGCAGAAACTACAAGTGCTTCACGCTTACACCCCGTTAATTCATCTCACTTTCACTGGCTGTTAGAATTATGGAGCGGCGCTTCTTTTTGTCTTTCATCTTTTCATCAAACACATGACTGCATTCATCCTGCAGCTTTCTAGTCCTTGCCACACACAAGCACATGCACACAAATTAGTCCATGCATACACAAACACACACACACATTAAACACAAAGATCCTTTTACTACGAGCTGAATAAGATTCAAAAGAGGACGACCGCGGGCGATGGCTTCTGCTTCATGTCTGCTGTCCTAAAATAGACAGCAGAGAGGAAGACTGAGTGCACTTAGTTGACAAACAAACACACTACAAGCCTGATAATAAGACGCTACACATGCTGTAATAACCAATTACTGTCTTATCGCACTTTGATATGTTCCTGTGTCATGAAATGGACATATCATGTTTCAGTAAATCCAATTTCATCTCGTAATAATAAAACTGAAGAGGCCATTATTTTTTTCATAAATGCAACAATGAATAGACAAATGTGTTTTATACTGATGCAGAGAGCAGAAAAGCCATCAAACAGCATTTATTTTCAGAGAAATCACTTTTTGTCAACAGGGTTGTGAAAAACAGTGGGCACAGTCATATTCATGTTTGTTTCATGACAAGACTGCTGTGAATTTTTAACCCACGTGTAACACATGGAAAAGAAAACCACATTCTCAAAACCTAAATCTTTGGCATGTGCAAAATGCTGCATGTAATTAAAAACATATTAAGATGACACCTAAAAGAGTATTCCATCGATTTAGAATTGCACGCCTATAACACTGTCACACTCACAATGGACAGTTTTTTTGCAGCAGCAGCAGCAAACCAGAGATATCCTCCTTTTATTCACAATTTCTATGTCCTCATCGAGACCAGGTGGCTACGATAACCACAATGCAACACCAACTGCTGACTGATCCATCGGAGTTATGTAATGTTAGTAGCAGCTTAGGTCAGTAAAATACCTGATAAATCCACCCAACTACATCTGAAGTCAAAAGTGCTCTTAAATGAGTAAATGTCCTTCAGCTGGATTTCACATCAGATTTTGGGGTGGTGAAGAGACCACTGAACATCTTTCTATAATCTGAGCTTGACCTCTGACCTCAATGTGAACAAAAACAAGTATAAAGTTACGTTTGGGGGAAAAAAAAAGAAACGTCCTTTAAAAATTAGAAGTACTCAAGCAATAATCAATATGTGGGAAAACAGAAAAAATAGACAGAAAAAATAAATAAAGAAGAAAAAGAAAAAAATGGGACCTTTTGGATTGGACTATGTAAAATAGAAGATTACAACCCGACCAAACAGCCGGGCGCACACTTGTAGCCTTCAGGTGGCAACTCTGAAGCTTCAGCAAACCGATCCGCTGCTCTGCCAGGACTTCCTCTGTAAGAGGACCCAGCGAATGGAGAGAGGCCGAAAGAAACGCAGCTACTACAACGCCAACTCTGACCAGGAGATGCCAGACCAAAGTGCTGATTCTTCCAGTTTGTATGATACAGTGTCAGTTTGCAATATCTGATGCA
The DNA here is from genome assembly GCF_039877785.1 of Chaetodon trifascialis. Lineage (NCBI taxonomy): Eukaryota > Metazoa > Chordata > Actinopteri > Chaetodontiformes > Chaetodontidae > Chaetodon > Chaetodon trifascialis. Next base: position 15,953,329 of record NC_092066.1, read on the forward strand.
TCTGCTGACGGTGAGCTTTTATATTCTGAACATGACTCATCTAAGAGACTCCATACTACAGTGTCATTGACTTTTCCCCTCTCAGGTGTGATACACGGTGATATGTTTTATTGATGGAAGTTATATCTGCAATACACCAGTATTACCCACAGTGTATGACCTTTTCATGCTTAAGCACAAACGGAAAGATCAATGCCGTCTTTGCATTTTCATTTGATTCGTATCTACTGCAAGTGAATCCTACTGATATCACCAACAGAGAGTGGACCCCAGATCCTTCTTGGCAATAAATGTGTTGCGATGTTTTCGATATTTAGGTATTATATTATATTTAGGTTATTTGGGATATTTAGGTTTTACTTTCACTCTTCATAGGAATCAGCTATTTTGACTCTTCATACTGACAGAGCAGTAAAAGCACAGGTGTAAATAATATGTTAGTCATTAGAATGGAAAATGAATGAAAAGACCCATTAATGGTATTAATTGCAATTACAATTAATGGTATTAATTACATCTGAAGTAACCTGTCAAAATATCTGAAGAATAAAAGGCAGTTTAAGTACATTTTGGGCTGAATTTAGAATTTATTCAAGCATAAAGGCCGAGAAAGCTCTGAAAACACTGTCTGTCTGTCTGTCTGCCTGTCTGTCTGTCACCTGAGGTGTGTGTCTAATAGGTGGAACGGAGAGGCACCGCTATGGCGGACAGCCCTCTTGTGGTTAAAGGCACAATGACAATGGCAGGTTGTCTGAAAAAGAGACAAACTCTCTCCAAGACGGAAACCTTTAGGGATGCTACCAAGTCAGAGTTCATGCTGAATCATGTGGTTCCAGCTCGCACTCACACATACACACAGCAGAGCAGCTCATATGCTTGTTAAAACCCTCTCTTTGACTCTCACCTCCCAGAGACTCTTGAACTCCCTCTGCTCGATACGGAGCAGCTCGCTGGTCTCTCTGCTGACAATGGTCGCGTGGCGTGGTGTGTTGTCCAGGATGGACTCCCCGAACGCTGTCCCGATCCCCAGTGTACAGATAGTGACTGCATCCTGCTCACAAACACAACAGATTTGTTTAAATGGCTGCTTTTAGAGATTAAATGTGCAAGAGCCAGTAGGTTTAAAGGCTGGAATAAGTCCAAAAGAGTCCTACCATACAGTAAATTGCCCAATTGTGACACTGCTAGGGCTGCAACTAAGGATTATTTTCATAATAAACTCATCTTGTGATTAGAGATTTTTCAATTAATCATTTGATCTATATTAACAACAGAAAAGCTTGATGTGATGTCACCAAAGTAACAAAAAAGAAACATCCAAAGGTTTGCTTCATAAAAATGGACAGACAGGAAGAGCAGACAGATAAATATATGGTAATTAATGCAAATAAATTCAAATACGAGGGGCGAGTAAACGGAGTCTCCTGTAAGGAAAATATCTCAGGGTGCTGGATATAATTGGACACTGGAGGCGAGCAAACACACACACACACACACACACACACACACACACACACACACACACACACACACACACACACACACACACACACACACACACACATATATATACCCAGGCCATCCACTGATTTAGACAAATATTCCACATTCTATGGAAACCTTTCCAGCTGTCCAAACTGACATTTCAAATATAGCCACAGAAACTAGGCCAGCAATGGCACTTTAGGGCTACATACATAAAAAGGACATTTCACAATGGAGGGGCTTCTTATCTCTGTCTTTAACCGGGAACAAATCCCCTCTCTCCCTCTTCTCTCCCACATGTCATTCTTCTCCTCTATATGTACGGGATAAACCTATTTCCACACTGTGGCGTAAAGGGCATAACAAGTAGCAGAAAGCACCGCTCCCAGAGGACTTGTTTTCTGTGCTGTGGCAGCTTTGCTCTGGCATAGTTAAGCAGGGAGACATGAGCTAATGTACTAGAACAATGTCAGCATTGAAGAAAGTCATGCAGGGCCAGCTCTCTCAAATGAGGTGCACTTGTGGAGCATCTGGATCTCGACAGACGAGGCTACGATAAAAGTAGCACAAGAGGGAGCAGGGGAATGGCAACTGTGAAAAATCGTCACAGAAATAGAAGCAAATTACAGAACGAGCCGCGTAGTGTCTGTGATTCAAGCTTCAATTCATTATTCAGCCATTCATTTGTGATTCAAATGATTTACGCACACAGCAGCACAAGTGAAACTGAGAGAGTTTTTATGTATGAAGCTCTAATCTGATTCGAAGCTGATCTTACCTGGTGGTTGGCAGTTTCTGACACTTTAACGTCCAGGGAGCCAGACAGGACAGCATACCAGCTGGTGCCTATGTCTCCCTGTCGAAACACTGCAGACAGTAAAATGCATTAAACAAGGTAGATTTCACTCAGTGGACATACAGCAGATCCATGTGTTCATAAAAACATATGCTGCCATTCTCTAATACTAAAGAAAGCCATTATGACACTCTTATGGCTCTGAATAATGCAGTAACCATATTTACAGCCACAAGAGACATCAAAGGTGCTCACATCCATTTCTAATGAATGTGTTAAAAAGGCTTGCATTATTTGTAAGCAGAGAGGTGTGTGCACATGAATTTAAATTATCAGAGTACGTCATAGCTCAGACAGCAAAGGGATCTTCTTCATATAACTGTATACGCTGCATAATGACGCTTCACTACAGAGAGCCCGTCTGAAGCATGTACTGCTGCACACAAAATCATAACTGTGTTTGTGTGTGTGTGCATGGACAGTACATACAAGTGATGCCCTTCTCCAGGCATTCGTAGAAGGCACAGGCACAGATCTGCAGTAAGAGCGGAGGTGGGAACCTATGGAAGGCTTTGACCTCTCTCAGTCTGGTCAATATAATGTCCACATCCTCTCCCGAGCGCTCCGAGGGCCTGCGCACAAAACAATTCATCCAGTCTAACATTAGCTGTTAAAGAACCACATCAGCATTAATTCATGTTTTGGCCTATTAACTGCAAAACTATGTTGCACGAAATGATTAACTGCAGGATGTAACTTGTTCAGCGCGATGGATTATCTATCCCGAGTGAGTCCATTTCTGCATAGAGAGTAAGAAAATCAATCAAGAACCTACAGTGTGCTTTGGAAAGCGGTTGGCAATGTTAAATATTTGCAATTAGCAGCTAATGGACTAAAACATGAAAAATCGGTGGTATTCTCCCAAGATGAAAGGCAGCGCTAGTGTTTTAGCATTATCTGTGCATTTGTGTGAATGCGTGTGTGCGAGCGCGTCTATGTGAGCGCGCTGCTCCATTGTTCAGCCTCATGTCTTAGCGATAACAGTGGAGAGCTGCAGGCGTTACTTCTCTCAGCTCAGACCCCCCACAGGGTGTTGATGTAAGATCTCATTTGTACTGCTGCTATTTCTAATACGCTTAAATCTGAGCGCGCGCGCGCACACACACGCACACACAGGCATTGTTGGACATCTACACGTGCGCACAGACACCAGAACACACAGAAGTTTGATCTGAGAGCTTAAACATTCTGCTCGGCGACGCCGTGGTGAAAAACTACAAAGCTGAAACATCTCAGAGTAACACACACTGCAGTTAGTGCCATTCATTCACAGTTTTTCCTCTGCTAGTGACTCATCCTGCACGTGTGTGTGTGTGTGTGTGTGTGTGTTCAGACAGAATAGCTAATGCACTGTGGGCTTCTTCCTTCACAGACGAGAGGCTATCTATCCCCTCTCCTCCTTCAGTTCCATCCTGTTCCCTCGCTCCCAGCTTTACCGTCTTTGTCTGCCTCCACTAAACATTTCTCTTATCTCCATCCATTTTTCCTCCTCTCTCAAGACTTGCCCGTTTCTCTCAGGAACATGGTAGGCGAGGTGGAAAAGAACAAATGGCTCCTTTCTTCTTTACGGTACCAATTTCCTCCTAACCATTACTGGCAAATTCATGTTTCCCTCCATCCATTAAGCCCCGCACTAACACACCCGCACTCACTATGCCTCCATTATTATCCCTTCATTTCTGCTGTGCAAGCTCACAGGCAGCGATGACTCCCCCTTTTACCCACACGCACACGTACATACAGGGATAAACACATATATTTGTGTCCCCGGGCTGTAGTAGATTGTTCTCCGTACCCGGGACGGTGCTCCCACATAAACACAGACTTAGCCTAAAGGGATGCACTGCACAACACATCTTTCCAGTCCCACAGCATCTGCCATCAGCTCAGGATATTACAAACGGGTCTTTTCCATCTCTCTCTCTGTCTTTTTAGCCCTTTTTTGTCTGAGTCATCCTCCCATCATCTGTCCACTGTCTGCAGATTGGCCCTTGGTGTTCAGACGGAGCATCATATCCCAGTGTGGGCTGGGTTAATGGTTTAGACAGGTGGACTCCCACGCACTGCAACAGGGAGAGACAGGGCGAGCTCTGCGGGGTTGAATGGGTAATACCAGCATCACCCTTCACCTATCTGTCTACAGTGAAACTATTAAGACACATCAGTTATAATCCCCTGGTTAAATCCTTGCTCCCTCTGTCTTTCTCTTTTCCTGTTGTCCTGTGCTTGCTCGCTCCCTGCCTGTCCACAGGAATCTTCCTCCCCTGTTAGCATGAGATGGATGCGACCTGAGAGCTGTTCACCTGATCGTACTCGCCCTCCATCCCCCTTTTCTCTCCTCCTTGACTTCTCCCTTTCTCAGCCTTTTCCCTCCCCACTTCATGTCAGCAGAGATCTCAGCTTTCAACCAGAAATTATAGCCACACACACGCACATACATACAGAATCTACTAATCGGCCAGCATGACACACTGAGGAGAAAATTGAGAGACGCCAGAAGGTTCTGCAGATTGTTTCTGGAAACATCCATCTGGAAAAAATCTCTGTTTCCATACAAAATAAATCATAGGTTGATTTATGGCAGCCAACCAAAATGTCAGACAGCCTCAGCACAAACAGATTTCCCGAGCTGGCAGATTAATGCGTTACTGTTGCAGAGTCTCTTTAATTGTATGTACACAGCTCTCTCGGCACCCATCTGCATCACCGGTGACGACCTGAGATCCTGTAAAAAACGCTGAATATTAATCAGCATAAACACAGCTCAGTTTACGATTTATCAGCGACACATTACCCATCAAATTACTCATCCAGCCTGAACATATTTGAAAATCAGCCTTCACACTGTCAAATTAACCTGGATGATGATGTATGTATGAGACAACAGGTCTGACTTAGAGGACTCTGTCTTGAACTTATTGTTGTCCACGTCATCTGAAAGTCGTCATCTCGTCACAGTGCTCTGTGCATCTATTTCCTCTGCAGCAGAGGAACATTAAACTTCATCTGGCATCAGGACCGGTGCTGTGTTTGTGTTGACTGGTCCGTCTATTACCTGCCCGGGGAAACACTGAACAAAACAAATCTGATCTTATCTCACACACTTCACACTCACTGCCAATAAATGTCTCTGGACAGATATATTAGAGACAGTCATATCTTACCCTCTGTCTTTGTTTTTCCTTCCCCCTCTCCCCCGCCTCTCACTCTCCACTTGCTCACATCAACAGTTACTCTAGATGAAAGCTGCCCAACACACCCGCTCACACACACACACACACACACACACACACACACACACACACACACACACACACACACACACACACACACACTCTCTGTCGGATATTGATTGAATAAAGAGGTGCATAGCTGAGGAGCACTGAGTGCTCTGCAATAAGATCCTGTCCAGGCTAATATCACGATGTAAGCTACTACTGCACATTGACTGCATTATGTTTAAGGTATTCAGCACTGTGGTGTGCTGTTTGGTGGATGTTTTTTGTTTTTTTTTCCTTTCTCGTCAACACCAGATTGACAATCGTTTTAGTAGTGTAAGGATCACACCTTTGTATTCTATACAACTGTCCCCATTTTACAAGAAATTCACTACACACTAAACAACTGGGCAACTAACTGATTAATCAACAAAAAACATTCTGATTTCAACTATTTTTTGAGCAAAAAGACATCACCTTGGGCTCTGGAGGGCTATGCTGTGCATTGTTCACTGTTTTCTGACATTTTGCAGACCAAAGAATCAGCCAACTAATCAAGAAAATAATCAGCAGATTAACACAATGTGAAAATAAAATGTGACTGCAGCCCTACACTTAATTACCTCAAAATATACCAGCACATTGTCTTTATATCGTGCATCAGTCTTCTTACAGGTGTGGATGCCAAGACAAGATGGTAGCTTCTGGTTGCCAATGGTAACGTGAGGATGTGTCATAGAGAGGTGTGTACAGTATGTGTGGGTGTAGGAGCTGTGGGGTGCATGTCTCCTACACCACTGTTTGTTTTAGGTGTGAGGTGTATCAGTAATTAGTGTATAGGCTGCCATTTCATCTTGTTTATTTATTCAAGCCCACTCCCTTGGATACTATGCCTGTTCTGGCACAGTATGCTTGCAGCATGAGACCTTGAATGTTCACTGGGCAGACACAGCGTGGACTGAAAGGTCTGCTAAACCCAGCAGCTTCTGGCTTGTTCAATGAGGGAAAGACTTGTTCATAAACATGCTGTAAATTGGCTGCTCAGTTACCCTAACATGCCCATTCAGAGCAAATACAGCCTGAACTGCAGCAGCGTTGTGACAAACACGGAGGGGGGGGAAGCAATACACTGACCTGCTGCTAATCCTCATTTCCAGGAAATCACCAACATACACGCCATGGTAGTATTTTAAAAATGTATGGCCGTTTGATTGAAGCGGACAGACATCAACCATGTGCGTCCTTCCTGCCACCTATCGCAGCTCACGCAGTGCAGAGACATCCCTGTCAACCTCGAAGCCACCAACGCCTTTCAGACCGAGCGCACACAAAAACATGAATCTTTCAGACAACAGGGTGGATATTGTGATGCTCTCCAGCTTTAAGCATCCCTGGATGAGGCGCGTATATTCAGTGGAAATGACAGCAGCCGTGCTAAATGGCCACAATAAGGCGTATCGTGCTATTATTGCACACTCACACACTGCACACGCAGCGATCGCCGGTTGACGCGGGTGATTGAAAGAGAAAACCGCTGCGTGGGGGATACGCGGCGTGGACGTGTCGCGGAGTGTGTATTCACCCACCTTTTATCCAGGCAGCAGATCCACTCCGCCGACGGAGAGGAGTTGGGGGACGTCTGCACCGCGACCATCTTCCCCGGCCGTGTGGCGGTGAGCGCTGCGATGCTACCGGAGGAGGCTTCCCGGTTGTCGGTGGTCGTTAATGAATGTGAGCTCCGGCTGCGCCCCCTCCCCGCCCCACTGCTTCGAGCTGCCTCACACAACTGTGTGCTGCTGCTGCTGCTGCTGCCGCCCTCATCGTGGCATGTAGATGACTTGTGTCAGGCTGCCTTTATGGGCTTTTTGTAGGACAGCTGGAGGGCTCACAGACAGCAGCGGGACACACTGCAGTGCGATGCTGGGAGACACAAACAAACATTGGGACTGAGTATATCAATATGTCACTTGTTGGCCTACTATAGGACATAATGAGCACAGTGTCAGGCTTGCTGTGTACAGTCAGTAAGATCATTTGAGGGAGGCAACATCAACTAGCTATATGATGAAATATTAATCAAGTATGTGGCAATACTCTGGAGGTGAGACTAATATAAAGGATATTTACTTCAGTGGTGTGTACATGGGTGGGGGGTGCAGCGCAGGGCAGGTCAGGACAAGTGCCCCTGGAGTGATTCTGTACTTGTACAAATGCCCCAGGTCAGTGCAGGTGCTGCTCCAGTCTGACGTTAGGGGAAAACATCCCATAAAGCTACGAACTGGGCTCCTTCAGAGTGCGTTGGAATGCAACTTTCATTTTCCAGTGAGCTGCTTGTCTCACAAAAGTGCTTACACACTCATCGCCAATGAGGCAGCGTCTTGTTTTGCAAATGATTGTCGCTCATAAATTTGCAGTCCTACAGGGCTCTGGCATGCCCAGGCCTGGGTCTTATGTATGGCGATGTTCATGTTGAGGAAACTTATCACATGTTGCAATTTAATGCTCACATGTTGCAAATTTGCTTACATTGGTCCCCAGTAGGACCAAGGAGTACTTCTACATAACTATGGGGATTCTTGAAAATGCAAAAATCAGAGCAGTGCACGCCACAGTGAAAGCTGGACATCCCCGCGTGCAGAAAAGGACCATAATGGCTCACATGATGATCAGGTGGGTAAATGACCCACCCATTCACATCATGACTCACCCATTAACACCCATTGACCCCATTAACGCCATGACTCTTGTGACCCTAACGACTCATATAGCTGGGCGGTCAGTGATCCTGCAAGAGGATAAATGCCTGGGACTCCCCACCAGACAGTTAGAAGTGAAGAAGCCTCTTGGATGAGAGGCCAAACGTCTAAGCAAGTCCAGCTGTCTTGATACAAGACACTGAACTGTTCAGTAATTTCTATTTTTTCACATTCTTGACCAAAGTATCATAATGATAGGTGGGATAAAAAAGGAGGAGAGGAGCCAAATCATAACAATGTCTGTATTAAGTCATTCATATAAATAAACATGACATAAACAAGCTGGATATGGAGGCTTTGATGTGCAGAAATAAAGATGCTGTGGCCTTGAAGGACGCCTCGTGTGAAACGGTGTATGAACAAGTAACAAAGCAGTGTTAGTTAATCTTGTTTTGTGATGAGTGAGAGGCAGCAGCAGAGATGCAGCCCATCACCAGGATGACCGCAGCCACCGCAGCAAAGGGAGGGAGGGTGGGTAGGGTGGGTGGGAGGGAGGGAGGGCGGATGAGGAGGAGCAGGGAGCAGCAGCACTGCCTAAAGCCATGTCCCATGTATACGTGAACACAGGGAGCGGAGAGAGAACAGAAGATGCACCGTTATTCTGTGTTCAGTGTCTGCTCTGTAAAAGCACGGCAGGTCTTATAGAAAGAGGAGGGCGAGAAACATGAGACATAAGACTCGGGGGAGGCAGGAGAATCACTGTCGCGTCTCAAACTCCTCCAACTTACACCCACTTTTTCTTTCTCCATCCTGCACACTGACGTCGTTAAAGCCATTAGTTCTACTGCATCAGGTGAATTACGATGTGTGAATATGTGCACCTGTTGAAACTGTGTGTGTGGATGTGTGTGCGCGCGCGTGTGTGTGTGGATGTTTACGCTTGCCTTACTGCATCTGTTTGAAATGGCACTTTAGCACGCATGACTGTAATACTGGAGGGTGATTGAGCAAGTTTTCACCATATTGTTAAAATGAAGAGTGTGTGCATGTGTGTATGTGTGTATGAGTGTGTGTGTGTGTGTGTGTGTGTGTGTGTGTGCGTGTGTGTGTGTGTGTGTCTCAGTCCAGCTGTCTCAGAATTAGTCACGCTGCATTTTTCAGATGTTCTCTCTGCTGCATGTTAAGCTCTATTGAAACACCTAAAACAACAGTTTGTCTGTCTGTGCTCAGAATGTGTCTTGCAGAATAACTTTGTTCTTTTATTTATATATTAAAAATCCGAATCTCAAATACTGATTTTATCAATGAGACATTATCAGTTGGTCTTTTTGAAATGAGTCTGTTTGACTGACGATTTTGAGATGGTATGTGCCTCTGAATTACAGCACTGTTACTGATGTTGTTAAAATAATGCATGTGCAGTACACACATCTAAACACAAAGTGGCAGTATCATTGTTTATGGATTCATAGATGCACCAACACTTGAGCCATAAAAACTGCAGTTTAAGGGGCATGTCAGATTGATTCACAGCACCACATAAACCCACTGTGCAGAGCTGCAGAACTGCTACATTGTGCTGACCTGTGTGTTCATCCCAGCCACGGGTCAAGTGTGTGTGTGTGTGTGTGTGTGTGTGTGTGTGTCTGTCTGTCTGTCTGCATTTAAATGTTCAGAGGATTGAGTGCAATTCCCTCGTGAAGCTGGGAAACTCTGAACATGGCTGACTGAACAGATAACCATATGGGGCATGACAGTCTGCCAAATGCAGCCTACATGAAACACACATACAGAGCTGATACCATCAGCTGTGAGCTATATCTTTGTCTAAAGAAAACATCTGTCATTTCCACTAATTTCACTCTTTATATTAACAGTGTTAATGTGGTAGCAGTTCATTAAAGCTGGACTGAATGTTGTAATGAGTCTTGAAGGCAGATACTGATATTGACATTTGAGAGTTTCATTTACAAAGTTATCTCTGGTGGACAAACAACACCAATCAAAGCTTATGCCAAAACATCTGTTTGTCATTTCTGTACTGCAGTTTCCTGTTTCTTATCAGCTGACTTCGACCCCATACTGGTATAAAGTACTTGTAATAAGGTGATATCAGCCAACATGCCAGTGATAAAGTGTAATAAAATCAAGAGTGACAGTAAAATGTGCTGATGTGTCAGAAATCTGCGTCCTCTAGCCGTGTGTAGAAGCCACTGATACTTTGTTAACACGCACCGCCATCATCCCTTCACCTGTCCAATCATCATCATCCAGCTCAACATTACGGTCCACTAACCCACACAGAATTACAGTTAATGAATACAGGCTCTGTGTGTGTGTGTGTGTGTGTGTGTGTGTGTGTGTGTGTGTGTGTGTGTGTGTGTGTGTGTGTGTGTGTGTGTGTGTGTGTGTGTGTGTGTGTGTGTGTGTGTGTGCGTGCGTGCGTGTGTCTCCATGTGTAGACTACAACATAATCATGGCCAGTTTAAAAAGAAAAAAGCCTTCTGTGAGCCTAAGGAGGGCAGGACACCAACTTCTGTGGAAGTCAAGGTGACCTGCTGCTTGAGGGGAATGGGAGTTGAGGATTATGTCAGCGCACACAGATCCCTGTATTTCCAATACCTGCCATCAATTACAAATACAACTGCTGAGTTAAATAGAGCGGATTTGCTCTTACTCACCAGCAGCCATCATACCTGTAATTTACTGTTTTATCCACATGTCCCACTCAGTTCAGATGACTGCTACCCCATGAGTCTTTCACATTTCACCTTCTACCAATCAAGGTTAAATTTCTGCCTCCATTCTTTGTCTCCACCTAGTCTGCCTCGCTCACTTTCTTGCTTCCCTTACGTCTCTAAATTTACTTTGCCACCCACCCCGACATCACTCCCTCATTTTCCATCTCTACATCACTTCACTTTGCCTCCCTGCCTCCCCTCCTCTCCCTCCCTCCTTTTCGTTAGCCTCATTCAGAATAAGGCTTTTGTGATTGGCTAGTATTTATATCAACTAGGTCCCAGTGCCACCTGGGACAATGGTCTCCAGTCAGATCCAGGTCACAGCAGGCAGAACCATTCTTCGGCTCTGCGAGGATCAGTCCAGTCCAGTCCAGTCCAGTCCATCTGCCACACAAGCCAGCTTCACAGACAGACATAGTTACTGCACCAACTCACCCACTGGCATCACACACAGGTAGGTAGGCACACACACACACGTACATCAGCAGGTGCTGCATCACTGCTCTCGTTTGCCTCACACATACAAACACACACATATACGCTCACAGGTAGGTAGTGAGAGAGCTGGCTGACTGCGCTAACCTGCATCATGCACACAGGTGAATATTCACACAAAGCTTACCTCTGAGCCCAGGAGGACCTTTGTTACAGTGATATCCGTTTTCACAGCAGATGACAGCACTGGCAGTGATGCTGAAAGACACATGAAGGTAAGTGGATGGAGCTGTAACCTTCATGCTTGAGAGTAGTGTAAGATACAAGTACAGTAAATCATATGTACACTATTATGATGCCAAAATGTCAATTACAAAGAAATTATGGAGTGACACAGTAAAAAGAAAGCAGTATTTAGTTATGATGTATGGAATCAATGGCAGTACATTTGCCTCCACACTTAACTACAAATGCTCATTTAACACAAAGGCTATACATTAACAGGCTGAAGTGAACAGTCAGCGAAATGCTGAGACCTCTCACTGTAGGTAAATAAATTATAGGGCACAGATGCAACAATTGGCTCTCCAAATGTGGGCTGCTTTAACCCGGTGCTGGTACCCACTCACCATCGGTGTTTCACAGTTACTAGAGTAGTTTACACAGGATTACTGGGAGATAATCCATTTAAAGCATTTAGAGACATGAGTCGCCATCTGTCTGCATTTATCACAGCAAGCGAGCCATCAGCACCGGCTGACTGCAAACAAACAACACTTGTACGGTAAGACGAAGGTGTCGGGAACTATGTAAGAGAATGCTACATAGCAGCCATCATAGCACACCGGCTAAGTGTTGTCACCCAACGGTTTTCGCGACCTTTAAACTGCGCGCGCACTCCGGCCAGGTTGGTGAGATTTGCTGCCTTCAAATGCAGTCGTAAACTCCTCTCCCAACTATAACGCATTTCGTGTGGCAGTTTCAGTCATAGTTAGCATCGAGGCTAAAGGCACACATTTTCTCTCTAGAACTCAAGGAACGCAGGATTAACGTTACGGTGTACTGTAGGGCTACGGTGAAGCAAGGACAAAACACACCAGCCATCATTGTGGGGTTAAATTATGCTAATTAACTTACCAACTCGGGTAAACAAAACGTAAACATCCAATTTGACGCATAATGCCAAGGAATTAACAACTAAAATAGCTCTACTAAACTGTTTTTTAATGAAGTATGCTCATTTCCCCCTGAGATATTTAGCTGCCATGTCCAGGTGCTCTTTAGTGGCTCATTTTCCGACAGCACTCGAAAGCAGCGGTTGCCCAGAGGACTTTGCTCCAGCAAACGACTTAATTGTCACTAGCAGTGTAACGAATACGCCCGATGGCTACGTGTTGTATTTTTGACGGTGCAGACAATCGTTAATTCTCCAGTTTCGCAGTGAGTGTCAAATGAGCCTGAAATTTGTTGGTTTTACTTGTAGCACTGATCGCTGCAAGTCACGAATAAGCTACTTTATAGTTTGTCTGTGCAGTAATCTGCATTAATGACACGTTCGGTCGCGCAATTTCACCTCGGTGGATGTGTCGTGCTTAACGTTTTCTCAAACTTCTTTTCCAGGAGACTCTTGCTGTGGGGATGGTGAATTAATATTTGAAGACCACCTGCTAACAATGAAGTTTCCACAACAAGAGTCTGCTTTTGTCACCTGCCATCATCAAACAAATGCAGTAACCTCTTAAAACACCAGCTCTGTTATCCAGCATATTTATTGCCTTATTGCTACCATTCCACTGTACCAGCAAATCCTCAAACATTAACTACCTGTGCAACACCAGGTGCTTTCATTAACTGTGAAAAGCTTCTTCCTCAGCTCCTCCACAGTTTTCTCACTTCAGAGAACCTTCATTCCCAAATGATGCGGTCGGACAGCAAAGGCCGAAGTGCCTCCCCTCACAGGATAACCTATAAGTCTGACTTCCATGCCATCAAATGTTCGTTTGACACTGGGACCACTCTACAACCAGGGACCAAAGCTGCTGCTGCCCAGCGCTCTGCTGTGCACTCAACCAGACTCCTATCCAGCCTGTCAGATCCCATAATGTCTCACACCAGCACGAACACAGGCAGCGGAGGGAGGGTTCGCAGCACCAGGGGGACCAAGATCAGGGACAACATCTTCCTGCAAATGGACAGCCAGCAGCTGAAACAGGATGGCGGTCCAGTGCTGAGTTCTGGTTCCACACCCCTCTTTTCTCCCCATAATCCAAGCCTACAACCCCAAACTTCACCTTTTTCTGGATCCAGACATTCAGTTATCAGTTCCTCATCTGTCCAGAGCACTATGGCCAACAGTTTTACTCCAGAATCTTCTCTGCAAGATAAACTATCCAGATCAGAGGAGATAGTAGATATCGACAGAGCTGCTCTGGCTCAGAAGTTCTCTGTAACCCGGAGGTTATTTGAGACCAAGGTTACAGAAGTTGAAGGTGGTGGAGGGCAGGTATCAAAAGGTATTACTGGCAGGGGAAGCAAGGGGATGGCAGATGGGAAAGGAGAAGAGGAAGAGGGAAGAGATGTCAGCCAGATGGAAAAAGACAAAGAGGATAGCTTTGATAGAGACAAATCCATAAACCTACCCATCATAAATATTTCCTCTCCAAAGCCTCCTGCACAGGCCTCGCTGACAAGGCACCCTAAATCTCCTGTATCAGACGGCCCTAGTGAGGCATCCGACACATCTCCTTCCTGTCTTGACAAACATGGTCAAACCACAGGATCACAAACAGAGGAAGAAAGGCCAGAGAGCACAACTCTTAACCTCTGCTTAACCCCAGAGGAGCCAGTGAGGGCAGAACTAGTTGACTTAAAGAACGAGTCCTCAGAAAGTGATGAGAATGAAGAGGAAAAGGGGCGGAAGGAGGCTGAAAACTGGCTTAAGGATGAGTGGAAAAATAATACAAAGAAGGTTGCAGGAGAAAGTGTGCAGGACCTAGTGGATGATGTTTTTGAAGGGCCCGGCAAGGAAACGAGACCATGTACGCTGCAAAACGGAGTGGACATAGGAGCAGGAGACAGCAGGCCAGTCACTCCCTCAGAAGAGTACCTGAGGGAGTTATCAGCCAGAATGTCATATAAAAGAGAGACCAAGGATGACGGGGAAGGTGAAGGAGACAAGTATCGGCAGGTGAATGAACAGAGGGAGGGGCTGAGAAGGCAGTTGATTGCACGGGCGGAGAAGTTGGCAGAAAAGGGGGAGTACGGGGAGAAAAAGACAGATGAAGGAGTGGAAGAAGGTGCTGTAAAGAAAGAGATAGGCATGATGCAGGAGGAGGGTACTAATAAAGATACATCGTACAGTGTGGGAAAGAGGAAAGGTGGCGGAGAAGAATGCAAACAAAGTCCAGAAAAGGAAGAGAAAAGTGAGAAGGAGGAGCCGCAAGAGGAGCGTGTCAATGAGGAGGTCAAGCATGAGGAGTGCAGAGAGGACAGTGATGGAAAAGATCATGTAGGAGGAGGTAAAGAGGACCAGGCAGGATCCACAGCTGTCGGTGGGTTTGAGAACGAGGCCTTTGTGTATGAGCAGGAGTCCCAGTCTCATGCAGCGTCACCAAGACAGGGACGGGACAACTCTACACCTGGAGGAAATCAGCTGTTATCGGAATACGAGGAAATTCCTGGTGTGCCTGAAGTGGCCGATCAGGAGGATGAGGATGCAGCGGAAGTTGGAAAGAGAAGGGTCAGGTTCTCCTCAGCACCAATCAAGGTAAGGAAACCTTTCGGAAAAATAATACAAGTGCAAGCTTCAGCATTCGTCATTAATTTCATTGAGCGCTGCAGGGTCACTGGTCTCCAAATTCATGCGTTTTGCAGGAGCTCGTCATTGTAGATTTGTGTCGGTTAAAGCTGCTGTTTGAATCCATATAACAGAAGTGTCAGCCCAAAGCCATGTTTCTAATCCATTAGAGGAGGAGGAGGAGGAAAGGCAAGATCCCACATGCTTCACTCTGTCAGCTCAGGGGTGCCTTGATATAACAACACAGAAAGCATTCCTGTGGGTGTGTGTGGCGTTCATGGGGTTCCATTCATAACAAACTATAGCTGTAGCGGTCAGTGTAAAATCAAAGTTGTGTGTATTTTCTGAAATTTTTTGCAATCCTCTAATTATGCCTGCGCGGTTTGCTCAAGTCGTCCTGAGTCTCTCCTTCTGACACATTTGCCAACACAGTCAGTGTCTTGCTGTGTCAATCGCCGAGTCACTGAGCCTAAATGACATTCGTGTAGGCATCAGCTGAGGTCGGACTTAAACTGTAAATTCACTGCTGTCTTTCAGGTGTACTGCACTTATTCCAACGCGGATTACGACAGACACAATGAGGACATTGACCCCGTGTCTGCCTCGGCTGAGTATGAGCTGGAGAAGAGAGTGGATAGGATGGATGTCTTTCCAGTGGAGATAGAAAAGGGTGTGTATCCACATGAGAAGCAAAAGAAAACCTGTAAGAAATCATCAATGCTGACATGTAACAGGTTAAAAAGCAGAATTATCACGATAATCTCAGCTTCCACTCTGATTTCAAGCACCAAGTTTTCCCTCATTCATTACATGCTTTTTGCTTCTTCACAGTCCAACAGTCTTCTTCTGACTAATGTTGTAAGTTTGTGGATAAATTCCTAATTTCTTTTACTTCCAGGCAACGACGGCCTTGGCATCAGTATCATAGGTATGGGTGTAGGCGCGGATCAGGGACTGGAAAAACTGGGAATCTTCGTCAAGACAGTCACTGAAGGAGGAGCAACACAGAAGGATGGGAGGTACATTTAACAATAGTCTCTCCTCAACTGGGGATTCAGGCTACGTTTACACTAAGGGAAAAGGCATATGTTTTCATGCGGTTTGGCCTCTCGTTTACACGCAAACAGAGTTTTTTTCACAGAAAACTCCGGCCAAAAGTGGAGATTTCTGAAAACACTGGTTATGTGTTGGCGTGTAAACAGGGTTAAATAATGTTTTAGGTTCCGCAACGTCACAACATGTAACTGAATACTTAACGTCATGTGAGCGAGCTATGTTTACACTCGCGCCTATAGGTTTGGCATAGTTATGATGCGCTCGACGGCGTATTTATCCGGGTTCATGTAAACAACAACATTTTTGAAAACGATGTCGTGTGCACAATGTTATTTTTGAAAACAGAGGAGACAAAACGTAGACTCAGTGTGGCTCTGATAAGATGAGACTTTCTTTTGTGTGTGTGTGTGTGTGTGTGTGTGTTAGAATTCAGGTGAATGACCAGATAGTGGATGTGGACGGGGTGAGTTTGGTTGGAGTCTCCCAGCTGTTCGCTGCCACAGTGCTCAAGAACACATCAGGCCTCGTCAGGTAAGTTGTCACGTTTCCGTGCGATGTTGCCGTGCTGTTTGTACGCATTGCTGCTACTTCGGGCGAGCAGCAGAGTGTAAAGTCTTTCCCATTAGTGATTCAGGGGCTAGATATCACAGTGATTGATTTGTCAGTTTAAAAAAGAAAACTGCCCATCTGATCAGTAACAGAGTCAGACTTCTAAATGCTTGTTACATAATTAAAGTTATTTAAAGATGAAACAGTGGCAGAAAGATAAAAATATTTTTTCTCCTCCCATATGTTGTTTTTAAAGGACCATACTAGTGCTTTGATCAACATCCAGGCAGTTCTAACCTATCAGCTGCAGCCTATAGTGTTTACACTGTCTGCCAGCTTTGCAGATCGATCACACCTGTAGATCACCTGAGACTGTAGGTTCAGATGCCAGCCGGCAAATCAATCCAAGCCAGAAATGACCACATTGAGTTCCTCTTTAATACATCCATGTGAGCTTTTTCTTTGTTCTCTGAAAGATCATTTTTCCAAAATAGGTTTGTTTAAACGCACCAACATTGAGTGTATTAAAAGCAGTCTGCTTGCAGCTGCATTAGTGTGCAATGACCACAAACTGCAACAACACGGGAGTCATGTTGACGCGTCAGGAAAAGCACAGGTGGAACTAATAAAATGATTGATGGCTGAATTCCATTTAGCTGCTTCAGTTACAGGGTCCTGGTATTGTGCTTGCTGGCTCACTGTCTGACATGCTATCATTAATTTAAGTAGTAACACCTGTGCTTTACATACTGACATGTCGAAGGTTGTGGTCGAATAGTCTTTTTTTGGGTGGGAGGGTTCCAAACTGAGTGAAATGACCTGGACGTGGCAGCCATGATAAAAGCTGTTTGAATTTTCCAGATGCTTAGGAAAGGTGTTTTAGTGCCTTCTTTCTTAACTCCTTTAGCAAAGGACACACTGGACCATCCTTTACCAAAGGAACGGATATAAGTCCCACAATTCTTTGCAGCAGCATTTAAAGTGACTCCGACAGACATGTCAGTAACACAAGTGCAGTGTAAAGGTGTGATTTTTTTTTTTGACTGTTTGAAGAGACCCAAAATGTCTGCTGGGAAACAGGCTGGGGTGACGGCTCCAGGCTTAGACTGATTTCTCTCTTTGGCTGCAGGTTTTTGATTGGCCGAGAGAAGGAAGGGGTGGAGAGCGAGGTGGCCCGACTGATCAATGAAAGCCTGGAAATGGATAAAACATCCGGGAAGGTGTGTTTTCTAAAACAAGAGTGGATTTCGGTCTTGTTATGTTCCATATGGTTTGATTGTCCTGCTGTCTGTGTGTGTTTTTATATATGAAGAGCGGAAGAGCGGGCGGAGATGAATATAATGATAGTAGCATGTCAGAGAGGGGCTCAGTGGCTGAGGAAGAGGAGGAAGATGAAGAGGAGGATGTGTCTGTTCTCTCCAGCCTGGACAACTACCAGCTCTGCCTCAAATACCAGCAGGTACGAACCAGTAAAGAATATATACCAAACCTACTGTGGGATATCAGGCTAGGACTGAATTGAAATGGGTAATAGTAATGTTTTAGAAATTAAGATGCAGCTTAGTTTTATGTCCCTTGCTTGTAATGCGTCTCCTGTCGTATGAGTTGTAACACACCAAAACAGATCCATGTAAATTTGGTTTTCCACCCTGTCTGTCTTTGTAGCTTCAGTCAAAACTACGAAGCAGAGCAGCGCAGCTTCACCACGCTAGAGAAAAGGTAGGTCACTTAGCTGAGATTGAGATCTCTCTCACACACAAACACACACACACACACACAAACCAATAACTGTACTCACATTAATACACTACCTTTGCATCCACATTTGGAACAGTCTGACCCATTTAACTGTGTATGAGATGGCTCGGTGTGGAGTTACTAGGACACGGGCCGCGTTCCAACACTTCTCTACGTCAGCCCTGCTTTTCTGCCGTTGCCTTGAAGTAATCACCGCTGTGACATAACTGGGTTGGCGAATGAAAATCTGGCTTTCTTCCGTCCCACTGTGTTAGATCAGTGAATACTCCATCCATTTGTTGGATCAAAACTCTTGAAGTAAGAGGATTGAAGAAATATATATACAGCTTCTCCAACACTAAAAATAGTTCTTGAAACGTGTGACGTAACAACAAAGGGACTCTTTTCCCCCCTTGTGCATATGCCATTTATCACATGCATTCATTAAAGTGTATATAATCTACTCTTTTACTGTATGTCTGCCAAGTTGAAGGCATTGGAGGAGCAGCAGGCCTGTTGGGAGAGCCAGAAGAATGAGTTGGAGCAAAAAGTGGAGGATGGAGAGGAGAAAGCTGACAAACTAGAGAAGTACAATACATAGACTGCATGCTGCATACATACCACAGAAGTGTGTTTTTTCATATATGCAGATCTAGCTCAAGGTTGAAGTGGGAGCCGAAAGCCTGCAAATGGATAATCATTTTCGGAAACATTATGAAGACTATAATGATGGTTAAGAGGGTGTTAACGCCCCTCACTCTTTTTATCAGGTATTGGCAGGAGGCCCAGACACTGTGCAGGGTTGTGAGCCAGCGACTGGCTGATGCCCAGAGCCAATCAGAAAGCTTGGAGATCAAATACAGCAAGGCCAAGAGACTGGTCAGAGAATACCAGAGCAGGTATTGATCTGATCCATCCAATCTTGTTATATCCCTGACAATGTGGAACATCTCTCCTAAATTACTGGGAGTGTATTTTGTTTGGAACCTGATAAAATTGCCGCCCCCCCCAGAGAGGAGGAGAGGGAGAAAAGAGAAGCCGATTTGAGGAGCGAAATGGAAGAGAAAGATAAACTGCACAGAGAGACAGTTGAAAGACTGCAAATCCAGGTGAGAGGACACTTCTCAATCCTGTACGGATTTCCTTCAGCGAGCCTGCCATCCCTCTGTAGTCATTGTTTCACACTGTTTATCACAGATAGCACAGCTGGAGAGGAACGAGCCGGAGAGACAGAACCACTCTGTGGACTCTTCAGGCACAGGCAAGCAGCTAAATTACTGTCGTTACTGACGTCAAATCATTTTTATGGATTCAGAGCGGGAAGAATTCAAAGCTTTTTGTGTTAGAATGATTCATTCCAGTGGGGGAAAGAAAAACACTCTTGAATAAAAATGTGCTTTTTGACTGAGCAAAACGAGTTGTGTTGGTGTCTCAGGTCCAGACTGGTACATTCCAGTTCCCGATACAGGACGTCTAGACTCCAGCGCCCACATAGCCAGAGCTCAGCTGGCCCAGAAATCCAAGCGCCACCCACCCTCTCGAGACAAACTCAGAGAGAGCTTCAGAAAACAGGTAGGAGACAGCAAAACTGAAACTAAATTAGCTGTTTCCTCAAACTTAACGCACACGTCCTCTTTTAGGAAGATGAAGCGCAGAAACAGCAGGAGAACCAGTCGCTGCCTGCTCCCACAGCGGCACAAAGGAGCAGCAGAAGTGACCTGTCCAGCACCTCGTCGCTCTCAGCCCTCAGTCCTCAGCCTCCCACCAGCTCCAACTTCACCCCTCCCATCTACGTCACCCACACCGTCACTCCCTCGCCGTGTAAATCCTCCGCGTCCAGGAAGTCCAAAAGGAAATTTCCCGACTTCAGGTGCAGGATGTCTGTCTTATTTGTCTTTCATTTGGGATCATGATATTTTAAAATATTTCTCATTGTAATTTTTTGATTCCCTCTTTGCTGTTGCAAATGTCTGCTTAGTTGCCACACAGGCTGGCTGAGTAGAGACGCTGAATGAGCCATTTTGCTGCTGGTATACATTTCCTGAACCCTTAATGATTATAATTTACTTTTTTTTTTTTAGTGGCCTTCGCAAGTCTCTCAGCAAAAGGAGAAGTGAGAAACATCGCAAAAGGTCTATAAACAACAGGTGAGACCTCAGCTGGGTTTAGGCCGAGTGATCAGGTCATGTGATGCAGCACTCCATCACTCTCCCTCTTGCTCAGATAGCCCTTACATAGCCTGGAGGTGTGTGCTTTGAATTTTGGGTAAGTCACCAACAGTGTCACCAGCAACACACCCCCACACCATCACACCTCTTCCTCCATGGTGGGAACCATCCATTCACTATCTGTTTACCTCCTCTGCATCAAACACAGTCTCCTCTTGTTGTCACTCCTTTGGCAGGGGTCTCTTTGAAGCAGATCGACCATGAAGGCCTGATTCCCACAGTTTGAAGAATCTAAAATATAAAACATATGTCGCTTTATTTAACACTTTTTTTGTTTATTACATAATTCCATGTTTTATTTCACAGTGTTGATGTCTAGAGAAAAAACATAGAGAGGGAGCGTTGTTGTTGAGCTTTTGACTGGTTGTTTTGTAGCAGAGGGTCGTGTGGCGACCTGGTGGATGAGCCCGTTGGAGTTTCTCCGTCAGGCTCAGTCACCTCCATGCCTTCTTGCCTGCCCTTCCCCTGGTTTGGAGAGAGAGGGAGGGAGAAAGAGGAGCCTGAGAGAGGCAGGGAGAGACTTCGATCTGTGTCCAGCAGCAGTTTGCCGTACCTGACCACCACAGGAAGGCGAGCCCAGGTAGGAAAAGCTGGACTGCATGATTGTGTGAATGGCTCCATGGAGGCTAAACAGGCGGACATGTAGTTGGATATAAATTAGGCTCTGTGCATGCCATCCTCTTCCTCTGTCTGACCTCTCTGATGAAGATCCTTTTTAATAAAAACACACACACACACACACACACACACACACACACACACACACACACACACACACACACACGTGTTTGCATGCAGCACTTTATGCTCTGTATGTAGGCAGCCCTTTTCTCTCGCTTCCAGAGTATTGGCTCTCCAGTGTGCAGCTCCAGCATGGTGGGTCATGTCTCTGATCTGTCCCTCTCTGGACACTCTCACACTTTCACCTTTTCCTCCACTGAGGTGAGTCTTTCCTTCCCTTCCTTTTTCTTTTTCTTACTCCACCTGTAGCGCACTCCCTGTCCAATTGTTCGTTTTCCCAAGTCTACTTTCTTGTTTAATTACACTTTCTTCTCATTTCGTTCCCACTCCTCTCCCTCATTCTGTCTGCGTCTTGCGCATTGTCTCTTGTGTCCTGTCAGACGTTGGACGATGACCCAGTTCCCACGAATAACAACAACCAGTGGCAAAGTCGACCCGTCTTGGAGTGGAACAACCAGCAGGTGTGTCTGTGGTTAATCGCCATGAGCATGGACCAGTACGCGTCTGAGTTCGCTGCCAGAGGCGTGGACGGGACACAGCTGCTCAGCATGGACAGCGAGAAACTCAAGGTGTGCCGTTAAGATGAACCTATTCATTTTTTTTTATGTTTATTTCACGTTGTATTCACTTTTTTTTTTTTGATAGTTTTATAGATATTCCAGATATATTTGTATCTGAATTGAAGCTCTGAATGTTACTTCTGTTTGGAAATGCAGTAAATGAAGTTAATTACTGCTAAATACAGACCAACCCATAAAGGGTTTCTGAGGCCGCTATCAATATTAATATCGAGAGATTACAAAAGTCTGACAAGGATATATCGGCTTAACTTTTAAACACAAGTCTATATAACAGAAATAAATGCTAGGACTTCTTTTAAAACTGGTTATTTAGTGAGTTGTGACGAGGATCTGTATTGAGTTAAAAATCCACTTGTCTCAGTCGACGTACATTATATGGTGATACTATTTAATCTGTGATAAGATAACATGAAGTAAACCGCGTTGATATATACTGATATATTCTCGCTGTGTCTCTTCTCACCTGTCAGGCTCTGGGGGTGTGCAGCCATAGCGATCGCTCTGCCCTGAAGAAAAAGCTGAAGGAGATAAAGAAAAGCGAGGAGAAGGGCCAGAGGAGAGAAGAGAAGAGGCTGAAAGAGGAAAAGGAGAAAGAGAAGAATGCAGTTTTGGAGAAGGAGAGCGAGGAAAAGGAGAAGGCGAGGATGGTGATGATGGAGAAACCAGTGAAAGAGGCCAGACGCAGTGGCAAAACCATAAGAACCGAGTCACTCCTATAGAGGTGATGTCAGAGATGCACCACCAGCATGAGGGTGTGTTTGCGGTGTCACACGCTCAAAAATACACTTGAACCAGTCTGTATTTAGTAAATAGAAACGGCTAGATCTACTGCACACATCCTCTGTCGTTCACGTCTTAATAGTTATCATGCAGGATCCAGAACAGTGGCTCGTTTTAATGGACACAAAGACCTTTGGGCCCGAGCAGACGTCGACTCCAGCACCAAAGCCCACTCTCACAGCAGACGCGCATCTCTCACCAAGTACGTCAAGTGAAAAGTGCGGCAATTTACTGTTTTACACTGATGCTTTTTTTAATCATGAACCTTAAATTATCCTTAGAATGATTTTAATATTTAACGATTTGCTGTAAATGCTTTTTTTATGTACGAATAAATAATGCTTTAAACTTCCTTCCTCATACCTTTTTAGACTCATTCATTTATCCTTGAATAATCACACGCAGAACACTTGGATGTGACAACGTTTTATAAATTTTTATTCAAGAAATTCTTTGCTCGCTCTGCTATTTTACAGCCAGTGAATAAAAGGTGGATTCTGCAGAGGTTTGGCTGTATATTTACAAACCGAGCGCTCGACAACTGGGAGATAAGTCGCTGTTCCTCTGTTACATACGACCTGAGGCACCTTGAGCATGAAAAACGCTGACTGAGCAACACATTATGGCAGATGCACAGTAGAAATGCTAAAAAATGGGGAAAATGCATTTTAGTTTAAAAAAAGTCGCCTGTGTTTGCATTGCATGGCTCTTTGGCCTGTAACATAAAGTACTCCTCACAAAGAATAAATACAAACAATTCTGCAAAACATTCAGAAAAATGTACAAAAAAAACCTATAAACACTTCCTCCCTCACCCGATCAACACTGTGAATGTAGTAAATGTACAAAACAAGCTTAGACAGACAGAAGCAGCGCAGGACCGTCTCCCACACTGCAACTCTCCTTCTCCAGTGATTCATACAGACTTTATCCAAGATCAGTTCAGCCCCTGAAGCAGAATGTTTGATCAAGTATTTAGTCTTATAAAGTGGGTTTTTTTTTTTTTTTCAAATTATTTTTTGTCTCTTGATATTTACAGTCCACGCTGTGTAAAGACGAGGCAGGAAAGATAAAACGGTGAAACCGGCAGTTTATCAGTAAGCAACAGGAATCTGTGTGGGGTGGGATCTCGTTGGCTGTTAAGAATAATGTTCTTTGTCATGCCAGGTTGTCATCCAGGACTTCTTTTCCAGGTTTTCCCAGTTACCATTCCCAGGGTTTACTGCTCTCTCCTCCCGTTTGATCCGAACAGCGTTGTAACTGGGAACTTTGTCTTCATATTTGGCTCGCTTAAAAAAGCCACACTGCAGAGAAGAAAGGGAAAACAGTCAGTGTTTTGTTTGGGGAAAGGGCTATTTAAAGACACTCAAGAGGAAGCAAAGGAGCAGGATGAAACCTTTAATGTTTCACAGAGGAAAAACCAAGATTCAGTGAATCCATGAAGACAAGCCATCTGCACTCCTTAAAGACAGGAAGCATGTTCTTATGCTCCTGTGTTTAAATGTAGCCAGAAAGAAACCTGCAGACCAAGTGACTGCAATGTGCAAAAGCAACAGAAGAAAATAGAAACAGAGGAAATGAGAAAATCAAAGAGAGCAGAACAGCCCCTGTGGTGATCCTCAGAGCATTAAATAACACAGTCATTGCTTATCAGCCATCACCTCCCCTTGCCATGCAGGTAAACTGTGACAATCCACACATAATCATGTGTGCAAACCTTTTCAGCATGAACTCTTGGCAGAATTAATCAGTCAGCTTTTATGGTAGCATTCACGTCACAGTGTGAGAACTGCCCACTGCCTGCCTCATACCAGAAAGCAGCACTTTCGTAGCAAAAAAGGAGCGAGAGAAAACGCTTCACCCATTCATAGCAGGCGGGTAATTTTACCCTCTCTCTTTTTTATGCATTTGATGTCAGTCTCTCTTTTTCTGACGGGTCCTCTTTATTCTTTTTCCCAAAGA
Source organism: Chaetodon trifascialis (assembly GCF_039877785.1). Taxonomy (NCBI): domain Eukaryota; kingdom Metazoa; phylum Chordata; class Actinopteri; order Chaetodontiformes; family Chaetodontidae; genus Chaetodon; species Chaetodon trifascialis. Next base: position 15,978,190 of record NC_092066.1, read on the forward strand.
CTCCACACTGAGGAGAGGCAAATTGTTAGAAAATGTGTAAGTGCCATTAATGTATACCTACATTTGTCCTGTAAATGATGCTTAACAGACTCAAAGACTTTTTTCAGTTAAAACCAGGAATCTGTGCTGCATGTGTTTTTATTAGCCGGCACAGGGTGTGGCCTAGTCCCTTGTCCTACCTTCCAGAGAAGGAAAGCCAAAAGGGCCAACAGCAGCAGCCCGAACAGGACGGACAGCACGATGATCCACCATGGCACTCCTCCATACTGGGCTTCACGCCTCTCTGGAAACACCGTCAGTCTCACCTGGGAACACAAAAACAGTGGCACAACATCACTATTAAGATCTCCACATCAGACTACACTTTTAACTGTCTTTCTATTCTCTCTGTTCACACGCTACGCTGACATCAGCATTTCAACTGCCCTGTCATGCAATAATCATGCCCCCTTCTTGGGCCACCTATTACCTGTGTCTCGGCATTTTGCAGCACTGTGTTCTTTGTTGTGCTATCAACATGCAGAGAGGCCTTCACTATCACCTCCACATGATGTAAATGGGAATAATCCTGTTCAAAGACAAATGAGAAGATCAAGTTTAGAATAATCAAATTAAAACACACAAAAAAAATATTTTCTGCAATAATTCCTACCCAAGAATGTGAAAACAGTACAAAGACATTTAATGTTTTACCTCATTAGGTTCATTGATTATTGTAAATATTTGCTTATTCTGAATTTGATGCAGCAACACATTTCAAACAAGTCGGGACAGGAGCAACTAACGACTGGGAAAGTTGTGGAACACTCCAAAAATACCTGTTTGGAACATTCCACAGGTAAACAGGTTGATTGGTAACAGGTGATAGTATCATGACTGGGTATGAAAGGGGCATCCTAGAAAAGCTCAGTCGTTCACAAGTGAGGATGGAGTGAGGTTCACCACTTTGTGAACACATGACTATATAAAGGAGATTACTACATGGACTCGAGAACACTTTCTGGAATCAGAGTTGTTGAATATACAAGTTTAGCTTGTCAAAAAGCATTTAATTTCCTTTACTCCTACCTCTATGAAGGTGCCGTTCCAGAGGCGAGAGTTGAGAGTGATGAGTGCATTACTGTCCAGGCCCCGCAGGGGGCACCTTATCCTCACACATTTTGCCCCATTGTCACAGGACTGTCAGCAAAACAGGGAGCACAAAGTTACTAAAGGATTCCTCTACACCTGGTTACAAAAGCACATTAAATATAATAATATGAAACAAAAGAATAGAAACAGGCAGTGTGGTATTACCAGAGTTGCTGATTTCTTTGTGTCAATTCTACGTGAAAGAGTGCCCTCTTTGCTTCCCTGGCTGTTTTCTGCTGCTCTTCTCTTCCTGGAGGTAACTGCTTCCTTAAAGCAGAAAAGAAGAAATACATCCAACAATCACACCAAGTGTATAATAGAAATCTGCAAATGTAAAACAGTCCACTTCTCCTACCACATTACTAAACGTGGAGGCAGAGAGACCATCCCACCTGAATGTGATGCTTTCACTGACCTTGTTAAGAGGGTTGATCTCCCCTTTAGGAGAGCACTCTATACGGTCCACTCCAGTGGAGCTGATCTTCATCAGGTAGAGCAGCCACTTCCCCTGCCCCGTCTCCTTTGGCCACTCAATGTCGAGGGTGGCAGTGCCCAGGTCTGTCAGGCGCTTTCCCAGATTGATGATCTGTAAATCAAGACAGAAATAGTTTTCCATTTCAGGTGATGGAAAATGAATTATCTCACTAAAACACATGTACATACAGAATGCTGGATACATGATAAGACAAGAGAAGGAGTCACTCTGAGCTTCCCTGTACTCACTCTGAACTGGTGAGTGATGGCACTGCCGATTTCACTCTCACTCTTAATGGCCGCCTCACCTTTGACCTCTCCTGTAAAGTAGACCTGAGATGGCTGGGCTTGTCTGAAAAGACAGAGAAGCACAGTTAGTAGCATGACTCATGAGCATACCTGTGTGTTTTTTGGGCCTTGAACTGTGCGTGTGTCCTTACCCTGATACAGACAGCTGCAAGATGATGGCCACCTTTGCCTTCGCTTTAACAGGGGCTATATTCTGCTGGTCGCTCGTCCTGTCGGATCAGAGGTTACACACAGGTGAAGTCAGATGAACTACAAATGTTAATATATAATGAAGGTAAGTGTATTGCAGCCCAAGAGCGCATCTTGTGTATCTGTAGTATTGTTTATTTGGAATGAAATTCCAAACCTCTCTCAGAGGTTCAGACGATCAAGACCACCATTAAATCATCCAAAATCAATCATTTAACTTCTTAAAAGGTGCAAATCAACATTATTAAGCCATTAGATATACTTACGTCTCAAGCTTAAGATCAATCTCCAGTTCAGTAGTGTTGAGAGAGATGCCTGATGTACCCAGAATAATGTAGAAGGTCGTCTATGAGCACAAACGCAGAGACATCACATAAGTATCAACAATACCACCTGTGCAGAGGAGGTAGACTGTGCCGAAAGGGGATTTTCTCGCACCTCTGAGTCGCGTTTGAACGGGTTTCCGAGCTCACAATCAGCCTGAGAACCGTCTTTATTGGCTACACAGGTTACCTGCCGCTCCTGAAATCAAGACCAAGTTCCAGTAAGGACCGCAAAGTGGTATGTGTGTGCAGTGTGTGTGTGAAAGAGAGAGAGCGAGGGAGTGGAAGGGAAAGAGAGGCTTACATTTGGTGAAACGCGGAAAGCAGAGTAGGTAAGGGAGCGTGGGAAGGAGGCGAGCACAGAGGCTTCGTATGCGTCATCTCCGTTCAGATTGGTCACTTTGACCTCCAAGGCGACGTCCTTCTGGTTGCTGAGCGAGATCACCGGCACGCCGTTCTCCCTTCAAACAGACAGCAGTTATGAGCCAGTGCGCTGCTGAATGGCTGTGTGTGCACAGTCTTAAGGAACCAGCCTTACAAGCCATTATAAATATAATACTCTTATGAAAACAGGTGCGTGTGTGTGCGCACTCTTACAGTTCTAATGGAGTGAACGTGTCTTTGTCAGTTGTCCTGTAGCCGTAGCGATATTTCACCTGCAAGTTGCTCTGACAAACGTTGTCACTGCCACAGCCATCCTTCAGGAAATGCACCTAAAGCCAGATTACACAGATACAGCCGGAACATCAACAAATCTCCTGCATGCCTATGAAATCTTTCATCGTGTTCCTACGTTCAGTGTCCTGCATACACACCTCTGATCGAGTCGTCATGGGCTCATTGGCGTCCAGGACGGGTGACAGAGGAGTTGAGCTCTGTCTGCGTTTACGTTTGGCGTTCTGGATCTCCACAGACACTTCGATGGGGATCCCACGCAGTTTGTCTTTGATATTTTCCTGCAGAACGACAACATCACACAACATGACGAGCCACCCACAATGCACGCACTACAAGACAGAAGAGTTTCCAGAGAGAGTCACTACCTGTATGGCGAGCTGACGTGTAACACACTGTTTCTTTCCTTTGCTGTCCAAGGTGATGGTCCCTTTGGATTCGTAGCCATGTTCAGTGGCCTCGGAAAAGGTCGCCCTGGGGATGAGACCGTTCTTTCTGTTGTCACTGTCGGCCTCGAGGGTGTACACCACCGCTAGATGGGGCAGAGACAGAAAGTAAGACAGAGAAGAATGACATTTTGTGCAAGGCTTTAACCTCCTACTACTGTGTATCATTTGTGTGATTTTTTACAACAATGAAGAGCACAGAATTTAATGTTTTTTACAGGATTTTGTAACTGCAAACAGTTTAATTTTGGCAAACAAAATGAAAAAGACGGCTCAGCTTACTCAGGCTGGGAGAGTAGCTCTTGGGGTTGGCAGTGTAGGTGAAGCATGCCTCAACATCCAAGCTGGGGACATAATGCAGTTTATCCGCAGTCAGACACATAGGTTTGATGAATGTCCAAAAATTATTCAAAGCATCTAGTGAATGAAATAACATTATGGTTCTGGTTCATACAAAAAAGAAAAAGAAAAAAAAAGGTACCAGAAGGCATTGCCACAGTTCTTCTTGGTGAGGTCGATTTCCTTCGGTGAGAACTTGACTTCCTTTTTGATGTTAATAACTGGACGCGCTCTGGGAGGACAGAACTCAGTGAGCAACTCTACGACCATGACCAGAGAGAGTATATTGAGACAAACGTACTGGTTCTCTCACCTGTAGACAAAGACAGCATCGGAGAGGGATCCCACAGCCAGGTCAGGGTAGGAGTTCTTATCCAGATCCATGTTACCTGCCAAAGAGTAGCCAAAGAGCCGGACTCCTGAAGGCTGGCCGGACAGAACCTACAGCCAGAGAAACGCACATTTTCATACAGCCACTTACTGTAAAGCATGACTGAGACTGAGATGTCAAACGGTGTTATTCCATCAGTGTATTACACACCTGTGCAGCTTTCTTGGAGCTGAGGCCTGTGGCTGATCCGTGGTAGATGTAAACAGTCCCTGCACCAGTATCCATATAAGGAGCTCCCACAGCAAAATCTGACCACAAGAACAACCACAGTGACTTACAATGTGGTTATACAAGTATGTCCCATTCAAGCAGGGGCATCAAGAATGACCAGCTGGCAGCACGTATACATATGCACACACACAATCATTGCTGCCTCACCATGGTAACCATCCTGATTGATGTCTCCCAGGTTTTCCACAGCCAGGCCAAACATGGAGTCCTGAGGTCCATCGATTCTGGTGGGCGTGACTTTGTTCCACTTTCCAGCTTTGTTGATGAAGACGTACACGGCTCCTCCAATTTCTCCCTCCTTCTCAAAGTACTGAGGTGCTCCCACCACTATGTCCTGCCAGCTGTCCAACGGAAGCGGAACTTGTTCGTGAGCACGCAGTAATAGTAACAGCGCTTTTCAAAGCAGGAGTTGTGAGTCCTGACTCACCCGTCCTTGTTGAGATCCAGCACGGCCAGATCGTAGCCGAAAGACGAGGCCAGCCCTTCCCCTTCCAGGGTGTACTCTTCCAGCAGGATGTTGCTTGTGTCGGCGCCTTTCTTCAGAAGCACCACCGCCCCACTGTGGCCCGCTCGAGGAGCTCCCGCCACCACTGTCAGCTGGTCCTTCTTGGTCAGACTCTTACCCGAGTCCAGAGAGAAGCCTGAGAGATGGAGACAAAGCAATACAGTCAGAGCCATTCAGATACTTCAATGCACTTTTCTATGACAGTGGAGCACGTGCGGTGACTGGATGAACAGAGCAGGTACCCAGGTAGCTGTTTGCAGGGGCAGGGACCAGGTCAGGGTTCTTTTCGTTCTCATCTCCCACCTCAAAAGGACCGTCATCATAGATGCCCATCTCTAAGAAGGTGTCGTTCTTTTGCTCCAAGCGTACCACACCTGGAGGAGAGGAGACCAGTTGAGACGGGAGAGATCTGGCTTGCAATAAAAGGATTAAAACCCCATGACAGAATAATCCAATTGGCAGTAACGCCGAACACGTGACTGAAAGAAGCATCACTGGCAAATTCCCTTTGAATGAAAAATCATAACTCATACAGAGTAAATGTGATAATGAAGCACATGTGCAGTTCAACACACACGCACACACACACATTAGACTACCTTTCCAGTTGTAAGCTCCAGGAGCCCCAAAGATGAGGTAGTGGAAGTCTTTGTCGAATGTGGCAGAGAGGCCCTGCTGGCAGGAGCCAAACATCTCGTGGCCTCTGGGCCGGCTCTCGCAGAAATGCCAGCTACCTCCGTCTTCACTTGATATGGGGTTGATAGTCAAGTCCTGACTCAGCACGTAGCAGCGGCCGATAATGTCACGGGATTCAATGGGTGTGTTCACATTGCTCCGGCGCTGGTAGCGGTGGGCACAGGTCTGACAGGGACACAGAATATAATACATATTCTGCTGGAACATTTAGCTGATCTCTTTTGTGATTAAGACAGTTGTTTGAGCCAATTCAAAGCAAAAATGTCACCTTGAAGCTCCCTCCAGTACTCAGTGGCTCAGTGATACCATGTCTTTTCTAAAGCTAGAGAAGATGAAGATAATTCTGGAGAATTCTTCAACAAGTGGGAACCTTTCCTAACATGCTTCACCTCTCCACAGTCTTTGACTCCTGATTGATGGGCCCTTCTCCCTCCTTTAAACCTGCTTTTTTTTTTCTTCCTGTTTCTTTCTATTTCTGTTCTTTCTTTTTGTTTCTCTTATGGTTGCTGTGTTGACTTTTTTTGTGGACCTTCTCTCAATAGAAATGAATTTGAACGTGGATTTTTGTGGGTTTAAATGTATCTGTTTGGACAACTAAGCAGATCAATGAATCTGCCAATTAGTCTGTAAAATGTCAGTCCAAAACCTAAAGATGTTCACTATATAGTGATGTAAAACAGAAGAAAACCAGAAAATCCTCACACTGGAAAAGCAGCAAACAGATAAATTGGGGAATTTGTGCTTAATTGTTCAAGGTCAGGGTCAGATACAAAGACACACTGTCTTACCACAATCTTGCCTCCTGGCCCCTGACTGTTGACTGACACTCCCATCCACTGGTTCTCTTTGCTTTCTTTGGTTGTATCCTCTGCTCAGAGACAGGGACCAAAATAGACACAAAGAGATTATTGTGACTGAGATATTGTAATAAAATGTCTGAGAGAGCCAAAAACACAGGTGTGAGCAGAAATCTCACCGCCATCATCAAAGTTAACTCTGATGCAGTCAGCTGAGCTCATGTCACAGCTGTACAGGCCTCCTGTCACACTAGACTTTTGACCACTCCAGGCTTTCGCTCTCGGGGCACCAACCAGGAGCCTGCAACAGACACACAGATGAATCCTTTAAGACAGACGCAAATCGACCAAACGCTCACAATGAACAAGAACTGACACTCATCTGCAATCCAGCATCCGTTTCTTCCACCCAGACATTATATTATCATACATTCCAGTCTACTGACACACACACACACACACACACACACACACACACACACACACACACACACACACACACACACACACACACACACACACACACACACACACACAAACACACACACATCCGCCACTAAACTGATGTTCCATGTTTTCATGGTCCCACTGAGTGAAAGACCCCTTTCAAACGCCTGCTGTGGTTGACTGAACCAGGCTTTCTATCTCTTTCCACACACACACACTCTCACACACACAGACGCTGCCTTTGTGGAGCAAGGACAAGGGCAAATGCCACACCCAAGTCTTGAGGACTGGCATCCAGTTCCCAGGGTTTCCCACAGAGCAAATCAAACAAGCCAAGGACGTCACCCTTCGAGCTGACGCTTTGTGGAGGTTTACAGTGAAGCTCGGGGCACATACACACTGTCAACACACCAGTCTCTCTCCGGCTTGCTTTGTCTGTCCGATGACCTCCAAAGTTAATGTTGCACAGCACACTGTCTTCACCAGATGAGATTAAGAGAAGCCATTTTTAGCTGGAACACAGAGCATTCTCAGATAGATACACACACACACACACACACACACACACACACACACACACACACACACACACACACACACACACACACACACACACACACACACACACACACACACACACACATACACACACACCATCTGGGAGGGAATTCACAGAGACATATAGTCAGAGTGAGGAGGCCTAATGTGATCAGCATGTCTGCAGTGTAGACCTCACTAGTCAACACGCACTGCATGAGGGGGAAGATTTCAAAGTACAAAAGCTGGCTTTTTCAGACAAGCATAAATCACGAATATTGACTTCAGCGGGCGTGATGGGGATGAGCAAAGACCGATAAATCTATTTATATGACACACAGAAATATGGGTTTGTTGAAACTGCTCACAAAGTTGGTCACAGTCTTACAATGCTGGCCTTATGAGGTTTAAATGTAATGAAATATTGAGAAACTATGAAGAAATTACCCTAAAAAATGCATTAAGACAAGTCATCACAACAGAAAGAGGCTCCCTCTGCAATGACGGACAAGTGCACACTGTTTATCCCGTTTTAACCGCTGGATTGGTTTGGCCTTGTTTCAGAAACCAGAGCACTATAATTTGTGCACTCTTCCCACCCATCAAGTGTCCAATCCAGCCTTTGTTTAAACTACAAGGGGAATGAGTGACACTTGACATTTGATACCACACAGTGCGAGGTCAACTCTCCACCTCTGTGCGCACTCACCTACCCAACAGAAAGCACGTCTTCACAGCCAGAGGAAATCGTCCGGGCACATGCTCGTCAACTGAGCCTGATTCAGACAAGTCGTCACTCTAGAGACGATTCGTGAGTAGCAGCAAATCCCAGGCGGGCACATCTCCACCCCCATCATCCTCCGAGACACACAAAGTCAGGAGAATGGGAGAATGGACAGAAAATGATCTGCCAAGACACAGTGGGACTCTGGGAAAAGGGGTCACTGGGCCTGGGGTCTCTGCTGCATTAACAGAGAATTGACTTACTTCTGCATAATCACGCGGTGATACTCATTCAGGGTCTCACTCAGCTGTTGCCTTTGGGCAAAACGCAGCCAACAATAGCGCACAGACAGCGACAATTATGTGAAAATAAAATAACATATTATGTCGAGATTATGTCAGTGATTATCTGAACAATTAAGTGATTTAGACAGTAGAGCAGCTGCTTACATATGATCCAAATTATAAAAAGCCTCAGTAGACAGACATTATCTTAACTGCTACACACTTTTATTGTTTTTTTGCCATTGAAGCATGAAGTGCTGACATGATGTGTCAGAGAATAACACTGTGATAAGGTTGACCCGCTGGCCCACTGACAGAGAGCCAGCTGTTTATCTTATCATTCACCACCAGCAGAGGAAGCCCCAACACACGGGCTTAGTCTACAGGAAGGACAAAGACAAACAGAGAGCGAGAGTGTGCGTGTTTGGGTACAAGTGTGCAAAGACAGACACACACATACTGGCAGTGACACTCGGACTGTGCCTGCGCAGCACAGCAGGGCGACCGGCGCAGAGTGACATCCCGTCGAGAGAGGTGTGTTGATTTTTCTAACAGCAGCGAACTGGCGGCCGAGCCGGGGCACGGCCTGTTGCTTAGCGACAGCCAGCGGCACCCTATCAAATAGAGGCATTCACCTCCAAATGGGTTGCAGATCCAGAGGTTCATGTCATGTGCTACCCAGCTTCTGCCTCCATCTGTCTGCCAGGATGGAGCCCGCTGACTCTGACTGGTTGAATAACAGCTTATATTTGGTGCCCAGATGTAAAAGTGATTTATGTTTCTCTCTGCAGGCTTTCAGCCATCACCTCTTTCTTTTCTCCAGTTCCTTACTCTCTGCCTTTGACGGTGCACGACCTCAACTAACCTGCAGGGAAGAGAAAGAGGGGAAACCTGACTCTCATACGCAGATTATATACACTCACGCACAAAGCTGACTGAATACTCAACTCTAGTCTCCTATATCACTGGAATCCAAACCAACATGACGCTGACATTACTATTTAACGTGACAGCATGTCTCGCTTTCCTCTTTCTCACAGCATGCCTCGATATCCTTTCCTCTTCGTGCTACATTTATCCATTTCTCCAAAGCCAGTTTATTTCTCTGAAGCAGACACACACACACACACACACACACACATATGCATTTACTTTCTCCCGTACACTTTTCACACTCAATCCAAGCACTTAAACTTCCTTCAACTCTCATTCACTGTCTCCTCCTCCCTCTTCTCTTCATGCATTTTACGCTTTCCCTCTTGATTTTATTATACAGGCGGCTCCATCTGGCAATTATGACCAACCATGGAATGCTTCACACACACACACACACACACACACACACACACACACACACACACACACACACACACACACACACACACAGTCACACACAGTCACACATGCATATACACAATCCCATCGAGTCCTGCCCTCTCCTGCAGGTACATGTAACACTCTTCCCTGTGGGGCATGAAAGACACTGCAAGATATAAGACTGCATAAAAGTTGACGTGCTGGCTAGCAAAGGACTGTGACTCACAGTGCACACCCAGCAGTGAGGAGACACACATGGGGGACGCACAAGCACACACACACACCATCGCATCCATGCAATGTACATTATTGAACTCTTACAGGAAAAGGAAATCACTGTAAGCAAACAAAAATCTATCTATCGCTTCTCTTTTTTGCCTCAGGTTAGAAATGTGTCGAGCAGCACACTGAGCTCTCTGACACTCGTCCAAGTGCCTGACAACGAGGCAACGCCTTGCATGCACAAGCACCATTAAAACACACACACACATACAGGCACTCATCCATACACGCACATGCATCCACAAGCAGCGCATCAATGCATGTGCATACACATAAATGTGCAGTCCACAGTGAGAGCACATTCCACCTCTGTAAAAGCAAAGCAAACATGGCTTCCTGCTCGAACATGCACACACACCTTCAAACTTGTGTTGCAAGGGAGCACGCACATGCTGCTGATGGCTCGAGCTCACCTGTTTCTATACCGACACAGGATAAGACTGCGTTTTAAAAAACATGTGCAACAAACTGTTACACTATGTGGAATATAATTCTATTTTGATGACAGATTATGGTTAACAGGTCTGCATCAAGGGAACTAAACACAGAGTTTACGCCTCTCAAAAATAAAGGTCAGAGCTTAAATAATATTTTTTTCTAATTATTGATAAATCTGCCAATGACTCTATCCATCAATCAATTCATAGTTTAGTCCAGAAAATGTCAGACAGTAATGAAAAATGCCCATCACTATTTCCCAGAGACACAACTGACATGTTAAAACAATGTAAACTGACAGATATTCACTTTATTATCAAGGGGGTGAAATATGGGAGTGAAAACCAGCATATCTTCACATTTAAAATGCTGGAACAAACAAAGGTTTGCTTTGTTTTTGCATAGAAATTGCTTAAATAATAAGTGGATGATAAAAAAAATTACAGATTAATTTTCTGCTGATCTATGACTCAATTAATCGTCTAACTGCTTCAGTAGCTGACACCTCCACTAACAGCTCAGTCTATCTTGTGCACACTGGTGTGTGTTGTTTTCCAGTTCACAGAATGCAGCTGTGTTCTGTCTTCTTGAATTTAACTTTACAACCTGAAGCAGTAGGACTTTGTGGTGGCTCTGGTCTCGTGCTGATCACCATGTGTCTTTCATTTAGACACAGCCGAGAACTAGGACACACACTGCCACAGTGTGTGTGTGTGTGTGTGTGTGTGTGTGTGTGTGTGTGTGTGTGTGTGTGTGTGTGTGTGTGTGTGTGTGTGTGTGTGTGTGTGTGTGTGTGTGTGTGGATGCGCAGCAATAGTAGAAGTGTGTTTAACCTCTGTGGAGAAGGTTGAAGACCTGGGGATGCTTGCTAACCTTGACCCTCGATAGTTCAGGATCATCTTGCGCTGGTTAAACACACTGTGGCGACCCGCCGTGCATTAGCTATACAAACACAAACCACTACTCGGAGTGCAGTTTCACCCCTTCGATTGATCAGTCACAAGATAGAAAAGCCTGTTTGTGAATAAACTGTGCAACAAGCCAGTTCACAGGAAAGTAGTTTACCAGATTTTGATCCCTACTGAAGGCACTTATCTTCCCCTGTATTGGTGACACTGCTGGAATATAACTACATTTACTTCAGCATGGACCTTAAGTAGATACGTGAGGAATATGAACATGAATATTTCCATTTCGGGTCACTTTACTTTATACTTCTACTTCTACTCAATGTCACTTTCATTCCACCATATATATTTAACATCCTAAGATTGCTAATAACTTAATTTAATTAAAATTTCATATACAAAAGATAGGATGAGTTTATAAAGCATTATGCATTGTTATACATTAAATTATACACAAATCAAGTCAGCTTCACCTCAACCAGCCACAACATTAAAATGTAATATATTTTTTTTAATATTACTCCATCAGGAACAATATTCCAACAGTATTTCAATGCTGATTGTGGACCAACAAAATACTTTGAAGTTACCTGATGACTATATCTAGCTGGTCCATTGTAGTGTGACAGATTTCCAGATAAAAGAATTTGACTGATCTGATCTCAGGTCAGCTAAAACTCAGGCTGTTCAAACCAGTGACCACATGATGGCAGTTAGCCTTTATGCAGAATGACAAATCCCTCTGAATCAATGCCCGTAAAAGCGCCAACAATGATTCACTGAGATGTTTTGCCCCTGAATGCCAAAGCTCACCTAAAACCACTTTGGGAGAAAAGTCTGGAAAACGCGCGAGAGAGAAAGAAAGAGAGAGAAGTCTGCACGCGCTTTTGCGTGCACGTGAACACAAATCTGCAATGGAGGTCCAATAAAGACTCATAAATAAGTAACTTGGAGGTAAGGACTGACAAAGATTAACGAGCAGCAGGCCTGTGGTTTAACTCACAGCAGGTGTGTAAGTTACAGGACATTCTGGTAAGAAGCTGACGAAAATGGAGGGATGAGATTTAGTGGGAAAAGTTCTGGTTTGAAGCTACCTGCGCCATAACCTACCTGAGCCCGATAACTAGTGACTAGTGCGTTAGCTTCAATGGCGTCTCTATAAAGTAGGATTTTTCACTTCTCTAGCATCTCCGACAATTCAAAATAAACTCAGCCGTCTACGCCGCTGTGACATTTTAATTACAAGGTTACAGGAGTTATTTTAATGACATGCACAGCGTGTTTCCGAGGACAGGGCGACGCTGAAGTAAATGCGCTGCCTCCAAAACTCTGTTCCCCTCCTAAAGCAACAAGTTTGAACGCCACTTACATTCTCTTATCCACCGGATCGAGCTGCCGGTGCATGGCGAGAGAGAAGCCGAACAGGCTGTCTGGATCCCCGTTCTTCCGCAGGACATTCTCGCTGTCCAGGTTGAAAGCGGACAGCCGCCCACATCCCAAGAGAAAGACGGCCAGCCACAGTCCGCAGGTGATCCTGTGCTCCATGAGTTATAATCAGATGCAAAATTCCCTTGTACGGGTGAAAGGTGAGCCCTCGGTGGTAGAGGTGCAGAGTGTGAATGAGAGTGTCTGCTGGCGCTAGAGGGTTGAATGTTGTCCACTTGCAGCTGCCCCTCCCACTGGCCTCCCCTGGCACACACACACACACACACACACACACCACTACCACACCTCAAACTGCTTAGAAATCTAACTTGTCAAATGTATTTTAATTGGACAGATCAATACCTTGTGAGACTGTTCAGTGGATCAATCCTATAATCTAACCATCTTAGTGATGCCCGAGGCTCAGTCAAAACACATTTGCAGTGATAAAACGGTGCTTTGGGCTACACTGGCAGCCTCTGACAGTAGATCTCTAAGCATAACGCTATAATAAAGACTTCGGTTAAACTCCCTTGGAAACAGGCGTAAACAAAACATATCCTAAGTCCCACAAGAGGGAAAATATTGGCAAAATACCCAGAGACATGGGAGTGTAATCCGCACACTCACAGTAAATTGTGTTTACTGACATCGTTGCAGTTAAAAAGCAGAAGCAGAGACAATCGGCTGGGAGAGAGAAGAGGGAGAATCATGATGGTACCGTAGTTAGTTGATATTTTTGTAATATTCCTTTTTAGTGTTGGGTGATTAGTCAAGACACCAACAGTAATACAAAGACCTGATTCTAGACCAAAAGCAATAGAAGAAATAAAGATATACAGCAGCCATTGTGTCTGCAGCGCACTAGCTGGCCTCTGCAAACCACAGCCCAGAAATCCAAAGCTAGAAATTAGTCAGAATTTAGAATTACAATCCTTCCTGGGTTCTCCCTCAGATCCTGACATGTTATCACTACAGGGCCTGTGTGCTCTGTAATGACCGATTAGATGAGTCACAGAGCCAGAAGGAGCCAGACTGGGCACAGACCCGCACATTAACACACTCCCTCCCTAGATGGTTTTCAAGGCATTCCATGAGACGCTGACCCAAAGCCTGTCCTCGCAACACAGCTTTTCAGCAGACAACGCAGGCTTTGTCTGCACATTGAGAAAGAGGGCAGACAGAAAGGGAGAGGGAGAAAGAAACTGCCCACATACAGTATAAAAGGCACAAATAATGGTGGAAGAGGGGAGCGCAGAAAGGGAAAAGGGCAGGGGAGGAATGTGGTTCCCATACAGGTCTGTTATCTGCTTAAGACTTCATGATCTCCAGTGAGGATCAGCTCTGTGATTCAACATTACTTGGAGTTGGACCAAAACAGAAGTTTAATCTTGTTTTTTTTTTTCACCTTACATTTGAATTAACAGATTGTGTGTTTGAACAGGCTTGTTGATTCAGAACTTTCCTTTTATTCTGGTCAGTCACATGTGTGGCAGATGTCCTGATAATATAACTTTATCTTATAAATCTCCCTTCTTGAAAGCAGTGCATTCCCTATCATCATATGACCTGTTGACTCTATTTTTGCATCCGTGATGTTGTCTTTCCTGTCCAGCTCGGGCTACTGTTGCTCCAGTTCCAGGTAAGAGCAGCAGCCAGCTGGACGATCACCGGTGATTTATGGTTCAGTCTGCAGAAGGTCAGAAACAGGAATCAGCCTTATCGCTGATAAGAGCTAACAGCAGCGTGTACAATGAGGTGAGCTGAGGTAGCTTAGCTCGCCCTTGGCTTCTGGCGTTCTTTCACAGTAAACAGTGTGTGTGTGTACATCTGTGGTCATATACTGACAACACGGGGGCGCCAGTTTAATTAACAGGCATACTGTTTGACACTCTTCCTCTGTCTGACATCAAATCATAGCTGGTGTTCACCTTTCAGTCTTGCCATCTCTCATTCATCCCTTTATGGCTACAGCTCGGTTCCATGGCCAAAAAATATTCTTGTTGTGCTCATGATAGTTTTTTTTTTTTTTAAATCATCAAACCTCACTATCAGACATACCCCAGCCTGTTAACATCATTAACCCCCTTTTCCTCCTCTCCTCTAATATCCTCAGGGAACGAAAGGTCACACATCTCGTCTGCACATAAACAGACTGAAAGGCGGCTGCAGCTACAGCTGAGCATCGATCTATTGACATTCAGTCATGATTTAAGGGGCACACGTAATGATAAAGGCACAAATCCTACGGAGCTACTATGGAACAGATCAGGAATTAACTGTGAAAGTAAACAAGCAGTTCACAACTCTGAATAAACTAACAAATAGTAAATATTGATAAGATATTTGAGAACAGATCAGTATCAAGTGATTCGTTAGATACATGGCTCTAAATTGGTTTCCTGATCACCTCTTAATGAATGATTGCTGATTAACTACTGCTGCCACTTATTGTAGAGTCAGTGAATGAATAATGACGCAAAGATTCTACTGAAACATGAACAAAGTCCACCAAAAAAAATAAATAAATCCTGCTAAAATGTTATATATGCATGCACACACAGGCATATTCTGTGAATTATCTCTTCACCGGATTAAGAATCGAGTCATGAGTATGCGCTGAGTGTACAGCATGTTCAGTCTTACGACAGCAGAGGAGAAAAAAACCTTGCCCAGGGTGCTAAAGAAGAGGAATGACAGTGAAAGCAATGTTTTCTGGCACACACACACACACACACACACAGTGAAAATTCAGCGCCTAGACTCGCCCGAGCCACAGCCCAGTATTTGTTCTTAAAGCTGCAGCTCCAGGTACACTACTGGGAAACAAACGCACACTCATCTGAGGGTGTGGCGCGCTGAGCTGATTGGAAGGGTGTGTGTCTTTATGACGCTGGAGATACACATAGCCTCAAGATACGGATAATTGCATTCGCACACACACTTGTAGAATCTGTTTCACAATCACTGAACTCCAAACCCAAGATGTTTCACAACCGCAACACATTAATGCATTTTCACTGAGCGCCATTGATTACGTGAGCCTGTAAACATGTGGACAGCAGAACATTTCAGAATTCATTTAAAGCTGAAACTGATGAGACGTCAGCCGAAAACTCAGAATACCTTCGACAAAAAGTCAGGACAGTCGGAAGAGTAATGAGTGCCGACCTAGCTCTTCTCACGTAGGCTAAGAGCCGACTGCCTGGCTTTAAATGTGGATGGTGTGCTGTAGCGATCCTTAAGGGGATAGGTCGACACAGGGGGAAATGTACACATGTGCTTTCTTGCCAAGAGTTAGATGAAATGATGACTAGCAGTCTCATGTCTGCATGGTAAATATGAAGTTACAGCCAGCAAGCAGTTAGCTTAGCATAAAGAGTGGAAATAGGGGAAAACAGCTTGGCTGGCTCAGTGCAAAAGTAATGAAAGAAAGTTCCTGGTCTAATGCATTTGAATGCATTCTTAACATCAGATGAAAGACTTATAACCTTAAAAATCACGATTTTGGTGCTTTCATTTCAGAGGAGCTGTCCTCTATGAGACGCAGGGTTCTCTCATATGTTGCTCTCACTAAGTGTGTGTGTGATGCTGTGTGTATAATGCAATGCGAACAAGAAGGAAAACAAAGCTATCAGTTAGAAATCAAGTGACATTGTGAGGACAAACGTCTAATTTACATTCCCCTTTGTGGTGTCTCGTATTCACAGTATTGATCCAATTTCTTAGTTGGACTTATACTCATGGTTAAAACATAAAGATGCTTACATACACACACAGTGCAGGCTGCAACAGATCCTTTATCCTCGTTGATGAGTGTATTGATTACATTCAATAAGGAGGAATTGATGTCTTCTCTTGTCCAGCAGTGCTGTAACACCCTCGGGACAATTGCAACCTCCCTTTGTACATTTACCTCCTGAATGAGCAGGGTGTGTGTGTGTGTGTGTGTGTGTGTGTGTGTGTGTGTGTGTGTGTGTCCCAGCCCTGGCCAGAGGATGTAATATGAGATGGCAGTAGGTGTGGGAGGGTCCCAGTGTTGGTGGGTGCAGGTGTGCTTCAAACAGATGTTATCTAACTCGAGGGAGGTGCAAAGTTCAGTTTTCTCCCAACAGATTCAGGCAGGCAGCGGGCACTTGTTTCATCTTATAAACACTCCTTCTAATCGCTGTCTATCACTGATAAGATAATGTGTCTAATTGCTTCTTCAAAATTTGATTCATCTTTCGGACACATTAAATATCTGTGTCACACAACCTTGCTATCTTCCTCTGACAGCGGTAAAATTATTGAGTATATTTGATGATAGATATTTCAGGAAATGCCATATTGACCTGGCGCGATTAAGGGCTCAACCCATGGACAGGCTGAGAAATTATGGGTTGGGTTGTACACATTGTTGTCACAGTTAAGTCCAAATTGCTCCTGTAAAGTGGCTCAGTGGCAAACAGTAGAAGACAGAGTGTACTGTGTGGGTGTAGCATCTGGAAAATAAAACAAGGAGGTACTGAAACAACCTGAATGTCACTGAACACAAGAAGCGCCTGTTCGCTGATTTCCATTATTTTTATCTCACAAATAGTTGTACCAACCTCTTAATCTCAGGCAGAAAAATCTCAGCATCTATTGGTTTACCTCTGAAATTTGTACATTCATGGTCCCGAGAGGATAAAGCCTGCAGGCTTTGGTGATCCCCTGACTGGTCCTCTAGCGCCACCATGAGGTTGTCATTTGAGTCAAACATCCCAACAGCTATCGGGTGGATTGTCATGAAATTTGATACGGATATTCATAACCCCTCAGGATGAATTGTTCTGTAGTACCACCATTGGTTAAAAAATGTAAACTTATGGGTTATTAATAAATACATGTAAACACAATGACATTCAAATTAGCTGCCACTGTACTTTGTGTTTACTCCTAATTAGTGAATGTCAGCATGCTAACACACTAAGTTAAGATGGTGATTATGACAAATGTTATGCCAGCAAAACATCAGCATGTTAGCATCATCATTGTGAGCCTGTTAGCAAGCTGACCATAGCATTTAACTCAAAATACAGCCTCAGTGACTTCTAGGATGCTATATTAGGCTCTTAGTCTTGTTAATTTGATGTAATTTAAGTTAAGGAAAACACCTAAAAATCATAGTGCATATGTGATATTTAATTATTAAAATCTTCAAGTATATACAGTACAATCAAGAAAAACATTTTCATAATTAATGAAACAACAGAGAGAATCCAATGCTAAAAGAAAGAAAGAAAGAAAGAAAGAAAGAAAGAAAGAAAGAAAGAAAGAAAGAAAGAAAGAAAGAAAATTGAAATACAGCAAAAAAAAAAAAAAAAAAAAAAAATTAAAATCCTGTTGCATTGTATGTGGTGTGGTAAGGTGAAAAGGTCCCGGTAGTAAATCTACCTCTTCAACCATAACTATGCTGTAGGAGATGCGTACGCGCGCACACACACACACACACACACACACACACACACACACACACACACACACCAGTGCACACAAACAGTGCATAAGTCAAAGCTGGCAGTGCAACAAAACAGTTTGCACCATAATGAATGCCCTTGGCAGCCAGGAGAGCTATACATTATTGGGTTGAACTAATTGCTAATTCATTCACACACACACACACACACACACACACACACACACACACACACGAATACACACAAACACATAAATACTGAGCTGTTCTAAGCCATGTTAATGGTGCTTTGAGAATTCTGGCATGGACCTTTCAACTACTGAGGATCGTTTTAGAAATTCCTCCACCGGCCCTTTTGGCACCACACAGAGAGCTTCCTTCCCTCTGTTTTGGTCCACTGAACTATACTGTACATTCAAACACACACACACACACACGCACACACACACATACACACACAGTTCAATTGCTATTGTTGAAAATATCTGTGGAGTGTAGGAAGGAACCCTAACCCAAGCAGGAAAGCTAAATGTAATATCTGTCGCTCACCTGCTTCTGTCTCAGACAGAACACTCTGAAATAAATGTCACATGTGTCATGTGACAGTATTGTCCATCCATTGTCTGTCATCGTCAGTGATTATCACCGTGTGGGATCTGTCTCAGTT
The DNA here is from genome assembly GCF_039877785.1 of Chaetodon trifascialis. NCBI lineage: Eukaryota > Metazoa > Chordata > Actinopteri > Chaetodontiformes > Chaetodontidae > Chaetodon > Chaetodon trifascialis. The sequence continues at coordinate 15,997,165 of NC_092066.1, forward strand.
AGGGTGAGGGTCTTTGACTTGGTGCAACTTTTTTTGAAACATATCAAAAAAAGTGTGTGTGTGTGTGTGGGGGGGGCTTTCCCAAGGAATAAAGAAATAAAACTCTTGTTCTGCTTTCAAGCGTATCTGATCCTGCCCAAATGTCTCCACACCTACCTCCCAGTGACGCCCATACACACACACACACACACACACACACACACACACACACACACACACACACACACACACACACACACACACACACACACACACACACACAGCTAAAAGGCTATTGCTTTGAGCTGCATAACCAGTTTTTCTGTGGTCCAAACACAGTAAGAGAGGCCATTGTGCAGGGCAGTGAGTTTCAGTGTGTATTTATGTGAATGTGTGTGCGTGAGTCTCAGAAGACAACAGAGGCAGACAGTTACAGTACTATTTATCAGAGACCTTTCAGAGCTGCCTCAGGCGATGCATACCATCCACATGCTGCGTCCCTGCTCTTATTTTGGCAGTGTGCTTTGGTTGTTTAGACACAGGAATGGTGTCAAAGGAGCAGAGAAACACACAGAAGCCAAACAGATACACCCAAGAATCAAGGCCTCGCACCGGGATGTGTGAATAGCCTGGGTTTCTAAACTGGGTGCAGGAGATCACTCCTTCAAAAATATTTCCACTGTGCAAGAAAGACAAAAAGCCGTCCTCACAGTGAAAGAGTCAAGAGGTCAAAGGAGTTTCAAAGTTTTCCACCTTGTAAGTGTCAATCAAGAGAGAAAGAAAGAACCCTCCCTGCAGCAGTCTGGTGACTCAAGTTTACAAGTGTCTTCTTCTGCACACCCACACACAACCACACACAAATGCATTCTTACAGATTAACTGTAACTTGTGACACACATTTACTCAATGTGGCCTCATCTGACGCCCAAATGCCCCTTTATAAGTGTGCGTAGCCTTGATTAAGCCTTGACTAAGATCATTAACTCCTAGGTTAAATATTCATTCCACTATTGTCACCAGTGTTGTCTGTTCCAGGTAATTCTCGGTACGGTGTCGTCTGTTTGAAAAAAATGAATCAAGTCTCTCAGTGGACTCACATTCTCACGTTGCATGTGATCAGATCGGGCTGGTCCTGCACTTTAGGCTGGACTGAAACATGCTAACATGCTAAACTAAGATAAGGTAAACGTCATACCAGTTAGCATGCTGATGTTAAGCAGGTATGTTTACCATCTCAGTTTGTCATTGCGAGAATGTTAGCATGCTGACTTAAGCATTTATCTCAAAGTACCGCTGCTCCCACTTACAGCCTCAGAGAGCCGCTGGTGTGTTCGTAATCTTGTTATACTCACAGTTTGGCAAATAAAAGCCCAGAGGATGAAACAACACACAACACAAAGAGAAATCATTCTGGGACATAAGTTTGATTATATAAAGGCAATGGAACCAAAAGATGTCAAATAACAGTCTGATTATGCAAATAGAGACACAATAGGTCACACTGGTGTTAGAGCATGGAGGTGTGGTTTTGTGAATTTACTGTACTACTGCCAAACTGGGTTAACCAAATGACAAACAAATGGTGTGCCGACCATAGTAAACTAAAGTAACCTTTCTGTTTTTCCCTCACATAAAAAGAAACCCTGCCATTGTTGAGAAAACAAACGTGTTTATTCACCCAACATCACCCTGTAACTAGACATGTCCTGGCACACTGCGTGTTCCATTCCAAGACACAAACTCAGCTGTTCTTGCTTGGCCTTCAGGTGCTTTGACGAAGTCACCACAGACAGGGTGACTCAATCAAATTCAGTACATCCTATCTGAGCATGCATCGGAGAGATCTGCTTCCACAAGTCTGGCAATGATACGTCACTTTGTTAAAGCCACAGTTTCACAGGTTGCCAAGGAAACCCTCAGTGAGATGCCAGGTAAGTGTGACATATCACAGTCTCATACACATGCTGTGATGGAGGCACGCACACCTGGAATGTGAGAACGTGGGAGAAACATAACACATTAATCTACTCATCTAGTAGCTACAGAACAACACAGTGGACAGTAAATGTGTTCACACAGAGAGAGAGGTGTCCTCACACATGGTGGAATGAATGATGGCAGATATCACACCTGACTGTGTCAGTGTTTGATGATTGATGGCTGAGCAGCGCCCACTGTAAGTGCAGTACTATCTGTAGAGAGGCCTCAAGACTGCTCAAAATTTCAACAACAAACCAGAAAACTGTACAGACTAACATTTGGATTTGGTGCAGGTCAAATAAACAGCTGATCTGAAATATATCTGAGCTCTGACACTGTCAAAGAAAATGAATTTAAAAAAGAATCAGGTTTGATGCAGGATTGTAACTCTGAAACAATTTCTTATTGCTGTGCCAGTTATTCAAATGATTTGATGAAATGATGATTTAAAATAAAAATGTTTAAAAATTGCATGTGCATTAAAATATTCAAAGTGATGATACTGATTGGCTGATGCTGATGGATTTTTGGAGAATGGCTAAGTCATGTTGGAAAACAGTGGGCTTTGTACAAGGATGAACTCATGACCACTCAGTTATATCCATTTAACTTTATCTTTGTCATCGTTGCATCGTAAACCTTTGAAACTGAGTCACCAGCTTATGAAGATTTATTTTGTGTCACTCAATGATTGACACAGATTTTAGACAATGCATTCACACTGAGGCTATCTATTTCACTTTAGCCACGCACACAAGAATGTCGCAACCAATCACTGGAACACAGTACTCTACATTCATTCAAACCAAGTTAAGATTTTATTAATCAAAACGTGAAAAAAAAAAAACCTTTGTGTATGTCACAAAACAAAAGTGTGTCACAAATGGCAGCTATTACAAATGTTACAAACGGGCACTATTTGCCTAACAAGTTTACCCCACGGCTCATGGCCTAACCTTTCCCCAACCTTCTCTGGAACTGTTTAAGATGAAAGCGTAACCACCAAGGTTTCTCTCTTAAGCAATGAAATACTTTCCTTATTATTTCAAGATTGAATACCAAAGAAGAGCCTTAACACAAACAGACAAGGGTTCAGAGGAGACCCACAGAGCGAGAGGAGAGAGCAATGAGTCCCAACATGCAGGAAAAGAATGAAGAGAGAATTCATGACCACAATCCAACACCTCGCCCACCACTCCCTGCTCCTCCCCAGATCCTGCCCTCTTATCCACCTCTGCTCCCCCTACTATCTACCTTTGGCTCGTTGCCTTCACTTTCTCTCATTCTTGCTGTCAAAGCTCGTATATCTTTTCCAGTTTTTCAGATGTTTCATATTTAATGAATCACATGCTGGTGGGAGGCCATTGAGAATTGTGTATGTGACTCCTGTCCTGATTCACAGGAAGCTCAGCCACACACACGCAACACACCCTGTCCTAAAATCAAATGGGGAGTACTGCATTGCTTCAACAAATAGCCTAAGCCACAACAAAGAAAGTGTACTTCAGTACAATGTTTCAGGTCTTTCTTAAATTCTGATTTTGAACCCCAAGTTTGATAAAAGCTGAATAGATGTGGATGATTATCCTTATCATCATCTTACATCTCTTACATCAGATAAAATTAAAAAATGTGAATCATTTCCTGGCTGGACATGATGAGACTGATTAGCTATCCCACCTTTATTTGGCTAATCCTTCCTACCACACCCACAAACTGGCACTGGCATGAGTTCAGAAACACGCACACACACTCACACACTCGAGTACATTGGCAGGAAGTGAAAACACACCCAGTGGGCTGGAATCCAATTTCTCTATGGTTTTTGCGTGTGTGCGAGAAGCATCTTCACCCTATTCTCCTCATACTAAGACGTATCATTACAAAAACATCTAATTTAAATACTCCACACAGCCTCATGGACAGACTTTCTGAGAACCTGATAAGGCTTTAGGCGAAGCTTTTAATCACTCACATACTGAACACTGCAAACCAACTTGTGTGTAAATTAACAAACCTGTAATTTGTGCTCTAATCATAGTGAGGAATGTCAGAGATGTCGTGCAAGAGCATTCCTGTAAAAAGCTTATCAAGATGAAGGAATGAGAGAAAGGGCCTCGTGAGATATTTGATCTCGTTCGCTTCTTTATTATATCCACCTGTAGACAAAAGATATAGATGGTGGAACTGGAAGAATAGCACAAAAGCACGTTGCTATGCCTGGAATTTACAAAAGCCCAAGCAGCTTTTGTTGTCCAGTCCAAACCCGGATGATACTCTGACACGCCACGTTGGGCAGTTGTATGCAAGTTAGCGTCAGGCCCTGTGAGTCGATTTTCAACAGAATTAAATTATGGACACTCGGTTTATATTAATTTAACAGTGCTGACTGACTCTAAGGAGACAGGCTTAAACATACTGACATTTGCGTTCCCCTTATGTTTGTGGGCCAGAACCAAATCATGTGAATATAGAGGGTGAGATGAGAAGCCTGTGCTGGCTGCAACATGCTTCAAGTACAATTTATTGCAGTGTGTGCTGCCATCTACTGGCTACACCTGGATATACAGTATGTCATTTACCAAGAGACATTTCTACTGACCTAATGACACAATATCCAATAAGCAGAAGGGGGCAGAAAAGGTCTGAACCATACAAACACAGCTCATGCTGAGCTCATATTCATGAGTTTGGGCTTTAATTACATAAAGATTACATTCTTAGTGTACATTAATATTGGTTGCTGGATTATTTAGGGCTGCTTCAGATATTATTCTAAACTAACCTTTTAAAATGTGATTGTTTTTGCCAAAAAACTGAATAAGTTAAAATAAAAGTAGTTTTCTTTAACTTTACTTTGCAGTGTGGAGATTGCTGTGATTTGTGTTTAGACAATGGTGAAAAGAGATAAATATTACAAAAAATACTGAGCAGTTTAATAAATAAATAAAATGTGAAGTTTTGTGATTTCATTATATAAAATGATTGCAAAATCTGAATTATTGGCTTAAAATCTTAATATAAATATAAAATAAATAATAATCAGAATAAAATAAAAAGAAAGTAAAATAAAGCCAAATTTATTGTATTTTCTTTCATACAGTTCACAGAAACATCACACATGTTTAAAATAAGTCGAGGTGAATCGCCATTCAAGTTCTTCTAACTGTGTTTTATCACAAGAGGCAGTTTAGATGCTGTTTGACATAAAGAGATTTCTAGCAGCTGACGTCGGGGTCAGGTCACAGATTGCTCTCTTCTGGCAGTTTGGTGAGGATCTCTACTCCGTCAGATGTGATGACCACCGTGTGTTCAAACTGAGCCGACCTGCATGAATTTAAAATAAAGATGAGGCAAGTGCAAGATTTAAAAGGAACAGTTCATCATTTGGGAAACATGCTTTTAGTGAGATGAGAAGACTGATACCACTTCTCATGTCTGTGTGCAAGTATGGAACTGGAAGTGGGAGGTTATTAGCTTAGCTTAGCATAAACACTGGCAGCAGGGGGAAACAGCTAGCCTAGCTCTCTCCAACGTTTAAAAAGTTGAAGTTTAATGGGCTTTTAAGACTCTAATGATGCCAGCTGGGAAACCATGGAGTCAGGAGAAAGTGTCTGCAAATGTAACAGCTACAAACACACAGGCAAAATATATTTGGTCGCTACCTACCTTTTATCATCTGCGGACACTGCTGTCCACTTGTCCTTCAGTATTTTAAAATCTACAGACCCCTCCATCAGGATGGGCTCTACAAATCAACAGACAATGTCAGCTCCGTGCTCAGTGCCACCTTAATGTACATTCATAAAATGCATAAGGGAACTCGCCTATTGTGAAAGCCATCCCTTCATCCATGGTCATGTCATTGTCATTAGCTGAAAATGAATATAAAAACAAAAGTCTCCTGTTTGTTAGAAAGACCTTTTGGCAATATTGGCATGTTTCTATAACTATTTTTTATTTTCCATTTTCAGTATTTTTGACAAACACAAAGTATACACAGGAGTTTGCCGCGTCGTCCGACCAGACTCAAACTCACCATGGTGCCAGATCTCAGGATAGCCGTGAAAGTAGGAGCCTATTCCATGTCCAATGAAATAAGGACACACTTGGAAGCCACTGGCATGGGCAATTTCACTGTTGGCAAAAAAACAGATTTGTTTTAAAAGTGGCAATATGATATGTGGGTAGTCATTGTGTGTATATTCTGTGTGTGTGTGTGACCACCTAATAGTGTTTCCTATAACACAGAGCTGTGCACCCGGCATGCAGGCAGCGATGGCCTCATCTCGGCAACGCCTGGCAGTTTCCACCAATCGCTGCCCAATCTCATCCACCTCGCCAATCAAGAAGGTTTCTGAGGTATCACCATGGTAACCATCTAAATACACCTATCACAAATAGGCAGTGGTCAGTGATGGGAGCAGTGTTCTCATGTGCAGTAATGCCTTTGAGGTTGCTTGTGTGTCTGTTGCATAGACTGTATAACAGCAGTGGACGTAGCCACCTGACGTCACCCATTGGTTTGTTGATAAGCATTTTGAAGTCTTGCATTTGTCATTTTGGCCAGCGCAATCTTGTTTTTTATGGAGCCAGAAGTGACCATATTTGGACAAGAGGGTGGAGCTGAGGAGAATATGCATTGCTGCACCTCTATTCTGGTTGGATCTGACGAAGAACCTGAGGACATGCCATGGTAGGGACTTGTCAAACACAGGTAGTGACGCCCTAAAGCAAGGTATGCTTAAGGGTTTATGGTTTGTTTTACGATAAATGGGACCATAATTTCCTAAATGAACATCATGCTGTATTGAAAGAGACTTGAAACTAGCAATGGAGACCAAAAAGTGTTTACTGAGGTAATAAATCAAGTGAGAGGGACAGTCCTTTTCTCACAAGACTCTCATCGGACTTCTTTTTGCAACCAGCGGGGAAAGAATGCAGGTTGAAGGCCAGAAGTGCCTTAAACTGGCTTCATTTTCAGACCCGGAGGTCTGAAAAGATCTCTAGGTCCACTTCTTTTATGCAGTCGGTGGTCTGTTCAGGCATCAACTCACAGTGACATCAATGTTGATTATATCTCCGTCTTGAAGTTGCCGACTGCAGAACATAAGCATAAGAAGAAAAAAAAAATGAAGCATGCATCGAGAGATTCCCTTACATTTTTAAAAATGTATTTATTTCTTTTGTATTATAATACAATTAATACTGGACATCCTCATAGTGCCCCACCTTTTAAATATATAGTATCTACTCTTTTGTCTTCATTGAATTCATCTAAGAAGACAAATTGTCCAACTAAAATGACACAGTTCATCATCCAAAGTTTCTATATAAAAAAATCCTGCTTTTAAAGATTTAAGTTATGGACATTCATTTAAATATAGTTAAATGTGTGATAAAATCATTTTCTCAGTGGCTGTGTTTACCTTCCCACTGGTAGCATCTCATTTTGGAAGGAAAACAAAGGTAAAAAGAAAAACGACATATTATTTTGAACATTTTTCACTGTTTTTGTGTCTAAATTAGGCCTGACACTAGGACTTCTTAATTATTTTGGCTCTTGAAATCAAAATTACTTTTGGTCCACTGTGGATATTAACATGAAGTTCCTCCTGTGGGTGTCACTATGTCCAGATTTCTTGAGCACTGTTTCTATGCTGAAGAGGTTTTATACAAAGCCCAGCTTCACTGTTCACTGAGTAATATTCTCTAAACCTGATCTAAATGTTGTGAATGAATGTCGTGCACATTTACCTGTCAGGTATGCCATGACAGACCACGTTGTTCACAGAGGTACAGACAGACTTGGGGAAACCTCCATATCTGAGAGGGGATGGGTAGGCGTTGTGCTTGATTGTCTCCTGGTGCACGATGAAGTCTATTTCATCTGTCGTCATGCCAACCTGGAAGCCACAGGTCATAACTGTTTTTGTTGTTTCTCATAACACAGAAACACACACAGTACTTGTAGTGAGCAGGCGCTGACCTTCAGATTGCAACCAGCTAGTAGCAGTACATGTCTGGCAAGCTGACATGCCCTGGCAAGGCCTTCGATCTGCTCCTGGCCTTTGATCTCTATGTAGTCTGGCCATTCTGGGACCAGTGTAGTGCCTACATAGTCAGGCCGCGCAATGTGCTGCAGTCAGGGAGAAGAGGAAGGACAAGATATGAAGGATGGGTCATACTGTTGCAGAATACTGCTGTGGACTGTGGCATTACGGGGACACATGATACTGTACCTTGGGCACTGCATAGGCAGGCCTAACAGTAGCTGGGCGAACTACATTGTGAGAATTTTTCCACTTCCTCCAGAAGAAGCGCCGATGTTGCTGACACAGTGGGGATGTGGGGGGACCACAGCTTTTTAGACAACAAACCCTCCGTAAGAAACCACCCAGGCCTAGAGAAAGAGAAAGCAACACAACGAAGAAGAGAGCTCTCAACAATTTGTTTCTGGTTTGTTTTGTTTATTGTGTGACCCATGATGAAGACCACTGTTTGGTACAATGCCCAAGCTGCCACCAAGAAGAGCAGAATTTGTATGACAAGTCTCAGGGTCTGTCGCTAGCAGTATGGCCACTACATGATTATTACTGGTTTACAGTAAAGGCTGAATTTTGTGTCACTGTGGATGTTCTGCTGTACCTGAGCACCTCTTGAGCACCTAATCAAACATGGAACTACACAGGATGTCCTGGTAGCCTAGAGGTTTAGACAGCCATCATAAAATCACATTGTTCCCTGTTTGAGTCTGACTGGGGGGACGTTGTTGCATGTCATCCTTCTCTTTTACTATCCAATAAAGGCACAAAATGACAAAAAAAAATGAATAAGATAAAATATTCAACTACAAGTTTAATTACCAAGAGCGAGTGTTTTGAATGTCATTACTGTTTCCTAATACTGAATATAATATTGAGCAGATGTATGATATATCTATCTAATATTGCCACACAAAACTTTCGCAAGTAGTCAGTGTTGGTGTGGTCTGTTTTACGCCAGCAGCAAAGAGGTTTTTCCCTTCAGCGTATCGGTACCAAAGCTTTGCAACGACATTCACCGCACCAGCATCTGCACAAGCTAATGCAATCCAGTACAACTGATCTACTTTTGAGATGCCTGTCATGTTCAGTTTTGTTGACGCTGTCATAGAGGTAAAATAAGGTAAAACAATGTGGACAAAAACATGTACACACGTCTCAGTATAATGTCCTCCAGTTCAACGGTACAACTTATAGCAGCGCTAACGTTATAAGAAGTTATCTACAGTGTACCTAGCAAAGCTACATCAAGTGACAAACACGCTGTCACTTTGCTTCCAGAATATCAAAGCTTCCGTCCAGTTTTCATGTATTTGTTTATCAGTAATTTGTTTTTACGTTACTCAGCACACGGCAGCCGCTAATACTCCCTGCCTGCTGGCGTGTGGACACTGTTTCGGCTCAGTACCTGATCTTGCTGCAAGTCCTGCCGAGCAGTGGGCTGCCATCTTTCTTCGTGGTCACGTGGTGCGGGAGTCACGTGATGCTTGATTCATACGCTACAAGCCATATGAAGAACCACAACAGTACTTGAGCACTGCTACTGTTACTTTACTCCTTTTTGTGTGTGTGCTGGACTTTTATATTTATTTCTTTATTTATTTTCGTAGTTCTTTGTTGTTTTAGTAATTGAGTAAGTTCCTGTAGCATTATTATTTATAAATCTCTGTATTATGTAATGAATTTACACGTATACTGCTCAAGCAACATTTGCTAGAATTGAGTCAGTTGCATTATACATTTATGATGCTACCACATACCCATTTCTAATGGGTGAAGCCTTGGCCTGGAGGAGAGGTCATCAGGTGGCCTCCAACCTTCTCTAGGTGTTTCGACCCTTATCCACAACACCCTCCATTTGACGGGTCAGTCACTGCCCCTCTCCTCCAGGCTTCCAGCTTGTGTCCTGTCTTTTATGCCACAGCCAACAGGAGGCTCTTTCTGCTGCTTCTCCCAGCCTACGAACAGCTGCTTTTCTCAGGTGGCCTCTCAGCCCAAACTTTGTGAACAGATTCCACACTGATTGCACTGGGAATCCTCGACACCCCACTTCCACCGTCAAGAGACATGTTGTCCACCCCTTACCCTGGCAGTCATGGACAAGTTGTTGGTATCTGTCCTTTTTCCCTCTCTGCAGCTTCCTCACAACCCTCATCCCACAGCACTGTCAACTCCGCCAGGATGATCTTTTTTTCCTTCTAGAGACCACATGATGATGTCGGGCCTTAGAGTGGAGGACAGTCCCGCCTCTGGGAACTGAAGTTTCCTGCCGAGGTCAACCTCCATTTCCCATCCATGGGCTGGCTGCAGGAGATTCTGCCTGACTTGGCTGTTTGTCCCTCTTTCACAAAGCCAGTGGCGCTCAGTAGTGGTCTTGCTTTGGCTGGTTGCTTCTTCCTCCTCTCTTGCTCCAGGAAGTCTGCAAGCACTGCCAACACCTTGTCATGGCGCCACGTGTATCTCCCCTGTGTCATTGCAGTCTTGCACCCTGACAGAATGTGCACCATGGTTCCTTTACTGCCACACAACCTGCACAGCGGGTCCTCCCTCACCCCCCACCTGTGCAGATTGACTGGGGTCGGTAAGGTGTCGTACACTACTCGGAGCAGAAAGGATATCCGGAATGGCTCCAGCTGCCACATTTCACTCCATGCGATGGTTCTCTTGGGGAGGTTCCACCTCGTCCAGGTGCCTTGAGTTGCGTGCTCGGTGGACTTTGCTCTTCTCCCTTCTTCCTCAAGGTTCTGGACCTCGTCCTGGATCAGGGTTTTTTTCTCCGTAGGGGTGGACTTTGACCACTGCTGGAAATGTGTTGTGCCTAGGCCCTGCCTCCCAGTGCATGGGTTTCCGATGATGTCTTTGGTCCTGAGAGAACATTCTGCCTGGTCAATTGCTGTGCTGGCGGCCCACTTACAGCCAGATCTTGTTCTAACTCCTGCTTCCCTGGTGAGTTGGTCTTGAGAGTCCTTATATGTCATGGACAGTCTGCACTTGGTGACCTTGAATTCCTCCACCACTGATGACAAGGGAAGCTGGAGCTGGCCCGAGCTTATGTAGAGCCCCAAGAATGTAAAGCTCAGGGGTATTCCCAACCATCTTCTGAGGTGCTTGTTGAACTTTCTCTCCAGCTCTTCAACAGCTGAAAGTGGCACCTCATACACGGTGAGAAGCCACATGAGTCTTGGAAACAGGCCATTGTTGGTAGACCCAGCACTTGTACTTCCCAGACAGGCCAGACTTATCGATCCTCTTCAACAACTCCTCAACTTGCTTTCCAATGTTGGAGCAGAATTGAGTCACACCTTTTGAATGTTGCAATTTATGTAATTTAAGTTGTAACAACATTACACGTCATGATTTATGATTGCACAAAGTTCGACAATCGTTCTTTATCCTGTCAGTGTACAGTATGAAGAACCGCATGGGACAGCTTTCGGCCTTTTAAGCCTGGAGGAAATTCAACCCCACCCCTCTGAACCCAAACACACCACTGAACACCTCTGTGTGGGACTTTACTTCAAATGACATTACAGAGATTGTTAAACAAAGTTACACAACACAGGCTAGTGGAGATATTGTAGAGGTCACTGCCTTATCAGTGACAACAAACACTGCTGATATCTCAAAGGGACACTTCACCAAGGCAAATGAGATAAGCTGTCATCCATTAGTATCAAATAGATTGAAAATGAAAAGGTTTCTCAGCACAAAAATGAACAATTGCTACAGGTACTGGATGTTGGAACGAAGCCAGTACTGACAGAGACATAGAGGTGAGCTAAATGACAAAGAAGAAGAGTTGGTTGTTGGCCCAATAGGTCGTTTTCACAGCAAACAGTTTGACTTGTCCAGTGGGAAAACCACATGTGTTGCAAATAACATTAACAATGGCTCCGATCTGTTTAAGTGTTTCAACAAGGCATGAGAGTGCGACAGTGAGCCATCATCACAATAAAAGGACTCAAAAACAGCCGCAGCAAAATGAAATACAGCCAGGGTTAATCCTATGAATCACAGATTCACATTTCTCACCGTGACATGTCAAAATATGTCCCATGATAATGGCCCATTCATATTATTAATGCTTCATAAATATCATAGCTGTAACTGTAATGCTTTGTTCTGGCTCACCTCTCTGTCCTCTAATGTTGAATTTCAGTAAGGAGTGTATAGCTCTGTGAAAGTCAACAATGGGCCTGTACTGTACATGGCTTATGGCAGAATGATCTAAACCCCATGTTGTTTATATTCATTGGATCTTGTCCCATTTTTACTCTTTTTTTTCTTTTTTTCTGTTTTGGCTGCTGTCTCTCCATCTTCTCCACTGAGATCTGCTTGTGCAAAACAATGGGTCCGTTTTCAGCAGTCACACCTCCTACATGGGACATGTCTCTTAGACAGAGCAGGACTGTTGGCCGGATAAGTGCACTGAGGACACGATAAACAAAGGTTCCCTTACCTCTGTCCATGTTAGGGCTTTCACTAAATCATCCTGATTTAACAGCCTGCTTCACTGCCTTGAGAAAATCTTGTAAAAGTAAACATGCCCTGTCTGTGCGCTTCCTTGTATTTGTGTGTGCAGTTAGTGTCAACAGCAGCAGCAATAGTTGTAGTAGTAGTGATAGTAGTAATGCAGCAGCGTGTGTGTGTGTGAGAGAGAGAGAGAGAGAGAGAGAGAGAGAGCGAGAGAGCGAGTGCACGCGCGCGTTTACGTATGGTTATGTGTACAGTTCATTCCTCACAACGAAACCTTTAACATTTTAACTCTCAGATAATTTGATAATGAATCGAACTGATTGAATAATTGATCGCGACGTTTATTGTCTGCCTGATCGCGTTATATTTCTGAAATGCTGCACGCTTTCATTTTCACGCGCCAGCGACTGCACGTCTGATGGCGTGCGCTGCACCCTGCTCGCTCACTGTACGTGACGTCAAACCAGCATGGCGGTCAAGGTGACTTCGGCATCGCTCTCTTAACGATTTTCAACCCTCTAATTCAACATGTCTGCATGTTTTCTGCTCGTTTTCTTTTGTGGGATTTCTCAAAGCTAGACTTTCTGTCCCTGTGCGGGCAGGGTGTCCGGGATGCGGTGTTCTCTGAGGCTGTAGCATCCCTGAGCTAGCCGCCGCCCGGCTGGCCTTGGTGACACATCCACAACCTAGAAGTTAGCGAGAGAAAGCTAAACAGCTATCGGGTTGCTAATACTGAGATAAAACCTGCTAACGCTAAATAAAGTCGAATCTTTTCACAGCGGCCGACTCTCTCACAGTTCGCTGTCGTCCTGTCGCTTTTTGCCGATGTAAATCTTTACATGTCATTGCGGCGGGTCGTGTCCTCTTCCTGGGTATGCTTTGTACTCGCTAACTGGCTGCCCAGGTGTAACATCAAGTCGGGCTGCTGTAGATGTTTGGCTCGTTAGCTTGTCGAACGTTTAGCTAGTTGTCTAACTTGCTCAGTGTGACGGCAGCCGGGTGTAACTTTAGCTCTGGTGCTGTCTTCATGGCCGTGTCTCCTTCTCAGCAGTGGACGTTTCAAGGAGACAGACACTCTCAATCACGTAGCTTGTTTTGCTTCAGGTTTTGTCGAGTACACTGCTTGGAAAACTTGCTTTGCACAGGAGCTTCTTCTTCTTCTTTTTTGGTCATGTAAAAAGCATGTTGACATTGTCCAGCAGTGTCATAATGTTATTTGACTGTATTGTTTTAGGTGCAATCTACCAAACGCGGGGACCCAAGTGAGCTGAAGGCAATCTTCCAGAAGGTAAGATTTCACCCAAACCAAATGAAACGCAAATGTTTCTGCGCTCAGTGTCGCGTAGACATAGTAGAGTGTGTGCGCTTTGTACATATCCATCAGATGTATATGTGAAACGGCACTGTATGTAGAAAACAGTTCAGCACTGCTTTCACTTGGTCAATGAGCCTGCGAGTTTGTCATGGGGTTTAAATTACAGCATTAGCCGCAGTTAAAGGTCCAGCACAGACTGCTGTTATTGCATTAAAACACAAGTGACTAAAACTGAATGTCTTTGATGATCATATTAATCAGTTAGACTAATTTTTTCTATTTTCTTGTCAGGAGTTGAAGCTTAGACATGATAGTGTTTCATATTTGTCGAGTCAGCAGCAGCTGTTGTGAGTGGAGAGGTTGTTTTGTTCAGTCCTGAAAGAGAAGTGTTAAGCATCTGCTTTTCTCGCTCTCTGTTGGCTTTGATCACCCGGGAATGTCTTGGGAATGTTTTTAAGGTTTATGAGGGCACTGTCATTTGGGAGCCTGGGGAGCTCCGTCAGGAGAGCGTCTGGCTTTTAACCCAAGAGTCCAGAATCAGTTTTCTGTTCAGACGGGATCGTCAGGTTTTCCCTCCAGTGCAACACAAGCATGGACTTGCATGTCAGCAGATCAGAGAGTGCTGTGTTACACCAGTGCTCATGTTATGTATTAAAAAAAGATTTAGAGTCACAGTAAAGGCTGTCCCATGTAAGAGGACACACATGCAGACTGGCATGTCTGTGACCATGAGATGTGCATGAGTGATTGCAATAAGAGTGGATGTTGTTAACCTTCACCTTCCTCCACTGTCTTCTTGCGTGATGAGTGTGTGACCTGCTGTGTGGTTGTCGTGTGGGCCGGCTATTGTCGGCATGCTGACATTCATAGGTCAGATAGCTTACAAGCTCATGCCAAAAACATCAGTTCATTCGTGCATGTCCAAGTGTCGCTCTGAAATGTCACTCAATGACTGCTAGACCAATGACCTTGGTTGTTCAGGTGCAGCATGAATTATCAGCCCGCTTTAGTAAAAGGTGGATTACACAGTCTATGTTGAATTTAATAATTTGCAACTGTGACAAATGGGGCTGCAGCTAACAGTTTTTTTCATTATGGATTCATCTGCAGATTATTTTCACAATTAATTGTTTGAAAAAATTTTTTTCCCAGAGCCCAAAGAGAAATCTTCAGACTCTTTGTTTACTTTCATAAATGACAAAGAAAATCAGCAAATTATTCCGTTTAAGAAGCTGGAACCAGCAAATGTTTGATGTTTTTGCTTGAAAAATGAAGCTCTAGTAACAAGTTAAAAATAACAGTGGAATAAGTCAGTGTAGTGTAGGATGTAAAACATGCACCTTATAATGTTATACAATGCGCACAGCTTGTTGTGACACGAGATTTCAGCGAGTAGCAAACAGCCTACAGTATACAGTGTTGTACTGCTGACCTGTGGCTCACTGAAAGCCATGTACTGGTCACGCTCCACACTCATGCCTCTGAACGCTGACCAAACAGGCCATCAGCTGCAGCACTGTGACGGCTAACAAAGCAGTTGTTCTTGATGTTGATTTAACTTTTTGCTTCTCTCCTCAGTATGCCAGTGTCGTGGACAAGGATGGAGAGAAGTTCATGACCCCGGGAGACTTTGTCCAGAGGTATCTTGGACTCCACACGCAGATCCACCACAACCCCAAAACTGTACAGCTCATCGCTGCTGTCGCTGACACCACAAAGGACGGGTACGTTCTGACTCAGAAACCCTTGCACACAGTTTAATGTCACTAATTGACAGTTTATTGCGCCGTCTGATCACTGCTTGACATTGTAGCCATTTACAGATAAGATAAAACTCTCAATGACTCTTATTTTCCAAACTGTGTTAGAGGTCTGGATAATAAATGATCTCATCTCACCTTTGTTGTCCTCATTGAGATTGGATCTCTGTCCTCCAGAGCAAAACCTGACCTGCGTGTGAGTCATTTGAGCCCCAGACTCTCTTACAAAACAGAGTTTTGTGAGTTGAGTTCTCTGTGACTAGATGAATTAAATGCCTTGTTAACAGCAGATCAGCTGCACAGATGAGTGCGATGCACACCATCACACACTCAGTTATTTTTTTAATGTATATCAGTGATTTCCCACCCATACTGCTTTAAATTGAGGAAAATCTGACTATCAATAATACAAGGGTATTGGGTCCTATTACAGGTATTATCTGACACAAATTTGCGTTCAGTGTCTGTGATAAAATGTTTTGATTGTTTTGGTTATAATCTAACAAGTATAATGTCGAGTCATAAGGATGATTGCAAAGAGATGGTTATTTTATACACAACCGATGCGTAGCTCATGTTGCACACAGCCTTGTTTCCCAAAAGGGACCTAAACAGGGACGTTATACTTATTACACACATATAAGCATCGAAAACAATAATATAGCATTGCCTATAATCACCCAGGCGTCGTGTGTGACAATGCAGTTCTGTTGAACGGTGCATCCTTTGGTGGCCCACGGTCATCATATACTCAGTAATTAAAGGCGTGTCTCCTTTCAACCGTCTCGCTTGCTCACTCTCTAACCCTACGTTTACACGTAGCAGGGGATTTTGGAAAACGGATATTTTGACCCCTCCGTTTTCAAAAATAACATCGTGCACACAACATCGCTTTCAAAAATGTTGTCGTTTACATGAACCCGGATAAACACGCCGTCGAGCGCATCATAACTATGCCAAACCTAAGGGGCGCGAGTGTAAACATAGGTCACTCACATGACATTAAGTATTCAGTTGCATGTTGTGACGGTTCGGAACCTTTAACCCAGTTTACATGCTGACAAATAGCCGGCATTTTCAGAAATCTCCACTTTGGCCGGAGTTTTTAAAAATGATCGTTTTCTGTGAAAAAAACTCTGTTTACGTGTAAACGAGAGGCCAAACCGCATGAAAACATATGCGTTTTCCCTAAGTGTAAACGTAGCCTAAAGTCGAACAGCAGCCTGTTTTATGTTAGCTAAAAACAAATATCTGTATGTTGTGTATGGATGCCAGCACATTGTACTGATTGTGTTTACACCACCCGAAGATCACAACACATTTACACGTATATTAACACGTGCTTTTCTTCTCTTGATAACGTGTGTGGATACAGATTGCATTTTAATTCCAGGTTTAAATGAGGTGTTAACCCAGAAAGACTTGTAGGTAGTTTAATCTTCGGTTTTCTTTCAGTTCACATGAAAACATTTTGCAGTATATGTTTGCATATATAAATTTTGTTTTTACACTAAATGTGGGACATGGTGAAAACTGTTGCTGGGAACAGAGCAAATGCTTTATTTGTTTGTGTGTGTTTGTGTGTGTGCTTATGTGGTGTTCAGTGAAGTGGTGAATGTGCTTAATCATACGTCTTTTCTTTTTTCCCTCTTAAACCACATATACACCCACAGGCTGATCTCATTCCAGGAGTTTCTTGCCTTTGAATCAGTGTTGTGTGCACCCGACACTCTCTTCATAGTAGCCTTCCAGCTGTTTGACAAGACTGGAACTGGAGCCATCTCCTTCGGTAGGGGCCAGTGTGTCTCTCTCTCTTTTTGCATGAGCTTTCAGTTCAGTTCACACAACTTCAGTGAATACAAAAAAGACAATATAGCACTGCAAAATATATTCAGCCATCAATTTTTGAAGAAATCCTCTAGTTTAATTGAAGTACACTGAAATATTTAATGTATTTGTGTGCCGTGTCATCAGAGCAATTCACACGCTTTCCTGCAGTGTTCTGCAGAGAAAGAATTTCCTAATGTGGCATTGTTAACCAGATTACTCCTCATCTAAGTCATTACACATGGATGGACTTACATAATCGCTCTCATGCACTGATTCTTCTTTGCCTCCCACTTCTGCTTTCTTTCTTATGTCACACACACACAAAGCTTTATCCTATGGCATTCGTCAGCACGAGTGCTGATTGATTCTTGAACGTGTGTTTTTGTGTGTTTGTGCTGCAGAGAATGTGCGGGACATCTTCAGCCAGACCACAGTGCACCACCACATTCCCTTCAACTGGGACTGTGAGTTCATCCGTCTGCACTTTGGGCACGATCGCAAGAAACACCTCAGCTACCTCGAGTTCACCCAGTTCCTGCAGGCACGCTACACACACGCGCAATCGTTTTTTTGCTTTCCCTTTTTTTCACTTTGTCTCTTACTTGCTATATTAACACTCAGCTTTGTGGTGTCATCTCTTTTTTCCCCTCCAGGAGCTGCAGTTGGAGCATGCACGCCAGGCGTTTGCCCAGAAGGACAAAGGGAAGAATGGCGTCATATCCGCCATGGACTTCAGTGACATTATGGCCACCATCAGACACCACATGCTCACACCCTTTGTGGAGGAGAACCTTGTCTCAGTGAGTGTTTGTGTGTGTGTGTGTGTGTGTGTGTGCATGGTGGGCTTCCTGACCGTAATTTGTATAATTTGTCACTCTGGGCACAGAGAATATCCAGGTGTGATTGACAGGATGAGTGTTATTTTCAGATGACCACAGTTCTGACTGCTCTAAATTAATTTTCATTGCTGGAAGCTCACTCATTTCAGTTCTCACTAGGCTATGACTTCTGCCACTTTCTGGAGTAACAAACTGTTAATATTTGAAATCTAATTGGGACGAAAGGTTTTTTGTTTGGCTCAAAATATGAAAAACAACACTAGTGTTTTGATCGCTGGCTGGTGGCAGCATAATCCACTCTGACCTGTAGGGTTATGAGCATGCACCCACTCAACAGAGGCAAATCCTCATCCGCTTTGCATCTGCAGTTAGTAGCCTTAAAGGACAATACTGGTCATTTTCAGCTGGAGCCTGGTGAATTTCTAATTTTGATAATCTTATAAGCTTGCTCAGGCTCTTCAGTGTTCTCTGGCGATTGGTGTTTCAACACATGCCAACTGTAATCTCCAACAGCTGAATGAGTTGTTATCCTAATGTACCTGAGACTCTTGTCACTGGCAGATATCCTGTTGACATTATAATTCAAGAAAAGGAGTAAAGTTACTCCTTAGCCCCCGGTGAAGTAAAGAAATAAAATAAGGAACAGTTTAAAATTTAATTTCTCTCCTCTTTGAGGTAACACATCCGTTAATATCAAAAACAAGCTTATTTATAGTGGAATCAGTACAGGTGATATCCTCTGCCTTTCTTCTGCCAGGCTGCAGGCGGCAGCACCTCTCACATGGTCAGCTTCTCGTACTTTAATGCCTTCAACTCCCTCCTGAACAACATGGAGCTGATACGCAAGATCTACAGCACACTGGCTGGCACGCGGAAGGACACGCTGGTGACTAAAGGTGCACAGACTGTTGCATGGCTGTGATGCGTCTTTGCCTTTCTGAGTGCGACAGGAATGTCCATCTCATTCTTAAAGGTCATTTTCGCTCGCTTCTGTCTCTCTTTGCAGAGGAGTTTGTTCATGCCGCCAACAAGTTTGGTCAGATCACTCCAATGGAAATTGACATCCTGTACCAGCTGTCAGGCCTGCACTCCCCCTCTGGGTAAACGCTCACTCAAAATCCTGAAATTCACTAATTCAAACCTCTGCACTCTGCTGATATTTACTGAAAGATATTATGATCTGTGTGGTGACAGTGATGTAAATAATGGGGAAATAAACGTGTGTGTATCAGGCGCCTCAATCTAACTGACATTGAGAGGATAGCTCCGTTAGAGGAAGGATGTCTGCCCTACCACCTGGTTGAAACCCAGAAGCAGGTAAGGTGTGTGTGTGTGTGTGTGTGTGTGTGTGTGTGTGTGTGTGTGTGTGTGTGTGTGTGTGTGTGTGTGTGTGTGTGTGTGTGTGTGTGTGTGTGTGTGTGTGTGTGTGTGTGTGTGTGTGTGTGTTTAACTTCTGATTCATACATAAGGCAAGGCAAATTTATTCGTATAGCACAATTCATACACTAGGCAATTCAAAGTGCTTTACAGAAGCATAAAAATACATTAAAATCACACATTTCAAAGAAAGAAAGAAAGAGAGTAGAAGAGAATAGAAAAATAAAAATAAAATACAATTAAAGGAAAATTAAAAGCAGAAACCAGTAAAAGACAATAATTTAG
This sequence comes from Chaetodon trifascialis, assembly GCF_039877785.1. Classification (NCBI taxonomy): domain Eukaryota; kingdom Metazoa; phylum Chordata; class Actinopteri; order Chaetodontiformes; family Chaetodontidae; genus Chaetodon; species Chaetodon trifascialis. Next base: position 16,017,050 of record NC_092066.1, read on the forward strand.
CATTTAGAATGATTAAAACCATTGAGCAAATACATTTACTTTAAGTAAAAGCTGTAGCAAATAATAATGTTTTCAACCCTGATTTAAATGAGCTGAGACTTGGTGCAGACCTCAGGTGTGCAGGGAGAATGTTCCACAGGTGAGGAGCATAATAACTGAAAGCTGCTTCACTTTGTTTGGTTCTCATTCTGGGAACACACAATAGACCTGTCCCTGATGACCTGAGAGGTCTGGATACTTCATATGGAGTTAATAAATCTAGAATATATTTTGGTCCTAGACCATTTAATGCTTTGTAGACCAACAGTAAGATTTTAAAGTCTATTCTTTGACTCACAGGAAGCCAATGTAGTGATCTGAGGACTGGTGTGATATGGTCCATTTTTCTGGTGTTTGTAAGGACTCGTGCAGCAGCATTTTGGATCAGCTGTAGTTGCCTAATTGATTTTTTGTTTAGGCCACTAAAGTACATAAATAAATAAATAAATAAATAAATAAACAAACAGTTTCACACATTCTCTATTCACACCATGAAAGCAGGATTTTGTCTTGCACAAGTGACAGAAACCACTGATGCCATGTGTGATTTTTTTTTTTTTTCTTTTTCCCATCAGGCCCATGGGGACAGCGGCAGGCCTGTTTGGCTCCAAGCTGCAGAGTCGGCCTACAGGTTCACCCTGGGCTCCATCGCTGGAGGTGAGTTATCCTGTGGCCAGAGACGGATGGCTGTCTGATGGGCACACAGCAGCATCTGATACATCTAGGCTGAAGAATAGTATTTAGTCTGTGTTTTCTGTGTGTTTGCATAGCTACGGGAGCGACGGCTGTGTACCCCATCGACTTGGTGAAGACCCGTATGCAGAACCAGAGGTCCACAGGATCTTTCGTTGGAGAGCTGATGTACAAGAACAGCTTCGACTGTGCTAAGAAGGTGCTTCGCTATGAGGGCTTCTTCGGCTTCTATAGAGGTAGGCCAGACAGGCAGCGCTTTGAAATGGCAGCTGCGTTCCCGTCTGCAGTCACAGCACCAGTGGTTTGGTGTTTGGTGCCCCGTCTTCTGTTTTTGTCATCTTAGCTGTTTTTCACTCTCTTCTTGAACACATATGTCATAAAATAACTTCCTGAAACCTCAGTTTTGTTTTGTTTGTTTTGTAAAATCAGTTCAAATGTTTTCTGTTTTCTGTGTTTTCCACTTTCTGTTGCTGACCAATCCCATTTTGGGCTGTGTAGCATCATACTAATTACAAGATAAACCTGTCATGATCAGCTTTTTTTGTGTCTTCTTCGTCTCCTCTCAGATCTGTTTGTCTTCGTTGGTCTCCACCTTCACGTTTTTGACCTCATGTCTTCTTTTCCATCTTCTTATTTCCTTTTGTTTTCTCCTCTGATGCTGCTGTTTGCCCAGTAATACTAATGAAATGAGATTCTACTGTCACTCAATCCCCCATGATGCCCCACAGGTCTGGTTCCTCAGCTTATAGGTGTGGCACCTGAGAAGGCTATTAAACTCACAGTGAGTACGTCCCCTGACACACACAACACATAATCCTCCTCACTGTGCATACACACTTGAAATAATTTATTTTATAGCTTCTTCACCAAAGGTAAAAGAAGGTGACAAAATCATACGCAGCACATGAAAATTAAATAATAAATAATAATTAAAAGTAAATTAAGCATCACATTAGGGCAGATTTACATAGAGATAATGACATTGACTGGCAGGCTGACTGACTTTGAACATTCCTCTGAATCGTCTTTGGTCTCATTCCTGCTTTGTTCGTGTCCCACAGGTGAATGACTTTGTAAGAGACAAGTTCACCACAAAAGACGACACAATTTCTCTATATGCTGAGATCTTAGCCGGTGGCTGTGTAAGTACCAGGTCCCAAACACTCTTGACTCTGCTTGTGAATGCATAAATGAACACTTGATAATAGTCCAGGCACAGTAACCCAGGTGTCTACCTCTTTAGTTGTAAAGGCCATTAAACAGTAACTTGTGCATGCGGTCTGTTTATTTGTTGTATCGCTTGCTTGCAGAGAGCTACTAACAGCCAACTGTGTGCATATAAGATGCAGGAGCAGTGTTTTGTTTTGTTTTGTTTTATGTGATTATGTGAACAAGCTCTTCTTCTCCACATTTCTTCAGGCTGGAGGCTCTCAGGTGATTTTTACCAACCCTCTGGAGATTGTGAAGATTCGCCTGCAGGTGGCAGGTGAGATCACCACTGGTCCTCGAGTCAGCGCGCTCAGCGTGGTCCGTGACTTGGGCTTCTTCGGCCTCTACAAGGTAATGTGTCGTTAGATGAACATTGTTTCCAAAAAAAAGTTGGTAGTGCTGTGTAACAGCCTAAATAAAACAGAATGTGATGACTCGCTAATCTTTTCTGACACATACTCAATTGAAAACAGTACAAAGACAATATATTTAAAGTTTAACCTCATCAGCTTCAGTGATTTTTGTATCTGCTTATTCTGAATTGATGCAGAAACACATTTCAAGCAAGTTTGGACAGGAGCAACTAAAGTCTGGGAAAGATGTGGAATGCTCCAAAAACACCTGTTTGGAACATTCCACAGGTAAACAGGTCCATTGGTAACAGGTGATAGCATCATGATTGGTATGAAAGGAGCATCCTGGAAAGGCTCAGTCGTTCACAAGCAAGGATGGGGCGTGGTCAAAGTTTAAAAACGTTACTTGACACACAGTTGAAAGTTGGATATCAACATCTATAATCCATAACTAATTAATACTGAAAATTACATGCAGGTTTTGGAACATGTCTTTTTCAGGGATGTCCCTGCTTATTCCAGCAAGATACCAAGCCACATTCTTCACGTGTTACAGCAGTGCAGCTTCATGGTAAAAGAATGCGGATACTAGACTTACCTGCCTGCTGTCAAGACCTGTCTCCCATTGAAAATACGCAGTGCATTATGAAGCACAAAATCCAACAACAGAAACCTCGACCTGTTGAGCAACTGAAGTCGCATGTCAAGCAACACAAGAATTTGCAAGAAAAGAATTTCACTTTCAGAACTTCAGCAGTTCGTGTCCTGAGTTCCCAAAGGCTCACTGAGTGTTGTTAAAAGAAAAGGCCCCTGTAAGGTTAATAGCCTTCATCCAGTAAAGATATCTGCAGATGCATCCCTGCCCATGTCGCATCTTCTCTGCAATATGTTGCAGGCATCGAATTCAGAAAGTTTATCAGTTTCTTGTCTTTGTACTGCATTCGACTGAATATACTGTTTGTCGAAAAGGATGTGCAAATGGTTGCATTCTGTCTTGGTTCACACGGCGTCCCACTTTTTGGATTCAGGTCTGTCCTACAAGCTTCCCACTGGTGGTTGCATGAGTATTTCTGCACTCTTTCTCTCTCATGATCTTTCTCCCAAGCACAGTCTCATTCATCTGTCTGCTCCACGTGTGTCCATGTAGGGTGCTAAAGCATGTTTCCTGAGAGACATCCCCTTCTCCGCCATCTACTTCCCAGCGTACGCTCACCTCAAGAGCCAGATGACTGACGAACACGGCAGGCTGGGAGCTCTGCAGCTTCTCACTGCTGGAGCAATTGCAGGTAACCTCAGGTTATGGGCTAAAGCGGCAGAAACAGTCATGTTTGAGAACACTCACCTGCACATCAGTGGACTGACACCATAGCTGCAAGCTGAATCAAGAAATGCTAATAGACAAGCTATTGGTTGTGACGTCTGACATAAGGGCTTAAGTCATGCAGACCTCATCTTACTTTGTAACTCTTACTTCCCAGGTATCCCTGCCGCCTCCCTCGTGACGCCTGCTGATGTCGTCAAGACGCGTCTGCAAGTTGCAGCGAGGGCAGGACAGAGCACCTACACTGGAGTCATCGATTGCTTCAGGAAGATCATGAGAGAGGAAGGGTTCAGGGCTTTGTGGAAGGGAGCTGGAGGTGTGTGTTTGTGTCCAATGACAGATACGCTTCACATCGTTTCTGCATGTAAGCCGTGTTAAACTGTGTCTCTCTTTCCTCCAGCTCGTATGTGCCGGTCCTCTCCTCAGTTTGGCGTGACTCTGGTGACGTATGAGCTCTTACAGCGGTGGCTCTACGTTGACTTTGGAGGACAGTAAGTTGAATTTTTTTTTAATGTATTTGTTTCTTCTTTGAAGGAAGGTGAGTAGTTGCACTGGTAAGACTCATGACCAGTCTGGAAGTACAGAACATAACTCTGAAATGCCTTTTTTTTTTTTTTTACATTCTGTTAAAATACTTATGTAATTTGTCACACCTGTTGTCATACCTGAGTAATGGTCGCTCTTGTCCTCATCTCTCCTCTCCACAGTCGTCCAGCAGGATCTGGGACCACGCCCAAGTCCCGCATCTCAGAGCTTCCTCCCATTAATGCTGACCACGTTGGAGGCTACCGCCTGGCCGCAGCTACCTTCGCCGGGGTGGAGAACAAATTTGGCCTCCACCTTCCCAAATTCAAGTCCTCCGGCGTGGTTTCCATACATCACCCAGAGCCAGTCACTGCCACGCCAGCTCAGGCTTCATAGAGGTCTGAGTCTCCATATCACTTTGCCATCCTTCTCCTCTACCAGGAGCCAGACACTTAGATAGATACACAGACAAAACACACACAGTTACGACACACTCCACGAACAGGGGCCATCATCTTCGGGACGAACAATCCCGGCCAATCCCAGTAGTGGGGGTGGAGATCTGGCTGCAGCTGCGGATGTAACCGAGCAGGCAGCGACGGGACCAGAGCGCCGGCTGTGCTGTATCTTCAGTGGCTGCATGCTCCTGGCATCTCCATCTTTTTTGTTCTTCCCTCCAGCATTTGTATAAAACAGAGTTTTGGGCACTCCTTTCTCTGTCTCTCTCTCTCATGAGTAGCTGATATGATTTTTTTTTTTTTTTCTGTCTGACGCTCAGTGTGAGTAGGACTTCTCTGATTGGACAGCGGGCATAGAAAATGTTAAGATTGGTCAGCGCAGTGTGTGGGCCTTCGCTTTTGATTGGTCCTCACACAGGCGCTATGTACTGTACATATTGTATAAGTGTACTGAGACAACACATTGGCAGGAAGCAGTAACGAAAATGTTACAAGACAAAGCTCCGTAACATTCAGTTAGTGGACCTATACAACAACTGTAATGTCACAGCAGCGAGGGGCCGCTGGTCCTGGTCTCTGAGAATCTCTCTTACTGATGTACAGAACTTTTCAATTCAGTGTTTTCTTGATAAAACAAGAATCACGAGCAAAGAATTAGGTATTAATAAATTAAATGTATCAGAATTCAGTCATTGTATTTTATTGAAATAAATCATCCATATGGTTTTAATTTTAACAGTATGTCTTGAGTTTTATTCCAATGGAAAAGTGCAACCCTCAACTGTATCAGGAGCAGTAACACAAGGACACAGGACAAGTCGTCAATGCAGAATACTGATCTTGTTATGTTCTATCAAATATGGTTACTACAGTGCGTTTTAAGCTCATTTTAAACATTGAAAGAGAAAGCATTTCAAGCTGAATTTTTTGACCAGCCCGGTGAGGTTGGACTGCTGCATCATGGAAGGAATGAAGGATTGGATGGAAGAAGAAATGAATGAAAAGCAATTCATGTTCCGCGGTAAAAATTTGTTTCCAACCTCAGCTTTACATCTCCATTTAAAACTCCCTGTAGTTTATTTGGATCCTCTGAAAGAGGACAAGTCAGGAAATGGTTTTCTAGTACTCATAACACAGGTTCAGAGTATAAAACCTTTGGTACAGGAAAAAGTTTTGAACTGTACTAGTGTCAATAAATTCAAGGCAAGCACAGTAACAGATTTTGCCTAGTAAAAAGCTTGTAGTGCTAATTTTAGGAATGGACTACTCAAGGTCTTCATACAAAGCAGCATTTTTTACAAAAAACAAACAAAACACAACACTTAAATAAGTGCAACCACCAGAATAAATATTAAATATTGTAGTGGTTAAAATGTAAGATTGACACACTTGTGCACAGATCAGAGTGGGCAGATGTAAGCACACTAGCTGTTTTAGTCATCAAATTCAAGTGCTGCTGAGGATAAAGAGGATCTGGGGCCGTCTTCATTAAGACTCCTAGTGCAAAGAAAATTCTTTGATGACGTTTTCCAAGAATTTCACCTTACAAGTAAGACTAGATCCTGGTAAAGGTAAAAGTTATGCACAAAGCATCTTCGCCCTTTAGAGAGCTCCTAAGATAAAAACTGTTCAGAGGACTTTTAAGAGGCTTAGGAGTTTCTTAAGCCGTGGAAGAAGAAATATTTTCCAAACGCTGAATGACAGTGAGTTAATGAAACGCGATAGATTAGATGGTGCAGGGATACTGTTTGTGGTTGATCTTATTCGATATGTGCTCTCCCACCTAATGCAATAACCAGAAATGAAGTGATCATAACACTGATATATTTGACAGCTGGAAAAATGCAGCAGTGATGAATTGGGTCTGTCAGAGCCTTCATCGGCAGAGTGATCACAAACTGTGATTTTTACAGCCTCATATCGTGACGCAGTTCATGTCAAGTCCACTGGATGGCTGAACCCTAACAAAGGGCATTCATGGACATAGCGGGCATCAGTGTTGTTGGTGTGATTGATGGGAGATGTCAATTAACAGAGCTACTTATGTAAGATGGCCAAAAATCATGGAAATTAATAAAAGCTGAGCCATTTTTCCCTTTTAATAGGCCAATCAAATAGATCATGTGCTGAAATTAGCAGCATGGTAACAATCGTAAGCAAATAAATGTGACAACTCTAAGCCTGTGGACAGGTTACTGCACATGTAGGCCAAACATTTTGGAGGCTACTTTTTAGTATGGCTCATAATGTCTTCAACAGAGATGTTCATGACAAAGTATTCATAATTAAATTAAATTAAAAACGTTAGGAGCTCTCAGAGAGGGCTTGTGAATACGGCCCCCGATGGCGATATGTCAGTTTTCCTTTTTCACTCTGTTGACACACACACCTTGCTAGCCGTGTGTACAAGCGTGTCTGGAAAATATTAAAACATGTAAAAACACTCAAATGGTAATAAAAAGGTGCAAGTACAAAGGTTTGCATATTCAAAAAAGAACTGAGTTGGTTGAGGCCTCAGGAGAAGAGCAGTTTCTTGGAGCCCTGAGGATGTCATCAAAGCTAGAAGTTTAGAGTGGACAGCCACACCTACGCTGAAAATCACTTCCCTGTATTCCTCTGACTGTTGAACTTCCAACCACTTAACTGTGGCTACTACTACAACTACTACGCCTGACATTCATTGTTCCTACGAATGTACTCTAAAACCCTTCAAGACACTTCTAAAAACACATCTACAACTTGTCTAAAACTGTCTTTTCTACCTCTTCTAGCTCTGCACATCTCCTCAGGCCAATTCATGTTGTAGTAGGTGGACAGGTTGGAAGCCAGTGTCGTGTAGTGTGCTATACGTGTGGAGTGTACTGCAAAGAAATTTATGAGCAGTTGCCAGCGTGGAGTTTGCAGCATCAGACGTTGGCCAGCTCCTCAGCCTCGTCTCGGTTCTCATTGATCTCAGCCAGCGTCCTGACGAAGCGAGTCCACTCATCAGCCTTCGGCACGCAGATTTGCTGCAGACAGACAAAGGATGACGTGTCAAGCATGAGTTGGAGAGAGTGATGCCTGAATATCTGTACCAATATCATTTGTTTTCAGTAAAAGCCAGTATGGAAATAACCAAAGCACCGCAGTAACATGGGATGATATCTCACCTCCCCGACATCATAGACCTGCACCTGTCCCTCTGAGTCCCCAGTGGCAATCTCTTTACCAGAGTGAGCCCATCTCACACGGTTCAGTGCTGGAGCCCCCTCCACACACACACTGGCAGTGGGAACCTAAAACAGCAAACACCAGCATAAAAAGAAGCAGATTCACGGGGGGTCCTGTCTCCTCCTCCTGTCAACCTTCATGCTAAGCTAAGCTAACCAGGATCTAGATACATGTTAACTGTACATTTCATCAAAATGTCACACTATTCCTTTAAATGATGAAATTAAGGCTTAAGGTTTCAGTGCATCATCTATGTGCATACTTCTGTATCATTGTTGAGGTTCCACAGGTCCAGGCGTCCGCTTAGGTCCACACAAGCAAACAGAGCAGGGTGTGTTGGAGACCACATCGCATCATAGACATAGTCACAACTGTCCTCGAACGAGTACAACGGACGGGTACTCTGTGCAGAAGAGTGGAGGGAGAACTGGATTTATCGTAGGAAATATGACTAATCGCACATCTAATAGTGTGACTGTAAATGTCTCACCTTAGTGCTCCAGAGTTTGACGGTCCAATCAAAAGAGGCGGAGATGAAGAGATGAGAGAAGTCAACAGGTCCTCCAGCACTGTGACAGCTCAGCCCGGTCACCGGACCATGATGGCCTTCAAACACCTCTGTGATACCCGCCTTACTGTGACACACACATGAAAACAACTGAGAGGACTTCCTACTAATTAACCTCTTTCCCCCAAAGGCTTCTCCAGCACTTGTTAGAATTTTTACTTTCATATCCTGATTGTAAACCAAACAAAATCTGCCCTTAGGAAAACATTTGGCGCTAATGAGGTCAGAGGTCAAAGAGCACCCACCTCCCGTGGCGACAGGCTGTGTAGACAGAGCCATCCTCGCTCCCCACCACAAAGTTGTTGACGTCGCCCAGAGGAAAGGCCATGGAGGTTACAGCCACCGCTTTGCTCTGCTTGAACACCAGCTCCAGACTGTCCTGCAGGGAAGAGCACGCGCAGCCTCAGACGGACAGACAGACTGACGCTGCAACTAATACTGATGTATAGATATGACAGCACATCTGTACGGCATCCAGACAACCTCAATGTACCTGTGGCTGGGAGAGCATGTCCAGGCTCCAGGAGCACATTTTGCCATCAGTGGAAATGCTGATCAGGTTGTTCGCATTTTGGGTTCCGACCACATTCACACAGTAGACTGGATGCTGAACACAGCAGAAGAGCAGAAGAAGATCAGAGGACTTAGACAATTCACAAAGAAAAACAAGGACAGATGTAAAGACGCAGAGAAAGAAAATAAACACTGTGTGTGTGTGTGTGTGTGTGTGTGTGTGTGTGTGCGTGAGCTCCTGTGCATTACTGTGTGTGCAGCTGCAGACAGGGGAGTTCTCTGAACAGGGGTGCGCTTGTTGCTTCTGTTGTCCCATAGGACAATCTGCCCAGAGTACGTCCCACCCACCACCAGGTTAGGGTGAAACTTGGCAAACCCGGCTGACATCACCTCTGACTGGAGGAAGACAATTATACATTTTAAACAGATCTGCATGAGCCTCAGTGTTTGGTTGTATTAAGCTTAAAAGAATGTCTTTTGTTCCAGTGGTTTGTAAAGGAACATACCTGGCAGTGGAAGATGTACTCAGGTGTGCCCTTCTTGTACTTCAGGTTCCAGACCAGTGCGACTCCATCAGGCTCGTGGGGAGCATCCTCGTTATTGTTATATGAGGCCACCAGCAGCTCTGGATACTGAGAGGAACATGGCAGCCATTTTTAGATGCTGAGAAGAGTCATTTTAAGAGTCACAAATGACTCAACGTAGGGGATTTTCAGTCAGTCTAACTGTGCACACACATGCTCGCTCTGTCACTTGAGAGTCAACACACACAGAAGAGTGGGGACTAAAGGTTAGACAGGATAAGTGTTCAGGTGGAAGAGACTGAATCTCTACCTGGAGTGCAGTTTTGGACATAAAATAATAATAGAATGAATTTCTCTGTGGGGATCAATGACAAACAAAGCCCACCTGAGGAGACCAGTCGAGACAGGTGACCACTCTGTTTTTAGTCCAGCGCTCATCTGCAAACTGTCTGTTCAGAACCAGCTTTGCACCTGCCTGCAGGTCACTGGAAGGAACAGAAAAATAAGAAAACAAAAGATTGCCATCTGTCTATCATTTAACTTCTATCTTTTATATTTACACAGTTTCTTTTCCTCACCCCTCCTTATCTTCGAGATCTCTGCCGCTGTAGTCGAAGCAGACGTCCACCTGCTCGGCCAGAGCTCTCTCCACAATCCTACTGCCTCGCTCGAAAAACGACAAGAACTCCCCGGAGTGCAGAATCTGCAGCTTCTCTTCCTCTGTCAGCTCTTTGGGAGTGTCTACTCATAGATAATTAAACAAGAGATGAGGGAAATAAAACACTGTGCACTGTTTCCTCATTAATCAGCACTGTCGAAGCCTGCCACAGTTACTGGTTAACAGCTTGGTCACTTTGAAAGTTTACGTTCCGAACTTTTTTCCTTACCCTCCTCCTGCTGCTCGTCCTGTTCACCTTTCTCCTCCTGGGTGTCCTCTGCCGATGGGGGAGCACTTATCTCCTCATCCTCTTCCTCATCTGGAAAACACAGGCAGATTTCATTTGGTTCGGATTCAGCAAAAGTAAAAGCTCGGGAAACGTGTTGCCGTCCATGTTTGTTTCACCTGCTTTCTGATCAGTGTGTGTCAGCGTCTCAGTTGGTGTCTGTGTTTCTTTGGAGTAGGACACCATTTCCTTCGGGACAAAGTCCACCTGGGTCACTTTGGACATTCCCAGCCTCACAGCTCCACGTCTACACACACATACAAACACATACCATTGTGGAAATAAGCTCACACATATACAGGTTTGCAGTATAAAGCAGAACTGAATGCAAAGTTTCCAAGCAGAGACATAAATAATGATGTACAGACATAATATTAACACGTTTAGACAAGTCTAAGATGAAACCACAAAAACTGAATAAAGCTGGAAGACAAGCAAAAGGAGAGAGGAGGAGCAGTACCCCAGGAGCTCAGAGTCGGAGTGGAGTTGCAGAGTAGAGGGGTCAGGGTCCCAATGCAATGTCCTTATACAGCCAAACCACCAGACGATGTTAGTAAGAGAAAGACAGGACAGACAGAAAGAAAGAGGAAAACAAGAGGATGAAAGCAAACACAGAAGACAGGCAAAAGGTGAGCCACATAAGAGATGTTAAAGATGGGAGAGACAGCAAACGAAGAGGAAGAGAGACATAGAGAGAAGAAGAAGAAGAACGGAGTGTGTGTTAATTGAGAAACGTCAGCGTGCCGGTGAAAAGGCAAAGAGGAGACATGTCAGAATTCATCAGGTATATTTACCATGTTAATACACACACATTTGGCATGCAGGTACAACCTAACATTACATAAAAAATGACCTAAAACAATCAATTCTCATATCTCTCTCTCTCTCTCACACACACACACACACACACACACACACACACACACACACACACACACACACACAAACGCACAGACCTTGGTCCTGCATTTCCATCCCCAGAATCTTGGCTTCCTGCATCGCTGCCCACTGATTTGTTGGAGGGAGACATGGGGGCGGGGACTAGGTAGTGAAACAGACACGTATCTTCTGTTACTACCCTCAGGGGCTGAGCTGTGAGTGCGTGTGTGTGTGTTTGTGAGTGTGTCAGTTGATGAATGGTTGAGTGAGTGAGGGAGAGGAGGAGGAAGTGAGGTATGGAAAGAGTGTGTCAATGAGTGAGTGAGAGAGTGAGTGAGTTTGCATGCAGTGAGGAGGACAAAACACAAAAAAACAGACAAAGGGGAGAGAAGAGAGAATGATAATAAATGGCAGGCAGGTTTAGGTGTCATGCACAAAAGTTATATAAAATGTTCAGATATTGTGTGAGGTGGGGATGAGGGTGGGGACTGGGGGGGTGTGCCAGTGACAGAAACCAAGCCAGACAGCAACGTTAGAGGTGACATTTGTAAACACTGCAAATCCATCAGGCAAAAGACCAGAAAGTGATGGGAGATAAGCAAGGGCGAGCGGTAAAAACAGAAGCATGCTGGCACTGTGGGTTTACCGTGGGGTATATCGGGGGTGATACCAACGCTCTGCAGCAGAGCCTCGGCCTCCCTCCTCTTCCTCTCCAGGTCAGAGTCTTCGTGGCTGACAGAAGACCCACCACCAGCCTCAATGCTGCGCTTCGAGTCTCCCTGCAGAGTACGGGACAAGCTAAAAACAAAGCAGCACCTTGGCAGGTTCTTCAGATATGCGTGAAATTGGAAAACAGTCCAACTTACATCCTTCTTCTTCTTCTCCTCTTCTTTTCTCTTCTTCTCCTCTCGAATCTGGGCAATCCGCTGTTTCTTCCTCTCGAGTTCAGCCTTCAGCTCACTCTTGTCGGACATACTGCAGGAGGAAGATTTAGACAAGACCAAGAAAAGGCTCTTAAAAAATCCTTCACCCCTTGCTCTTGTATTTTCTCTTTGAATTTGACAGGAGACCCTCATTCAAGTGCAGGACTTCAGTGTTGGTAAATATCAAATATGTCCTTGAGCTGCACAGCCATTCCCATAGGGTGGCTAATCATGTAAAGAGAGCAACCGGAAAAACTCTTTTACGAAATCCATTAAGTATGTCACTATTGTAATTAGACTGTAATAATTTTATTGCTCTATCCTGTGAGTCCATGTGAGTACTGAGGACTATGTTCAAACTAAAGCTAATTTATAGACCAGCCCTGAGCAGATTGTTTAGGCTCAAGTGATCAAACACAAGCTAAAATGACTAGTTGATGAATGGATTAGTCGAATGACAGAAAATAAATAAGTATTTTGATGATCAATTGACAGTTTAGTCATTTTCAAAAAAAAAAAAAAAAAAAGCCACACATTCTCAGTTTTCAGATTCTTGCAAAGATTTTTGTGCGTTCTTTTTCATGCATGATGGAGAACTAAATAGCTTAAGAGTTTTGGACTTTATAGACCAAATGACAAAATGAAATGTCACTTCTCCATTTGTTGCAATCTTAGATAATAGAAACACTTTACTTGCTTTGACAGTTTAACCATATATGTAGAAATAAGCTTTTTATGGCTTACTTTATCCAGAATGAGGCCAAGCTTGTTAATAACACTTGAAAAGATAAATTCAACAGCTACAAGGTCATTCAATAAACAAGAGAAACTGTGCCCAGCAGCAGAAAATGTGTTTTGTTCAGGAAGCTGTGCTTTGCCTTGTGACTTTCCCTGTTTGCAAACTGCACCTATCAGTGCTGCACCGTCCTGGCTGTGATGTCTGGACCAGCAGCTGTGCAGCAGCGCACGGTCGCCCTGGGCCTGTCATCCCGCTAACATGTGAACACCAATCAGCTCCTCATAACAATGTCCTCTTTATCTGTTTTCTCCATAATGTCACGGCTACCCATGAGTCTGTGAGAGGGTGTATTATTCCAGAAATATCCAATATAAATATAAACCTATGTAATTACTGTTTCCTGTTATATTTTTATCCGAAAAATAAATACTCTTCGTTTATCATCCTGACTCTCATTTTTGTACGTTTGGCTGTTAAAAGTCAGAGCCAGAAGCGTTTGAGTAAATGTTGTAGCTGATATTAGCCCTGACATGTAGCTACACACACCAGCTACAAACTGGTCCAATGTCCATAACAGTTGGACAACCGAGATGCTCCAGCACCCTCCACCCACTGTCATACTGACTGCAGATACAAATTAAATCTGGCTATTGTGTCTTTTCGCATTACGTTTCTTCATTACAGGTCGCCGGTGTGTTGAACGCTTCACGTTTTAAAGCCTTCCTGCTGGCACGAGGACGTGTCAAAACATTTTATAATCTCATTAACGGCCGCACTGTCAGCTAGGTTAGCTATGTTAGCATGCTAATCTCCATGGCAGCCGGCGGGCCTGCTGTTATAATAAGCGACTAACGGTGGCATCGCAAACCAACGCCCGAGCCTCTCTGCTTTCCTGTCCCGCTTACTGACACATTAAAAAGCGACATGGTCGTGAAGGCAAACTAAAATACCTGATATCAGTAGTTGGATTTAAGCAGACAGATGACAATAGAATCCAGTTTCGTGTCCGTTTAGTCTGAACAGAAGTGATGGAGGTGGAGACTGATGATGCTGGAAGCTGGACTGTAGTTTACTTCGCTCACTGCGTCCTTCTTCCTCGGCGTTTGGTCGCATACTCGTTGAAGTAGAGTATTACCGCCCCCTACTGAGGAACCACAGAAAGCCGAGAGAGATACGGGACAAAGAGGTCCTTTAGAGCTTCGCCCTGACACACTTCTTAACCTTATTCTACTCTATTTTACCTAGAATTTGATATTTTATTGTGTGGTTTTATGCACTGTCTTTACTTTCAACCTTATTTCAGTCTTATTTTACATCTGTTTTTATGTCCATTCTGTCTTTTTTTAAGTAAAGCACCCGCTTGGTGCATGTGATTCCTTTTTTGTAAAGCACTTTGAGTTGCAATTCCTGTATGAAAGGTGCTATATAAATAAAGTTTGTTATTATTATTTTTTTTTACTTTCATGGAGACCTTCTTCATGGATTTTGTTCAGCCTCAGCTATTCTTTGAACTGCAACCTATTTGTTGGTAGTGCTGCAAGTAGGATTCTGATCATTCATTTAAGTACAATGATCAATACTACAAAAACAAATTACAGTAGAAGTGTGGATTAAGTATTCATAATGTGGAATGACCCATTCCAGAATGCCAAATTTCATAATGTATTTACCACTGGATAGTTGAGGTATTAACATAGAAGCAGCATTTTTGGTGCAGTCAATTTTAACTACTACACTTTAGTCAAGAATATAACAGAATATCTAAGAACTGGACCAAATGTATTGTAATTAAAATCCTAATCTGTAGTGATGGCTCCTTGTGGCTGTCTATAAATGCAGCCTTCCTACAATCCAAAATGCAAATTAGCTACAAGTGCATTCACTCTTCTGAATCCTGATTAACCTGTTAGGGGGCAAAACATTCTTCATCTGCATCTGCACATGTTTACTCGTGTCTCAAAGTTCCCATTAATTCCAGGGCAACCGGTCGTGCTTTGCTGGAACAATGTCATTTGTTTTAGTCTGTGGCAGTTTGATTGAATGTACTTTATTGGGAGTCCACCACTGTAAATACCACGGGCTAATATTCTAAAAGGAAATATAAAATCACTCATATTTATTACCATCATCCATTTTTATTCTTTTTTATTGTTTTTCTTCCATACAAACATTTATTGCGCATGTATTACAAACACCCATACAAACACACAGCACAGTCATAGTGTTATTTGTCATGTGGAAAAACTATGAGCATGAAAGCCTTGTTTTTAATGTCTGTCCTGTAAAACATTGGATGACTTGCATGATTTGACTTGTCCTCTTAATGTGGACATGCTCACAGTCCTGCCTTGGTTCGGTCTTTGATTTATTTTGTAGTCTTACCATACGTAGAATCATTTCTTAAGCACTTTGTTTTTACTGTTCTGGAGCTGGGTTGGCATATTTAAAGGGGTCGTAAAGGTCACGTTTGAAGTCATAAGGGTCAAAGTAGGGCGAGAGGGGTTTCTGGGTGGCTGGTGCTGGAGGGACACTGTCCTCTGCTTTCGCTACTTCCTCTTTCACCACTTTCTCTTCAGCAGGTTCGGATGTTTCCTGGATAGGACGGGGAGGGTGATCGATGAGGCAGTCAGGGTCCCAGTATGGGTCACAGTCATACTCCATACCTTTAGCAGTGATAGCAGGAGGGGGAGGTGGGGCAGACTTTTTGGGAGCAGGAGGAGCAGCAGGTTTTTGGGGAGGAGCAGCAGCTTTTATCTCCTCCTCTGTTCTGGGCCCACAGGAGGGGTTGAGTCGTGGGTCACACAGCACTGGAACAGCCCCTGCTGGCAGGTAGACGATCTGAGGTTTGCACAGCGGGTCTTTGGGGTTACACAGATAGATCCTCTGAGCATTTTCCAGAGGGTCTGGGGTCGGAGCAAGGGTGGTGGGAGGTGGAGGAGGCTGTGTGGTAGTAGTTGGTGCTGCAGTTGTAGTCAGTACACCCATGACACTTTGGTAACTGGAGGCATCTGGGCCATAGGTCAACTCCAAGTGACGCATCTGCTGATACAACATCCTGATCCTGTCAATCTCATAGATCTGATTGAGAAACACAGAAACATAGCAGAGAGGAAAAAAGGTTTTTAGTTGAATGGTGAAGTTCAAGTTGAACCACATATGTAAGACTGTCCAATCAGCCATAACTTACTCCTTCAATGTGCCCTATACTGCTGTAGTAGCGGTAATAGGACTGAAAATCAGGAGTGCCTCTGTACCACTTTGGGTCAGTGTTCCTCTTAGGTCGAGGATTGGTCAAGAAATCGTGTGCCTGAGCAGAGTCAATGCTGACTGAATTCTCTGTGAAAGAACAAGGTCAAGAATTATAAAGGAGGAAAAAAACAAGTCATTTAAACTTCAATTTGTGAGGTACTTTTTAATTTTTGAGATTAGCAGTGGCATCTAAAAACATTCCAATACATGTAATAGTCATCACAGAAAGTATTATTGTAATAATAATATGATTAAACATGAATACAAGGCACTCTGGTTTTTAAAGTTTGCAAGATAACTTAGAAGTATGAAGACAGACAGTGGCAGTTATAACAGTAATAAAAGCAGGTATATGCAGAAATAGACTTTAGCATACTATTCTTATGTCTTGACATACATTCACTTATACATTATATACATTAACTTTGGTGAAGGTACTATACAGCCCTTAAATGATAATTTAAATATAAATTTCATTTGTAGCATCACTCAAATGACTCCTTCTGATTAGCAGCACACGTGTGTAAGATTACAATCTGTTAGAAGATGGCAGATTACATACTTCCGGGATTCTTTATTTTCCCCAGAGATGTTGCTTCAAGCAAACCTGAAGGGAGGCAGAGCACATATAAAAGACACTCACCCCGAACAGTGCAACACTTCACTCTGCAAAGCATCACACAGCAACCAAAGGAGACGTTCAAACCATGTGAACAGAGATATCAAGAACTACAATTTCCCATGCCGTCATCATTCAGCTGTTTATGAATAAGTTTGAACTCCTACACAAAGGTCACATGAAAGAGGATTAATTCCATGCATTTTAGATAGACAAACCTGGTATTAGCAGCAGGCAGCATAGCGCCCTCAACAGGGACACCAGGGGGGTCATCCTTGAAGTCTGCAAATGCAAATCATGCAAAACCCTGATTATTTTACAGTCTGTCTGTCTGTCTGTCTGTCTGTCTGTCTGTCTGTCTGTCTGTCTGTCTGTCTGTCTGTCTGTCTGTCTGTCTGTCATCACTGCTGTTATTCACAAAACAGACAATCAAATTATCCAAAATATGTGTTGAAAGCACAAAAACAAATGAAAGAAAGGTGAAAACACTCAAGTATCACACTCCATGACATGAACCTCAAAATGAAGATACCCTGCTGGCAAAGCTAAAAATGCATGAATAAAAAAAAAAAAAGAAAAAAAAAGAATAGAATCACCTGCCACTAAGATTCATGCAATAATCATATTTTTCAGTTATTACAGAACCTTACATCATAGTAGTTTAGTAGAACCAATTTTCTTTTGCTTTGGCATTCGCAGATTATCTTTTGAATACAATTTTCTGCACCAAGACAAGAGAACTGACAAAAAGTCAGTGCAAAGCAAAGTTTGCCTCATTTGAAAATCTCTACTTTTACACTTGACACAGCAACTGGAGTGAAAAAGAAAACCAAACCTGCTCACCTGCTGTTGCATCTCTCAAGTCCTGGTCTAATCCACTGCACAACATAACTGTTCATAAATACTGCTGCTAATACTGGGGCCTGTCCATTGGCCACTGAACGGCAAGCAGGCCTAACTCCACCCCTCATGCTTTTTCTGTTGAGACGTGGAAGAGCTCATTAGCACACTGAACATGAAGCAGCAATAAAAGACCAACTTCAAACAAAATGTGACTCTTGTAAAGGTGCAAGAAAACAGCCCTGTGAGAGCAGGGCACCTACTGGGTGCACAGGCAGACCAGTCATAGTCCTGGATGAAGCCACCAGTGGAGGCAGGATCTATGCATTCCAAAAAAGCATTTTCCTAAATCTTTAGCTGACAAAAATGGATATTTCTGTTTGTTTCATGGACAAAATATGCAAAATGCAGTGAGATGCACCATCCTACTGTAACCCGACTCTTGACAAAACATGCCTGGCAGGTAAAAATTAACCCTCTGTCAGGAAACAGCTGGATATGCCCTTTTAACTCTGGTCTTGACCAGTCAAAAAATAGAGGGGGAGCCGAGTCAACTGCTGTTTAAGTCCCCAAGAAATATGCAAGAATTATGGGCTAGCTCGTCTAAGCACCAAGTCAACATAACACAGCCTGGGAAATCTTGTCTAGAGACTTCAAAACACCATTTTTATTGTTTTTTCCACATTGATACAAGCATTTCTGAATGCCTGTATAGGAAAAATACACATAACTGCACAAAATAAGTTACAGAGTTCTTATTCTGTGTTCACAAGTTTGGCAATTTCCTGCCCAAACCTCTTTTCCCTTGTCTTATATTCTGTGTCCTTCCTATCTCAGTCAGAGAGAAAACCTGGAAATTTTCCTTTTTTTTTCTTCCATTCGTTTTTTTTAGCTGAAGAACTTTTTCTTCATTGCATTCTTTTAATTTTCTTGAGACTGTCTTCATTTTCCTCCACTCTTGCATGTCGACACAGTGTTTGTCATTTCAACACTGAAGCAAATTCTATCCTTCAAACCAGGAGGTAAGGCTGCGATCAAAGAGTGCAAGATGGAGACAGGGAGTCTATAGGGGTTCTACCAGGTGGCTAATGGTGAGCATCATACTCTAATTGCTCTGTGCATATGACAGAAATGGAAGGGTAAGAGTACCTGTTACTCTTAAATGATATACATTTATTTTGCCTGTACAGTGAGACAACCAGCCGCCCCACGAAATAAATCAACTTGTTTTGCAGATGGTTTAAGTAGGGCAAAAAAAAGAAAAAGGTGCAGTGCTTTAAGGAATCTGACATTATTATTACTATTTTTGCAGGCTTGTCAAAGTAACACTTTTTTATACTGGCAAAATGTAAACATTTATATAACAACAAATTGAGCCATCAGTTTAGCACTTGTTACCACTGATTAAAGTCAGTCTGGATGAGTCTTAGTCAGTTTGACAGTACACTGAAGCGATAAACTTAAGAATGAACTATCACACTTGTAATGGCTCTAAAAATTACAACAGTAAATGTTACAAAGGGTTTACAATGTTGAATTAGATTTTAATTTATATCTCCATTGTTTTGCAAAAGGAAAATACAAAAAAAAAAAAAAAAAAAGTTTCAAGGATCTTACATCCTGTTGCTAACGACATTAAAACACTTTTTCGAAAGATGATTGCATGTGACCTTGGTGGTAATATACACTTCTTTACTGTGGCCAATCACCTTATTGCTCCCTGCTCTTTATTTCAAGTCATGCTGTTAATAAAGGAGACCATGGAATAGTTGCATTACTGCAATGTACTAATGTACACAACGTGTGTTGCACAACTTTACCACCACGTCTAGGGTATCAATTATCATGGCCTGTGCCCCTCTGATCTTCAAGAGAAATTATACCTTGTCCTGGAGCTCTCTGCAGGACAGAGGATCAGCTCAAGAATCATGTTTTTAGCTCTATACCCTTCACTTCATACCTTTGGGGCCTCTGTGTTGTCTTTTCTCAGCAACAATATATCTATACTACATTTCAGAGGCAGATATTTCACTTTTTACTCCACTACATTTATTTCACAGCTACAGTCACTGGTGACTTTGCAGATTGAGATTGGCTGTTAACACAAATACTTTTACTTGATTAAAATGTTGAATGTCAGACATGGTATTTTTTGCACTATGCTTGTACTACTTAATAAAATTCTTAATACTTTTCCACCAGTGGAAAAAGGCCTATGCAATGAATAACTGAAATAAATGTAGAATACAAAATATGTTTATTGCCTCCATGTGAGAAGTGATTTGTCCATAATTTGCCGTCTGTGGAAAGCATGTTGCTTAATATCAAATGAAAGACGTGTTCTTGAAGTGTCCTTCTGCCACATACAGTCTTTCCACTAGGTGGCAGCATGATTCAAAACCGGAAATGTCTGACTCCTTATGTCAGTTCCTTGTCGAAGTTTTGTAGTTCCTGTGTAGTTGACCTGTCAGCGTTGTAGTACAAGCTGTAACTACTGATAATTTGTCTGTCCTTCTGATTGTAGCAGTTTTCCGCCAGCAACACAGCGAGCACCAGAGCGTCGGACACACAGGATTATTCGTTGTTACCGTTGTTGCTGGTGTCAGCTAACCAGCGAGCTAACATCTAAAGTTAGCTAACAAGCCAACCAGCTTGACAGCTAGCTTGCGAGCTAGCATTCGACGGCAGCTAGCAGCGCTAGCTGGCTTTTTGTATTTAGCTGGTTAACCTGCAGGTGGTTCTAGGCGAGGAAGCCGCCCACTCCTTCAAAGCAGTATTCCGGGCAAAAGACTGAACGGTAAGTAAGCAGGAACTTAGTGTAGTTGTTTAAAGTTAGCTAACATCACTGTTACGGGTTAATTAGCGTATTGACTTTAAGGATTTTTGCCCGAGACGAAAGCGTCCAGTAAGCCGGGGTTTGACAGTTCAGCTGCTCATACAGTGTCACCAGTTCAGCTCCACTGTCAGCTGTTTTGGTTACTGGTTTCACTTCTGTCTTTGAGTTTGCCAACTTTTGGCATATCTGTGTCTGTTTATGTGACGTTAAGTGATCTATTGTGTAACATGAAGTGATTTGTTACAATAAACAGAAAGCACACACTGGGAACATTGTGTGAAATGCAGCTGAAGCCAGTGGTTCTCAAAGTGTGGTCCGGGAGCCTTCAGGAGGCCTCGAATGGATTCCATTGGACCAATAGCGAAATGGACTCTAGATTTTTGTGCTTTAACTGTACTGTAAGCACAATAACACAACACTGACTTTTTGAAGGATCTCCATGTTCACTGTTATACTCAAAACCACAGTTTCCAGTGAGTAGTCCCAGTTGAGTCATGGGTTAGTCATTTGAGACCTTTGTCAAACAAAGTATCAAACATTATCTGATTCCAGCTTCTCAGATGTGTGGATTAGCTGCTTCTCTTTGTTTAATACGATTGTAAATAAGATATCTTTTGGTTTTGGACAAATAAAGTTAATGCATGAATAAGCAGTCTGAAAACCTCATCTTGGGCCGTGGGAATGTGCAATTGGCATTTTTCACTTAAGATCTAGCTTTTGAGAGGCATTTTCTCACCAAATAATGTTGAAGTGGCTCTCATGAATCACTGCTGCAAAGCATCTGGTTATGCAAGACATTGTCCTTGTGTTGCTTTTTAACTCTAGCCGGCTGTCTCAGTTGTGACGACATGTGCACTTCATGTAAATCTTCTGTCGGTGTGTCAGAGCCCTGCAGGGTTTCTCACTCTCAGGGCTCAGCTGTTGCTAAGAGAAAGAGGCAGGGGGTCGCTTGTGCAAGTGCCCAGTGTGGGATCAGGTAGCTGTCACCACCAGGCTCGTGCACGGCCATGTCCGTCACTCGCTGTACTGAGTCACACTTTCATAACTGACACAGCAGCACAAGTCTTGCCAAGGGTTGTTCAGGCACAGCTGTGCGTTAAAGAAGCAACAAGGCAAGACATTTCAAGATAATGAACCCTCCCTTTAATGACCCGTACCTTCATTGTGGGTAGTGAGGTGGAATGTGTGGAATGGGGCAGAGCCTTAACCCTTAACACAGCAACCCTCGCTGGAGGAATTCAGCAGTCGTTTTTTATTGTTCCACTAAATTTGTGCAGACGAGTGGATGTTGCACTCTCATTGTGGATGAGATCTTCGAAGGTGTGTCAGACTTTGTTAAAGGAATTTAATGGCATGTTAAAATTCAACGGCTATTTTAGGCCTCGGTCCTGTTCTGCTGGGATACACAGGACGGTTATAGTTACTGATCTTTGACTCTTCCAGATGTGTTTGGTTCTTCACAGTCGATTAATTACCCAAAACTTAATCTTCATCTGTGTTGATGATTGAACGTTTAAGTCATTTTTCAAGCAAGATTTTGTTTTTGTTTTGTTACTTTTGGCAGTTCCAGTTCCTACAATGTGCTGCTTTTCTGTTTTTGATGTAATTGTGCATAGAATATCTTGGTTTTTGACCTTTGCCTGGACAAAATTAGATATTTGACAATGTCACCTTGGGCTATGGGAAATTATGAAGGCCATCCTTTTTTTTTTTATTACTGTTTTCTGATGTTTCATAGATCAAACTATTCACAGGTGAATTGAGAAGATATATCAGCAGATTAGTCGATAATCAAAATGATAAGATTTTTCAGCCCAGCTTTTTATTATCTAATACAGATATCCAGGACGTTGAGTTTGTTGAAAGCCTGTACATGAAGCGTTTTCTTGCTCTACTGGATAATAAAGTTTTGTATTTGGTTAAAAGTAGCCCTAATCATACCAGCCTCTATGGTCACAAGAAAGTCATCCAGCTGGCTGTTACAAAACAAAGTCAGCTGAAGTCTGGTGAAACAGCGTCTGATCATCTGATGCTAAATGCGACGTTAGCTTGGTCTTTAGACATGACAGCCGACCAGACCAGGAGCCTGAAGTGAAGGCTGGACATGCTTAATTATCTGTATGTTTAGGAACAAAATGTTTCGTGTTGAAACAGGTGGTGTTTGCTCCCTTTTCCGTTGACCTTCATATGTGTGTCACTGAAAAACAAGCGCATGGTTCAATGAGCCGAGACACATACTTCTCTAATTCTCCCTCTGTTACAAGGTCAGAGTTGACTGAAGATGTGTCATCTGCCATCACCTCACTGCTCTCTAGATTTACAGTCTGCCTGTGCTACAGTATATGTTATATAATGCTTACTATAATTATGTAGCATAGAGTTCATGTCTCGAATGTGGGCACACTATACAGAGAAGAACTGAGTGTCTGTGTGTCTCTCTTTCAATCCTGCCAGAAGATGGCAAAACAGCGTGTGGTCTATGTGAAGTATGCTGTATTTTAATTGCATTTATTTTGACACAGATGGAGGCTCAAAGCTCCAGCGGGCTGCTGCTGTCCAGAAAGAGGAGAAGAGACGGCTCCAATGGGGAGACAGAGGAGGGCGAGAGGCTTGGGAAAATCCCCAGATGTACAGTGGTGAGTTAGCTGTGTGCCTCGGCGTGTTTGTCCAGTGCTTTCTGTGGAACTTAAAGTGTGATTGGACCTTTAATGTCCCACAGTACATCAGATTCAACGTCAGATTGTCCAGGAAAGAATATCACAAAATTAGAGCATCCTAATTTTATTTTATCCCACCAGGGAGGACGAAATGATTCACTATAACGTACAGCTCTGATTTCTGTGTGGATAAATAGAAAAAGTCCTTGGTTGCTGAAGTCTTTCCCTTCTGTCGGTGTGGGTCTTTTAGGGGTTGAAGCACCCTGCACCTTTCGCCGATGAGCTGGAGCCAGCTGATGGTAAACCTTATGAGAGAGTCAACATGGAGGAGGCCAAGAGGGGAACGCCACGTGAGTCTGAATCTTTCTTTCACTCGGTTGATGTTTTTCTTTCCAAGTCTCTCAGTCTGGTTTTATGAGACCATTTATGTTTCCCATTCTATCCATTATTCCCCTCACAGTCACATGTGAACAAGCAAGCACACTTTTAATTTCACTCTGTACAGAGTACATCTTTCATCTGTGGATGTCTCGTCTCTCTCCATCCAGCTGACAGACCGGTGCGGGTGTACGCAGATGGAATCTTTGACGTTTTCCATTCAGGTCACGCCAGAGCGCTCATGCAGGCAAAATGCCTCTTCCCGAATACGCACCTCATCGTCGGAGGTAAGCGTGTCTGTCTGTGTCCATGTGGGCTGTCACAGCAGCAGACGTCTTATCAGCTGCTGTGAAACTCAAAAAAACAGGAAGACACTCCCAGTGCAAGTCTGATGAATTCAGACATCTGGGAAAAGTTAGATAACTGATAAAAGTGCAAGATGAGGAACTGTGACGTATTATTCATAGGTCTGTTTCATACGTGAGAAGGATAAGTAGGGCAGTTTTCATTGTTTTTTCATTGCAACAGAAAAACTAAGCTGAAGTAGCAGTAAGGCCTTTTCTCATGGTTAAGGCATTTCAAACAGTAATTTCTATATTTTTGTAATTATTCAAAGTGTGCAGCGATGACCTGACCCATAAATACAAGGGCTTCACGGTGATGAACGAGGACGAGCGCTACGATGCCATCAGACACTGCCGCTATGTGGATGAAGTGGTGCGAAACGCTCCCTGGACGTTAACGCCAGAGTTCCTCGCAAAACATCGCGTGAGTGGATGAAGTCAAGAAATGAGTGGGCGAGCCACCACATCTGATCCTCTGTAACCTTTTCCCTGCTTTTTTTTTATGTGTGTGTGTGTATTTTTGTTTTTGTACAATTTGTAGATGTGAATCTACTGTGTTGATGTATGTTGTAATGACCTCTCCAGATTGACTTTGTGGCCCATGACGATATCCCATACTCCTCAGCGGGCAGCGATGACGTGTACAAGCACATCAAGGAAGCCGGTGAGTGGTGGTGTGGTACACAAGTGATTACAGTTTAGTATTTTCTACTGCCTCCAATGCAGATATGGTGCTGTATAGCACTGTGTATTGACAGTATACTTCCATCCTTTTTGTGTACTGTGCCTGCGTGTAATAGTTTTCTCAAACCTTGCACAGAGGAGTATAAAGAACATAAACCAGTGCATGCATGCAGACACACATGCACATTCTGTATATGCAGCACACAAACAAAGAAAGAAAGTGAAATGACTTGATGAAATAATATTTGACGATGCTAACATCCACTTGATATCTGTTTAAAGGGTGATCAGTGAGTGTCTCATCCACAAGCTGCTGTATGCAAAGCAAAGTCTGAGTGCTCATGTTCGGCAATAGATGTGCAGATGACTAGAAGACTTGTAGTCTAAGCTCCTTCCATGTCCTGAATGTATTAGGTTTTTGCTGCAACCTCTTAAATGAAATCTATAAACTGCAATCCTCAGCTGCATCTTGCCCTCCACAGGTATGTTCGCCCCCACCCAGCGGACAGAGGGCATCTCCACCTCTGACATCATCACACGCATAGTCCGCGACTACGATGTGTACGTCAGACGCAACCTGCAGAGAGGATACACAGCAAAGGAACTCAACGTCAGCTTCATTAATGTAAGAAACGTAGCTTTGGTTTTAACTGTGTGACCGTGACTGTACAGTGTCGTGTAAAAAGAAGAGGGGTGGTAATGTGCTGGCGTTTGTTGGCTTGTGAGGTAATTCACGTCTCATCTTGTCACCTTTGCTGTCCCCACTGTTATCAGGAGAAGAAGTACCACCTGCAGGAGCGTGTGGACAAGGTGAAGAGGAAGGTGCGTGACGTGGAGGAGAAGAGCAAAGAGTTCGTCCAGAAGGTGGAGGAGAAGAGCATCGACCTCATCCAGAAATGGGAAGAGAAATCCAGAGAGTTCATCGGCAACTTCCTGCAGATGTTTGGCCCCGAGGGAGCTCTGGTGAGGATGGCTTTGTTGTGTCTTTCATCACTCTTTAATCAGGCGGTGTGGCTAAGAACACATCCTTATGTACACTGTTGATGGCCTGGGAGACATGTTGCTGAGGGATGGAAGCCTTTATAACCTGTCATACCTGTCTTAGTATGACCTTAACCGCTCACTTTCTGCAAAGTATGAAAACATTCATGAACTAAAAGGCACTCACCAACGTGTGTCCATATAAAAGATGATGTCTTCATGTTTCCGTCTCACCTCCACAGAAGCACATGCTGAAGGAAGGCAAGGGCCGCATGCTGCAGGCCATCAGCCCCAGACAGAGCCCCGACAGCAGCCCCACCCGCGAGGAGCGCTCCCCCTCTCCCACCTTCCGTCTCCCCTTCTTCACCAAGACCTCCCCGCCTCCCTCGCCTCCGCCCCACCACAGCGGGGCCCGCGGATACCTCATCAGCGATGACGACGACGACGAGGACGACGAAAACTAGAGCGCGTCTGAATTCTCCACTCGTGTCGGGCGCCGCAGTCAGTGCTACCGGTTAACTGAGCTGCCGAGTAACATGGTTTTCATTGAGCTCCTGCTTCCATTTTTTTGTTTGTGTATGGATTTACTTTGACATTTAGCACTTCAGTGTCCCGTTCACTTGAGCAGCCAGGTTCTCCAGCTCTCCTCTTTTCAGCAGCCAGTTTTGTTCTTTTGGTTCTTTTGTCGAAGTCAGTAAAAGTTACCACTCGTTCTTTGAAAATTACTCTCATGTATCTCGTTCACTTTCAATGTTGAGTTTATTAGTTGCTCACTGTCACTTAGAAATATTTGCAGGGCTTACACTCAGTGCACTCTTCCATCTATGATGGTATTCTCAAGGTTGGCATGGCAGTGAGGTAGCAGTTTGTGTTTTTGTTTCTATCATGGCTTTAGCAGGAGGTTTTTGGTCACTTGTGGGAAGAGCACATCTATTTTGGTGTGGCAGGGCTGAGCTGAGACCTCATGGAGACACTGTTGGATGTCTCCGGGGGAAGGTTTTTCAGAGCGGGTCAGAAAACTGGACTTTTAAACGATCTGTGGGGCAGTTTATATTCTGCTCATCGTAACATGTAACCAACCTGTCTTTTTTTTAAATAACAGGGAACTCCAGATTACATCAGTCTGAGGTGAATCTTAAGAGTCGAGTGTTGGATGTCTACTAAACAGCAGCTTCTTCCCACGTTTGTCCGCCTGCTTCGGGGCTATGTGTGTCCGTGTGTATGTGCATGTGATGTCTGTGTGTGCAAGCTCTTACGTGAGCATGTTTGAAATGTCTTCTGTCAACGTTCTCCACAGAATGCTGCACATCTGGGTTCAGCTGTGATTTAATTGCGTACACGTAGTAATAAATGTTTTTTTTGTCTGTTGACAAGATTCAGTCTTTGGAAGACTAGTTTCAGACTGGACGCCTTTCTTGTGGCGTAAATGAAAGTCATGCAAGGATGACCCATTTAACTGTCGATCTAGACACACTTATTTTTGTAGGTTCCCTCTTTCCTTGTCGTCTGTACAGATAATGATCTTAATAATCCCTGTTTAGAAGTGCTTTGACAGTCTGAGCAGTGAATCAACGTGAGCAGGGCTGGAATTACATATGTGTATTTTTTGGTGATGCAGATCGTGCTTCACCTGGGCCTGTAGGGAAGTCCGAATTTTCATCAGACACTGGGTTGATGACAGTAGAAGATGTTATGTTGTCATATATCAAAGAAGACCTGAGAGCTGTTGAAATGCCATACTTCGTAGAAGAAACTACATTTTTTGGTTAGTTGGGAGTCACAAGCACAAAATAAGATTGCTTCATCAATGAAGCCTCCTCATTGACAGCATGCATTCGTGGCAAGTTGTCCCAAAAATGTACAGATTTGGAGTTTACACCGATTTACAGGAGAAATGTGCATCAGTTTAGATGCAGACTGTCACATGTGGCGTGAGGGGTCCAGATTTCTGCATTAGTGAAACACCAGATCACCATTTCTGTAGCTACCTCCTTCTTCCCTGAACGGATTCAGTTTCCTAAGATGAGCACAAAGTCGGAGCATTATTTTTCCTTTCTGAACACAGCCATTGTTACAGCACTGAGGCAATGAGAGGGGGTCAAATATTTGAGATTTTCTGGCCTCGTGGTGTGCCCTGCATCTCAACTGATAATAGCATGTCTTGTGTCTCTTATATAACTGAAAAATGAAACATCACAGGTCACCTGAAGATGTAATGCAATACTGTCAAGTACTGGGAATATAAATGTTGGATTCATCGGTTTAAAGCTTGGTTTCCCAAAAGCAAGTCATTTTACAGGTCGGGGAATAAGTGAGAAATTATTCCCACAGTTATGAAGTCCTACTTTTGGTATTAAAAGTACAAAACAAGTATAATTAGTAGAGGAACACTAGCCTAGATTTTGGTGCTAAGCTACTTTTGGGAAGCCTCGCCTCGGTTCTTGTGGAATCGCTTCCCTTAAATCAGTGTGAATCTGTCAGTAAGACGCTCGAGGTGGCAGAGACTGGAGCCCATAAACAGCCACTACTACTAAGAACAAATGGAAATGTTTTTAACAGCAAGTGTTTTAATCATGTTATTTTACTGTTTGGGGATATTTTTGTTTGATGTCCTGGATGTAGAGGAAGAGCAAGTCAGGAACAATGTATTAAAACATGTTTGGCCAAAGCATTTCTTGACCCTGATCTATTATTGTCTGCTGTGCTTTTATGTAATGAGCCAGTATATTTCTCAAATGAACAGTCAGGATGAAAGCTGGACGACCCAAAGCCCCGCTGCATCCACCATCGCCCAGAATCCATTGTTCCTACACCAGCCCCTCCCTCATGTCAAACAATATCAAGAGGAAACGGCGATACAATAGAATAAAGACAATCTCCAATAACATCAGCCGAATGATAAGGCACACGCAGAGGGTGGGCAGGGTTGGTTATATAGTCAGATTTTATTGGACAGAACGGTCACCAGGGCTACAAACATGAAGAAGCAGACAGTGATGAGGCAAACACCAGGGGGAGACCTCACCTCACTGCAAACATACTCCCAGCGCCAGATTTCCCCACAGCATCTTTCAATCAAAATAATGTGACAAAGTTCATCTTAGTGCTTAAGAAACAGGAAATTTGAGTCACGTACGAGCTTATCGGGATGATGGTCAAACCTCAAAACTGTCTGGAATGTTTCCCCAATGTTTTAACTTCACTTTGACCTCACTGACTGCTGGTAGACTAATGGAGGAGGGAAAGAAAGCAAGGGAAAGAAACGATACAGTCTCCAGGAAATAGAAAAACAGCTCGGTCACTATCAGGTCCTTATCTTTCCTAACTACCCGAAAGAGATGTTGAAATGAGACGTTTGATCCATGACCATTCCCAAAAACACAGATATCAAATATCAATCCATCCACAATACAGAATCAGACAATGCATCTCAATTTGAAGGGGAGACTCTACTGAGACAGAGGTTCAAACACAGGAACTATATCAGGATTCAGTTTTAACCACAACAGCTACAAACCACCGTACCAGCGCTTAACTCTAGGACTTCTTGGCTTCTAAAGTAACGGGAGAGAAGATAGCGGAACAATAACACTGAATAAACATGACAGGACACCCTTTAAAGATGCCTAAAGGGTGCCTCCAGTCCTCTCCCCCCTGGTTCCCACCTGCATCACTTGTCTTTTTCTTTTGGACACCAGTTGGTTTACAGGTTTACTCATCACTACGAGATATATACGATACAATGGTTCACATTTTGCATATATCTGTGCATTATATCATATTTATTTTTTTAACGATGTAAATTCAATCTCCAACACCTAGTTAGGAAGGGGTGGGGGGTGGCGGTGGTGGTGGAGGGGGACTGGGGTGGGGTTGTATGAGAGAAGCTGGAAGGGTTGAGGGGGGGAGAGAGACAAAGTAGGAAGGGGCAGAAGAAAAAAATCTTAACAAGATAGATGGGGGGGGGGAAGTGGTCAGATCGCTGCCCGGCGGGGTTGAGCTTTAGCAGCGTGTTTCGTAGATGCCGGAGCGGCCGATGTACCGCACCCATTTGATGACGTCGTGGTCACTGTAGTTGAGCTTGGACTCAAACACCTTCAAGTAGCGCACCTTGAGACCAGAGGGAGCAAAGGGGACCTGCCGGGATGAGAAGAGGAGGGTTAAGGACGCGTCGGGGCACGCTGTCAGCTGTAGGACGCATAGGCTGCTGGGTTCTCACTGCAGCCGTGAGCTCTGAGTGTGTGTCTGTGAGGTGAGCAGGTTGTGATTTGCTGGGATCAGACTTGAGTGAGTGTGTATGACAGAGAGGGAGGCAGAGACTACGAACTATCAATGTGTTCTGACCTCAAAGTTCATGGAGATGGGAGGCCTGGCCCATTTCTTCTTATCGTTGGTCGGCAGCAGCTCTATCTCAGCGCTGATCTGAGACTCCTTCATCCCAGCCATGCGTTTGATCCTACACACACACACACACACACACACACACACACACACACACACACACACACACACACACACACACACACACACACAGACAGACAGACAGACAGACAGACAGACGCACGCACGCACGCACGCACGCACGCACGCACGCACGCACGCACGCACGCACGCACACACACACACACACACACAGACAGAAAGCCTCATTTTAAAAACCTCACCAGAATAAATAAGAGGGTTTACAAAAGAGATGACTGTGTGTCTGAGGTTAAACAAACCAAAGAGCAGCTGTTGATCATTAACTGGACATAAGCAGAAAAGTGAATTTGTTGGTGAATGTACGGGCAGAGCTGCGACTCACTTCCAGACAATGGCATTCTCACTGGCCTTGTACTTGGCTTTTCCCTTCATACAAATCACCTGCACGCCGCTGGTGTTGAGGGGCGTTGGGATACGCACCTGAGGAGTCAATAATGAAGCAATGTTAAAACAATCGTTGCAGAGGGGTTCCAAAGTGGGTCTGATGACATTTGATAAGATGAGCTCACCTCGATCTTTTGGGCCAGCAGCGAGGGTTTAAAGTTGGACTTGATGACCACCTTAACCTCAAGTTTAGTGCGGCCAACCTCCCTGACCAGAGGAATAACTCGGAACGGCAGGATGATGTCTTTAGTGGTGCGATACCTGCAAGAACGGGGGCAGAGAACACACAAAATGTTCATCCTCGCCTTTCTCATTCACTTCTTCAAACAAACTTTAGATATAGGGACCATGCCGACACAAACTAGCATACGTGTAATATGGTTTGCACATTAAATCTCATGCCCCGTGCCCTCAAATGTTTTTCTGTCACAGTCTGCTCTTGTCTGGACAGCTTAATAACAAATAAAAGCTTGAAAACATTTTTTTTTTTTTAAATCCGTCTACTGACCTCATGAGCTCATACTCTCCATCAGGGGGGATGAAGCTGATGCTACGCTCTGAGTCAAACTTACTGAGGCGCACACATTGGTGGAAAGTGCAGTCATCGATGGCTATGGACTGCTTCCCACTGCCGACAGAAAAAACACATCAGAGACACACAAAAAGGAGACGAAAGAAGATTAGTCCACTTGTTTATCATTAAAAAAAATTCTATCTAATAATGACACCAATTCTTCAAAAGACTGAACTACTACTCTCCCTAAACTAATGTCCACAGGTTAAAAGGAAACATTAAGATATGAGCACATGTAGGGACACAACTGCTGGTAACAAGACATGAAAAACTCAAAACATAAAAATGACACTATTGTGCAACAAATCAAATCACAATCCCCGTTAGGTGTTTAAAGAGTTAAAAGTCAAGCAGGTAGGTGTGGGGGAATAAAACAAACCAACCATTCCACAAAATAGGCAAACAACCACCGGGCAGTACACTGAAGAGTCGACAAGGTGTGTTTGATTTGTATCGAGTGTGTGGGGAGCAACACTGCATGAGATGTACAGATTCTTAATGTGCTTAAAGGCTTAGACAAGACAAGGTGTGTGTGTGTGTGTGTGTGTGTGTGTGTGTGTGTGTGTGTGTGTGTGTGTGTGTGTGTGTGTGCCGAGGTGGCAGAGGTGGAGGACACTTATCAGTACAGTACCTTCCTCCCCCTAAATCACTGAGGTACAGCACATAGAAAAGAAAGAGAGGGAAAGAAAGGAGAGATGCATCCAAAGGAAAGAAAAATTAAAAAGAAATTGTAAAGCCTGTCTTGTTGTAAACAGCAAGACAACACTGAAAACACAGACACGGGGCTAACAGACAAGGTGGCCTCTTAAAAACTGGCTCAACAATACATTTCCTTGTCAGGCTTTTCAAGCAGGAAATCACATGAAAGCACCAACTTAAATAAATTGCATATCATTCTCAGCCTCGCTTATCAAAATACAGTTGATTTCTGACATTCAATCTGCCATCTGCTGACCCGCCTCGCTGTGTCGCTCACCTCTTCCCTGCTTCATCAGACGCTCCTCCCTTGCCCTGCTTATCGATGACAATCTTGTCGTTCATGCCAAATTTGCACTCTGGCATTCCACTCAGGTAGCTCTTCATCACTACTCGGCCAGACACGTGGGCGCTCAGGACCTGGCCTGGACAGGAGGGGAAAGAAAAGTCAGTCCAGACCTGGACAGACTGTGAATGACACCTCGCTCTCTGCACATTGTTGCTTTGAGGAGTCTAATTCTGCTCCACACTCACAGGTCCAAATGTCAACAAAAGGGTAACAATGCTATCAAAAATCAAAACACAAGACTGGAATTTCTTATCATGTAATGAGTAACATGTCTTTATCTGAGAATGAAACTGTAAACTCCCTTCAGCTACATAAACTGAAGATGATGATGGTGTGATACGATAGAAAGCCTCGGAACATTAGACCTTGTGGTGAAACTGGTTCTTAATTGACTGGCAAAGATAAGTCAATGCTAAAGGAGAGACTCTCTCCAGCTCTACATGATATATTAAGACATAAACATTAAAAATCAATCAATGTTAACAAAGAAGTGGTGAACTACCAGCACATTTCAGTCAATCATTCACGTCAGCAGTCCCCGCCCAGTTTGGGGAGGCCACATAAACAAACCTTGTGGTGACATGAGCAGGTTGACGCTCTCCAGGACGTCCAGGAAAAGCTCGTTGCGGCGATACTTGATGCCCTCGCGACGCCAGCCGATCTGCCCCGTCACCTGACTGGTGATCTGAGACTGCTCCTCTTTTGTCTGGGGGACAGGAAGAGAAACTGTATCACTGCTAACAAAAGGAGAAGGCTGATAGGCTGAGAACAGAAAGAAGGCATGAAGGGGGATCATGAGCAGGACGGAAAGCAAAAATGACACGGCGCCACACACGGATACAATGAATCTTACTGAGCTACAGTGTGTGATGTTTATTACCTGGTGCTGAATTGTGAAGCGTCCACGGCAGCAAGATGGGGGAAACAAGGAGAGAAAAATAAGATCAGATTTCAAAGCAATTTTTGGTTAATCACATAATGAACACAAGCATTTATAGCCGACACTAGTGTTGTTGTCGTTAAGGAAAATTATGACTAAATATCGTCGTTAACGAACCTTTATCACGTGACGAAAACGAGACGGGATGCAACGTAAATGCTGGTCATGTGACGATAACTACAATTAAATAAATAATGCAATATTGACGGCGAATAAAAACAAGACTAAACTCTGCTAAAATGTCTCTTCATTCTCGTTGACTAAAACGAGACGAGACGAAATCTTCTAACGTTATGTCGTCTCGTTTAGTCGCGTTGTTATTATTATTTTGCAGTATTTCTGTTTCCTGTGTCTCGCTTCAGGGGCTGCATCAGGTCGCACTGCGCAGTCGCAGGTGACGTCACGGCATTAGTTTCCACTCGCGGCGTTATTTAGAAGATGCAGCTGCGGTAGGTTAGCGTTAACGACAGACAGCTGACACAGAGAACAGGACCGATGGCCGGCCAGCCAGCTTTGCTTGGTCAAATAAATATGTTGTAAATTCAAATCAGAGCCTCTTTGTGTCTGGAATGGATGTATTCTTGAGTCTATAAGCTAACATCCATTTTCTATGCCGCTTATCCCTTTCGGGGTCGCGGGGGGGCTGGAGCCTATCTCAGCTGTCAACGGGCGGGAGGCGGGGTACACCCTCGACCGGTCGCCAGCCGATCGCAGGGCTATTAGCTAACAATAATATAATAATAAGACAACCTTGTTTGAATTGTGAAATGGGTTTGGTTAAAAGAAAATTTTGGTTTCGTCTATACTACGAGGTACTTATACTATATTGACTGAGTTAAATAGAACTGCATTACTAAAAAGAGACTAAAATACGATTGTCATTGACTAAAACTAGACGAAAATGTCATCAGTTTTCGTTGACTATAACTAAAGTAGTCACGGATAATTCTGACTAAAATAAGACTAAAATGCTCAGACTTTTAGTCGACTGAAACTTGAGTAGACTAAAAACGATGAACGTGACGTGACTAAAACTAATAAAAACTAAAATGACAGCTTGACACAAAGACTAGACTAAGACTAAAATTAAAACAGGCCGCCAAAAACAACACTAGCCGACACTAAAGGACACTACAGTCAAATGACATTTCTTGTTTTAAATACATCCAGTAGAAATCCACATACACATGCAATGAAGTTTTTGCAGTTTTCATGACAAACATATTTTACAGACAGCCTGCTGAACTCGCGCCGACACACTGCTCGTCACGCGAGACCTTCACTGTACTTCTGTGAGACTCCTCTGCCACGGCTCAATTTACAAATGCATTGCTTTCAACAGCGATGTGCCATGTCTCGTGTCACTCGCAGCCTCTTGCATTCAGGAACTCTGCAGGCTCTAGTCTAATCAAATGTTGTGGTAGTATGGGTTATGATAAACAAAGGACTGGAAATGGATCAGGCTTTTTAATCAAGGACATCAGTCTAAGAAAAATGTCAAACCTAGATCAAGCTCACTGACTCAGGACATGTAAATGTAAACAATAAACTTGTCTTACTGACCTGTCCCTTAATGCCCTGCTGGGTGATGAAGGTCTTCAGAGCTCCGGTCTCTGAGTTCTGGGGGTAGCCAAAGTCCAGGATCTCTGTATGAGCAAACACGGACAGATAAGTGTCCATAACAGATAAGATGGGTACAAGGAAAAACTAGGACTGTGGCAATGGAAAGAACCAGTGCTGACTGGTGAGTGAGACACTAGATTACTACAAATCTGTGCGTGATGCAGAGTCAGGAGGTCACTTTTTGGGTCCCTCAAGAGCAGCTAATGCAACAGCCTGCGTAACTGCAAACATGAGACTGAAACTAGACTTCAGGTTTTGCATACATAAACAAACACACAAACAAATGATTGCATCCTACCATCCAGCAGCTCATAGATGAGCACAAAGTTGTTCTTGATGTTCTCCTCGCTGATCTTGCCAAAGTAGGCCGTCATGACGTCACACATCTTGTACAGGAACTCGAACACCATGGCGGCATTGACATTCTGCTTGGTGACGGCCGCCAACCAGATGTTGGAGCGCTTGACATGGAAGAAGCTGGTGCGGGCGATGTTGGTCACCGGGGATCGGACCTGCTGCCGGGCGTGAATCACGTTCACGCGGAACGCGTCCACCGCGTTACGCCTGAGACGGGAGGGAGGGTGAGGATAAAGGAAGAGAGAGAGAGGCATTTATGTAAGGAGCTGAGAGAATCGTTCCTGTGAAACCATTAAAAAAATATCCACATATTCAGTCCTGCACTGGACTCAATAAATAAGCCCTTCTGACCTCAACAGGTCCCCCCATTTCAAGGACTGAGCAACAATCAAAACACTGAGCTGGCAGAGGACGCCTCAAGTTGGTGCATTTAGACAGCGACAAGGACTGCTGTTTTGTGTAAATGCTGATAATTACCAGGAAGGAGAAGGAAGGCTCTGAGAGTTTATGTCGACATCCAGGCTACAGCACGACTACACAGACTCCATGGGAAAAACACAAACATGTACGTTCCAAATCTGATCTTAAGTTGGACTAATTGTTTATTTTGAAGTTCACCTGAAAGAATAACTGCACCATGATGCATTGGGGAAACACTGGCCTGATTACAGTGGATATATAAATAACAGGGCTTAGCGCAGAGGATGCAAGAACGCCAAATCCTACTGAGAAAGACCAGAGAACGTCTTAGAGGCACAAACTGTCCACCTTACTGATATTCAAGACTACTATCATCAACAGCTGGCACAGTCTCAGCTAAGGGTATCAAAAAAAAAAAAAGTGTAATACCTTAAACAATATTAATGTCAGAAGAACCAAGCCGGAAGGTTAACAATTCAGCTTCTCTTTAACTGACAACTCACATTTTTTAATGGTACTATGAAAAACCAATGTACTGGAGACGTACAAGAACAAATCATTGACACAACGTCATCAAAAGTGCAATATGTTAGTCTAGGAGGCCGCCATGATGTCCGCCTTGTCCACTGAACTGCTTCCTTATCAAACCTGAATATATGAGACCCCATCAAATTAATTTGAAACGATCTTTCAGTTTCTTTGTGAAAAATAAGGGCAGAATCAAAGAATGAGAGGACTACTTGTCTGTCATATCCCATGCTCAGACTACATGCTTAGGCACTGGTAGAGCGGTTTGTGAGCATCAGTACTCTGAAGGGCTCTAGTAGTGGCTGAATTTGTTGCTTCTGATTGATTGGCTGTTGTATCTCAGTATCATGGTGGTTCATTTACCACTGTAATGACATGACAGGTGACTCATGCTCGGAGGAAGTATCAGGAAGTTGACTGTGGAATCGATGGGCATGCAGTTAGGGGTTTCAGGGAGTCATTGATTGGTGGCCATGAGAGGGGATGGGATCATGCTTGATAGGCTCGAGCATCTCTTACCTATTCCTA
This sequence comes from Chaetodon trifascialis, assembly GCF_039877785.1. Classification (NCBI taxonomy): domain Eukaryota; kingdom Metazoa; phylum Chordata; class Actinopteri; order Chaetodontiformes; family Chaetodontidae; genus Chaetodon; species Chaetodon trifascialis. Next base: position 16,053,417 of record NC_092066.1, read on the forward strand.
CAGGGGCCAAGATGGACAGATGGAGGAAAATGGTGATACAGAGGATAGAGAGGAAAAAAAGGATGAAGTAAAAGGAGAGGAGAGACACAAAAATGCACAAGAGACATTTTCGTGCATCATGTACACAGACAAGGTGAGTAACATGGTGTTTATTATGACGCCATCACTGACTCCTAACATGTTGGAAACAAGTCAGCAGTTGTGTGCCATTGTCACGACAGCATGGCAAGGCCATCTTGATTCATTAGTGTCTCTCATAACGGCTGATTTTTTTCAAGTGGATCCTTTTCAGCGGACATGTGGAGACAAAACCTAAAGATTTTCTCAACATAAGAAATCTCCCTGGCTGTTGTCTTCATGAGACTCTCACAAAATGAGTTTCCCCTCTTCTTTTTTTTTTTTTTACACCTTTTAGCAAAGTGAACTGTCATCGTGAGGGCCTGAATTCAGTCGGTTTCCTTTTCGCACATATTCGTCGGTATTCTGTCGTACACTTTATGCCGAGTCTGAGGAGGGAGACGTGAGCAGATGTATTTGTGCTGCTGCTCGGAGGAGGAAGCAATGATTAATCACAAAGCAGCCATGATTACACTGCTGATTGCTGCCTCGGCTCAGGACCAATGATGGAAGGGATCCTGGTATGGTATATTTATTTCTTCTCTGCTCCTCTAATCCTACAACTACAGTAAAAACGGCTCAAGAGATAAAATGTTAAGAGTGTGCACAAAAGCATAACCTACTGACCGAGCACTGCTGCTGTGTGGACCCACATGATTGACTCTAGGAAATCAATTTCTACCCCTGTGCCCTCGCCAGCCCTCACTGTAGGTCTACCCTCAACTTAATCACCGACTGTGGCTGGGTTTACACAAAACACAGAGTGATCACTGGGTGTGAGCATGGAGATCTGGTATCTTCATTACAAGTGAATCACATCAACAATGAGTCACAAACAAACAAGGAAAGGAGGAAAAGAAGAAAGAGACAGTATATAAGTCAGATCCTATATTCTTCTGCCCATACGGCTCAGTTCCTGTCATATCTATGTGGATGTAGCCTTTAATCTGACACGTGTGAAGTACCAAACATTGACCCACATCTTTTAAAATGTGATGAGGTCACATGTGGCCACGTTTTCAGTCTATCACCCCAGTCTGCGCTGGATATGACTCAGCCAGGAGCCAGGGCTTTAGTCGTCCATCTTAGGCTGGATATATATATATATATATATATATATATATATATACAGAGAGAGAGATAGAGAGTAAAAGGATGCTAGCCATCAGTAACTCATGTCCACATAGTAATTCTTAATAACCTGTGTCTTTTGTCAACACTGAGGTCAATCTGGAAGAGTTTTTCACACAGCTGCACCTAATCTTTTAAACAGAAGGTGTGGTTTGATAAACACGAGTGAACCAAATCATTACCTCATAACATGGGAAAATGTGAGTCGAGAGATTATTTTTCCTTTTTCATCATAATTGTACTTGTGTGTGTGTGTTTTGGATTATAGTCGATTGTATTTTATCATTCACTTATTGTGAGAATCTTTGCATGTTATTATATTCTTTAATAAACTGTGTTCTTTGTCTAAAGCCCCTTTCACACATGCAGTCTATCCCTGAAATGCAGGTACGGCTGTGCTGTGAACGAAAGCGGTAACATTGCAGGGACGAGGACATAAAGGGTTGTGTCCATCTGATGAAAGACGTTTTCACGTGGAGAGATGTCTTCCACCGCCCACCGATTCGATTCCCACTGTGGGCGTGTCCTCCACCATGCCTTCGGTGCCTGCTGCTCGAGGAAAGGGGCCTTTCTGTGTGGAGTTTGCATGTTCTCCCCGTGTTCACCTGGGGTATCCTCCATTAAAAAAAAATATACCCCTACTAAATACATGCAAGAAGATCACCACCTGACCAATGGTGACGAAAAAGAACTGGGTCCCCGGGCGCCGCTGTCAGCTGGCAGCCTACAGCTCCTAGTCCGCCGTGGAGGAAGGACGGACGATGGACGGGTCAAAAGCGGAGAAATAATTTCACGAAGCATGGCACGTGCATGTTTGTGCATGTAATGTGTGTGATTAATAAAGTATGTTTTTTCTTCTTCTTCTTCTTCTCTAGCTTTCTTTGAGTTTTATGGTGCTTGACATCCATACGGTTTGCTTTTGCCATTTGCTGGACTGTCCCTTGTCCCATTTATTCTGGCATTGCACTGACGTGTGAAAAGGTGCAAGACAGAAATGTTCCTGAATGAAGCTGCATGTGTGAACAGTAAGGCTGACTCCTTCTGGTTGGCTGGGTAATTGGTTAGTACACATGCTCTTGTGCATACAAATTCTCATGGGTCAGACAATTGCGTGTGTTACTTTCATAAAGAGAAAAGTGCTTCATATTCCATCAGCTTCACTCACTCACTCAGCGGAGCAGCTCCAGTCTACACATACATTTCTTTTTGCCTGTTTAAGGCACAGTAACCTTCAGTGTTGATAGGCCATTACTCATGACGTGTAACCAGTCAGATAATGCTGTGGGCGGGACAATGAGCTAGACTACAGAGCGCTGACTACAGACAGAAGCAGTTTTCTCATATGAACTCTGGACAAAGTCCAGAGTTGGCCTTTGACACATGTAGCACACATCAAAAGACTGTCCTTGTCAGACGCGCTCTCGTCTACTGGAAATACTCCAGTTGGTTTAGGTAAGGGGTGGCCACCAAGGTCATCAACACGTCCATTCGCTCGCTGTGAATTCTCTGGATAGTAACCTGCTCTACTCACACATGGGGTCATTACACAGACTTTGTACAAGGGTGCTGGCAGGGTCGTCCGTATAATGTCCAGTCCAACTGATTTGGACATTTGCATTCTCACAGACAGCTCTTCCAGGTAATGTCTACATAAATTCAGGGTTGCAGTGCATGTGTGTGACAGAGAAAGGCAGCTGCATCAGAGAATAGTTCAAATCCCTAGTGGTGCCTGAAAGGTTATCCCAGCAATTTACCGGGAACTATGTGTGAAAGAGGCTTAACAGTTAGCGACATTGTCCTAAATGTAATCCTGGCTTAAGTACGTTTTCAAACACATTTTAGAGGAGATAACAAAACACACAAATGTAAACTTCTTAGCAGGGAGGAGGGGCGTAATCCTCTCTCATCCCCTCAGAATCTATCCCAACCTGTCCGACCCCACCAGACCTCGTCACTGACATGAGGACATGACAAAATGTAGGACTGTTATAGCAGCTTTGCTTTACTGTAAAACATACCCAATGTCATCTCGGTAGACCCGGGAGATGAGGACCTCCCCCTTGTGGTTGTAGATGAACAATCCTCCAATCATTGTGGCTGCTTCTCAGTCCCAACTGGCCATGGTGAAACCAAACCCCGCCTGAGAAGAGACAGAAATGGAGCCAGAGATTGCAGGAAGGAAACGGGGAAAGGAAAAAGGGGTGATAGAGAAGTGAAAGCAGTGAGAAGTGAAGGGTGACCAACAGTACAGGGAGGCGCTTGTCCCTCACATCCGCTTTCTCTGTCGCTCCCTCTCACTCTCTCACACTCACACACACCACTCTATTGCCAGTTGAATGTACCCTGCAGCTGCCCCACTGTGGTGACTCATTTCTGATTCTTGCATACACATACATGCATCAAATATTACTCCAATACAGACATCAATGATTCCACTAGCACCACAGCCAATTCTTTGTTTTCTTCCAACGTAAGAATTAACAGCAGATTAGCAGGCACCACTTTGAAGCAGGGTGTCACCAGGTTGCCGGCTACAAATCTGCTGCTCTTACTGGGTTGCATTTTACTACCAGATGCACCCTGGATCGGATTAGACAACACATGAAATCCAAAGATCAAAACATAAAGAAAGCAAAATTCACCCAGAGGCAGCGACGCTTTTAGACGGCTAGCATTAAGTGTTTGTGTTTTAAACCAACAAATCATAGGAGTTTGTCCTCATTCAAGAATGAAGCTTCTGGAAACCAGGGGGATGAAGGACATGTTTGGAATTCCTCGAAGACAGAGGCCAGACAACTTAAACACACGGCGCAAAGAGAAGTGTACAACACAATCATTTGCTTAAGTTCAGTAAAATAATTTCTTCACATGGACATTCCTGAGTCGTGATCGAATAACCCGTGCACAAGACGTGAGCGGGTTTATTCGCCCTTTTATTGGCCGAAGTCAAGATGTCTGCTCACTCGGGCCATTTCCTAGCGTTCATACATTTTTCATATTTACCCATTTGTTCCTCGACCAGTGAGGGACAGGTTTGCTTGTAACGCTTTATTTTAAACATACGTAAATGGCTACAACACTGATGGGGGCTTGACCTTCAGATAAGATCAAAGTGATGGGGAATAGATCGAGTAAGCGGTAGCTAGCTAATTTAGCTTACGATAGCAGGCTAACTGGCGGTGTTCAGCGAACACGTCGAGCCGTGCCGAATTTTAAATAGACTTCCGGTGGGAAGAAAATCAGACCGTTTGACGAACATACAGTATGCAGAACTATAACATGTCGCCAACTTACAAATTAACAATTTGAGTTTAGCCCTGATGGTCGACAATAACGCTATATCGTTACAATATTGCAGAAATGGTATACAATATGCTTTTATTTAGAAAGGCGAGAAACAACACCTTTCCGTTATCGTAGTAGTTGCCGCTGCTAGCTTGACGTTAGCTAACGGAGCGGCAGCAAGCTAACGTTGCTAATGTTAGCTTCGCCCCCGATTGAAACACTTTCAACGGCTGTCTTAAACGGTTACCGGAATAGAGTTGATCATTTTGACGAGAAACATGTAACCGTCTCGACTTTGGTGAACTTACCCTAGTTCTCTCACGAACACCAACAGGCTTTCTCTCCCCGTTTGCCTCGGATATAGCCTATGTCAGGGTCTAGTGGGTTCCCAATTCACACACCCGCTAATTCCGCTCCTTCCTCCTGGTCCTCTGATAGCTGTCAGCTGACCCGCCGTCCTTACGCACCACCGTTCCGCTGTGACAGGAAAAGGCGCGGCAGGAGCGATGTGTTAACCGCACCCAGGCCTTGTTATGATAAGCTACATTGGCTACTGGTCGGTTATTATTAATTTCATGGCAAGTCATTAATTGTTATGTCTATGGTAACTATAATGGGCAGTACGGCGGGCGATTCCGCTCTTTAAAATAATTTTGGGACCATGCTGGCACGTGTCCAACTTGCTTATTTAAATGATCTTGGGGAGCACAGTGGTACTTTTCAAGTTCCAGAGGCGGATAGCTGCTCTTTAACTCACTCACAGAAAACTAATTTCCCTGAGATGAAACAAGAAGCGTTTGTCCTCCAACTAAGGGTCGCGTGGGTGGTCTTATTTTTTCTGTCCTGGAGAGTCCATCTGATTCAACCACTTTGTCCAAGTTGAATAAAATCGCCCCTCCACAGGAGATCCCCCCCTTCTAACCACAGGCAGCATTTTTCATGGGGTCGCTCAATTCTGAAGCAAATCTAAAGGCACACAGGCTGATCCTCTTGTACACAACCGCAGCCCACACACACATCTGTGCACCAGATTGCCTAACCTTCACATTCCTGCTCTTGGACAGTCTGAAATCCACTGACTTTCAATGCAAACATGACCTCAGGTACCGTGAACACACACACACACGCACGCACGCACGCACACACACACACACACACACACACACACACACACACACACACACACACACACACACACACACACACACACACCAGCAGCAGCAGCAGCAGCAAACTTTCTGCTTCAAAAAACACGCACAACCGCTCAAATCAAAACACAACACAAAGCAGCACTAAGTCATAAAACTATATTTATAAATAAAAAGACATTTTTTTTCCTCGATAAAAGAGTAGTGTGAAAGACATGGTAAGAAATTTTTGTCTCACTATACATTATCACAACACAGAGTCTGAAATTGCTCTGGTTAACAGATGAAAATGCAGCTGTGTAGTGTAAAAATGACTCTTGAAGCTGGATGCTCACGTTTAGCGTAAAATGAAACTAGTTGTGACCAACTACGTATATAATAAAACAAATGCATTCTTACGGTAAGAAGGACTGCGATTCTCTTGCACTACATACACATTTTTCCCCACTTCTTTCTCTCTTAAGTCAAGCAAACGTTTAAAAAGTCTGAATAAGGTTAACCGTTAGTGTTCACTTCAGCTTTCTTTCGGGTTGTTTTTTTTCTCGTTAGAAGTCGGGGAGAATTGAAAGAAGAGAAGGAGGGAAGAGGCTTCTTTCTCTCAGTTTTGACGTGAACAGGGGTGGAGGAGGACAGAGAATGAGATAAGGAAGGCAGAGAGGAGGGAAGAACAAATGAAAAACATCCATGTAGAAAAGCGCTGAGTCATCGTCCCCAGCTGTCCAGTTCCGCTGCCTCCCTCCTTCTCTTGCTCTTTGTCCTTACTCAAACGCTTCCCCACTGAGCAGCAGAAACTGAGAGAGGCGCTTTGGTTCCATCTTGAGTGAGGGGGGTTTCTTCACTGAAGAAAGTATGGCCACTACTACTAGGAGGAAAAGCACAAGAGAGGACAACATTTTCTCTCAGCACACACAACAGGGTTTGTTCCATTTCTGCTTTTAGGTAAGTGGAATCAAGGTCTTGGGCTACAGCTTTTGCAATCTTCCCTCGCTCCTGTCCTGTTGTCTTTCTCAGCCTTCTAATGACACAAGAAAGCCCAATCTGCTACTTCGTTATCGGTCTGTGTTACATCACATCAACAAAGAACTCCCCGGCATTGCCCACCGCCAGGCGCAGAGACTGGCGTGAGGCAGTGAGCTCAGGGGGCACAGAGGCGAGCTCTCTGCCCGGTGGGGCGCCAGGTGCGGCTGTAGACAGGTGTGGGGGTTGGGGGGGTAGGCCAGGGGGGCCATACACAAGGCCAGGACCATAGGCTATTGAGTGGGAGTGGGAGTTGGCGCTGCGGTGGCTGAGGGAGCTGCGGACGCTTCGCTCACTAGGGGGAGCCACTGAGCGCTCGCTTGGAGCTCGGTGGCTCCTGATCTCCGTTTCGCTGCCACTGCCGCCGGACTTCCGCCCCTCGTTCTTACTGCAGTTTGAACCACTGCTTCCTGTAGACAGAGCAGAAGAGACGATGATTATTATCTGAGTGTAACATACAGACACATGTTTTTTTAATTAAGTCTGAACGACCTACTGAGTGAGACACTCACTCCCATCTGCGTGTCAGCGACGTGACGCAGGCAGGACTGACCCGGTTTGTGAGAGACTCTCTGGAGAGCTGCATGACTAATGCGGACATGGCCACTGAGCGTTCACTGCCTTTCACAGGCATCGCTCTGCCATTACTGAAGGCAATTACATGTTTTCATTTTATTGCCACGAACAGCCTTCTTGCTTTGGGGGTAAATTCTTCATACTGATGAATTTAAAAACCACAACAGTTTCTACGCTTAACGGAACATTCTGACATATTGAGAATCACACTAGTGGCCATCAAAGCCACAGACAAATGAAAAGATTTTATCTCTCTGCATCTTTCAGATAGACAGGTCTGGCACTAATTCAACACCAACTACAAAATAAATAAAATACACCTTGTAAACAACTCCAAAACTGATGTTGTGTCTTGTAATCTAATTAACTATCCAGCAATACATTCAATGTCAGTGAGCAACCACAAAATGAGGACAGGCCATTTGAGTTGTAGTCAGTGGGCCCAGCTGTCAGTAAATATCTCCACTGCGTAAGCAAACTACTCCTAAAACCACAGTGTCTGCTTTTCTATTTCTACTCGCTAAAATAAACAAAATAAAACATGTAAACAAGGCAGCTTTAGAGCTGCTGGAAGGAATACATTTCACTCCTTCAAGTCTTTGAAGTAAGCTAATTTAAAATGCACTGGACCTACAGATGGACAGCAAGCGTGGAAATAAAAATGAATGTTGATATTCTCATCTGGCTCGAGGTAAGACAGCAGACGAGACGTGAAACATATGTTGGGAGTAATCCTTTAAATCCGTCTGTGCAAAGTGACAAATCTCTGTAGACTTGAAAAGTGGTTGTTAAAGGTTTGTACTTTGCTCCTTCATAAGAAATGCAGCTGTAGTTTGCATGAATTCATATCAGCTGCGTTGACTTTTTACTGTTTTTCTGTTGCCCGTAGGATCTGGAGCTCTGCCTGAAGGATCAGGTTTTAGATATGTTTTGGGAAAACCATTAGCGTGTTTGCAATGTAGCGTACAACACAGTCACTACATTTACATGCAGTCAATATTCGGGTTATGGTCAATATTCTGGTTTCTGAAACATTCGGACTAACCTGTTTACATGCGTGAGCAGACGGGTAATCAATTGGGATTTCCCGATCAAAACAGCGACGCACGGACAACGTGTTGACGCACGGACAACGTGTTGACGCACGGACAACGTGTCGACGCACGGACAACGTGTTGACGCACGGACAACGTGTCGATGCACGGACAACATGTCGACGCACGGAAAACGTCATGATGCAATACGCGTCATTTCAGCTTCTTCTTCCTGTATCTAAAAACAACAACAACAACAACTGCGGTAGCAGCCGCCTTCATTTGCGCTTTGGTGCTGGTACTGACCCACCACCAGTACTTGACACTGTTCTGTCTCACTTTCTTCATTCATGGAGGGAAATTGGAAATGGAGCCGGAGCTGTGCCATCCATATCCATGCTGCCTGCACTCAAAAGACCAAGATTCCTTGCGAATAGAACATGCGCAAAACACAAATTAAGGTTCCGTTCGATGGGGATATTCTGATAGGCGTATACATGACCAAAAATTCGGGTTAGAAAAGGAGTAACCCAGGGGTCATATTCGGGTTTTTCAAAAGGGTTATTAGTGTTTACATGGCCGTGCGCAACCGGGTTATTGCTGATATTCCGGTTATGAAAGGGTTACTTGACTGCATGTAAACGTAGTGAGTGTTTGTAGACCACAGATGGATAACGGAGAAAAGGAATCTGCAGTCACTGGAGAAGTTTCTCTGGACATTTTGATCCATGAAACCATGAAAACTTCTTATCATCAACATCTATCATTACTGATACGAATTCCAGGTCACGACTGCTGCAGTTCTTTGTGAAGGAGCAAACCACAAACTTTACATAGAAAAGGTGAGTGTTTGAAAAAGATAAGACTTTGGATGGAATATATAATGTACAATATTAATATGGCATTAATTTCCTTTTCCACACTACAGATTGCTGGTTATGATGGACACACATAGCCTGGTCGAACTACACTCACCACTGTGCTGGCTTCCTGCACTGCCGGCGCCTGGTCCACCGTGGAAGGGCTGTGGCAGGTCGTATGGGTGTGGAATGGGGAACTGGTAGGGCATGGCCATGGGCCAGGGGGCAGCCCCGGGATGGGGCAGAGGGGGGAGAGTGTCCTGATCTGAGGCTCCCCCACTGGAACCATCATGGTCATGGAGAGACAGGTGGGTCATGTCTGAGAGAGATAGAAGAAAAACTGATTTAGACACCCCACTTGCAGGAAACTTGGATGTGTACAGTTTGTCCTGCTGACTGTGTAGACGCCGCAGGACGCACACATACAAACAAGCCAAACGAGCACTTTTAGGGCAAAAGCTCAAAGCAGATCTCAGCTAATCACAGAGCAGAGAGTCACTCACTGCCGCAGAGGTCTCCAAAGATATAGTAACACTGTTCAGAGAAGGTGATCTTGTTGACAGTGTGTCGGATGTAGCCAGCCTTCAGCAGGTTGCTGGCGTATTTGCGGGCTTCTCTGCGATCTGAGAACCCTTCCACATGATGGAAGAGCCAGTCCACCACGTCAGAGCCTGAGGACACAAAGGCGCACACATCTTAGGTCCTGGACATGTCATTTTACTCATCATGTCTATGACCATTTCATGATACAGAATAACATCCAAGATGATTTGAATCAGCTATATTTATGAGACATTTATTTGTCCACAGCTCAATTTAATGTTCAGAGAACTGTTTTGATGTAAGAGGCTTTAAGGCATCACTTCAGTCACATCACTGAGACACACTACACAATAGTCTATGAACTGAAGTGAGCAGATAAAGAACAGGGATGTGTATGAATACCAAACGCTGGACCCTCTGCTCTCACATACCAATAAAGGCGTTAGCGATGGTTATCTTGAGCCACATCCTGTCCCGCACCTCCAGACCTGACTCGGGGCAGGCCATGGCCTTAGCAACTGTTGCCATGTCGCTGTGGATGGAGAGATGGAAGTCATCGAATCCTGGGAAAGATCAGAGGACAGGCGTTAGCACAGGAGCTGAAGTAGTTTGAATCTCATCGGTCTGAAATCTGGATGAGATTTTTATGTTTAACAAAGGAATTAATCTCACATGAATATCAAAAAGGTACATTTTGTTTGGTTTCCTACAAACTCAATGACAACACAGCTGAGTGCTGTTATGGTATCTAGACAACTCCAAAATTTCCCTCAAATAATATTTGGTTTCCTGTGGTCTTGACTGTAATTCCAGCCCTGTTCTGTCTTGACCAAGACTCACACTGGAATAGGCTGGATCTTCACTTGACGGAGGACTTTTGATTCATTCAAGCTCAGCTGTAGTCCAATTCAAACACTATTACATCGTTACATGTCATCTGACTAAGGTTCACTGCATTCCAAGATAAGATATCCTGAGAAAGTGTTCTGATTTACCTTATGTTGTTCCCACTTCCCTTCAACATGTCTAAAGTACGTCTGCTTCAGTCAGTGATTTCCTTTCTTTTTCAGGAAGCACTGTGGCCCTCCACATGTTCACAAGGGTGTGAACGTCTTCTCTTGAGAGTATTGTACATGTGTACATTTTACATTGTTTCAGTTTTCAATAACTTGATAAGTACATGACTAAATATATTTCTAAATCCTTGAAGGAGAGACGTAATTTAAAACTTATTTGGTATTTGTCAAATCATTTTTCAAACCTCTAGTTTAAAATACTTCCAGCATTCACAAACACACCAATTTATTTTTTCTCACATAAACCGGATTTCCCTTAAAGTTTCAATTTCGTGCAAGCTGCTGCGGCTATGCACATTAACAACATGGACAACCTTTATGCAAAACTCAACCTTTTGAGTGGCTGCATTGCACCATGTCCTGTTGAGGCTTTTGTCAGTGGGGAAACTGTTGATCCCATCTTGTCCGTGACAGATTTCTACCTGTATGACGGTTGAACACTGGTGCAAAATAGTGAGTGTAGAAAGAAGCCATCACACTAACTTTGAGGCTCCAATTATACTCCAAACTGATGTTTAGGATAAGACACTTTTCTTCTTTTAAACTTCACCTTTTTTGAAAGAGAATAGGAGATGGAAACACCTTTTCTAAATTTGGTCAAACGTATCGAGCCTTCTTCTTCTTCTGCTTCACTGCAACCTCAACTTCTCTTACTTCTCTTCTACTTCTGATGAAGCTACAGTTTATTTGCTTCAAACCACTTTATGGAAACGCACCTAACTTGCATTTTGTTTTGCTTTCATTTCTACAATAGTTTGCTTCAAATTTGCTTGAGAATTACATGGGAACACAAGCAAAAAGTATCAAAATTATTTAGATTTTTCCAGCCTTTCTGTAGCATGTGATCATGTGAAATGTATGTTCTGTCTGAGAGAGAAAATCTACATAAACCTAAGCCATGGTTACAAAAGTGTGTTGAGAGAGGAAAGATTTTTTTCCGGAAAGAAAAAAAACCTCCACTATTCTTCCAAAGATTACAGGGAAGATGAGCGTTGTGAGTTATGGCTTAGTTTTGACAAGAGTTATTGAGCAGATGGAAGCTATGAGGCTGAACACAGTAAAATCTGGAACAGAGAGAAGTCACAGGAATGCAGTAAGAGGGCAGGGCCACACTCAAATTTACTAACACGACTGAGGAAGATACGGATATTACTGCATTTTTGGAGGTCAGAGGGTGGGGGCTCCAACATGAGAGCTGAATGTTCAAATCCTGAAATGCCAACAACCCTGGAGGATTTAATGCCTCATCATAATAGTGTAAACAGTCAAATGTATCTAAGTGCAAATAGGTTATCAAAAATCCAAAAGAAAACATAGCACATAATGTAAAGCTGTAAAAACAGCAAATTCAAACAGGAGGAAGCGTGAGCAAAAATCTTTAGAGACAAAAGGAAAGTAAATGGAAAAGCATGACTAAGAGTTAAGAGAAAAGTGCCACAACGAGCCGCTGCAGGGAGTGATGTGACTCACGCTCAGTCTCAGGGATGGAGCTGCTGATGGAGGAGCTGGTGGAGGTGACGGTGCTCATGGAAGGGCTCATGCCATATGCAGGGTACACCCCAGTCATGGCCGCCGTGTGGGACACCCACGCGGCTGGGTCAATGGGCCGGATCGGCTCACCTTTTGAAATAAACGTAGGATACACAGTGAGAGCTGGTGATCTGAATCATGCCAGAGCGACACACACTAAAACAGATGGCTCTGCATGTGTTTGCAGGGATTCATCTTGTTTACATGAAAAAGGAAAAAGAAAGACAGACACTCACTCCTCGGCAAAGCGAAGCAGCTCCGAGGGTTCGGGTCCCAGCACTTAGCCACAGTCAAAGTAATGGGGCTGGTAACAACCAGAGGAGAACAGATTCACTAAACTTCACTAGATTTTGGCTAGGTCATCGTTTCAAAACTGCATTTTATGCAAGAATATTTCAGTGTACCATTGTTAAAGAACATGCATGTAAGTGTAACTGTGTGCCTGACTGCTGCTTACCCTGGTTTGTGCACGATGTCCCTCAGAACTCGAACTGCATCGTCATTGCTCATGTTCTCAAAGTTTATGTCGTTTACCTACAGGGATAAAGATGAAAGGAGATAATCAAACAATCTCTCAGCTTGTAAAAATGTATTTGTAGAAAAATAGGATTCATTATGACAATAAAGGATGGGCCAAACACTAAAATGCTGTATTCCTGTATAACCTGGTATAAACCTCTCACAGAGTTACAGTTATTCCAGTAAGTCCCATTACACAAACCCATTACTGGAACTGTTCCACATGTGGTGCCTTATTATAATTGAGATGTGGGTTTTCAGCAAATAATGAAGACAGAAAACAATCACCACAGCTGATTGAAACATATGACCATACAACATGACACTCTACATTATACTGTCATGTGTTTGAGATGGAAATGAGAATAAAGGGGGAAAGGAACAGAATGCAAAACAATAGTTGATAAAATCATAAAGTTGAGAACAGTTCAGAAACAGATTGCTTTAATCTTTTACACATGGCCATCTGAATAAAAAAAAAACCTTGACGGGTCTCACATTACTAAGTCCTTTTACTTCACTGCAGGTGCCGGCACTAAACCCAAACACAACATGCACTGACTGAGCCGCGCACACACACAAACACAAACACACACACACTTTCCTGGTCAAAGTCCCAGGTATTCACACACACACATTTTTTCATGCTCTGTGCACCTCTCTCCCTCTCTCTCTCCGTCTCACACGCACATACACAAACCCACCTGCAGCAGCATGTCCCCGGGCTCGATGCGTCCGTCTGCAGCCACAGCCCCTCCCTTCATGATAGAGCCAATATAGATTCCTCCGTCTCCCCTCTCATTACTCTGACCTACAATACTGATGCCCAAGAAGTTGTACTTCTCTGTGAAGAGGAGAGGAACAGTCAGTGTGCATCCAAGAATGAAATGAAGCAGCGGCGAAGTTATTAAAGATGGAAAAGATGACCACGAACTGCATCAATATGGAACAAATTGGTTACACTTGCACATTTTCCCCATCTTGTGAAAGGAATTTTTGAACTTAGGCTGAGTGTGTGGCCGTGTAAGGAGGCTTTATTCTGACAAGACTGCTTGTCCCAACAAATCTAATTGCATTCTGTGTGCAGCGTCCATATGCCCAAGTGACTTACCCATGTTGAGAGTGACAGTGATGATGTTCAGAGACATGGTGGAGTCTGTGATGCTGCTGAATGACGAAGACTGGGGGGGAAGAATGACGAAAATTGGAAAGAAAAAAGAGAAAAATGAGAAAAAGAACACAAGTGCAATAAAGAGGGTCTGGGGTTGATTTGCAGTCCTGTACGTCCAAAGTGTGTGTGGCCTCACCCTGTCCATATTGGAGGCCTTCGGTTTCCGTCGGCGACGGCGGTGTCGTCTCATTAGACGAGAGGAGCTCTGCTCCGTGGAGCTGCTAAATCTGAAAAGAAGAAAAACACATATTTTTATAAACTATTAAGGATATACCGAGAACAGTTTGAAGCTTGGTTCATAATGCTGACATTCGAACTGTGTAAGATTGCTTCTGACTCGAGTGATCCGAGCTCTGTAAAGTCCAAAAGTCAAAATGAATTGTAATGTATTATTTATTTCATATTAGTTGGTGTTTAAAAATGTTTAACTGTGGTCAAAACACTACTTGCTCTCCCACTTGCCACACACAAACCACGACAGATCATAAATAATAGATCATGAATAAAACCACCTGGACAGAAACACAAGCCACTTTCCCCATGTCATTCGTCTAAACACCAAATTAAAGCCTTTCTGTTAACTACATAATAAAAACCATTTAAACTCTGTTTCCACAATAACAGCGGTGCTTGCTGGGAGTTAGGATCAATTTTAACTTTTCTATAATGGCACATAAGCCACTTCATTTAGAAGTTATGACCTGACTGGTCATCAAATCACTGATGGACACAAATATCCAGAAATGTCTTTCTGCGGCGGAGAGAAACCCATACAGTGACGAAGCTTTTATCCAGATCTATTCGGAGCTGCATCAACAGGAAAACATCCTGAGAGATGCCTGAAAACTGAGAACAGCAGAGTCTCTAAAGTGGGCTGGAGATATTTCTACGACTCCTGGAGGAGAACCCCACAAAAACCACCAGACTAATCTCGTACTAATCTCTGCCAAGACCCATCAACTGCAATTCCAGATGCATTCCTCAAGCTAAAATGCCTGCTCTCATCAGGAACTGCAATTATGAGCAACAAGCTGAAAAGCTACACAGGACGTCTGACCTGCTGGTTGCGTCATCATCCTCTGAATCAAAGCAGGAAGTAGACTCCAGCTCGCTGCTCATGAAGGACGAGCAGCTGTCGTACTCGGCTCCCCCTCGTCCCATTGCCCGCGATGAGTAGCCGTTCTGCCTTGCACCTACAGTGAGATCATCATTTTGATTGCGATGACACCAGTATACACAAATACATGAAAATATAGGTGTTTCATTAAAAATGCTAAAAGCTCAGATGTGGCAATTCTGGAAATGAAACTGATACAGAGTACAATGAGAAAAACACTGACCGTGGTCGTTGGTGTGTTTCCGCCGCGGCCTCTCCCTCTCTCTCCTTTGCGACACCATGGAGCCAGTCTCTGTGTCATTGTCCAAACTGTCCCGACCGCTTGCTGCTTTCCCACTTCAGACAGAGACGGTGCACAGAAGCCAAAGGTGGTGTTAAAAAGAGATGGAATTACACCGCATCTTATCAAGGCAGTTAAGTTCATTTAAGAGCCACTAAAGCAAATGTTTACAGACTGTTTTGAGCATAAAGTCTTCTCTGGCTCAGTGTACTCAAGGTTGCACTCTGTAGCTGAATATTTATCAAGAACTGCAATTGCAACCCTATTCTTATGTTGATTGAAATATTTTTCATTACCTTAATTTGCCATCTATACATTTAACACTTTGCTTTACTTGCAGAACCGGACTGTACTCACAAATGTGAAAACTGGCAATGACTGGCAAGTGTATTGAAAAACTAAAAGACTGGTGACAGGAAGTGGAAATCAGTGCTCCACATGACCAATTCAAATGTCTGGATTAAGATAACCTCATGATATGCCAGGAGAAGAAAATAGGTAGATTAGTTTCCTCCTGAGCAGTCACAAGATGTCATACTTTCCCCATTCAATTTGCAGCTTCCTCTGGCACTGAGCTTATTAAGAAACACAGACAGACTCATTCAAGACACACGCACTGAGCCAAACACAAAGCACGCATGGCATCTCCCTCGTTCTCTCACACACACACACACACACACACACACACACACACACACACACACACACACACACACACACACACACACACACACACACACACACACACACACACACACACACACACACACACACACACACACACACACACACACACACACACACACACAAAATCTCCCAAATGCATGCTATAAGAAACACACCAGTGTCTTTTCTGAATATACTGACTGATAAGAGGGCGGTCTTGAGTCTCCAATGCCCCCGGTCCTCTCCAAGGGGGGTGCCGCCTCTAAACTATCCACCACTGAGCCAGCGTCTGTGTGGGCCCCGTCTCCAGAGACCAACTGTCAACAGGCAGAGAATCGGGTCAGTCAAACACTCAAGTGGGAAGAACACACTGACAGACACGGAGCAAGTGGGCAGCAGACCCCCGTCAGAGCACTGCTGTGTTTATACCACACCACAGTTGAGGACTGGGTGGTATATCGTTTTAACGCCGCTGCTTCAAGTCTGGTCAGCATTTAGGGGCAACGTAAAAATTAATTTGCTTTCTACTAATGTCCCTCTGAAAGACCAAAGCTCTACAAAGGCAGCTGAGTTGTGAAAGGCAGAGCGTGCGCCAAGACTTGCGATCCGTCTACCTGACAGCGTTGCCTAAGTCACCAAAGTGTGGGAAAAAGAGGGATCCAATAGACCATGACTGTGTTTTCAGGGGAAATTATATGACGGGTAAATTCTACCATTAGGATAGTGGGCTGTTTACATTTCCATCTTTTTTTTCCCCTTTTACTTTGAGCAAATTCCAGTGAACGTTAGTCCTGCTCACTCAAGATCCATCCGCCATGGAGCTTGACTTCTGCGGCATGTTGGATGTTGTCCATATTAGATAGGAAGCACGTGCATGCATGATTTGCATGCAAAATGAGTTTAAAAGCTCACATGAAATCAGTGTGAAACAGTCTCCACTATTAGCAGGCAATTGTAGGTGAAGTAGCTAATACTTGCTCACTGTTTATTTCATACCTGGACTATTTTTGTCTATAATTCAGAACCTTTTCAACAAGTACCGTGTCCTGTATCTGCTGTGAATTTTAATCAATACATCCATCTGTGTGAGTGACAGAAAAAGCGAGACAGCGACTCTGAATGAAAGCAAACTGGCAAACAAATGAAGTTTTGCAGGGAGTCAGAAGTGGCCCATCCACTAACCAGTTTAACGATTTTGTGGTGAAACAAGGCAAACAGGCAGACGTAATAGTAGTAGAAAGTTAAAACAATAATGAACATGAGCTCTGCTACTCATTTTGTTTTCGCTTTTATCCAGTTTATACCTATATACTGTATTTGTACTGTTTTGTTTTCAGCGACAGGCAGTCCACTATGTGTGAAGAAAGGGGGAAAATGTATTTACAGCAGGACAGTTGAGGTGCACTAAGATAAGGTGTAAAGAAAATAATGTGATATACAAAATTTGTCAGCTGACAATAAAATACAACAGGCCAGATGGAGGGTGCCGGCCTGGTGTAATGTGATGATAGCGAGCCAGGCCCTCAGACCCCAGAGGACAATCAATCAGGTCATTGAAACAACAGATGAACGGTGGAGACAAACAAATGGACGCACTGTGACAGAGATAACATTTCATTGTACACGGAACATTTCAACAGTCCCTGAGAGATAACAAACAGATTAAAAGACACACACAAAGAGTGAAACTGGCTTTGAACCACAGCCAAACCAAACCTTCACGCTGTCTAATGAAAGTGACTACAACGCAGGGACACATCAGAACAAGCATGCTGGATTGAACACATGCATGTTTAGTGATAACGCTGTGTTGATGACTCTCAAATAAAACTTGGAATTATAACCACACTGCATTTAATTAACGAATGCATCAGCCTTTCACATCAAGACACAGAACACTCTCACTCTCACTTTATTCTCCCCACCCTGTGAGATTCAATCTTCTTGTTAGATGACATGCAGTGAGGCTCTTTGTTATGGGGTGTTTTCCTCCTATCCTGTGATTTTACTTGCTCTTAATTCAATTTCAATGTCAAGAAGAGAGGAAGGGAGGCTGTGCACCAGCACCAGATGTCTCTTGTGTTGTGCAGACAGGAGAGTTATTGCTCAGAGCCTCTAAATGAGACACTACATGCAAGTACATGCATGTGTTGCGTGTGGTGACTAGCATGTGTGAGGACTCGAATGAAATTACTTAAAACACATTGCATTGTAATGCCTTTTCTTAAAAAACGTCCTTCAAAACACAAGAGCAGGGTGTCTGCATTCGTGTGTAGCTCCTAGGATCATTATGTGATAATGACATTATCACGCAGAGGCTGAGGGCTTCTCCCTGGAGACAGAATATGGTCGTGGCCACTGGTCAACAGATGGGAATCATTGTTATACATGCACGCACGCACTTGCCACACAGCCACTTGACCACACAAATACAGTGAACACAGGCAAGCGCACAACAACAAATAATTAAACAAATCCGAAAATTACTCCAGGATGTATTTTCAACCTACCCATGACACCACACGTCCATTAAAACAGGGCAGCTTAGCGTTGTCATCTGATATTTCCTCCTTTACCACCCTGTAAAGAGAACAAAGCTCTGTTTCAGTAAACCTTTACCAACACAAAAGCACTCTTGGGGCAATAAAACATGAGGCTACATTTAGAGGCAATTGAGATGGGCAATACTTCCATTAGTCAGGACAAGACACAGACAACTGGGACATCCAATGCTGATTTGATGGTGCTCTTAGTACACCGTTTTCACACACTGCCACTCATATATATTCAATATTACCTATAAAAAATGTCAGTGCTGATTACTGTGTAATGAAGTTATTTCCTAAACCTTCCTGCAAAGATAAAACTGCTCCTTGTTGCTTTCACCAGGGTGAGGAAATGACATATTTAAGGAAACAAAGAAAGGATAAAAGCAACATTTCTGCATGCAACTGTGTAATGCAATCCAACTGAATGTAGAGTAGGAGCCAGTGAGTAGAGGGGGTGCAGCCAACACACGTCCGAAATAAATCAAGCATTATATATAAGAAGTCTTTAGTGTCTGTCCACACAGCAAGTGCTGCTGAAAAGGAAAGCTCTTTGCTCTGAAACGACAGGCAAGCAAACGTTCGTGTGCAAACACGGTTTCGCCAGAATGTTTTTAACCAATTCAAATGTGTGAATTTTCAGCAGAACTTCCGAATCAATCTTCAACAGAGTGCTTGCTTGCACAATGTCAGGCGGTACCTCAACAACACACTGTCAAACAGGCCATAGGACAACTCAACCTCAGACCACTGGCCATGACGAGATTAGCTGTGCCTTTCAGAGAAGAGGGAATAGTGATGGTAAGTGAGACTTCCTTTGAGAGTCTTGGTAAATATGGACACCAGTCTCTATTCCAGTCAGACAGGTTACTCAATCAATACCACAGTAAAGGTTTCAATAGTTTATTTGCAGAATATACCTTCACTCATACCAACATGAAGAGCTGTGGCTCCTTTTAAAAACATGTCTGTCCCACTTGCAAATGTTAAAAATTTCTTGCCCCACCCTGGTTTGAATTTAGCCAAAAACAACTTTGGAAACCTGGCTGAAATGTAACAGAAACAGCACATTTTGGCCCTTTTTAACTCTGCAGAGGGCACTGTCTGGAGGAACATAAAACGTCTACTTTTCCAGCCGTGTTTTAACACAAAAGGACACGCTCATAAAGCTGCCACAGTGATGAACAGAGCATTCCTCAGGCCAACTCTGCATTCCTCGGGCTAATAGACAACAACAGCAGGGGCCTGCTGGACTCACTGACTAGCTTACTGAAACCGGCCGTTCACATTCTGACATTAGCCTGTTAGCATAAACATACCATACATTAGCTACACAGCAACTGACAGCAGTACCCTCAGTAACTGGTTATTATCAGTTTTGCTACCTGCCCTTGTTCCCACTTTCTCTGATATGGATTAAAATGTCATTCAGGACTCTAGCTGGCGTTCGTGAAACTGACAAATACCAAACTTGGTCAGACGAAGGCAAGGCACAAGACAGAGGGGCTAGCCACACGAGCAATGTAAACAAACGGGGTCGGGACGCTGAACAGACCTGCTAACGATGGGAGCTCTGCGCTAGCAGCTAACAAAGGATCTGCAATGGACGTAGCTAGCTAATGATCGACTGCCAGGTAACGTTCAAACTGATGACAAGCCAGCTGGAGGAGGCAACAACCAAGTTTACGTTAATCGAGCTGCACTAACGTAAGGGGGTGTTATGTTGATTCCATGATAAACACAATAAACCCAGTAACAGTTACCCGAAGTCATCGTCCATAGATTTAAAGAAGAATTTGTAATTTGGTTTCTTGAGGACATTTTTGAAGTCTGCCAGAGTGACTTTGTCCGCCGGCACCGACAGTTTCACCAGATATGGTGTCTCCTGGTCGTCGAGGTGGTAGATAATTTTGGTCTCCCCCATCTCGGACTGCGGCTAAGGCGAGGCAGGCAGGGTGCATCAAGCCGAGGGCCTGGCAGGCTCCCTCTCGGGCCCCGACTCCCCGTGGCGCTGGCGGCTGCTGTGCCGTAGTCCTCCCGGCTCTCCGTGGCTGACCGACACGCTACGCAGTCCTGGTTCTCTTCTCTACGCCAGCTCGCTAATGCTTCTTTACCTGCCTTTCTATTCAAAAAAGCCCCTTGATGCCCCACAAAATGTCCTAACACCGTCCGAAGACTGAATCGCGTCGGTTCCCGTTTGTATTAAACTTCCAGTGTGCCGCTGAAAGCTTAGAAATATCTGAAAAACTGTTTGAAAACGCAGCAAAGATAAACAGTCACTGAAGGGTCGGCTTTCCCTTCTCGCTAGCTGCCAAGCTCGGTACTTTGTTGCACACGAAACTGCACAGAATCACCCGAGCCTGTCTCGGTTGAGCGCCATCCACAGGAGAGGAGGAGAAGTACAGCATTCCTGCTGCAGCGCATGAGCGATCAGGGGCGGTCATACAGCTCCCGCAGTTCCACATATGGCCACTTCAGGCTGGCTCCAAAAGTGAATCAATGCACCCCCCCCCCCCCCATCTTAAAATGCACAACTTTACAGCAGACATAAACATGTTTATAGCCTGGTAAGTAACTGTTTTGGTCTCTACAGCTAATTTTCCTGTTCCTGGCAGCTGTATGGGGGTACATTTTTATGTAACTTCCTAATTTAAGTTACATTAAGGCTTTAAGTTATGCATAATTATAGGCATGGTTGGTTTGAGTGACAGCTAGCTGCTAGGTTACAGCAACCAGGCTTCATTCAGCATGCCTCAGCTCCACCTACACTCCACCTGATGGCCCATTTTTGGATTAGCTGGGAGTTTGGCAGAGCCAGGCACTGCAAAGATGGACATTGCGAGAACCACTGAGCTTCACAGTGAATCTTCAGTATCCTATGGGTGACTTCACAGAGACTACGTCCATGTTTCATACAGTCTGTGGATGAGGCAAACTAATTTCTGCATGTCATATCTGCTTCATATTTTGACAGATGGCATGCCATATCTGGTTAACTACACGATGCAACATTCATTCCACTTCTCTAACAGGGTTATGTATTGAAACTATTACATGGCATTATCAGAGTTTTAGTTTCCAGTAGAAAACACTCTCAAGTCAAATGTGAATATGTACAGCAACCGCAGTTTATTTGACTGAATGAATTTTGCCATTACAGACAACACAAAGCGAAGAGTAAATATAACATATCACTCAATGGACAGTTAGTGAAAGTTTCTCAAACAATCAATAAATGGTGTACAAAATGGAGAGTCTGAAATAGACATGGTCTGTCTACTTTTTAAAACATCACTGATATCATCATCATCATCATCATCATCATCATCATCTACTTAAATTCTGTCACTCCAGTAGACGGACATGACAATAGAATATTTTTACGTACAAATACAAAAAGGGGGGGAGGGTTTGGTCTCTTTCTCTCTCTTTTTTTTTAAATAAGCTCTGAAGGCTGCGAAGGAGCAGAGTGGTAAGGCCGGTCTCAATCGTCTAGAAAGTCATCATCAAGGTTAACGTCTGTGGTGTCGATGTCATCCAGCTCCATGTTGTCCAGGTCTACTTCCAGCTCGTCCAGAATCTACATAAAAACACGCACAAAGGAGAATCACTTTCTACAAGATTACTTTTCTCTTAAATGTTCCAATTATTTCGTATGTCACTGTATATTTTTTCACGGAGAGAGCGAAAGACAGATGTCCAACCTTATCTTTTTGTGAGAACGCAGGGATTTGGTCCTCCTCTTCCTCCTCCTCTTCCTCCTCCTCTTTGTCCGCTGCTGTTGGAGCGGCAGGTTCAGGCAGTGAAGACATTACAGCTGCTGCAGTGACAGGAGCTGCAGCCACTGACTCCTCGCTATCCTGTGTCTGTCAGGAAAGGTGAATGACAAAATGTTTGAATATGACTGAGCACTGATTCCTCTTTTTTTAAATCCTTTTGTAAAATCATATTTTTGCAGATTACAGAAGGTGCAGAGGGTGAATAAAACTTGCTTGCAAACAGTATGTGATCAGTATTAAAGTAAGCTGAAGAAAAAACCTTGGAGACATGAGGGATGAAGGTTCCTTTGGGCTCGTATCCCTGAGCCTCCTCCAGAATATTCCTGTCTTCATTGAGCTGAAAAGTGATTGAGATGGTTGAGATACAACTACAGATACAGTGTCTGCACACAACACAGTTACCTTATGTGTCGAGTTACAAACTCACCGTGACAAGAGGATAATCTCTGGCAGGCCTTGTGGTGCCCAGGCAGGTCTCTCGGAGGTAATGCTCAGCTGCAAAGGCTTCTTTCAGCCCGGGGAACAGATTCTCATATTCTGTAGGGTCTGCTAGGGACTCAGCCGCCTACAATGAAAATCCAGTGTAACGTGTCATGGTCAAGAAGAAATAGCCACATACTCAAACTTTATTCAGATTTTACACAGATTCCTTGCCGTAGCAATAATCCCGTACTGACCTTCTGGTTGACCTTAGCCAGGTTCTCCCTCCACAATTTGACGACGCGGGACACCTGACTGGGCAGGTAGGTGCGAGCCAGGAAGGCAGCTTCAGGTAGTCGGTTTGTCCTAATCAGAAGCTCCAAACACTGATCCAGTCTGTGGAGAAAGACGGAGAACAGTCACACAGGTCGCCACATATTCCATTTGATCAATACACATCTATTGCCTGACTTGTCCACCAGTGTCACCACCTTTCAGTCTCACACATCTGGTACTCACTTTCCCTGCAGGAAGTAGGTCATGAAGGCCACATTGTTCTTGCCATCCCTCTCCGCCCCCTCAGCCAGCTTGCCCACCATAGTGGCGTTACCGGAGGCTGTGGCAAGGAGGAGCAGGCCACCATAATCCTGGGCGTGGTGCAGGCACTCCTGGGCCAGGCTGAACTGGCACTTACTGATAGCCAGCTCTGCTAGCTGCTTCCACTTCTGCTCCGACTGCAGGGGTTAGAATGACAAATATGAGTAACGAATAGTGAGCCTCTGGCAGTGTTTTAAGATGTGGAAAAGGCGTGATATGCTATACAGAGTGTGCTCTAACCTCTGCCTCCACAGCCAGCTGGTAGGCAATCTTCAACTCTCCCAGCTGCAAGGCCAGCTCAAACCTGTGCTCTGGGTCTGTGGACACGGCCAGCGCCTGCTGCTTGAAACCCTGAAGAGGCAAACACACAAAATCCATCAGCATGCCACAAGCACAAAGTGTACATCCTTTCTGGATTTAAAAACAAACCAACCAACAAAAACCTAACTATGACATCAATTAGAATATCATCAGCTATCACATCACAGTTGGTGCCACTGCACAACCTCATCATAGTCCAGTCTCTTATCAAGTTGGGTACCAAAACTACTGCATCTTTTCTGTTTTTTAAGCTCAATTAACATTAAACTGACAGCCTGAATTAAAAGGGATATCAAGTCCTACTGTATTTGCTTACCTGTTTCTCCAGGAAATGTGCCACCCTGGTTCGCTGCTCTTTAGGAATTGTGGGCAGCACCTTGTCAGCCATGCCAAAGTCCCTCCTCATTACGGCAGTCTGGTACTCCAGGACGGAGACCAGCAGGGAGTAGCTGACAATGTTGAGCTCCTTGTCTCCCAGGTACAGACGGTCATCTTTTGGTATGTAACCTAGCAGGTACATGGTCCTGTAAGGAGAAAAGGGAGCAGGTGTACAAGATGCAGCTATCACATCATCTTTTTGAGCTGAGCTGCTGGTTTTCTAGACTTTGTAGGCAACTGTGGAGGGTTTATTGTTATAAGAATGAAGTTTCCAAGTTGCCAGTAAGATTTACATAGTGCCCACAGTCTTTAAATATACCATATACCCACTTAAATTCAAGCTAAACACTGTATTTGTACCTGTCCAGGTGAGCGATGGTGACGATCTCTCCTCCTACATAGTAGTTGAGTCTGTTCACAGAGCTGGTGTAGATGAAGCAGTCTCCTACCCAGAGGCCAGTCTTCACAATCTCCTGGATCTCTCCCTGGACCTGGACATAAAAAAACAGGGACAGAGAGGTGATAGATGTAAGGTATGGTTTTAAAGTGAAGAAAACACCGCTCCAGGCTACATATAAAGCACTAAGTTGAAGCTATGCTAACAACAAAATTTGGAATAGCACTGGGTATAAATAAGATTAATTAGTACACACATTAAAACAAGTCAATATTTTCAGCACATAAAAGTAAAACTAAATAAATCAGGGCTCCTAGTCAGAGATGTGAATGCATACACATCCACACACCCACCTCAAAGGCATCTTCAATACCATCCTCAGTCACTCCTTCATTGTTCTCTTGAGAGGCAGCTACTTTATCTGCCATATAACGCAGAATAAAGAAGGACTCCTCTGTAGCGATGCAGACCAGTTCACCAGAGTCTGACCAGAAGATCTGGACAAGAGAAAATGACAGTGTTACTAAAATTACTGGACAACAGCCTGCGGCAGCTATTTAATAAAATATTTACATACAACATTGTTAAAGATCAAAATACAGCAGCACGAAACTGCCTTCGTAGCTACTTACACAAAAAAAAAATCAAAATGTGTAGAACTAAATAATTGCCTCCCTCATCTCATTGCCAGAGACTACACTTATATTGTACTGAGACCAGGACCTAAAAAGGAAATGAACAGTGGGCCATCTTACATGTTTGGGCTGGATCTCGATGCGGCGGATCAGCTCTGTGTTCTCCCAGTCATAAAATGCCAGGCCATTCACTGACCTCACCCCAAGCAAGAAACCTCCATAGATCCCTGCAGGGAAGAACGGCAACACATCCAGTGAAGAAGACAGTGGGACCCATCTGCTTCCAAAACCACAAGTCTACCACACAACAATGCCCACTTTACCTTCAGCTCCAAAGTCAGGCTTAAAAGATTTCTTTTCTTTGAAATTTTTGAAGATTTTGACGATACTGTTGCTTTCTCTGATGGCATATCTGTTAAGAAAAAAAGAGTGTATCAGTTAATTCTTAACTCTCTGCTACAGAGATATAGAGCAGGGACGTATCTCACCTATTTCACACATCATACTTACTCAGATGAGTCATGTGCCCAGACAAACTCCTGCGCTGAGCCAAAGCTCTTGTTCCTCAAGGCCATTGCGGTATAGATGATATACTCTCCATCTCCACACACCACAACAAACCTGGTGCACACAAAAACGCACAAAGGAGTGACAAAGATCTTAGTATAAATTCACCTCTTATCTGGCTACAAGATAAACATTTGTGACGTCAGATTGCCTGGGCTGAGTGTACAGTATGCATACCTTCCATTAGGGTTATGCTGGATGGTTTGGGGGTAAATTTCACAGCTGCCCATGTCTTTGACAGCCAATGGCAGCCTCTCTCCATCCTTGATCTCAGCGTCACCCATGGCCTTCAGGTTGGCCTGCTGTATTTCACTGTGTTTTGCCCAGATGATCTTTCCGTTAGTGTCCATAGACATGGCCGGCTCCTCCCGACCCACCTACAGCAGGGGGCAGAATGATAGGAAGAGAAAGAAATATTTTAGATTTTAGTTTTGGGTATTTAGTTATATAATTCAGATTTTGCTTGTTTAAATAAACAATGGTGTAAATTTCAAATGGCAATTTTTGTTGGAGTTTCCTTAAAGTCATAATACATTTTAAAGAACTGCTCTTTCTTCCACTCACCTTAATAATGATGCTGCCTTCGTCGTAGCCCAACGCCACATTGTTGGAGCCCCTGAGACCGCACACACACCACACTCTCTCCATGCCATAATTCAGAGTGCTCTCCAGGCGGTAAGTGCTGGAGTGCCAGATACGCACCGTACCTACAGAGGAAGGAGGTAACGTTGCATGAAGCAGTGATCAGTGATGCCATGAGATGAGGTCTTTGTGTATGCAGGTGAGGATGAGTGGGATTCCTGCTCACCGTCCTCTGATCCAGTGATGATGATGGGCAGCTCTGGGTGAAAGCTGACGCAAGAGACATTCTGGGCGTGTCCCTCCAGGGTCTGAACACAGGTCTTATTCTACAGCACACACAGAAGACAGTTGATATGTTTATATTTAGACACAATGCAACGCTCACTGAAAGGATGCATACATTCTTTTTGATCTATCAACTTTTATAGTAAGCTATAATATTTGACTTTCTATAAAACATAACACACAAAAGACAATTTCTCAGTAGGAAATTAGCCTGTGCCCCGCTTAAGTGCTTGTTAGATCCATGATGACTGTTCCTTCCCCCCTGAAAGAAAAGTTTTCTAACCTGATAGTCCCAGATCTTGACTTGGCGGTCATCAGCCCCTGAGATAAGGTAGGGCTTGTCTCCTCCACTGTAGTAATCAATACAATTAACTCCTTTCTCATGACCCTCCAAAGTGAAATTGGGAGAGGAGGAGCCAAGCTGCCAAACCTGAAACAACCCAGAGGACATGACAGAGCATCACTGAATGTACTTTAATTATGTGTTAGGGAAGACTAAGCTCAATTAATAGTCATTAAAGAAGCTGCAGTGCTGCAGTAGGATCTGGGCATCCTGCAGCACTAAAAACCAATAACAACATAAAATTAGCAGCAGCAAAGGAGACAACAGCAAGCTGCGTCTACCTTAATCGTCCTATCCAGGGACGCACTGGCAAACTGGTTGTTGTCCTTGGGGTTGATGACAATCTGCATAACATAGTGTGTGTGACCCTCAAACACCTGGCTGCACGACCACTTCTTCTCCCAATCCCACAGTTTGATCAACATGTCATCTGCGCAGAAACAGAAAGCCATTCATGCAAGTGTGCACACAAACATACACATATATATATATATATATATATATAAACAGGGCAGCAGTATAAAGACAAATGTAAGTTTCGTGGTGAATAAATTACAAGAGTCTAGTATGTTACAGATCAAAATAACATGAGTTTACTTGCGTACCACTGCTGGTGAGGATGTAGGGCTGTGTCGGATGGACAGCGATGCAACGGATGTAGTCAGAGTGAGCTTCGAACATGTGGACCCGCTCCAAGGTATTGTAGTTGAACACACGGATCTGCATGTCATCCTGCACAGGGAGAAAAAAGGAGAAAACGCATTTAGGCTCATACTCTATACTACTAGTCTGTAGTTATAGATGACAAGTGTCATCAATGCAGACAGTTAGATGTCACTCACTGCTCCAGTGATGACCCAGTTCTTCCTTGCCACAAACTTAGACGCTCTTACAGGGAGGTCACATACTTCGAAGGTCTTGACGAGTGTCTGAAAGAAAGAACATTGTTGAATTGGCTATTGTTTGCTGCATCATCACTGCGGTTAAGTGTCTGTCAAATCAGTCTGTGATTGTAAATTAACAGACTCAAACATGGATTGTTAACCATCATTAGCCGTCTTTCTACTTTGTATGGGTGGGCTTTTGATTCGTACCTGTGTTTCGTGGTTCCACACACAGACACTGCCGTTGTACAGACTGGCCAGCATCCATGGCTCAGTTGGGTGAAGGTCCACACTCTTCACTCGGTCAGACCTGGCTGTCAGCCTCCGCTTAATGTCCAGCCTCAGAGGCTGAAAGATAGAGGGTATCAGTGTCTTTTCCTATGTTGTTCAAACTTTCAAGATGAGTTGCTTTACAGAGTCATTTAACGATTTAATAAGAACTCTTTGGCGTCGATGTTGAAACCCGGAATCGTATGGCAGGTATTAAAGCCACAATAACCGTTAGCATGCTAACATTTCTCCCAATACATTTCAGTGGTTCCAATAATCCTGTATTTATACGTCTTATAGTCATTTAATCGACAACTGACTCAAAATAACTGTAAGCACACACAAAGCGTCCAAATAGCAATACTTAGAAATGTTAGAAGCCCTTAGCTACAGCGCTAACGCAAGCTAGTTAGCCGCTAAGCTATTTACAAGGATGCATTATTGACACTGCTTAACCGTCCTTTTATAAAATGAATTGGATGACATGCGCGGAAAAGAAACATGTTGGTAACTACGTTAAATTTCTCTTACCATGTTTTATCCCTGCGTTGTCACAATAAGATCAGATAAATGTGTGGTGAACAACTGCAATCCGGGTCCAAATGTTGCGACTTCAGTTAACAGAGCACTGGGTACTGACGTGGAAGTTCCTGAAAGTCGATCTCGCGAGAGTTACACCTTGGAAGTGGTGACGTGACATGAAAGTCGGTCAGCTGCGACTGCGGCAGACGATGGGCTGCCACGGTGACAGGAAAAGAGAACCTGCTCAGTTTGTCGCCAGTGGTTCTGCCGTTATACCAAGACATTTACTCATTTGCTCTATTTCATATTCGTCACAGATTACAAACATCAGTTGGAGGCCAGTTACAACACATCACGAGAGTGCATTTTTTTGTGTTTCATTTCAATTCAATTCAATTCAATTCAATTCAATTCAATTCAATTCAATTCAATTCAATTCAATTCAATTCAATTCAATTCAATTCAATATTCCTTTATTAGTCCCACGAGGGGAAATTCCAACATAACATATGTCAGCATCATTTGCTTATCATTTGCTAAAACCATCAAAAATTACTATGTAATTTGTAATGTGCAAGGTGTCATGTTTTCCTGTCACTTTTCCTCATTGTAGCAACCAGCTTGTCTTATACTGAGGAAAGTTTGTTAAGATTGAGAAGATGTTTTGTTATTGATGAGTAAAACATCATTGTAACATAAAGGCAGACTATCTTATAACAAGAAGAATGTTGCTATAATAATGAAGAGCCCCTGTGATGAGAAACTGAGCTGAATGAGTGGCACCTGATCTCTGTACCAGAACACCAGCACACACATGCACTGATTATATTAACTGTGTGGCATCAAAGAAGAATTAATTTGATTTCAAATAGCTGCCAGTTATTATGTTATAAAACACCCATGTGCACCCTCAAGAGTACAGTTAAACTGATGGCTCATTTTGAGGTAACATCAACAGTTCGAAGGTGTAATTTCTGAGGCTTATATTTATTGATGTTCTTATATTATTAGATGTCATCTCACCTCCAACATGTTACCATATTTTTCCAGCAGATGGCGATTTAAGCATTGCTTTATGAAATAACCAACTTTGTCAGCCCAAAGATGTGTTTAATGTAACGTGGAACTGATAAAACAATGAGATGCTTCTGATTAAAACTCGGTTCATAAGTACTTTGTGCAAAATGTGTCTACACAGACGTACTGTTGCATTACCAAGAGGAGTATATTAGGTTATGTTAATTATGAGTGTTTTAATGAAAAATACTGATTAATTTGACTCTCAAGCGGCCGGTTTGTGCAAGATGATACCGAGTCTCTTCTGTCAAAAACCAGCTTCATTTCTTCTGATGTTAGACCTGCTGTAAACACCCAAACTCACAGCGGATTCATAATACTCACAGGCTTGTCTCTATTCATACATGACACAACATGTTCTCTGAAAAGCACCTTCGTTCATTTTGCTCAAGAGTTTAAGAAAAACATGTCATTGAGGAGCAAACAAAGACCTTGATAACTGAGTGAATGAAAGCAAAAACAGATATTTTGCCTTTTATTCTTTCCTCTTGAACACCTGAAGACAAAGTATGTCTTCACACGTCAGCTCCTGTGAGAGGAAAATGGATCAGTTAATATCATTCCACTGAGAAAAAGATAGTATAACAATGTTAGAACTGTATTTACAACACTTAACAACAGCATCGGCTCATGTTCTGTTTCACATCTTTCACAAAAATCTAATTATCCTGACAGATACCACAGTCAACCCACCAGGTAGAGTTTGTCTCCTTCGATCCAGTGTTTCCAGCCGCGGTTGGCCTTCTCTCCTCTCTGAGTGCACACCAGCTTGTCCCCTTGCCAGGTCACTAGACTCTACAAGGCAACACATAGTGCACGTATGAAACGATAACCCTCATTCATAATGCTGTAATGTATTTTTGACTTTGTGTTAAGGAATCCCCCTACAAACACACTTGTCACTAAAACTGCCTCCTTTACTTTTACAGGACTACTTTTACCACTTTTCCATCCTGACGTCACCAGTTAAGACATGCTTACATGTTAAGTGTAATTAGCACTGTGTTTGTGTTTGTTTGTGTAGACTTCTTATATAAGCTCTTTTGGCATAAAAATGAACTAAGTATCAGTCAGTGTGACTCTGGGGAGTCTCAGAAGTGAAAATAGTCACATTTAAGCCATGTGATGCAATTGAACACACACTATAAATAAATAACAACCAGCATTATAAAGTCACGAATCCTTAAAATACAGTGCTTTATTTTTCCCACTACCTCCAGTTATTTCATGAATAAAATGTAAAAAAAAAAAACATAATTTACTCTCACAACAACATTTTCTATTTTCCTTGGAGCTTCATAATCAAAAGGGTCTAAAATGCCTGCAGGTGTCTGATGTACCATTGGCAAGTCATTTTGTGATATTATGAGAGGTTGACAATATTTAAGCCTCCTGTGCTCTGCGCCTCCCATCCACTGCACTCAATGTAACAGTGCATCACTGCTAATCTCTTTCAATGTTTTGTCACCGGCACACAAATGTTGGTTGCGTCTGTTTGCAGCTGATATCAAAGACCAGTTTTTACCCTGCACACACTTAGATAACACCACTCTAATTATCATATCAGCAACAAGGAAAATGGGAAATATCAAACCATCAGATAAATTATCACCCACTCTTGTCACTTCAAGGACTCCATATATGAGAGGTCAACTCACCTTGACATTTCTGTTGTCCAGTCCCTTGGTGTACTCGTCAAACTCCACCCCTACAGTGAAGGAGAGCTCATAATTCCTTAAGGTGCTCAGTGTTTTGAAGTCAAACCTGTCTCCATCTTGAGCCACCACTTTGGTCTGAGACAGGGAGATGGCAATTTTCCTTGTAGCAAAGTCAATATCTAAAGCCAGAAGAGAAAGATTAGTTACACGTTTCAGAGCATAAAGTATATTTTTACTGGAAGAGATGAGGTGACGTTTAAAGTTTCACTTCTGTCCACAATTGAAAAAAAATAACGTAATTCATTAGGCGTGAGTTTTAAATCTGAATAATTGTAAGTATTTGATGTCGTCGTTGTTGTATTTGTGGTGAAATAACCACCTTAGAAAAACCTCTCTGCACCGGCTCCGGATTAAGTCAAACACTAACAAAAGGAGAGAAAAACTCTCTTGCAGAGAGATCCAGAGAGCATGAAATTGGATGATTTTGTTTTGTGGAGCTTGTCCGACCTGTCACCTCACCCTGTAACACTGCTTTAACAAAGCACTGAGACATCTTAAAATCAAACCCACCAGAATTAAAAGTTTCTTACTCAGCACTTTCAAGTAATCCTCAAATTTGTCACTGGTTTCCAGTATCCATTTCCCAGTGAAGTCTGCAGGCATGGTGGCAGCTGGTGACAGTGTTGTGTAGACTTTAGACAGTGTAAGGAGGGGGACGGTGCGGGGAGACCTCCTGCTTTTATTTGAGTCAGGGGACATAAGGGCAGAAAACTATTGATAAGTGAGTTTACAGCTTGAAGGGGATTGGCAGGGGCAGTTGTTTTGGAGGGGGAGGGGGAGGCCTTTTCTTTCAGCATTTACACAGTCATTGGGGGAGGTTGTGAAGGGCATACATGAGGGTACCCCCCCACACCAATGGTTAGTGTACAATGTACAGACAGCAGAAGCTATTTTGTAACATCTGCCAACAGTGTGCGCTCTCTTTCTCAGTGGCAAGATCAGATACTAAACCAGAATACCTGAACTTTGAGCATGAAGGTTAATAAAGTTCAAGTGATCTACTAAATGGCCCATTTATGGCTAATTTTGTAAATAGAACAAATTGACATGGAAATTATCAAATGTGGCTAATTTCAGTCTGTTGAATAGAAAAATGCATGATCTGTGAATCATAAAGTTTTAATCCTGCAGATTTTCATCGTCTCAAATTCAATTTTTGATACTAAAAATGCCAGGCCTGAGTTCTGCTGTAGCCTTTAAATGTGTTTACTCATGTTTATACATGGTAGACATTGTTGTGGAATGTTGAAACCAAATTTACAAACCACAAAGGGCCAAAAAACTCAACTTCAGCAGTCCAATTGTTCAGGAGAAATCCTCTTTAAGGTACTTAATGAAGATCTGCAGGAGTCAGGAGTCTGAAGAACAAAATACTTTATTGCCAGCAACAAAGGAGAACGCATTCAGAAATGCACAGCATGCAAACCTGAAGAATTCTGACCTACAGTGGTCTGTGTTCTGTCTTTTATACTGTCCAGTTCAGGTCTCACCACGCCCCTGGGGGTGTCTTCTTTTCATTTCTAAGGTCTCTTTACTTTTACACCATTAGGTAATCTTTTGGCAGCAGATCTGCCTTGGATCTCCCTTTTCTTTCCAGATTTGTGTGGATTCATTAAAGGTGCAATCTAAGGATGCACTCTTTTATTTTCTTTCTGTTCTTCCCAAATTACACCATCATCTTTTGGCCGTCATGAGTTCTGTTTTTTTAAAAGATTAACAAATTTCAATATAAAGTAATAAACGCATACTACAAAGTATGAAGGCATAACACACAATAATATTATCATTAAGTGCACTTTGAGATTATATCAAATCATAGTGAGATTATAAGAACATTCAATCCATCAGTAGTTATAGTACAACACACAAATATGGGTTATAAGAGAATACATGCTTAAAGGCCTTCGTTCAGACATTAAGGTTATATGAGGCCACACAGAGAAACAGCTGCCAAGACAGCTGCAAAGACACCTGCAAGGTCATGGAAAGTCCCAGAAAGCCCTGATAAGGATGCTCTATGATTTCATGGTATCTCCATCCAGGGTGGCATGGTAGCACAAGTGGTAACACTGTCGCCTCACAGCTAGAAGGTCCCGGTTTGAATCCTGCTGTGGGCACTGGTGGCGTGTCCTCCACCATGCCTTTGGTGCCTGCTGCTCGAGGAAAACGGGGGCCTTTCTGTGTGGTTTGCATGTTCTCCCCGTGTTCACCCTACCAAACCCTACCAAAAACATGCAAGAAGATCACCACCTGACCAACGGTGACAGGAAGGAACTCGGTCCCCGGGCACTGGCGCCTGGTCTGTCGCGGAGGAAGGACTGACCAGGATGGGTTAAATGCGGAGGAAGCAATTTCACCGAAGCATGGCGTGTGCATGTAATGTTGTTGTGTGCACCGAATAGCATATGCATGTTGTGTTGTGTGGGTGATTAATGAAGGCAGGATCTTAATCTAACTCTCTAATCTCACTTAATGTCACTCTCAGCAAATCAGATACTATCACGGTATCACATCCAATAAATCAACTACTATCAGTTACCACTGGTTATAATATTTTCTCCAGTCATCACATATCATCACATATTAGAAAAAATTATACTACAGCATCGGTGACAGAGTGCACCATTCCCACATTGGATGTAGATGAAGCAGGATTTACAGGAAACTATGTAACTGCTCAAAGTGTATTTCCAGCTGCCAGTGATCAACACAGGTGATATCTAATGACATTCTGCATTATCAAAATTTTCTTAGCATTGTCCCCAATAACCACAGGTGTTGCCAAATCATCCAGGACTAAAATATTACAGGTTACAACTTCAAGTACTGGACACAAGAAGTACATTCTCAGTGTACAGTATGTGTGCAGGAGGTTTCAAGGTTTCACACTTCTATAAGTTGCATATTGAACCATGATTGGCTTAAAACCCAGTTGTAAGGTGACAAAATCATGGCCCTCTGTAGCATGTCTTGACCTCAGATTTAAGGTGAATAAGCTGAAAGTGCAAATAGTTTCCTGTGTAAAACTCTGCACATCCTCGATTCTGCACAGTGAAGGTCAAACATGGCAGCAAAGTAACAATAACACATTTTTGAGCAGAGGAGGACAAATGCTGAAAATCCTCTCCTGTATTGATGTTTTCGCCTGTTGATTGTTGACCATTGGGTGACTGACTTTCAGCCAGACATCTCATGTACTTAGTAGAAACCTTTTATTGAGAATAAATACAAATGAAGACTTTTCCCTGGCGCCACACATTACTTTGGGCCCCTCCCTGGGAGCATAATTTTCTAAACCAGTCAAAGTAAGAGCAAGGAGAGATCAATAACAACTCCAGGGGGGAACCATAAATAAACAGGGCCT
Organism: Chaetodon trifascialis; assembly: GCF_039877785.1. Classification (NCBI taxonomy): domain Eukaryota; kingdom Metazoa; phylum Chordata; class Actinopteri; order Chaetodontiformes; family Chaetodontidae; genus Chaetodon; species Chaetodon trifascialis. Next base: position 16,088,172 of record NC_092066.1, read on the forward strand.
GCAGGTAGATGCCGGGGTGGTGGAGGAGTGTGAATGCATACGAAGCAGTAGGAGGCAGAACAGCAGGGAGAGCAGCAGCGGCGGCGGCAGCAGCAGCAACGAATGAGCAAGTGAGTTGGACAGCTTATATAGACTGCCCAATTGGTAATGGCACTGCACAAAGTGAGCTGACAGATGAGCTGATTCAGAGCACAGTGTGTCTCGAGTTTTCTGGCTGAAGCTCGACAGGCTTCACTTCACCCACTGAAATTCTCAACTTGAGACCCTCAGATTCCTCATGCATGTCTGGAAAGACATTTTCAGATCAAAGAGGCTTCTAATGCCTGATCTGATCTGTTGGCCTGTGAAACTTCAGTAAATAACAACCAATCACTTCAATGCTTTTTGCCACTGAACTGCAAAACAATTGTGACTGAAAAAAAGAAAAAAAAGGAGAGAAATGGCAGGTTTAACCATTCAGAAAAACACAAATGACAGTATTGAGCGCTGTTTACTTTATTGATTGATTAGTTTAGACTATCAATGGCGAAGTCCCAAAGGAATTGGGAGGGATAAATACACACACATCATAACTGATATCCATTCTGGAAACTAGCAAAGAAGTTTACGGCCCTCAAACACGCTCAGATGCCATCTTTTCCATCCACAGCAGTCATTCAGAGAACTAAAATGGGATCAACCCTCTTCACTTGGTGTATTACCGTCCTCTTCACTGCATTCATTACTTTCCCACTGGTCATTTCAGAGCATGGCGTTATCAGATCAGCTACACCTACAGTAGCAGTATGTATGTGTCCAACACATCTAAACCTGTTAATCAAAAGCACAACCACCCTGAGACAGACATACTATACAGTGTTGTATTTCGTGATGTTACATGATACAAACTCTGGCCTGGCCCTCACTGTGCTGAATTGTATGGTAATATATATAATATGAATTCACTTTGGCAGAGTAAGGCAAAAATCTTGATGGAAACTTTTGTAAAATGTGATGGCTGGCAAAAATAGTATTTGAAATGGAAAAAATACACAACAGGTTGGTAGACAGACGTATGTAGAGATGTACGAATGGGCCAAAGGGAAGTTGGATGGTATATTGGAAACATGGGATGTGTCTGGTATGTCTCTGTGAATCAGTGTCAGCCGGGGGCACCGTCTCGTTCATTAAGAGCCATCTTAGGTCTTCTTGAAGACCTGCTTGGAAACAACTCCTGCAGCTCTCAGCTCCTGCAGAGGACAAAAGACAATTCAAAGCAATCACAGTTAAAAAAGTTGGTCTGACTCAGAAAAAGAAACAAAGGGTGTCAATCATTAGTAAAGGATGCAAATAGGCCTTGAATGTGCAGTAGTTCTAATAATTAAGGGTAATTTAGTGGGCTTGTACATCTGCCAGCATCCACCTTGCAAAGCATTTTGTCCCACCAGAGGGCACTGTTGCTCTACATTTAAACTCTCCTCCAGCTCTTGGGAAATATCAACTAATAACTAATTTCATGGCTGCTGATTGAAAACATCTGTTGGCATCACTTAAACCAAATAATTTGGCAGATTATTTTTTCTTAGCTTTGATAGCAGCAATCAAAGAGACCGAAATCTGATAATGCTGAGCTAATGAAAATGGTAATTCGCTAGTCATTACTTTAAAGTCTTTTCAGATTCTAATGCTTTCATTACAGGCCACACTGGGCCACATAATGAATTTCACAGAGGAGATGCTTAAAAAAAAAAAAAAAGGTTAACACAGTCCTTCTGATAGACATAAGTCGAGATAATAACATGGCTGGAGCCGTGTTGATATGTGCTGGATCACTGGAAGATAAGATGAATGAGTAGCAGAATCTGGATGGCTTTCATTTCAAAATATGCACAAAAGTTGAATTTCTAATTGTGCGTCATCTTGTGTCACTTTGATCTGGATGGAAGATTTGAGAATCAAAAAATGCGTTACCTCCACTGACATAATTTCAAAAAGTCTTTTCTCAGTGTGCATGCACCTCACACAGCTGTTACGACTGCTGGAGTGAGTGGGCCAATTCATGAGTCACACGCAAAAATATATGCACCGCGCATACAGCGCTGAGAGGCATTTGGGGTTTGGATTAAAGTGTCCAAATTGCACACGTTAATATTCATGGCAGGAGCTGATGTTTTCTCACCAGATGAAGCTCATCTCCGTCCACCCAGTGGGTCCAGCCTCTTCCTTCAATCTCTCCCTTCTGCACACACACCAGCTTGTCTCCCTCCCAGGTGATAGTGGTCTGCATGAGGTCACAGGTCGAGGAGGAAATGGGATTTTAATGCATGATGCACGGGTGTAGGATTCAAGTTTCCTCTCATAAAAATAAAGATTTAAACATATATATGCTGACTGGGAGTCTCTCGGTCCTTCCTCCACCACCTCTTTATAAGCTCAATAATCTATAATATTTATTCAGATAAAATGTGCACATACAGACGCACGTGGCCCTTTGTCTCAGCCACCCTCCTAACAGCTTATAGCTTATCTATAATCAGCATACAAAAAAGGTTTTCCAAGGGGGACCACAGATAATCTCTGATCCTATTTGGCATTCAGGGACACAATCTGATGAAATAAACGCGAGTCTTGAATCTTGCCTCGCCCATTTATTTTTCTGCAGTATCTGATATCAGTCTTCATTACACCAATTCACTGAAAAAAATGTGAAAAGTTTGAGGAAAGTTTTGGAACTCGGTGGAAAAAATAAAATGGCCAAATCTCACCAAACCAAATGCTCATTATAATCTGGAGAGGTGCCACCAAGAAAAAGTCATTTTACACACCTACAGCTTTTCCACCAATGGGAGATTACTGCCACAGGTCCCTTCACCTGCAGCAATGTATTTTAACCTTAGAGTCTAAAGACGTGCTTTAACAGGTTTCTAAAAAGGTTGCATGCATTCGTTAAAAATATATTAAATCCCATCTGAAAGCATTGCTCCAAACACTCACCATGCATTTCCTGTCATCCACTCCAGACAGATCCTCCTCGAACTCTTTGCCCACATAGAAGTCCATGTTGTAGTTTTTGAAGGTGCTGAGGGTTTTGATGATGATGTGGTCCCCGTCGTGGACGATGTCCTTGTCAGGCTTCAACAAGGTGGCGATTTTCCTGATGGCAACATTAACATCTGCGACAGGTCCCCAAAGAAAGTGGAAAATAAATAAGACAGGAGAGAAGGACCATGAGAAGCAGGGCATTTTAGTCTCAGACACATGAAATGATTGTAAGATGCTGCCGTGTATATGTGACATTTTTTCAATCCAGCTTGTTTATGTTGCGATAAGCCTTAAAAGTGACTGGTATCAGATGATAACCACAATCATTACACAGAAGTAACTAGAAGATATGAAGTATCGCAACAAATGTGTATTTCTCTCATTAATTTACTGATACAATGTGAGACATGAACATACTGGATGGCTGTAATCTTACGCTCACACAGGATTTTTAAGAATAGTACAGAATGATTTAAAGGGTTGATGAGGTCAGTTTTGGAATTAAGTGCTCGATATTTGCGATGCAATGATGATATGTTTGTTCCCGTGCCTTTCCCAGGCCTGTCACCCTCTATCCCCTGCTGCTCTCAACTCACCGAGGGCCTTCAGGTACTCCTCGAAGTTATCATTGGAAATCATTTTCCAATATCCGTTCAAATCGGTTGGCATGTTGGCTGTTTCTCTGCTGGTTTCCTTACTTCCCGTGAATGAGGAGGTCCACTGTGGACGGCTACTTGTGACCGAGTGCAGAACCCGCTGTCAAAAAGGCTCAATTTGAACCGCACTCACGTTAATCCGATTATCTGCCGTTTTTTTGTTTTTTTTTATGGAAAATGTATGCACCTCCTACTCCCCTCCCACTGTCGACACCATGTAACCCCTCAATCCTCACCATGCTCTCCCTACGTAATGTATACTGGGAACATGAGGCATGCATACATAATGTAGGATATACACATGTGCTTTTTGTTGCAGAATGCTTACGCCGCCTATGTGGGATTAGGATGAATACACTTCCTTTATTAATTGACACAGGCTCACTTATATGGAGTTCCACGTGTGGCAGATTTGGCTTGGTTCTGTTGTATAAGATGCAGCCGTTTTAATCATGTTATAATCAAACTGCAGGGCCATCAACAATCAGACTAATGGATTAAAATGACACAAACATCTATTAGACCATTGATCAGCCTGTGATTGTGGCTGAATGGAGCACTCTGTGTGGATAATATGCACAGTACAAAAGCAGAATCACCTGAGCTTAAAATGATCCAGCTGGAACAATTAAATGCAGCACAATAGGACTGTCACATCTTTTGTCTCACTTAAATAACTCAATTAATTTGATAATCTCTCTTTTGGGCCAGCTGCAGCGAACCCACTGTCTAGATCCCTTACTGACTGGAACACAGACAAAGACACACACACACACACACACACACACACACACACACACACACACACACACACACACACACACACACACACACACACACACACACACACACACACACACACACACACACACACACACACACACACAGCGTCTTTCAAAGGATGCCAGTTAGTATCACTCGCAGTGGCGCTGTCAGCCATTGGCCTCAGTGAGAAAACACCTCCCGTAGCTGAGCAACTGTCAGGATTACTTTAAATCCTTTGGTGGAAAATCATACAGGCCTCTCAGACACAGTGTGTGGACGACAATGGGGAAGCTGAATAGATCCACAATGAATTGCTGTTGGGAGGCTGCTGCAGAGCAGAGACACCAACAATGATCTATGTGTGAGAAATAACAGGATTCATATACACATATTCTTCATATTTTTACAATTAAAAACTTAATCCTGGTAGCCTACAGCGGTTAACATGCATACCATTAAAACACACAGATACACTCATGGTGGGTATCAAGGCTTCAATATTTCACCAACAGAATCAAAAGGCTCATGTTGGGATATGGTATTTACTGACACCGCAGCCGGTCATTTACTGACAAAAAGAAGACATCTTCTGGGACATCTCTGATGCGTTTGACTTCGTCTGCTTTCTGAAAAGACTTGATCAATTTTCTCCATATGATTCAGCTTCCAAGCTTAATCTTTTGTTCTCATTTTGCAATATATCTTACCATCAGTCACTGAATGCCTGTCTTTACCAGGGACAGAGACTGAAACGAGTGCAGGACTTTATCGCTTTAAAATCAGATATCGTGTATTTTATGAATATATCTGAATGTTCTCAATGCATGAATCTCTGTGCATATTGTAAAAACTTTCTTCCTGGTGTCTGTGGGTGAGATTTGGATTGTAGGTGGGACTTGGATTCATGAGCTCATTATTTCTAAAATCCCTTTTAAGGCCCTGCTTGGTTTATGATTTTATACATTTAAAGTGCTCCAAGGAAAAAACACCAGGCAGACAAAAACACTTCAAACATACAGGCTTTTATGTCTATTTATCTCACTCTGTAATAATGTGCAATGTGTAAAACTACAAAGGGTGAATACCTTTAGCAAACAAACATTCATTGACACTGTAGCACAAAGATGAGGCTCAGTATTTCACATCATGGGCATGATTCAAAAGACACTGCAGCACTGTGTGGATGCTTCCAAGTGAAAATAAGTGATGCCTGGAAAACACATTAGGTCTTTCTTTGCAGACATTTTCAGGGTTAGGGAAACCTCTATCACACTGCAGTCCAGTAGAAGGTAACGGAGCTTACAGTCCCTGAAGAGAAGCACTGATCTGTGAATGAATTCACACTTCAAGGGCTCCCATGTACGACCATCTATCAGTCATCCAGGCTCTTCACAGGCTGCTGTGCCTGTTTGGTGAGTGGCCTCAGCACCGTGCCCTTATTTCTCCTCTCGCTGTCCTCTGTGTAGAGGTTGTGCTGGTGTATATATTCTATCACTGAGTCTGGGATCAGGTATTTTACGCTCAGCCCCCGTCTCAGAGCCCGGCGGACCTCAGTGGCGCTCGTCTCATTCCTCACCCATTCTCTCACCAAGAAGATGTTTTGTTGGTGGCGTGAGAGGGTGTCCGATTCGTGCACGGCTCGCTCGGGCTGGAGCCCCCCTCGACTGACGCAGACGAGGCCGAACCGCCCGGCCACCTCCTCCACGTGGTCGTCCCGCCACAGGCCAGGGATCTCGAAAGTGTTGAGGAAATCAGCTCCACATAGGAGCTTCAGCTGGGGACAGTGGCCTGAGGGGAGAGGCGGGATATGAGGAGGACGACTGCTTACTTCTTTATTAATCTTTGAATATTTAGCATAAAAAGGATAAAACAATAAAACATGGCATGACAAATATGGTATTCACATAAGCTACATGAGCTGAGAGAAGCGTTGATTTGCAATGAGGGGACAGATCTACTGCTCGATATGATTCACTTTGAGTAATAAAAAGGTCCAGGATTAATAAGATAGTTTATGATGCTTGATGACGATCCTTTGTTTTATCTTCAAAGGGCATTCGCTCATCAGTCACTCACAATTTGGATTGTCACCTTTCTGGCATCACTGGTCTCCTTCAAATGACTTGGTGATCACCCTGTTCACTAAATCACTGATATTTCATTTCTCCTTTTTCTGAGCAAACCTGATGGCAAAGATTGAGATAATTAGGTGTTTGTTTAGGGCTTAGGTGTTGCTATTTTGAATACATGGAAAGAGTCCACTGGGTGTTTTCCAACTGGCTAGTCTACAATCAAAATAAAAACCTGGCAATACCCATGCTGTTGAGGAGTAAAAATTCTATTATTATTTTCTTTATTTTTTTGTGCTAAAAATATCCAAGAAAAAGTGAGTGAACATTGTGAGTGTAGACCAGGCACATGAGAAATCAGAAGATAACTAAAACAGACTTACTAGTTCTACAAATTGCACTACTGAAAAGACATTCATGGTGCTGCAGGCTACAACAAATCACACCGAGGCCAAAAACTCAAACTGAACTGTTAGAAATAACTATAAAGGAGACCAAAATAACAAACTTTTCAATTTCTGAATGAATGTATGAAAGCTGTCATCATGTTGTGTGAAGCAGCAGAAGGGCCTGGACGGATATCCCTGTCAATGATTCTGACAAATCACAGATAATCCAGGAAAACATTCCTGAATACTGATTGGCTATCTTCCAGTTACATAACAAACATCATGTTCACACATGCTATAGCTATGTATTGGTGAGTTTGACCTTCTCTCTCTCACACTCACACACACACGCACGCGCGCACACACACACACACACACACACACACACACACACACACACACACACACACACACACACACACACACACACACACACACACACACACACACACACACACACACACACACACACACACAAAGTCTCAAAAGTATTAAAACTATCCCTAATGCTCTTTAACCACACTTAGTCAGGACCACAGAGCACCGTTAGGCTTCGACTTTGCACGCATTAAGCACAGGCACATTATGTGGGATTGATCCAAATCCAACTATTCTGACAGGGATGATGATTCTGCACGAGTACTTTTACTTTTGGAACTTAAAGTATATGTTGATTCTAATACTTCTGCACTTTTACTCAAAGAAAATTTTTAATGGAGGATTTTAAATTCCAACAGAGTATTTCTACACTGTGGTATTACTAATTTGACTTGAGTGAAAGATCTGAGTTCTTCTTCCACCACTGGTTAACATGCTGATTTTCAGCAGGGATAAAGACCATGTTTACTGTCTAAGCATGTTAGCATGCTAATATTTGCTAACTAGCACTAAATACAAAGTGTAGCTGAGGCTGATGGGAATGTCATTGGTTTTGCAGGTACTTGACCATAAACCAAAGTCTTTAAAGACTTTATCCTCTGGGGATCTTGAATGTCTGTACCAATTTTCATGGCAACCCATGAAACAGTTATATCAGATATTTATGATACATTTGGACGAAAGTGATGGACCAACAAAATGACTGAGTGACAGACTGACCAACCAACCAACCAACAAACACTGCCGTCCCAAAATGAGAGGAATTCACGGCCAATGCAAATTAAGTGGTCAAAGGGTTTCTGAACTAATCCCGAGTATCCAACAACAAGAGGTCCTTACTTGAGAGTGGAGTGCTGTTTCCACTGGAGTCATGTGTTCCTCTGCTCTGCTTATAGTCCTTCAGAATACGCCCATAATGATACCTGCCCAACAACCAAAGGTATGAGAGAGAGGGAGACACAGAATTCATCAGTTTATTTTTAGAAATGGTTTATGTATATGCATGTTTTTCAATCTAATGCCAGTAAAGCTTTATCAAACTGAACTGAATTAGAAAGAGAAAAATCCATGCGTCCATCAAAGATGAAGGAAAAACTTCAGTGTTTTCAAGTTAAGCTCCTTAAAGGTGTTCTAGCACATTTGTGTGCGTGTGTGTGTGTGCAGGGGGGTGAGAGGACGTGTGACGTGGCCTGCTCCGGACAACAGGCCCCTTGATCAGCACCCATGTTGCGCAAACACTGCTTAGAGACAACCAGCTGGGAGGGTTGGTGTTAACTCATGAAGAGATTTGTGAGAAAAGTGGAACAGGGGAGAAGGAGAGGGAATAAAATAAAAGAAGTTTAATGGAGCAAGGATACGAGACCTTGTTAAAACAAGCCTAAATGTAATGCATGACATAAAGTCAGTGAGTGCAGTAATACAGTGTGAGGAACTATTTTTTTAATTACATGATTAATTCCTTTGGGCAAAACAGCAGAAATAAATTTCATATTTCCGGACAGTAAACTTCTGCCATATGGAGTCAGACTGCCCTTATTCATATCAATGCTGCTGGCCTGTCTTCACCCATATTCATGTGCCAAACAGCCGTTTGCAACCACACAGTTCCCACTTGGCCAGTGATTTTAACAGCCTGCACCCCTTATTTCACCTCATGAAAAACCCAGACCTGACATGAGTCGAGTCTAGTCTGGCAGCTCCCAATCAACCAGAACCTGTAATTTAGGCTCTGGGAACCAGGCAACACTGTGTTACATAAGCGGTTGAAGTTGGCATGCAGCAGGGCAGGCAGAGGCGCAGCAGAGGAGAGTGCATCCCTGTGAACTCTGCTGGTACTGTGGTAAAACTAGGACATGTCAGAAACTAAAAAATATTTGTCTTATATCCCATCAAGGATGAAGAAGGATGTAACGGGGACAGTAAAAGCTAACGGAAACATTAAGCAGCGTCTGAGTAACACTTTGTATAATACTGCATTCACATGGATTCAGACAGACATCCCACAATGTCTGGTGACACGAAGCCATAGCATGTTCCCTGTACTCTGCATAAAAGGCTTTTTTGTGAAGTAAATCCCCTCTCTAATAAACCACTGGAGCGTCCGTAATCATAGAATGGATGGACAGGGAATGACTTACTGCATTATAAATGTCTTGTGTAATAGTGGATGTAGTCAATGGTGTACTTTGACAACAGGTGACAGGCAGCACAGAGGGACCAATGGCTGATATTATCCTACAGTTTCTCCTTTACAACCTTCTTTTTCCAAAAGAAGCTATTTTAACTCCGTCAATGCTGTAAAAGCATTTTATACCTCATGGTGACCACAGTCTCTGTCCAGTCTGGCTGCTGACTCTCCCATTCATCAACCGTGACCCAGTTGGAGCTCTGGAGTGCCAGCTTTGCCATAGCAATCCGGTGCTTAGCCAGTACCAAGCCTTGCTTTCCATAGCCGTCACTCACTGGAGACACGATGCCACCCACTACCTGGTACTGGCCTGAAGGGAGAGACGATTAATACAGTTTTTCTGGGTCATGACAGCTGAGAAATGGAACATACATCAGATCAATCTTACGTTAATATTATTACTTCTTTGTCAGATCGCACATTTGAGGAGAAATGCTGCAACTAATCTTTTTAAAACAGGCTGATGATAATGACAATTATCAAAATATATAATTACTTGTAACTTATAATGTAGAAGTTTAAAAATCTCATTCTGATCAGTGAATACAGAAGCAAATTGTGCATTTGAGTGGTTAAATGACAACAGATCTGCAACTGTAGTGCAAACATTCAGCAAACAGGAGAATGAAAACCGCTCCTGTATGCAGCTTATAGTCATTTTATAATTGCCCTCAAATTAGTCACCTGATGTGTTATAGGTAAGGGGTCAAAGGGAAACTGTAAGAGCATTATTTATGTTCATGCCCAATGAAATGCTGCACTGATTCATAAAGCATCTTAGAAAGAGCTGACTCAGGAACGGTATAACTCTTAAGCTATAATGATGTCGTGTGACCACGCGTCCAGGCTGGTGCTCTTATTTACAGCAGCTTGGGAAGTAAATGGCCTGGGTTTAATGTAAGGAGACTGTTTGTGCTGATATGTTTTTTATATGTGGCTGTCGAGCAGCACGTCACACAGCACAGCCTCAGCTGACGGAGTGTAGAAGAGGACAACAAGGAGTGCAACCGAGATTTCTGCAGCATCAGAAAAAATTACATATTACTGTTTGTTTGTGTGTAAACAATCAATGCAATCAAATTTTCCTTTTAATTGATTCTTCTTGTGGTCTACAGTTCAGCAAAAACACAAGAATTTGGCTTTGTTTAAAGCTGCATTTATTGATATTTGGGCCACTAGGGGGCTCCACAATAAGCTGAAAAACAAAGCTCTGTTATAGCCTCATAAAGTTGTTACAGCTAATGTTTTAGTAAAGAGCCTGCTTCCACATCAGGAAGACATGAAGCAACATTAGCATTCAGTTTATGGCATCCTGACATATGGAAGTCCCACATTTATTCTCCTTTGAGCTCTTACATTCAACCAACTCCTCCAGCTAGTCTCTAACGTTGTATGTCTGCTGGTTGGTGCTGGATAGATAAGAGACAGCAGGTTTATCAGGGCTTGTTTGCTGGAAACAGATGCTGCCTGCTCCTGCTGCTGGACATGAGGCTGATGAGAGCGGTGAAACCAAACCGTAAATATGTCGACATAAACGAAAAACAGTGAGCTAGAGTTTAAAAAAGCCCTGCAGAGCTGCAGAGTTGAGTCATAATTCTCTGTGGGTTAATCACTGTGAGCAAAGTCTCCCTCACTGTGCACATTGTCATTTGATGCTCTGTTCATTAAAATAATATTAATTGGTGGCTATTATCGGGGAGCTTTTACAGCAGCAGCTGATTTGACCCTGAAGGTTATCTAGAAAGTCAAATAAAAACACACAAACGTTAAGCAGACACAGTGTCTATGATGTCTGGATCGTACCTGTGCTGTGCATGTGGTCTCTGGCCAGCTCAAACAGCCTCATATGCTGATTGGTGATGGGATTAAAGGAGCCGCAAGCGAGCAGGACTAGTGGAACACGGCAGGTGGCCATCTTGGTTTACCTCCTCAGTCCACTAGGAGGAAAGCTGAAGAAAGAATTAGTAACATTGTAGGAGTCGCAGGACAGGGCGCAAACATCAGAAGACAGAAGGTAGCTAACAAGTAGAGAGAGAGTCTTCTGGGACATTATACAGGATAATGTGCAGAAAGATTATGCTTTTACACATCTAAAAGTCAGTCTGTACTTTTACCTATCTGTCATGCTGTAACAGTTTGCAGAGGTTCGCCTTAGTTGCATTAAGGTTAGCAACCAATTTGTCATTTGTTGGGAGTTTGGAATCCCAAAGCACCTTAATATGTATGAGCAGTGTTAGTACAGGTGGTCCCAGTGAGAGGCAACTCACAGCATAGCCACTCTCTGTCCATTTATCACTGGGACACCCAAAGCAGTTAGAAACACAGACAAGAATAAATGTGGCGGCATTTTGCCGGAGTCAGACACTGGAGGAGGGGAACAACGGCAGTGGCATTTTGTTCTAATGTGTGCATGTGCGTGCGTGCGTGTGCGTGTGTGTGTGTATATATATATATATATATATATACTGTTACATTGTTCGGAAAGGTGGTTTATTTTAACTAGCCTCTCTAGCAAGCATTCAGCCATCATTTGAAGAACTTCTCTGACTTTAAACATTTAATTTCCAAGTTAAATGGTTAACTTTATGCACTATATAATACTTCTATCAGACTTTACGACGTTTTTTTAGCGTGACCCTTCTGTCTGACCAACAGAAATATCATTCACATAAAAACGCTATAAAGTCATGTTACCACCAGATGTAATGTATCCTATAAGTATATTGATGGTGTATTTGTTTCCGTGCTGGATTTGTTTGAAAATAAATGTATTAGGAAAGTGCAGACAATAAACAAACTGCAGGATGTCCACCGTCTTTGACTTTAAATTACCAGTAGCTTCCTGTCGGAGAGTGATCATTCTGCGGTCCAGTGCTGTGGACATACAGCTCAAATGACTGATGCCTGGACTGATCAACAGACAAGAGACTGTCGCCTTTCCCATTTCAGCATCAAGTTCATACGTTCGAGACGTAGAAAACAGTTGCTGTGTGTCTTTTGACAGTTGTAACAGTATCGTTTCAGTCACCGGACAGCACACGAACTGCAGCAGCGTTCAGTCAATGGAGCCTTGACGTTGAACAAGCGGCTAACATCAATTAGCCTAGCGAACAAAACTACGTGTCAAGCGACAAACACTCGCCAGACGGGATGTAAATGAAACCGAACAGTATCATATTCAAATGGTTATATGACAAAATGTAATATGAAAAATGACCAAGGGTAGAAATGATAAATACTTCATTACCTTCGATTCACATTGTTGCTATTTGGTAACAGTGTCACACTCTTTCCACTCCCCCATTCTGTGAAGCTACTGCTGGATGGTTCCGCCGAGGCAAAACTGGCTCAAGTACGCCCTCAGGTGGAAGGAGGCTGATTCTGGGCAAAGTGACGGAGCTCTCCGCGGTACTGAAACACACGGTACAAGCGGCTGGTAAATTTTTTGCAATTACATACAGTAAAGACGGCCAACATTACAGTACTTTGAGATCAGTGTTACGTTGAGCTTTAATTTAATGCTTGAGCTACTGCGGCTGAGGACAACATCTTCCCAGAAGAAACCGACTATAATCATCATTTGACCTTTACAGTCGCGCAGCATCAAACACCTACGTGCTACTAGTAACCTTTCTTTCCATTGTTGTTAACTGCATGTCAAATGAAAAGGAAAAGCTTTGTCGAACACACTAATTGACTGTCTGTAGTGCAACCTGCAAAATGGCTGTACAGCAAATGGCTTTTCCAATAACTCTCCTTTGTCACAGAGGGATGAAAATAACCTTAAAATAATAATAATGAAGACTCAAGTATGTGCCATGTCATTTCACAGACCACTGGTATATAACACTAGAAAATTCTATTCCACTCCATTGGAGACAATTATGGCTACAGGGATTGCACATACAAACACACTGTACGTGCATGAGACAATCAGGTTGAGACAGTGTATGCTGTTAGCATCGCTGGCACAGAATGTTGTTCACATGAAAAAGACATTTTGATGCATACTGATTGAAGTAATCCAGGGTTAACATTTGTATGTTCTATGCTTTTTAAGGTAATTTCTTATCACAGTGAGGATACAGTAGCTTAATGAATGTATTTGTTAATAATATGAATAATTTAACAGTCATAAACTGTTGAATAATTTATTAGCCAAACACTGTTTAGGCTTGCAAGAAAAGCTGGAAAAAGTGGAAAGTCAAAAAGACAACTAGCTTACTCCTTATGAGCTTGTGTGTAATGTTGAGAGTAAAATGTGTACTTGTGGATAACATAAAAAGCAATAGTTCGGTGATGCCACAGTGAATTACTCCTTCTGTCTCCTGAATGATGGCTGAGCTGATGGCTTGACCACAAGTAGAAGGGAAATCTGCTCATTGCACCGTCTTTTGCGCATCACCGCTCTGCTCCAACTTAGCTGCCACTGCCCATGGAAACAGCCAACTGGGAGCATGTGTGTGTAAGTGACTATGTGTGCATGTAAATGCGGCCCTGCATGTGTGTGTGTGTGTGTGTGTGTGTGTGCGCGCGCGTCTGTTCTATCTTTGTTATCCTCTTAACTCACTTGAGGTCTGCCCTCTCTCACTCTCTCTAATCCCCAGCACACACACCCACACCCAACAGAAGACGAAACATGGGGGAATAAATGAAGAACATACGGCCTTTAGAGAAAACCAGCGATTCTGCCACAGGGTGAAAACTGAAAGACTCAAATCTGTGAGGGGGAGTATAGATGTGCTGTTTGGGTGCTTGTTAGGAGGATACAGCTGGAAAAACATCATATATGGCAGTTGCTTCATTCGATTATGAAAGGAGCATTTCTGCGAGAAGATGAAAAAATCAGCAACTCTTGTTATTCCTTAATTAAAGCCTTTTTTTTTCTTCACATTCTCCAAATTCAGCCTAACTTACACAGGCAGTTAATGGAGTGTAACAGCTAATAAAATGACTCAAGGTTGCACATGGGTTGCTGACTAATCTGAATACCAAAATGCCCAGCAGGTGGGCATCAGCTATGTGTGGCCACTGATCTAAGATTAAATCTGATCTTGTATCTGTTACTATTACCATAACGAGCAAATGTCAAACAAATGTGTCTGAAGATAATTTAGAACAGTAATTCAAGTCAGTTATTCAGATCTTCCTCTAATCCTTGCTTGTTTTCCTCTGAATTACTGGGTAATATCATGAAAATGATTTGCATAAAATGGGGGGGGGGGGGGGGGGGGGGACTTTGGTAGACATTATTAACAGCAACATGGACATTGCTTTGTTTGAAAGAGCCACAAGCCGGAAAAATTGGAAAACACTGATTTAGAAGTTTCATGTGTTGAAAAACACGAATAATGGGAGAATTGATATTAGCTTGGGGTTTATTGAACTGTTAAAATAAGTGTAACTGCATTCGTGTTGAGGAATGCAATCACTGGCACCTAACTCTGGGTTAGCAACTCTTTCCCGGGGAGTAAAAATCAATCTTTTCCCCTCTGAACACCAAACTACCAACACATTCACACCCATCTCAGCCAGATCCCCTCCCTACATTCCCTCATCTCCATCTCTTGCTCCTTCTTTCTGATTAACAGATGTGTCAAGTTTGCCAAATAAAGACAGATTTTACCCGAGAAGGATGCCTTTTTCTTCAACTTAAAATTGTATAATTTGTCATGCTTGAGGAAACCTATTTCGGACCATCCGTAATCGTCAGAGTGCGAAAACTAGTTTGTAAAAATTATCCAAGTTTAACCCTGTATAAATACAACCTTAGTTTAGGACCCTTGCGTGACACTCTGCAACGTTGATAGAGAAGTTTATTTTATTTTGAAATCGGTAACCGGAAACCTTGTTGTGTCAACGCTATTTAAACGTCAGCCGTTCTCTCTCTCTTTGCTTACAGTTACCAGTGACTGTCTCTCTACCCACAGACTATCCCTCGCGCTCCCGGCCAGTTGAAAACATCCTCGCGCTCCGGAGGTGAACCAGGATTTCAGAGGAGGAGAGGACGAGGAGACATCACCTACACAGCTCGACAACCATGCCGACACTCGGGATCCCCGTTTTGCTGTTTTGGCTCATCTGGGGCCACTCCTGCGCTCTCGGCGGAAAAGGTAGGAACATGAAAAAGAAAAATTGGGGGGGAAACAAGCTGCTTTTTCGCATTTGAGTTGCCCAAGTTGGCAAGCAGAGAGCCAACCGTCCATCCGATAACTTCGTCGCCATTTAGGTTTTTCTTGTCTGTCTCTTGTTAAGTTCTGCTGAATATTCAGTAGCGGACTGCGTGTGCGTGTGTTTCTTGGCAATTATTGACTTGTTTGTCAAAGTTCACGAATGGCAGACAGGGCAATTAGCGGGACAGGTTCAGTTTGGTGGGGAATGACAGCTTTGTTGTAGCTCCATGTAGTTTTACTGTGGTGTGTTTGGAGCACAAATGAAAAAAGACGAAAAATACCCGCCATTGTAGACGTTAGGGCTGCAACTCACGCTTTCATCATCAATTGATTTTTGCTTTAAACTATAAAATATACATAATAGTGAAAAACAGCCATTGGACTTGAACTAACGTTTGTAAACCTGAAAATATGAGGCGACGAAAAGCAGCAGATCCTCACAAACGACTAAGTTAAACTGGGAATAGTTGGTATTTTAGCTTGAAAAATGGCTTAAACGTTTAATTGACCGTCAGATATGTGGACAGATCATTTGACACCAGCTGACTGACAATGCACAGAGCTCATCACTATTTCACTTACTGTTGTCAACAATATGTTTATCATTTACACATTCAATGCATACAAGAGGTGCACCACATCAACAGTAGAATAAACACTCCTGTCTTTACCCTGAAGTGTGTAAAAATATATCTATGCATATAAATATAATATACATATACTTTAACAATGAACAATATGTAGTAAAGTAAAAAAAATGTGCCTGCAATGAATCCATAGGTTTTTCACAAGCTCAGACAAACTTCACAATCTGCCATAAATCATCCAGGTCGTCTCCTCATATCAATGCACTCCCCAAGTCACCATGTTCCACAAAATGTATGAAGGGTCCCCAAATCATTTCGCTCAAATTCAGTTTACCTCTGAGTATATATGTCATTCTTGCTATTGATATACATTGATTCGTATGCTTTATCCATACTAGGCCTTTTTTTTGCTGTGTGTATGCACATATTATTAATTAGAATATCAGGACGATACAGCCCCCAGATACTAGCCTTAGGTTCCATGGGCCCTTGTACAGACAGAAATATATCCATACACTTCCATGCCACCACTTTTTCACTTACTGACTAAAAGAATTCTCAAATTAGCATTTAAGTATTTACATCAACATCATAAAAACAACATTCATTGAGGATATCATCGGTTATGCTGGAGGTCATGATTGGCCGGTGATCTGAAGATGATTTTTGTCTACAATAATCGTTGAGTGCTTGGGGAGGGCAGCCATGGGGAGAGCGTTGCGTTCAATCACATCCTCACTGTGAGATACTCTCTGTGTCTCTCTCAAACACGCAAACAGCGTCGACTGGTGCTGCTTATGAAGGGCAGTGGCGGTTTACAGTGGTATTAATTGGGTCTCTCGGGTGAGAGCACTGAGCTGACTGGCTGTCTGCGCTCAACCAAACGTGATCCTTTTTTTTCCCTGTTTGTGAAGGACCTCCATACGGCCCTGAGCCATAGGGAAGCTTAACTAGGTTTAGATTAACTTCAGAGAAGAGCTTGTTTTCTGTAGAAAGTTCATGAATCATCTTGTCAAAGGCAGATGTGATGTGTGAACAACATTGATTGCCATATATGCTATATATATATATATATGTGTGTGTGTGTGTGTGTGTGTGTGTGTGTGTGTGTGTTTATATACATCTCCACAGTTGTCAGTGGCTATGCAATGCACAGGTAGATAATCTGGCCTGGTTGTCAAATATCACGTTACCAAACATTTTCTGAAATGCCTGAAGTTGCTTTGACTTTGTAAAAATTGACCAAGGCCTCTGTGTGCTGTTTGCTTGCTTTATAAGATGAACACAGAATGAGTTTTTGTGTGTGTGTGTGTGTGTGTGTGTGTGTGTGTGTGTGTGTGTGTGTGTGTGTGTGTATCTGTCTGTCTGTCTGTCTGTCTGTCTGTGTGTGTGCGTTGATTTGGTATTTACAAGCTCTACAAACTGAGCGCAATGGAGTATGTACATGAGACACAGGCTTGCTGCTGAATACCTTTACATAAGAAGTCAGGAAATAGACTGGAGCAGAAGAATGCCGGAGAACACAGACTTAGAGGATTAGAGGGGCACTGAAAGAGAAAGAAAAGGGAGAAAAAAAAATCGGAAACAAGATCAGATTTACGGGTGTCTTTTCAACAGAGCCGTCTAGCTGCATTATCCTCGCCGGAACATAAATCGTGAAAGCGATGTGGAATGCAGAAGCATAACTCAGGTTTTTCCTCTTCTGTGCGATGACTGCTGAAACAATGTCTGGCGGGAACTGCTCTCCCCGTCCTGTCACTCTTTTCCTCTTTACTGTTATTCATGCCCTTTCCATTCTCTTTCTTTCCTCTGCTGTCTCACTCGTGCTCTTCTCCCTGTCTCTCTCTCTCTCCCTTCGACTCCGCATCACTGTTTGGTTGCTCCGCTCCGTTGAGCTGATGCCACTCAGAGGGCAAATGTCACAGAGGGAGAGAAGTGTTTCGTCATTCTCCTCCTTACTTCTTTTTCCAAGCCCGAGCAGTCTTCGTTCTGATTTCCAAAGCTGCTTCTCTCTCTCACTCTCTCTCTCTCCCTCTCTCCACAGCCATGGGTTCAATTTCAAAGTTTTATGGGCTTAAGTGAGATGTATAAATGGCGAGGCAGTCTTCTTTCTGTCTTACTTTGCCTTTTCTCATCTGGAGAGTGTCACATTCTCACTCTATCCTGGGTACCTCTATTACCGACCCCCTCCTCTGTCCCATTTATATTCTCTCCCTTTCCTAGCCTGTCCAGATTTTCTCTTGTACCTTTTCTCACACCCCCCAACTCAAACATTCTCTCTTTGTTACTATCATTTTTTTTTGTTTCTAATGCTTTAGAAGGAGAAAAAAAATACATGTATGCTATGTGTAAAAAGATGTGTGCATGTGCTGTGATGGCAGGCGATTGTATTGAAAAAGACTGAGTACCCTGCTTTGTACTGACATTTATAAGTGTGTGGAGGATCGTCAGGTCCGTATGCTGCTGAAAGCATATGCAAATGAGGGAAAATATGTAAATGAATGCCCTAATTTGGATGTTAATTACTCAGCACGGCTAATTATAATATGTCTGATGAGGCGTAAGGTGGAGGAGAGAAGCAAAATGGAAGGGCTGCCATAGGATGATGTATGCGAGTATGACTGTGTTTGTTGTGTGTGTGTGTGTGTGTGTGTGTGTGTGTGTGTGTGTGTGTGTGTGTGTGTGTGTCTGTGACAGAGAGGTGTTTGTGTTTTGCGCTGTGTGTATACGCCAGTATTACACCAGCTGGTCCAATGGCCCC
This sequence comes from Chaetodon trifascialis, assembly GCF_039877785.1. Lineage (NCBI taxonomy): Eukaryota > Metazoa > Chordata > Actinopteri > Chaetodontiformes > Chaetodontidae > Chaetodon > Chaetodon trifascialis. Next base: position 16,107,159 of record NC_092066.1, read on the forward strand.
GGTGGGGCTTTCTGGTCAGCACTGCTCAATATGTGGTGGATAAACACTGCATGCTGAGCTGACTTCTGAGACACCCTCACACACTCTTGTTAGTTCTCTCACTAATGCACGACACACACTCACACACTCCGACACTCTTGTACCTTGAAACTTCCTGAGTAAACATGTTTACTTTTCTTTTTATTAATATAATCCCACACATATTTTCCCCCTGAAGCTTCACCTGGTGGCTGGTAAATGACTGAGGTGGTACTGTAGGGGAGACCGAGACAGTGGGGCAGGAGTGGGAGAGGAAAGAGTAGAAAGAGAAAAAAAAAGGAGAATTATGCTTTTTTTAAACCTTATATAACATGGATGATGATTCTTGACAAATATTTCATCATAACCGTTTCACATGATTTTCTCCTGTGTGCTTTAGGAACACAAATGTAAGAGGCATCAAGAGAGTTAAGAAACAGAGAGAATGAGAGAAAGAATTGCATAGATACAGTACCAGCTTTCTTAAACCATGACCCTACAACATCAAAAGATTGGGTACAAGGGTTGAGGTCTGCTCTGTTCTAGTCTGGGTCAATTGGTGCTGACGGTTGGCAGATAAAAAAACATAGTGTGTGATAAGTAAAAATTCTGGTCTTAAATCTTCAAATCCAGTTGTTCTCTTCAAGATTTGAAACATGATTTTCTTGCAGGATTTGTGGGGACATTGACTTCCAGAACTCCAGTCGTTACTGACCAGTTGTTCAGTGTGTTGTCAAGTGTATGTATTTGCTTGCTTCAGCTTGTCTTCAGGCTTGTTTCAAACTTCAGTTGGTGTCACTCAAGAATATATCAGGGTGTCATTTGGAAGCATGAATTAATTCAGTGAAAAGTAAGGGCTCATGTAAGAAACCCTCTTATTAACTGGATGCAGTTGCATCATGATCCGTTTGCCACGCAGCTCCATCTTGTATCTGCTGGAATTAAAATAAGGTTTCAGAAGTGGGGCATCTTGAAGCAGTCTTTTCTCCAACAGCCATGTTTCTAGTTGTGTTCAAAACGGGTTGGCCTGCTTTTTCGGCAATTATATGTTTGAAGCTCATTTGTGATTGAGGAGTTGGTAAATCAGCAAGAGTGAGGCAGATTTTGAAAGTATTCAACTGAAAAATCCCATCCTCTCCCTTCATGCCTTCCTCCAAAGCCACAAGGCAGCGTTGGGGAGAGGAGAAGTCATGAAAAGACCAGTTCTTTCAATAAATACGTAAACAACTAAATTAACGGCAACAAATATATAAACACAAGCAAAGTAGCAGTCATGAATGTACCTTACTTCCAGCATGAATTGGCGAACTGCCCTGGCTGCTCGCTGCTGTGGGTGTGTGCTTTGTGCTACAGGGTTAGTGGCTGAACGAGAGTCTGTTGTTGCAGCAAGAGCTCAGTTGTTCTTCGGCTCAGGAATACTCAGGTCATATGTGAAGTGTGCACAGGCAGAATGCACGTGGGTAGGCGTGTAGGTAGACAGGCAGGAAGGCCATCCAATCATTTCATTTTGGCCAAATGAAATGATTGGATGGACTTAATACGGGTCTGCTACAGCCACAGAAACCAGATTTCTTCTTTTTGTCTGAACGTTTGATTTATGGATTGCTGCTGGGATGGAAAGACAATTCCAACGAATACAACAAAAAATGCTTCACAAACACTCTGCCTACTCTAGCTTTAAGTGTTTTAATTTCATGTCGATTGTCAGTAAATACAGGGATTTATAGACGTACCCTAGTGAATTTCATGCTTCAGAGATGCAAGCTGCTTCTTCAAAAACAGAGCCATATGTGATCCATGAGTGAGACGCTCATACATCTGGTGGGCAGTGGTGCAAAGGATCAGAATGAAAACTGTGAAATGTAGATCTTTGACATCAGTCATTTGGTTGGATTGCGTTTGTAGTCAGGTCTGCACGGCTCTTCTCTTTAACACAGTCAATGATTGGCAGTGATTGTGATTGTCTTTGTGTTTGTTTGCAAATACAAACCCAGGCAGATAAACTCGTACACAGATAACTAAGGATGCTTGATTTGACTGTTGATGAATCAACACAAGTCTAGATTTTCCAGTTCCTCAAAGCTGGCTTAAAATTTATCTGCACCTGTTGTCAGAGCAGCAAGTCCTGCAAAAACCTATAACCTGCAAAAGTGCAGGCCTGCTAACAGCTAGCTGGATCATGACTGAGATGTGAAGTCACACGAAGTCATTTTCACACACAAATGACTTTTCTTACAGGGATGGTGATTTTAGGTGATCAGATTCTTGAGAAACCCATACAGGCTAGTGGTGCTATTATTATTATTATAATTATAATAATACTAATAATTATTGTTATGTATTTATCATTCTTCATGCCATTTTCACACTGATGAATTAAAACCTATATACCTATATATGATAAAATACACAACATAATTAGTGTAACATTTAAAAAAAGAACAATCCCTAAAAGCAAGACATGAACTTAATTAAAAACTTTCTGTTAAAAGACAGCTTACAGGGACAGAAACCATTACATTAAACTGACGTGATGAGGTTTTGTAATTTCTTCATCATTATGTTTGTATTTGCATCATGAGTATAGACTGCATTCACATGGATTAAAACAAATTATTTTAAACTGGAAGGAGTTCATTAACCACAGGTAAATTATTTTGTGAGCCAAATGCTATATGTTGATTTTTGCCTATCCACACAACATCACTAACAGTCTAGCCACATTCGCTCATAATAAATTACGCCTACTGAAGCGCTCAAAGATTGGAAACATTGTGGGGCACAATGTAGAACAAAATAATACCAGTAAAAATAATACAGGAACACACATAACATATTATGTTTATGTACGTAACTCTGTTGCCCAGTGCGTGCTGGGAGGCTTCACACAGTACACCTACCCTATATAGGCCACATGATCAGCATTATGCCTGTCAAATGAAGGCCAGGGATGTACAGTGTGACATGTATGGTGCATGTGCTGCTAAAAAATCTGTCCGTCCAGTGAAAGAAATTTCTGCAGTAGCTCCTGTGTGATACAGCTTTGTGATTTGTGTGTCTGAGACTGACATGGTGCTGAGATGTTTACAGTGAAAACGTATTAGCGTGGATGTAGACAGACTCGTTGTGAGGTGAGGTGAAGGATTGTGCGTTTATTTGTGTGGGTGAGGTCAGTGGATGGCACATCACTATTCTACTTGGTAGTTGTAGACTTTCATGCAATTAAAATTCTTCTTGGCTGTCTAGAGATCATACATCCAATGCCAATTCCCACAATTCCTAGGGAACAGCTGCCTTATTGGTACAGGGATGCTGTGCCTCCTAATGTATGAAATAAGGGTGCTTCCCATTTTTACTGGGAAATCTGAATTCAGAAGAACTTCACAAACCCGGACTTCCAAATCCAAGATGGCGGCTCCGTGCAAATAAATGCAAAAAAGTGCAAAAAAAATAAATTAGTTGTACGGACAGTAACATCTGTTGATATGTGGCTACAGTGTTTGTTGTGGGCACAATACTGTGTTCATCTTGATTTTCCATGTTATTGCACTGGAACGTGGTCAGCTCAGGTGTGTATCATTCACAGCTCTGACTTCCACGGTAAATGAAACACAGCATTCGTCTATTGAGCTTGAAATATTTCCAAAAGAAACAACTGAAACATTGCCAAATGAAAATAAGGGTGAAACGAGAGGGAAAATTGATTGAAATAATGCAGCATGGGAAAAGGATTTCCCTTGGCTAACATTTGATGAGGAACAGCAGTTCTTGTTCTGTTGCTGGTGCGGTGAGGCTCCAGAATTTATTTGAGAAGATGACCCATACATAATGAATCCTTTTATTAAATGATGTCTGCTCACAGACCCCAGTTGTGGCCAGTGACTTGGATCTGTTGCATTCTGTTGAAAGACAAAGGATTCCTTTGAATTCTAGTTTTTACTTGTTAAACTAAATGCACACATGATGAATGTTATGTGCAGCAAGAGGTGTTATGTCCCTAAAACGTACCATTGTGGGCAAATAAAGAAAATATTTGTCTGAAAACATTTCTTGTTAAGGTATGGATAGTGCCAGATAGTGATGTTTTTAGAGATGGTAACAGAAGTTTAATACTTTTCTACACTGCACTAGCTTTCAATCTCTGAATCACCAGTGTTATGTGCAGAAATAACGTTCTGCTCATTTTGCCTTTATTTTGAAATAGGTTGTAATATTTCAGGTGGTAGTATTTCATTCAGTGACAAATGGCTGGGACTGTCCACTAGTCAGTTAGAACTGAAGAAGCCCCCTGGATTAGAGGTGAAATATTTTCAGGTAATCACAGCAAAATCCAGTTGCCCTAGACTCAGCCTTTCTTGTACAAAAGGCTTCATTTATGAAAGATTCCTAACCTTGAGTGTTATGCTTGAGCCCAAGGAAAGATAAACCAAGTTATGGCAAATGGAAACCAGTGATAAATCAGCATCCGTCATTTATTTTCTTCATTACTGAATATATGACGGCAGCACGGTGACGCAGCAGGTAGTGCGCGTGCCTCACAGCAAGAAGGTTGCCGGTTCGATCCCCAGGCGGGGCCTTTCTGTGCGAAGTTTGCATGTACTTCCCGCGCATGTGTGGGTTCTCTCCGGGTACTCCGGCTTCCTCCCACAGACCAAAAACATGCTCATTAGGTTAATTGGTGACTCTAAAATTGCCCCTAGGTGTGACTGTGAGTGTGAATGGTTGTTTGTCATGTGTGATGCCCTGCGATCGACTGGCGACTGGTCCACGGTGTACCCCGCCTCTCGCCCATTGACAGCTGGGATAGGCTCCAGCCCCCCCGCAACCCCGAAAAGGGATAGGCGGTATAGAAAATGGATGGATGGATGAATATATGACTGTGGTCATCCGCCATCATTTTTATCTTGGAACTCTCTCTTCATGTCAAGTAAAAGTCTGTCAAATTTTTTTCCCAGTGAGGTTCTTCAAATGTAGTTTGTTTGCTCTCACTGAGATTTCAGTAAAATATTGAAAAATAGCCTTAGTGCAGCAAGAGGAGATCCCAGGGCAAATAAGGAGGAGGATGAGTGCCTCTGAACTTCTGTGGAGATTTTGCATTAGTGGAAAGGTGAGAGTTTTTGTCTTTTTAGTCTTATTTAGTCAAAGCATTCAATACTACCAATTTTGAAAATGGCTGGTCCTCAGTCAGAGTTTGGCTTCGAGCAATGTTCAGCAGCAACTTACCAACTGAACTGAGGCTACTGAGCAAGGCACAGTACTTCTCTTGTGTCCCATGAGCTGGTGTCATTGAAATGTTTTCTATTGTCTATATCTACACAGGCCTAGCAATCCTTTATTAAACAATAGGCCGCAGTCTGTTGTGACTCATGATAAAGCCTGAGGTTATGAAGACATGCACCGCTGCGCGCTGTTTTAATTATAATTCCAATACAAACTTATTAGCCTGCTGTGTATTTGTACACCTAATACAATGTGTTAACACTGTAGTGTGTGTTCATGTCCAACCAAATATAAGAGACAGATACACACAGAAATGCACCCACTCACACATTGATTGAGTCATCTCCTTCATCTTCCTTTCAAGTTGTCCTGTGTGGGTCTCTTGTATAGTCAGTCCAAACCCTTACTATACGCTTTGAAATGGCTTTATATTTGATTTTTTTTTGGTGCTTTTGATTCCCTCCCACAGTAACCATGAAAGAGCCATTTATTTTCCATCATGCAATATGATTCTGGAGATGCTCTACAACCACAGGTTTTCATGAATTTTGGAGAGGTAGGCTACAAAGTGAAACTATATAGTGTAACATCACAGGTGTTACTGCGAGTCATGCCAAAGGGAATTCTTTTAAGTTTCCTAATACTTTGCCTGCAAGGCGACTCAGTGTGTGACTGAAAAGCAAATCATTTTTAAAACAACAAAGGAATATTTTGAGCGGAGACAGAACGTAGCTGTGTGTGTGTGTGTGTGTGTGTGTGTGTGTGTGTGTGTGTGTGTGTGTGTGTGTGTGTGTGTGTGTGTGTGTGTGTGTGTGTGTGTGTGTGTGTGTGTGTGTGTGTGTGTGTGTGTGTGCGAGTGCGTGAGTGCGTGTGTGTGGGGCATGTATTACTCACGTTGTGGAGACATAAATCTGATAACACAGTCACATTGTGGGAATTTGTCTTATTTGTGGGGACAAAATGCAGGCTGGCATAATGTAAATCATTAAATTTTAGGGTAAAGACTGGGGTTAAGGTTAGGGTTAGGCAAGTAGTGGTTATGGTTGTGGTTGTGGTAAGTCTCCAGGAAATGAATGAAAGTCTATATAGAAGTGTTGAAAACCTAATGTGTATATGTGGGAGAAAGAGGCAGAGAGTTTGTGTGGTTTTTCCTCACACCTTCAGTCACATGCATGCACACAATTGGCTCATGCACCTGGTGTACCTGAAGCTACAACTGCTGCTCAGGAAGAAAGGAATCACAGCAGGGAGGGAAAATGAAAGCATGTCCTCAAGAAGAAAGGTTTTAATTTTCATGAGTCATCAGTCAGATGAGTTATCTGTTTCTCTGTCTATCTTCCTGTCTTCCTCCAGGACTCTCTCTCACTCTACCACCCCACCTGTCTCTGTGTGTGTGTCATTGACTTTGCCTCTTTTTTCTTCTCCCCTCCCGGCAGCAGCACATTAGCTTTGAGGATTTGGATTTGTGTTTGTCAGTGCAAATATCCCATTTCTTCTTGCAGATCACTTTTGTATTTTTATCATCTTCTTTTGTAAGGCTGTCACTGTTGAGCCTCACCTCACCACAGAGAGTGTGTCCTCGCCTCTGCCATTGTGGTTCATGTCTCCTCTTTTGTACTCTTCCTCATCTGCTCTCCATCCCCTTACTCAGTCTCTTCTGGTGTAGATAAATTAGATGATGTATAAATGTGTGTGTGTATGTGTAACACATTCATATATTGTGTCTCTGTGTATATACTGGAGTTTTTGTGCAAAATCCACTGTAGCAGCTTATCACGTAGTACACGTACCAATATGTCTACCTGCGACACCTGCTAATTATGTGCTTCATGCCTCTCTGGCTTAGATTACATTTGTAATGTGATGTCATGTTGCATGAAAAGAAATTAAAATTTGTAAAACAGGCAGATTAAAAATAGATTAGTTTGCTTGACTGGTGAACAGAACATATACCTCTATATATGTTTTATATATACAACCGAGAAATTGTTTTTCCTAATTTCCTAATTCAATTTTCTCCTGAAAAATGATGTCACCTCCTTGATGGAATAGTAGAGAAGTGCATTTTTGATTCAAGTCTGAAGTGGCAAAAGTTTTGAAGTTATAAAATAAATTATCCTGTACCATAATGAGAAATGGACAGCATTTCTTTTGAGATATTCTTGTGTGGAGATGTTTGCTGTTTAATTAGAAATGATGCTCAGACCGGTGGGAATAAGAGAAACTGGTTTATTTTCTGTTCTTTCTGGGTCTTTCACAAATATTTATTTAAGGACAAAGCACACTTTCTTCTTCTTTTTTGTGGTCTGTTATTTCTTTTTCTGCTCACTTTGCCCATGCTCCTCAGCTAACTTTTATTGTGTACTGCACAGGTGGGGAAGTTATGATGTGTTTTTTGGCAGGAAATAAATATTAAAGACAGAGAGACATAAAAAGAGGCTTTCTAGTTTAGTAAAACACATATTTTATTCTTGGTGCCGTTGTTCTAAATACAAATTAACATAGCGTGAACACAGTAGTAGTCATGTCCTTAAAAAAACTGTTCATACATTAATCATAAACTGACATAAAACAGCTGGAACCCTGCTTATTTATCTACTTAATACTATGCATAATTTGTAGATGAAAACCTGGTATGGTTTCGCACCTGCTCAAATATTGACTTTTCCGAATCACTGGTTTCTGTAACAGGAAGTGTTCTCCAGGGAGTTAATGACCTCATTTGTGTTATCCAGTTTTTTCATACTTTCAAAGTGTCATTTGTTGTGTGTGTGTGTCCACATGAAAGATAAACTGTGTGCATAGGGCTCACGGGGCCTTTACAATGTGCTGCCACAAAACAAGTAGTGTGATTGTGAGTCACCTTCTGCATGTTTCCCTCAACCATAAATCTGAATGTGTCAGAACACAGCCTCAATTTCCGATTTGTAATTTGCTCCCCATCTTTGCCGCTGTTACTTCCATTTGCAGTGTTTTTGATGTATAGTTTGTTGTTGCTCATTTGGTCCACCTCCTCCACACTTCCTATATGCTCATATGACCTTTCATCCAAAACCTGACTGCTGAGTTTGTCCTGCTGTTGATGCGCCACCAAGCTGTTTAACTTACATAAGCTGCGTTTCCATTACCCCTAGAAATGCGCAAAACCTAAATATCGCAATAAAATACTGGTAATGGAAACACCTATATTTCGAAAATCCTCTCAAATATCGCAAAAACATTTTTACGCTCTCATGAGGTGGTTTTTCAGACGTGTCGATATAAAAGTGTATCGCAAAAGTGTAATGGAAACACTTTTTTTGCATTTACATGTCGCATCTGGTGCCACAAGAGGTTCAAGAACATCGCAAAGCTCGTTGAACGTGGCCCGGGTCATCCGAAAATGTTGTAAGAAATCCCTTCTTCGTGGCCGCTGCCACACATAAGGGCTTCGCCTTTGAACAGTTATACGTTGCCTCCGCCTTCTGTTCATAGTAAGTACAGCAACAGCCGTAGCGGCTCCTGAGATCAGTGTACCGAGACACATAACACTTTCGGCCATCTTCCAGTCTCGCGGGACGGCCGAGAATTTACGAGAATTTCGGTTAGTTCGCAAAATGCCGTTCAATGGAAACACCTGCAAGTAGCACTTGAACTTTGTCGAAATTTCAGAAATATTGCTTTTATTTTGTGAACAACTGTAATGGAAACGCAGCTATAGTCACCCTTGACCTCCCTGTTTTCCACCTCTCTTTCTCTTTTTGTCCCTAAGGAATGAGCAGTATTTAACCACCCACCACTCTTGTGTCAGCATAGCAGCATTTCCCATCAACTCCATGTCACAACAGATGAGTTTTAATTTTTACTTACTTTGGTGTAATGACATTTTCTGTTTATTTTATTCACGGTCCACTGCTTTTGCTATTACAACTCTGCTCTCTGTCAGCAAAAAATCCTATTAATCTTTCTGCAATTTCAGCACTGTTTTTGCACAGTCTGATAGAGGTGCTTGCTCAGGTTTTTCCAACCTCATTATTGTTAATCGATTGACATTCATAATTGCAGATGCAAAATGAAACAACGCTTTTATCACCAAGAGCTTTGCTAGGCCTTTGGCCATTCTGATGTACGAAATCTCGCATCAGCTTACACTTACATACAACAATGACATCTTTGTCTGAGGTGACACTTCCAAAAGAAAGACTGAGAAAAAGCTGCATTTTAGTGTTTATACTGCTTTGTATTGTAAGGGTGTGAAGTGTGTGTGTGTGTGTGTGTGTGTGTGTGTGTGTGTGTGTGTGTGTGTGTGTGTGTGTGTGTGTGTGTGGTAATTGGTTTAATTGAAACATTGTTCATAAAAAGATAATTGGTCCTTACCCTGCTGGTTATGTCTTGTAACATACACTACACTATCCCACATGGATCACATGTGATTCTTTCTCTCTCTCTCTCTTTGAGGATTGTCCACATGAGGTGTTGCTGTGCTGTGCTGGATGATGCTGCCACAGACTCTTCTTGTGTCTTGCTATCAATCTTTTTTCTTGAATATTCATTTTTTGGCTTGTGGTTTCTATCGAAGTTGGTTGTACTTAAGCAAAGATGACTTACGATTTATTGCACTTTCTGAATAGTTTTGTTAAAGGAAAACACTCAAACACAGTCTGTTTTGTCTGATTAGACGGATGCAGCAGACAAAAACAATGACATTATGTCTTTGCCAGACAGTGAAATGACTCCTTCTCCGTTCTAAATAAACTTTTCTGCATCATTTTTTGAGAGAAAAGGGCAGTCAGATCAAATAAATGATGGTCTTCCAAACAAAAAGCCTGGAAAGAAGTAACAATGTCTCCTCAGTCTACCTGTCACAATTAACCCACGACTGAACTGTTAAATTTCTATTAAATTGCCAAGACTTTTTGTGTGGATTGCTCACCCCCGTATCTCTGTGGGAATTTTCCTGTGTAATTATACTCAATTTTCTTCACAAGCACACAATAACTTTATTGTATTGAGTTGAAAAGGCAGTGCCACCATACTGGCACATCAGATTGCAAAAATTACATTTGATAGTTGAAAACAAGGAAATACTTGGAACAGCCTCTTCACTATGGCAACATACACTTAATATCCTCTTGAGACTAAAAATTTTGCTTTTCACCAGAACACTATTGTCAGAAATGTGCTTTTCTCTTCCAGATTATTGGATGAATAAATTCAACGCTGCAGACAATAAAAACTTAACAGCTTTCATTTTACCATTTATGTGATCCACCGGCAACATTGACTATGTTATTGAATTATGTTTTACATTTACTATATAAAGCACTGCGTCGAAGTGGAGCCCATTACAATGATAAATGTATAATTTAAAAGCCATCATTGTGTTGAATATCAGTTATCGTTCACCTTTTAAAGCCTGGATTGGTGGTGGTTTCAGCCTGTGATGACACTATTAAGTGTCACGGGACATATTTATTGAGTGTTTTTGTAAAGGAAATCCAATGCCCCAGAGGCATTTCTGTGGGGAGAGAGGAGGCCTAAAGGAGGGGAGAGGGTCACAGATGAAGTAATCACAATGTAAGTGTATGGAGGTGAATAAAATAGCACAGATCACACTGCTGATGTATTTGTTTTGGACGTATTAGCTTTAAAACACATCAGCAGTGTGCTCTCCCCTTTCCTCTCCTCTCCCTGTGTGATCACTCACCCATTACACTTTATTTAAAGTAATTGGCCAGAAAATGGTTCTGAGTTGTCAGATCAACAGAAAGGAAAGTACTCCTTTTCACAGGTATGGTAGCTCCAAGCCTGCAACTTAGGGATGTGATGGCTGTTTGCTTTTATTGGACATGAGCGTGTTGTTTCTCTGCCTGGCTCCTTCATACACTCTCTCCCACAGCTGCCCTTTTCCCCCATGGCCCTTACACTGACATCCTCCCTCCTTCCCTCATGCACAATTAAACACACACACACACACACACACACACACACACACACACACACACACACACACACACACACACACACACACACACACACACACACACACACACACACACACACACACACACACACACACGTACACATTCACTTAGCAGCTTCTCAGCCTCTGTAATAAGGCTGCTGTCTTCCCCAGTAATAGGCATCAGCTGTGAGTGGAATGGTCCAAGATGGCAGCTCCACAAAGGATCAGACAGATGCTTGCAGATGAGACAAATCAGGGAGAAGATGGCCAGCTTACTCCTCTTGTTAACCACTCGACCTTTGTCTCTCTTCCTTTCTGTCCACTTGGATTACTGATACTGTAGGATTGCTCACATTGGTAGCAACAAAGCTGAGACATCATACAATATTAAAGAGCTACACTGTTAACCTCTCAAGGTGCTGGTTGCCTCTTAAGCATCATTTCTTTACTTAGAAGAGAAGCAAAGTGAAGGGGAAGCACTGCTAATTGCTTTGGGAGTCATGACAGAAATTCACCATCTTGGATTTCAGCAGCTCTTACAGGTATTCTGTTGAAAAGTATCCATGTCTTCACAAGACACTCTTCTTTTAGTCCTGTGTTATTTCAACTGTCTTTGAGAAATGAGGACAATTTTGTAGCCATGGCGCCAGTTGAGAAAAATACGGGGCGGTGTTGCTATCCTCTTTGTTATTGCAGAATATGTAATTCATCCCCGTTGTCAAGATATTGATTTTTAGAAGAAAAGTGATGATAAATAATGTTTTCTTTCCCATACTGATCCTTGTGGTAGATTAAAACAAACTGCTGAGAGTAATGTGGCTTGGCTTATTATTAAATTCTGAAAATGCCCTCCACAGTCTTCTTATAGCACTATGGGACTATAATACTCCAAATATCACATTCCCCCCTGTAGCGACCTCATCGTCCATATTTCTTTTGCTGAGAGATGATGTAGAAAACAAATGCCATGAAGAAAATATTGGCAACACTGTGAAATTTCCCAGAAATATCTTTGCCTGCCTCAGAATTACAGTTCATCCGGCAAACCTCTCAAGTCTGAAGTCTTGAGCTGTCTCTCATTACCAGGTGTACAGAGCAGAATGAATATGGTTTAACATGTAGTACACTGTCATGGCTTTCACATTTCAGCAGACTGACATGATCTACCATCTGCTCGTTTAAGAGCTCAGTAACTATCCCCATTCACAGTAGACTTGCTGAAATTCTTCCAAATCATCAGATTAGCTGTTATTATACTGTCTGTCCTACCTCCAGTATCTTTCTATGCAGTTTCCTTCTATGTATTGAACCTGCACATTTCTTGTGAAGTTGAAAGAAGACATGAAGGACAGAGGTGCATCAGAAAATACAAAGAAAGAGAGAAAAGAGTCAGACCAGGTGAGAAGATGAGGGCCGGAAAAGAGACAGTGTAGAGATGGTGCAGAAGCCAAGGACAGAGGAGTGACATGAAAGAGAGAAAGAGAGAGGCAGAGATAAAAGAATGAAAAAAATGACAGAAAAAGAGGGAAGATAAAGGGAGAGAAACTGTGCAATGTGGGGACATTTGCCATTACCGCTCACTGTTTGGTGGTGTGAGCGTTGGTCGGCCCAAGCCCCAGAGTGATTCATCACGGTTATGTGGTGGTAGGCAGGTAATGTCACAGTAGGCAGGGCTGGGCACACTCGAGGCAGAGGCTGCTGTTATTTTTGGGCATCTGTTTCTGCCAGCCAGAATCTAGTTGGTCACTCTCTGTGTGTGTTGTGTCTCTGTTGTACCTTCTGGATATCTCTCACGACAGCCTTGGCATTATATTTTGGGGTTGTATGTTTATCCCATTCTTGTGAATGCTTTCTTGGACTCGATGACCTGATTGGAATTTGGTGATCAAATGTCACTCTGACCTCACAAAACACTTTTTGACCACAGATCAGGAATTCATATGCGAATTATGACAAAATTTCACTTCACTGTGACTGTGACATAATGTTCAGCAAAACCACTATTCAGTGCAAGTTGTGACCATATTTCACATTTGATTAGATACTGAATTGATACCAATCTTGGGTGCCCACCTTCAAACTGTGGTGATTGTATAGATCTTCTGTGCTGCCAGGTTGAAGATGTGCATGAAGCATCCATGTTTTACAGTTTGTAGCTTCTCTGCAGCAACATCCATATTTGAAGCCATTGTCATCGCTGTAACTCTGTGTTGTGTTGGAATCAGCGTTTATTGGCCAAGCATTGGAACAAATACAAGGAATTTGTTATTTGTTTCTCTCTGAACTTGCACACTAATAGACACACATACAGAACAAGAACAAGTCAAATCTATTTTATTTATAAAGCCCTGTGTCACCCATAAAAAAAAAAAATTGCTTCAAGGAGCTTCACAATCTGTACAGCAAACAACATCCTCTGTCCTTGGACCCTCGACTCAGATAAGAAACAACTCCCATTGGAGGAAGAACAGTCTGCTCCACCCCTTCCCTCCACCACAAGCGCACTGATTTTCCTAATAAGCTTCAGGTGATTGTTGTTGCACAATGTGACAAAACTCTCTGTTCTCTGTCCTTCCCTGTAAAAATAGTCTCTTAGTCCCCTTTTCTGTTGGACTCTTGAAAGTATCTGGTATGTGTGTTGTGCTGTTTGTTTGGCAGGTCCACATGATGTGTTGCTTTTTACATTTACAAATTGGTGGCATGTTTTAGCTTTCTGTGTCAATGTTTTTGGTTATTTTTACTCCCCTCCGTCATGTCACATGTAGCTGCAGTGACTCATTAAAGGTGGTTTGAATGTCAAATGTCAATTTTTGTCTCCATCTGCTCCTCCCTCTCACCCTCTTTCTGTGATTCTCTCTTTACCCTTTGCATGTCTCTGACTTCTTCTGTGACATTTGCTGTCATTTCTTACCTTGATCATTTATGTGTCTTTTACGTATGTTTCTCTCTTTACTGATCCCAGTCAGCCACCTTTCACTTCTTCCAAAAACAGCTCACAGTGCAGTGATGAACCCTAGTGCTTGTTTGTCCAAATGTCAGCAGTTTTGCACATAAACCTGATGTTGTCGTGTGTGTCTGTGTGTGAACTTGTGAAAAGAAATCCCTGGTGCTTGTAACTTTTTGTGTGGATGCTTGCAGCTTTTTGTGTTCATAATATAGTTGTAGGTGGGTGTTTTTTGTAGCAGTCAAACACACCACACATACACAGCATACTGTCATGTGCACTTCCTGTGCACTAAGTCTCTAATGCACAGTATGGTGGTAGGGAAGTCTAAATGATTAATGATCGCCTCTGTGGTATGTCTGCCAAGGCTGCAGCTAAAACCAGTGTCATTCTCTCTTACTGCTGTCACTCCATGAATATTGTATAGGTTACGGACTTGCTTGTCTCAAAAATGAGTTCAGTTCTGTACATGTACCACCATTCATGTTTTAATCCAATTCATTGTCCAGTAGCGCTGCAGTTAATGATTCTTTTATTATTGATTAATCTGCTGATTATTTTCACAAATAATTCATTAATCCATAAGTTGATAAAATGGCAAATTGTAAAAAATGCTCACAACTTTTCAGAGCCCAAAGTGACGTCATCAAATAGCTTCTTTAGTCCAACCATCAGACCAAAACCCAAAGACTGTACATTTACTGTGATAGATGACAAAGAAAAACAGCAAATCCTTACGTGTTAGTGTTTGACATTTTTACTTGAAAAATGACTGAGAAGATGAATTTTTTATCAAAATAGCTGGCAACTAAATTCTTTCAATCAACTGATAATTCGACAAATCGTGGCAGCTCTATTCTTCAAACAATTATTTACTTATCTGGTGTCTACATAATAAAAGTAAGAATCTAAAACATTTTCATAAAAGCAGTGCTCCACTTTGCCGGTCCCTGCTGCTAATTTATGTTCTGCAACATTAGCTCAGGCTGTACCCAGTTCATGAAAGCATTTTGAATTTGTTGGGGAAAAAATGCTTTAGTGGCAAAACGACAATAAACTTTTGGAAAATGGCTCAATAGAAAAAGATAAAAGATAAAGTAATGATGATGAAGTGGCTGGTGATATTCAGTATTTTTCTTACTTTCAGAACGTCAAATGAAAAGACCAAAACAATGATTTTATCCTAACAAGTTTTTCCTGAGCAGTCACACCCTGATACAGGCTACAGGTTCAGAGGTCGTACTACGTCTCTATTTATGGTTGGCCTGAAGTTCTAAATAAAAAAAGTAAGTAATTAGATATGATGAAGTATGATATGATCTAGTTATTTTAAGCCATTTCTTAATTAGATTTACATAACAATTACTAAACCATAATATATACTGTTACCGTAATAGAAAATTACTGTACATGTACTGTAATAGAAGATTTTGGCCATATTGCCCACCATGACACGTTTTTCCATGAGCACACAGTAGTTTATTTTGAGTCAATCCCACATACATTGTTCCACGATTGTAAATACTCACTGCCTCACCAAATGTGTATTAATACGTGGCTGAAAATAATTACACATGCAGTATTTACTTTGAATTGGGATATTTACTCAAAGCTACAATATCCAGTTGTTTTAGACAATTTTTTAGCCGTTTTAAAACGTGAAACAATATGTTTGGGAACTGTTTTTATGGATTTACATCTTCAAAACAAACTTGGGGCTGAGTGCCACAGACAGGGGAAGATGTGGGATGGTATTAAGAGACTCACTGTTGGTTTTGGTTTATGTATGGGTTTGATTGAGAATACGAAAACAGAATGACACAGGGAACAAAAATTCTTATTAAATTGAAACATCAAAGGCAGAGCTATCCTGACTTTTAGTCTCTATTATGGTTTAAACTCAAAGCTCTTCTTCTCTTCCTATAATGCAACTTAATTGCAGCTTTTATTAGACTCTGCCTGCCTCCTAAATTCAGGCTTCTTTCAAACCCCACACCTTCATTTTTTAAAGTAGTCTTTCTGTTTCTGAGATGATGACCATCGGGATTATTTTTTCAAACACTGAAAAGCTTCTCCGGAGCCATGGAGGCCAGGCTTAGTTGTGCTCCCCATGACTGAGCTTCATATGTAAAATAGATGGAATGCCCCTTTAAGATGGAGTTAAGTCTAAAGATGTCACAGCACTGGACACATTGACTGATAAATAATGAACATTTAGCACCAAATGTGCCAAAGTTAAAAAAAGAGATGCAAATTATTACTTCATGTTGACAATATCTATTAAACTGTGTGTCTAAATTGGGGAGGTATTGTCAAAGCCATCATCTACTATAATCATTTAGTTGACACTCTATATTACTGAAGAGTATTAGTGTGCCCTCGGGTGCTCTGGAATATGATTACTCATATGCAGTGTTGCACTGTCAGCACAATCTTGGAGGCAAACAGAGCAGAACGTCATTTATATTTTTTTATCCTGACATGGTGTGCCAGGACAGCTCTTAAGCAGAATGTGCATACTGTGTGCTTCTCTCTATATTATGCAGAAATGCTATATATACACGTGTGTGTGTGCGTGTGCCTGCGTTGTGTGTGCCTGTGCTTTCTGTGTTTTGCAGAATTATCTCAAATTTCCTTATCTTTCAAAGTAATGTTATTTACTTTCATTCAATTTTGTTCTTAAATCCTTATTCATTTACATAACAAGTACATCTTCTCACCCATTATGCTGTCATCAACATTTACAGTGATCTCAATTTCATACATCTCTGGTTAATACTCAGCATAATGAATAATTATGGATACATCTGTCCTTACATTAGGCTTGGCGGTATACTGTTTTGGCTGCCACCTTTGTTACGTCATGCCACAACATGGATTTTGCAAAACCGTCATTACTGTGATGGGAGTTTTACCATCTTAAAAATACTGCGCTTTACTGTGGCTGCCATAACATACAGGTGGAGGGCTATGCATGTACTCAACGAGCTGGAGTTGCATCCACTAACTACTATTTTCTTTGCTATTAAACTGACGACTCCTGTGACATGAAGATATGAAGCTAGCATTACGAGCAGCACACACTAATTTCAGTTGCAAACACAAGCCAACACAAATCTCATCTCCTCCCATCCTCCAGGGATGTGAAGACCCAGTGAATCAACTTGATGGAAAACTGGGAAGCTGTTAGGCTAACAGTTGTAATGTTATACGTGTGCTAATCATTTGATTTTGGACTGCTTTGAGGGCCGATACAAAGCAGGATTCACTTCAAAACTGAAGCTCAAGGATGGATCGATACTAACGTCAAAATTAGAGCCTGTATGTTTTGCCATTTCTATGTTGCTTGACTGTTAATTCTGCTGGTTAACCTGTTGAATTTGGTGTTGGCACGTTCTGCGGCTAATGTGGCTATTGGCATCAAGTGCAGACTCACACGCTGGAGCAGTGTTGGAATGTTTAACCTTGACGGACAGTCAAGAGAAACTGTGTGAATGTTAAGCCTCATTCGAATCCAATTAAATAACCAGAGTGGTAGCTTGGATATGGGAAACTGTTTTTTTCATGTTGCTTTTTGTGTTTTCTATCCAGACCTAACATTATCTGCACATTTCATTCTGCAACACAAACTCAGCTGGTTTGTTGTTACAGGAAAGCCCCCTTCGCTGCGTACTGTGCCTGTATGTGTGTCTGTTGATGCTGTATGTAACTGTACTTCATAGACATGCTCCGTCGTATAGTGACTGCTGTACTTATACAATATACTTTGGGTTTTCTGCTGAAGTATATTAGTATAACTACATTTCTCAGTAGTGTGGTGGTAGTCGCTGTTTTCTGATAACAGCTTATCTGTTAACTGTTTGTCCTGCAGTTCAGTCTAAATTGAGCATACCCTTGCAACACAAGCAAACATAAATGTTTGTTTGTTTTTGTAGCCATAATGGTTTTGGAGCAGAAAACACAGCTTATTGTTTAATTGGCATTTAAACATAATATTTTTGCCTGCCTATGTGTTTGACTGACAGTTTTATTGATCACTGAGACAGCACTGACTTGGAATGAAGTTGGTTCAATGTAAAAGACAAAATAAAAAGTTTGAAGTAGTAAACTTTCCATGTAGCTGAGATGCTACATTTTTCTGGGGGTAGCTTAATTTAATGTAGAGTAACTGGTAGCTCACTACACTTTCCAAGTAGCTTGCCCAACGCCGGTGTCTGTTGCTGCCGTATGTAAATGTACTTGATTGGCTCTTGTACTTCTGTAATATACTGCAAGTTTTCTGCCAAACAAATTCTGTTTAAATGCCTAATCCTACCCTTTGCTTTTGAAATTGATTAAGTGGCCTAGTTATAGCCTACAATATATGTAACTTGTGAAAACCTTTGTTTATTTCTGTAACTAGGTTGTCTGTGATGTTATTTATAGAATCTAAATTTCCACAGAAGGAGTTTCCCACAGTGTTTCTAGTGTCTCCCAGTACTGGTAAATAGGACGTCTACTAGATTTGGGCAGTGTCTCACAGCATTTTGTATAGTTTTGTGTAGGGTAGAGCCAGACCAGTAGTCAATTAATGAGGATGATGAAAAAAAGGGACTAATCTTTTTTTTAATGGTCTTTTATGCTTTTAGGTTGTAGAAAGTCCTCTTTACAAATAGATTTTGCATGAAAGGTTTGCAAAAAAAAGGAATGTTTTCTACATGGAGAACAAAATGCTTTACAATGGTTCAACCAGACGAGTGAGAGGGCAGAAAGCAACAAAGATACCTCTGAGCAACAGTTAAATAATATAAGAAATCACCAGCCACTGGTAAAAGAAATTGGAAGCTTAGTATCAAAGTCTGTGCAGATTTGAATAGGAACCAGAGTCCACAGTAATACCTATAATGGGAGCTCTAGCTCGAATTAACAGACTTACTGCTTTAGCAAACTTCAAAACAGAAATAGATGGCTAGTCAAGGGTTACCTCTGTTGAAACTAGATAACAGAATATCAGCTGAACATACTATGGACTGAAAAAGTAACAGTTTAAACATGTTAAATCTAACTGCTGAGTAGACTGTAAAGGGACCAAAGAAAAATGAATTCTCAAAATATGTAGAGCCCAATTGCACTGTTGTGGTTCAATAATGATCTTGGGTCACTTACACTTCTCTGGATTGGAAAACAAATTCAACATTGAAGGGCATTTGCAGGGAAAAGTGGTTAGTATTCTCCCCATTCCTGCAACACTGTGGTGACATTGACTGAATGCAAGTTTTAGCCATTTAATTATTATTCTTTTGGGGCCACAACTATTTCAAATCTAAACAATGCACATTTGGTCTCTGAATTATATTTTTATCTGTGTCAAAATAGTCATTTTTGGAGAGAAGAAAAACATCAATATAACAAGTGATTCCAAACTTTTGAAAGATAATATGCACATTAAAGTCTTTTGATTATGATCCCTTACATTTGGCTATTAAAGAACTGTTACCAACATTTTACACTTGAAATTTAATGGACAAACTATGTAATGGCCTCAAACCTGTCTTTGCCTGAGTTTAACTGAATACAGACCCAAATGCCACACTTAAAGCAGAGAGGACAGAGACTGGGAAAGGTTCTCGTTGTCAAAAACAGTCTAAGTCAGTCGAGAGATTTCAGAGTTTGGGGTTGATCCTGAAGAGGTGGAGGCTAGATGGGTGTTGATCCAGCTTCCTTCCAGGACGTGGACTGACAAGGCTGGGACGAGGACAGGTGAGGGCAAGATGCCTGAGCACATACAAAAGAAAGTTGAGTCAAGAAGGCAGACAGGCAAGCAAACAAGGAAAACTGATCAAAAGGTACTTAGCAGATTCTGCTGGGTCTCTGTTGTTTCCACGGAGATGAATGAAAGATTCGACGAAGACCGTGTGGAGGGCCAGGGTTTATATACTGTGACGGCAGGTGAGCCTCGACTGAGTGATTGAATGCAGCTGCACACCAGGAGGACGCGATGTGATCAGATAAAATCAACTGTTGTATCGACCATGGCCATACGTTGGTTGGGCTTTAGTAGAGGGAACAGTTGAGGCAGAATAATTAGGCACAGTGTCTGAAATGAAATGTTATTCAATATTGATTTTGGAACAGTCGGGATCAAATGTAAATGCTCTAGTTTATAAAATGCTATAAAAGCTTGATTTGTTGTGCCCTGCTATAAGACCAGGGCTAATGGGTAGTGTTTAAATGTATGATTAAATTATCTCAGATTGGGACCACCCCACACACTTTAAGTTCACCGCTTTAGAGTATTTGGAAGGCAGCCATCGCCTTTTCTTTGAGCTAAGACCATGAAAAGGTCTAAGCTTATCAGAGTTTTTAATAGATGAAGCACATTTGCCTTAAGTGGCTAAAAACTGATTAGCTATTCATAGCCCTTCACCCTGTTTATGCTTCAAACACCAAGATGCATTTTACTGATGAAAAACAGTGAGAGAAAGCAAGTGCAGCTGTGGCAAAAACTGAAGCATCTTTTAAGTCATCATTTGAGCAGATGCTTTATTAAAAACAGTGTCACTCCCATGCTATTATTTCCATAAACACAGTAGAAAAAACCTGCATAGCCCTGTCTTCCACCGATAATGGCATAATTTCATTTCAAACGGTTAATGGGCTATTTGGACTTGGGAGTTGCTGTGGAGCATTAAAAGGAAACCACTGTGATTACCTTGATTAGTCATTTTACTGAACAATATCAGCCTGTTTTCTCTAAGAGTATCTGGTCAACGAAAGACACTAATGAAAGCTTTTTTTTAATGGTCAGGCGAAGGGGGTGGCAGCTTTCAAATAAATAGCTCTTAATCACTTAAATATTGTTCTCTTTTATGCCTCTCTCTCTTCAAATGCTGCTGCATTCTGTTCAAGTTATGACCTGAGAGATGCATAAAGTGCTCATGTATTTCAGCCTGAACTGCTCACTGATGGAATCACAAATAATTCAATATGTCTTCTGTCATCAGCATTGACTGCTGCAGGACTGTACAGTGGGACATATATGTCACACGTGCTACAAAGAAATCAGTCTGTGTGATGAATGAAATGATGACACCCATGCGGTACATCTTTGCAATGTGTGTGCGTGAGACAGTCTGAAATGATGCTAAAAACATCTGGATGGAGATGGTTTTCATTTTAAAATGCAGTTTTAAAGTGAAAACATATTTGAGTGGATGTAGCCAGAGCTGCTTGTTTGTCCATGAGGTGAATTTTATGGTGCATCCTTATTTTAATTGGTAGTTGTAGTCTTTAGTGCATTTAAAAATTATTCCTAGACGCTGGCCAACATATTGGTACATGGAAGATGTGCCTCTAATGCATTTAAGTCTATTGAGACAGGAGGTCTGTATTTGTGGCCTGTGCTGCAAGACTGTTTAACCTCTGTAGCACCAGTGCAGCCCTGTACTAGCCACGAGAGCCTGTGCTAATCTGGTTTCACAGTATCAGATTTTTAGAAAACCCATGAAAGAAAAGGCACTCAAACTAAGCAGCTGATGAAATACAGTAAATATGGATATTTGCTATAATTTGAGCAAGAGTATACTGTTTTATGTTGATTAATAGAGCAAGATAAGTGATTAACAGGAAGACATACATGATGAGACATGACATGAGGCAGGACAAAGAACAACAAATAAACAAATTAAAGGATAGAAATACAGATAAGGTGTATTAATAATAATAATGATGATAATTGATAATTATGCTCATTGTAATATTTATAAATGATGTAATAATCATCATCCTCATCATCACCATCATCATCAGAAATTTATTAATAATAGTCTGTAATAATCCTAATAATTATTTATTATTGGTATTATTGGAACACTTCTAGATTAATAGGAAAGTTTGAGAGTTTCTGAGTGAAATACTGTAGTTTCTCTGGGTGTTGATGATGGGGGAATGAGGACAAGTGGAGAGAAAGACAGAGGAAGAAAATATGCTTTGAAGCTAGTAATGTGTATCTTGACAGAAAACATTTACCATTCTTCTCTCATTTGCCCACTCATACTCATCTCTCTCTTTCAAACACTCGTTCTCTCCTGTAAGGCCATTTGTAGATTGATACTGAACAGTGAGCTGCACATATATTAATCTGAAAGGTAAAATTAACGTGACGTTTCCTCCACTTCCCAAGCTTTTATGACTGGCCCTTCAGTGTCCTTTTGAGGTGCTATTTGTTTTAAATAATCAATAGCAATTAAAATGAGTTAATCTCTGGAATAAAATGAAGCAACAGTTAACACATTGCTTTAGAAATATGATCTACAGACAGTATGGCCTCTGTGCAGATTGGCAGATAACAGTTTGAAATGAAAGCCAGCTTTCAGAGTCAAAAAGTCTCTCCTCAAGACATTACAGACGCTCTGTAAATATTATTTACAAGCAAATCACAACAGCATTCTAAGTTTTAAAGTTTGTGTTGTCCACTGCTTGTTCTTAATGTGAGATTTAACACCTAAACAATTTCTGGCACAGTTTGTTGAACCTTATCTTTGTTGTAGTCTCTCATTTTCCCCCCTTCCTATGGGATTACAGTGCTGTCCGGCAGTATTAAATTAAATGTCGATAGGTAGCAGAAGAGGACGGGAGGAAATTGACATTGAGCTTTCAGAAATCCTCCCTTGAGCTGTTCTGTTTGGTGACAATATTGGATGAAAGTTTGAAGGGTTCACACTCACACAAGAGCTGTGTCACCTAAACTGTGTACACACAACTGTGCACATGTGCATGCACAATGATTACCATAATACAACAACAGACTGACAGACTGAGTGAGACACAGTTGGGCCAGCAGGTGGTGGGAAGAGAGACAGCACAAACTCTGAGGGAGGGAAGGGCAGCCAATGTTTGACTTTCAAACTGCTCGAAGGACGCCGAAACAAGCTGATGAAAAGTTGCTCACAAGCTCAAACACAAACAGATCGACACTCTTCAAGGATAAGTATTCCCATTAGAGTGATTTTGGGGCAGTAATTGCTTTCCTTTTTGATCCAACACCAAGTAAGAAGATTGAAATCTTTTTGATTTTTTCTGCCATAAAATCCTTTGAGTAAATAAACTGCTGAAGAGAAATCTTCTTTAAATCTTTCCAGTATGTTTATTGGATTTATATACCTAACAGAATAACTGGCCTATCAGTTGGCATTAAGAAGACATAGCTTATTATTGAATATCACATTAATTTAAGTATGTATTACACTGACTTAATAAATCATGATTTATTATATATTTTGGGTCTTCCGGGCCAAACTGGATGTGGTGTATTGGCTTGCTGCCTGGTTTGGGGCTGCTCTTGTCAGCTGAGATATCATCGCTGATGGATGGTGCTGCTAGTTTTTCAGGGGCTTGTGATGTTGTGTTATAGAAAATAAGAGTTTCTCTGGCTCGCCTAGGGCTCATCACTCCCTGCACTTCTGTTTCATGCATTTCCAGGTTCATTTTGTGTGCTGCAAAATGCTGACTGTAAGACTAGCTAACAAGCCCAAGCTGGAGTCTGGCAATCGACGACTTTGCATTAAAGACTTGATGAAATGAAAATACAGGTAGTGAATTTGATGCAGTATTTTGGGGAAAACATCACCTGCCTGGATTTATAATTGGCTGGGGTTAATACAAGGACAGAATAGTAACACACCACTATGCATCCTCTGCTTTTACTGTCGTTCAAATCGAAAAAGCATATTAAAATGTGCAACTCAGCTGTCTATATTGACAATACACAGAAAAATATATTTGATTTGTACATGAACATACTGTAAATAAGATAAAAAGTGATGGTATATCTATGGAAACGTTTCGTGTGTCTGTTCGTAGAGTGGTTTCTAACCTCTGTCGTCTTGTCTTTTTCTGCCATGTGTTCTTTCTGTGCTCTGACAAAAGATAAGAGCAAAATGCATTATTGGACAACTGGATGATTTCTGATTTGATTTCACTTCCTGGAACAATGGGTTAGGCAGATCAAAACAGCCTGGGAGAGACAAGGAATTAATCTCTCACTCCCTGTCCTTATTTCACTCCCTTCTTCCCAAACTCCTTTTATTTCTCCCTTTGTCGCTCTTCGCTCCTTCAGTATGAACAACTTTGTGGCTGGGTGGTGGGGCTGGCTTGTCACATGTAGTATCTGTGTGATGAATGCCTTGATGTTGTAGGATTCGCAGATGTTCGGTTTTATTCCACTCATCATTCAAGTTAAATGTTCTGAAAAGTAAAACAAAAAGCTTCCCTTTCTTGTCTCAGCGGGCTTCCACTGCCGATGTGCTATGTAAACATAGCCTGTAAATAGTGTATTATTAGTCTCTTTTATCATATTTTGTAATGAGCTGTCTTATTATTATTTTTAATCTTTTGGGGAACTCAAAAGAAAATGACATGATTGAGTAGCTAGTATTCCTCTAAATAAGCCCCATGGCATAGAGGTTAGCTGATTTTCTTCTTGCTTGAATCAAAGGATAAATAAATTATTTCCTCATTACGGTACATCCTCATCCTTGCTACATGACAGCATGTTTCTATTCTTGCTCAAGAGGTGATGGTGAAGAACCCTTGTGTTTCCAACTTGCTGTTATACCTACATGTCTTAATTTGTGTGTGTGTGTGAGAGAGAGAACATCTGTGAGCGACACTCTGTGCCCTTCTTAAAATGCTTCATTGGAATTATGAAAGATGGAAATTGAAAGATCTGTCTGTTTGTATGTGAAAGTGGACGTAGTTGTCCTGACACTCACTCTCAGCTAGCACTGTATTTTGTTGATGCACTGCTGTAGTCTTATTCACACACATCATGATGATGAAGGATCTAAAGAATTCCACTTAGTCCTTCTGTAGATGCATTTGTACTCTGTGACTGCTTTATAATTCTATTTAATTCAGTACAAATGTGTACTTGCACAACTTTAGTGGATACAGTATTTGGTTTAAATACGAATGTCAGAATTTAACAATGTTATTTCAGTTTGATTGCTGTTGAGATTGCATTACGTAATTCTTTACTGCCTCTAATATCACGTTGTTTTTCTCTTCAAATAAATCTCTTTTTCATAACAAAAAGGTTGGTTTCTGGCAGTATGCATAAACGAGCCAGAGCAGTACAACAGTAGAGAGTAGAAGTCTTATGCTCTGCCTCTTAGTTCACAACTTTCACTTCTTTCTCTGAGCTGATCTTATTGATTGAGAGATAATCACTGTGTCAATACAATTTTGAGCTGAATTGATTTATGTGTTCCACATGGCTTTGAACTATTACCGTAAAAAAGAATGACAAACCTAACAATACCGAAGTCTCTGCATCTTTTTCCAGACTATATGAAAGTAGCTGCTGACACACTTTCTTCTTCATCCTTGAAAACGTGTCTGACAGAATCTGCACTGTGTGAAGAAAAGAGCAGATTCCATCTCTCCCAATGAAAAGAATGAGAATTGAATGGTATTTTTTGTAAAGAAAGAAAAAAAGAAAGAAAGAAAGTCTGTTTTTTTACCAAATGTGTGTCGATAGCTCTTTACCAAATAAAGTGTAACGTGTGAGTGGCATCATACCCTTAACTCAGAGGTTTAAAAGTCCAGGTAATGGCAGCGTGTAAAAATATAGATTTTATTTAATGATTATTCAAGTTGCCAATGTTTTGCAACATGCTATAAATGTAGACTAAGATGTCAGCTTTCTTTCTTTCACAACTACAGTTCCTTAGCTTTGCACTCTAATGGCTGTGGAACAGTAGCTACTTGCATTGGTTCACTTGTTAGTCAGTGTCCATAGTGAATAACATACTGTATGTAATTCTTGATGTTGGCAGTCATCTAATAACTTCATTTAAATTTGTAGGGTCCACCGTAATAACGTTTTTCTGTCACTGTATGTAACTCTCCTTAGTTGTTAGATCCAGTTATTTAATGAAATCCATTTATTCTTTTTGGCTGAAAATGGGGTTACACATCAGACTCTTTCACTGTTTCAAGTTCTCAGACAGTCTGTCTTGGAAAAGTGAATTTGATCCTTTGATTCTACCCAGGTGTATGAGTCATCCAGATAAAATCCCTCCACCTCTGCCTCTAGGACAATCCACACATCCTTTCAGCCCAGATTTAATGTTTCAAATGCCAGGATTGTCTAATTGAGACCCTTCCAGAAGAGAAAGGTTGTGGAGAGAGAGAGGAAGATGAATAACACAATCTGCAAGAGTGTAAAGCAGAGCCATTGATCATTTTAGACAGTTTACAGAAACACCAGTCGCCTTATGCATGAATAAACAATCTTCAATGAAAAATACAACATTTACAGAGATAATACAATTACCTGTCTTGAGATATGGTTAGAGCTTCTCCTGTTTTGAATGATTGCAGATTATCTCATGTTGACTCGCTTTCTTTGTTTTTGCTTTATTTTGTTTCCACTCTATCACCTCTCTTCCTGTCACACACACACACACACACACACACACACACACACACACACACACACACACACACACACAGTCGTGTTTCCATCGTTTTTGGGGAGATTACGTAGACTTACACAGACTTAATCATACTTCTTACCCTCACCTTAACCCAAGTCTTCGCTCTAAAAGTTTGTGGTTGACATTATGAGGACTTGCTTCCCATTCCTGCAAAGTCTTTTAAAATACTCACAGTTTCAAAGACACCTTTTACTGTCGCAACTCAGTAACTGTAACTTACAGTAGTCTTCAAAAAATCCTTTTGCACCTTTGCCTTTGCTGTTCAAGAAAATAATCTTTCAGTAACTTCGGTATTCAGTGTTTCTCAACATCTCTGCAAGTGATCAGAGGGGATTCTTAGGAGAGCGTGACTATGGATTGCAACCTCAAGAGCAAATCTTAAGGTTGCAATCCATAGTCACATGGTCGTGTTAGCCATGATTCGCAGAGAACCTTGGCTGGACTTAAGTGGTATTATAGACTTAAGACAAGACTGTCCCCGGAAGCCCTGGAGGAGTATCTGACAATGTGTCAACATTACCTGACAGTACAGCCTCACCTCTCCTCTCTTTTCCTCTGTCCTTATGTCTTTATCTATAGTGATAATTAGGGATGCACCGATCCGATATTGGTATTGGTATCGGTCCCGATATTGAAGAAAATTCTAGATTGGGTATCGGTGACAATGGACCCGATACATAGGGGCCGATCTATTCAGTCTAACGCTATGCTAGAGGCGCTGTGAGGGGCGTCATGCACAAGCAACACACAGTGCTGAAGCGCACATAATGTGGACTGCATTGTTTTCAAAATAGAGCGAGCGAAAGGATCGGCTATCTGGAACTTTTTCAAACTGTCTCAGCCTACAAACCCGACGGCTACTTGCAATACCTGCGCAGTAAATGTTCCGAGGGGCGGTGGTAAAACGTCAAGTTATAACACGACCAACTTGATCAAGCACCTACAGAGATTTCACGCCAGGGAGCACGCTGAGTTCATTGAACTGAATAAACAAAAAGGAGGCGATATGACACAGTTGACTTTGAAGGAGATGAAGGAAAGAGGTGGAAAATTTCCACGTAATAGTGTGCAGGCAACAAAAATCATGGAGAGGATGTCCCGTGTCACTTTTAAGTTTAACTGCACACTGGCTGGATGAGAGTTACGTGCCACACAGTGCAATGCTCAATGCTACAAACTTCCATGGGTCACACACCAGCGATGCGATCGCAGCCACCCTAAAGGACATGTATGACGCATGTTGAGTAAAGTCCACGTGATTCTGAGGGACAGCGCCAGCAACATGCAAAAGGCAATGGACAGCATGAGAGTGCGTAGTTTAGGCTGCGTTGCACATACAATGCAGCTGGTTGTCAACCAGGGACTTCTATCACAGCGCACTGTGAGTGATGACAGATCTAGTTACACTTGTTATATTTTTTTTTACATGGTGTTTGACCAAGCTAGAGAAGTTATTGGTTTAATATTGTTGTACTGGCGCATAGTTATTAAATAAATAACTCAGTACATTTATATCTGTTTGTTAAAAAAAAACAAAAACAGGAAAGAAATGTTTAAGTCAAGTCACTATGATCCCGGTCTTTTCCACACAATGAGACATACCATTTGTTAGGTAATTCAGCGCTGTTTTTCTGGATTGGTATCGGATCGGTATCGGCTGATTACTAAACATCAGATATTGGTATCGGAGGTGAAAAAAGTGGATTGCCGCGTCCCTAGTAATAATACTGTCGGCCACACATGGGGAAAATGGTTCATCAAATAGAAAGCAGGGTGCACACCAGTATTAAAATAATACTGTTGTCAAGAAGTTTCAGAGTGGCAACACGCAAACATGTGGCGTGACAAATATGTTGCCACACTTAATGTTCCTGTACTGTAGATGAAACATCAGCCTTGTTGTGTTTCTTCTCCCGTCATATCATGCACACTGAGCACCAGAATACTAAAGGGACAGGTAAAGCACATTTCAAGGAATACACATAGTCACACATAGACTGACAGTCGCAATCATATTTTTAAAATTAATTAATTATTAAATAATTCATTTCATGTCGTTAATTTTGCTGTTAAGCAAGTGGCATATCCTTCCTGCCAACATCGTTAGGAGTCAACACAGGAGCTGTGGTTGTGGTTTTAAGGAGTAGCTAACGTTTTTACAATAATTTGAAGAAGAAATACACATATTTGTTCTTTCTGTAATTCAACTTGGTACAACACGTCTTGTTGGCTTGATCTCACGCATGTCAGTAGTTTCCACTGATGTAGTCATTCTTCGGTCCTCCTTCACAGCTCGACATGGTGAAATGCACAGTTTCATCACTGATTTAGGGGTGTTTACATCTGTATCAAATAATCATGTAGGAGTTGTAACCATTATTATGTATAAATCACCCCGTTTATGCCTTTATTAGACATCGCAAGCTGAGAGATAACATGTGATAAGGGACAGAGAGAGATGCACCAAAGGTCGGACCGAAACAGCATATAATGTTTCATTGTTGGCATTTTAACTGGTAAACCATGTGGACAACACATTTATTCTTTTAAGCTTGATGATTGTCTGCTTTATTGGTATTGACACCTCTGCTCTGTCAACAACCTTTAATTTGCCTTCATGCTTCACTTTCATGCTTTCTCTCACAAAAATAATGAGACAATCCCTGGTGCTGCTCCACTGACACCAAGTAATAGATAGATGAATGTTTATTTGAACTTCCCCACCAAAATCAGATCTTTCCTCCAAAAATAGGCCTGCATGCCTCCGAACTAATGATGTCTATCTGATTTTCATTTAAAAAAGGATTTTTATCCACTTTAGTACCATTGAGCTAAAGGATATATTTTCCAGTGATTCTTTCAGAGTATGTACAGGAACTTTACTGATGAGAGGCAAAGGAAGCTCTTTGCTTTTTTCAAAATATAGATAACAGCTACAAATATTCACTGGCTAAACTGGGGCACACAGAAAAAGCATGGAGTATTTCATTGGCTGTACTCTTTCCCTTTAACTTACTTTTAAACCTTCCTCTGTAAATCCAGGTTCATTAAAACCCTGCTACTCTTCTTATGTTATAAACCAGTATCATAAATCTGTGACTTGGCCGGGTATTGAAGAGGTGGGTTGAACATGTTTTGCAACTGCATGGAGTCATTGCTCATTAGAGTGTTAAGTTTCTGTCTTCATTAAATTTTAAATTATTTTCCCCCAGAAACCGGTGCTCCATTTTTACTTTTCACTGAGCTCTGCATCTTAGACTGCTCACACCTTCACTATCTAGGACAGTGCACCCCCTGGCCATGGAGTTAATGTACGTGCATGTAACAAGGAAACAAAAGCTCAAATGCATGCACACAACCCCACACGCACGCCCACAGCTACCTGTTTGTCCCATATATTTTGGTGTCCCTCACTGCTCTGTCTAGCCCCTAACCCTTACTTTGACAAAAATATACAGTACTGTAATTGTAACCTTAATCCTAAAACCATGTCTTAAAGAAGCTTTTGAAGAAATGAGGGCCAGAGGAAACTTCTTGGACTAGTATCTGATTTCCCCCGGGTGGGCTGTTGCATCATGATCCTTATGCAAGATTCACGATATTTTTTGGTTGAAAGCTGCATTTGAACTATATTTTGTTCATGCTAGAGAGGCTGTCTGAATCCAGTCCAAATCTTCCTGCCATAACAGATCAATGAGCCAATAGACAAGGAAGGACACTATACAAATATTAAAGGAAACCATCTGGAAATAAACACTTGCAAAAATTAAAACAAAAGATGTTGTGGGTGATAAGGAGTGGGAGAGATGTGATGTAATGTGACACAAAACATAAAAACCCAATACACATAATATACGTCACCCACCTGGGGAAGGTTGGCCGCTGCAGCATCCTTAGAACCTCTCCTCGCTGTGGAATTGCACTCTAATGCCTCACCTTGGTGTCAGGCCCGCTCATTTTCCAAAACTACCCTCACTCTCAAGGCCTGAAACTCAAACTGGTCCTCACAAACATAGACATATAAGAACACATGCACAGATAGACAACCTGCAGTGTCAGCTGTGCTGCTGGTTGTGCCAGCCAGACATGGCCAACCCCTCTGTCTGGCTGTGTGTCCAGGAATAGCTGTGTGTGTGTGCGCGCCTGTGTGTGTCTCTTTATAAATGTGTATGTGCATTGTCCTAGTAGAAACAGATTGTGCTCCTATCCAGGAATAGATCACTGCTGGATGCAGGAGCTTTATCATCTGTAGGATGTTTACTCAGAGTCGCCCATACACTCCATTAGTCTACCAGAACCCCCAATACATCACACTGGACTACAACACACAGGGTAGTCCAATAAAAATGAATGCAGTGTAGCATGTATGACACACCAATATTTTAATCCCAGGCTTAGGCTGTGTGATATATTCCTGCATGCACTGTACTGTATCTAGATAGCATTATCCTCTTATGATGTAGTCCCTGTAATACTGAGCTATTTTGCCAATTTCAACCATAGTCATAGAATAACATGCTCATATGCCCATGTGCAGGTGAGTTGAAAACCAGAATGTGCCTTTGGTTTGTTCTTTACTGGAGTGGTAATCAGGAGGATGGGGAGAAATCCAGATGGGCCAGTATTGTTTTCAA
The DNA here is from genome assembly GCF_039877785.1 of Chaetodon trifascialis. NCBI lineage: Eukaryota > Metazoa > Chordata > Actinopteri > Chaetodontiformes > Chaetodontidae > Chaetodon > Chaetodon trifascialis. The sequence goes on from NC_092066.1 coordinate 16,138,398, forward strand.
CTAATAGCACTGTGCCGTGTTGCTTTCTGACCAAAGGGACAGTGCATTCATAGGCATTCATATTGTACTTTCTTGTTGCAACCAAGTCTACACTTAGGGAGGTAATGTATAGTATATATATAGTAATGTATAGTAAATTAGTATTTACAAGACTTGCAATGAATACAATTTGCATGTTAAAATGAACATTGTTTGTCTTGCAGCAGACAACCAATTTTTTACTTAACTCAGAAGTGAAGACTCCTCGGGTGAAAATTTTGTTAGCCACGGAGCAGGGCATGAAGCGCAGTCAAGTGTGCTGAGGAAGTGGGGCTGCACTTTTGGAAACTGCACGGCTGCTGGCAAGTGGTGCATGCTAAATGCACATGGACACAGGGTGGAATTTGAAAGAAAACTGAAAAGTATCTCACATGACCAGTGAGTGTGTGAGGGACAGTGCACAACAGTGCCAATCTTGACATCAGAGGAGCAGTGTGCAACTAGATTTAAAGTGACACCCCCCCCTTATGCCGTGCTCCTCCTCCCACACTGAGAGACACCAAAATGCCAAACAGGTGCAGGTTGGTGGAAAAAAGCTGGCAAAGTTGCAGTTGCAGTGCACCTGCATGATGTCCACTTAGGGAGGTAATTTTTGAGAAAATGAGAAAGAGTGTATGGATACAGGGTTACAGTGTTGGGAAAGTTCACTTTCTACATGAACTGAATTCAAAGTTCAGTTCACAAATTTTAAAATGAACTAGTTCATTTCACAGTTCATAATTCAAAATTTTGAACTAAGTTCACCGTTCCAAAAATGAACTAGTTCATAATTCTTTTTTTTCCATATGTTGCTGCGAGCTATTATTTTTTCAAAATTATTGCCACAGCCCAGATAGAACCACAGACAGCAATTGTTTTATCAGTTTTAACACTGAGAGTATGCATCAGATTTCATCTTCATATCCAATTTTGAATCCTTATCCAACCAGGGTTTACATTAGCATTGAGGTGACAGCATTTCCCCATTTTTGCTTTAACGCTTTGTTGCTGTCCATTCAGTCCACACTAGTAGCAGCTGCAGCTTTCACCCCATGTGACTGAAGTGCAGATTTTCTTTTTGAAAGCCGGAGGGCAAAGTTTGCACAGAAATGTAAGATTTTTCCCATCCTCACCGACCTTGTCATAAAACTAGTTAAAATGATCATACGACGCCTCCTTGCTCTTTGTCGCCTCCATGCTGCTTTTTGTATTGATGACGCATGTGACGCTGCGACACTGGTGGCTGGTGTTGCCAGATTGGGTATTTTTTCCGCTACATATCAAGGCCTGTTTATAGTGTGTTTTAGCCAGGTTTTCGCCTGGAAGGCTCTATAGAAATCTGGTACCCTATTGAACGAAAAACTGAGAGAGCGTGCCGTTCACAGACACCAGAATGAACAAGTTCACAGTAACTTTCATCAGGCAGTAATACAGTACGTTCAGTTCATGTTCATCCAAAATAAAACGAGTTCATGAACTATCATTCAGTGAACGCGTTCAGGCACCACACTGCAGGGTTACATTGATCAGTGGTTTCACTTCACCTGCACCTTCACGCGCTTTTATTTATTGTAATTGGTTGCTTTTGTGGGCTGCACAGCTGTGTTCATAACATACAGGATTCTTAAGATTCAGTGCATTACCAAATCTCACACACTGCCAACAGTTTGGTTTGATTGAACCCGATTTCTGTAGTTCCAAGATTGACAAAACTTCAAATGACATCTGTTCAACATGTGGTACTGGTAGTGTCTGGAAACTGAACAGAACACAGAAGTATGTCAGAACGGCTGAACAGCAGTCTGTACATGTATTTGAATGAAAATAAACAACTTAATATAATATTAATCGACTTTATTCAAACTCAACCTCACTCTACACAACTTTTGACAAATAACATCAGTTGGCTGTTCAGAGTACACATGGTAGATATTTATGCATGGAATGTCCAAATATTTTTTTGCATTCTGCTGTTAGATCACATCTTATGGAGTGTCCAGTGCCATACTGATAGTGACAATACATTTTGTAAAGCAATCAAACAAACAAAAACCTTGAGATGGCTGTTAAATTCTTTCTGCCCTCAGGAATACAGGTAGAATCACAAGCAAACACACACTAATACTGTTTCAGAAAAATGACACATTATTTCCTCACCCTGTCTCTCCAGTGTATTTTATCTACAACACTGTCACATTCTGTTAAATGTTGCCCTGACAATAGCAGGTATGCTGTGTGACATGACGACTGAGTCGGGCAGCGGTGCAGGGATGATAAAGACTATCAGCATGGATCCAGACAGGATGTTTACAAATGTAGAAAGCAGTGTGGTTAGTCATGTGTGGTGTCTGTGTAAGCCTTTGTTTGCTCTCACTGTGCATGCCTGCACATACATATAAGAATGGCTGGAAAAAAATGGCAAGTGCGAGCATGTGCACATCAGCCTGTGTCATGTTTCTTGGTTTACTCTGTGTGTGTGTGTGTGTGTGTGTGTGTGTGTGTGTGTGTGTGTGTGTGTGTGTGTGTGTGTGTGTGTGTTAAGGTTAATGATACAAACGTGCGTGTGTTCCTTGATGTCAGTCATGTCCTACTTACAATATGAATATTTAAACATGTCTTTGTATATATACATATAAAGCATGTAATAGTCAGTGTTATATATTGGTATATATTGTCTGGCCTTGCTACTGAAGACACATCTGTAGATCAGACTGGGGGGCAGAGACCACATGTACATGTACATGGGGGGTTGTTCCCTCTGTCAGTGTAGCAGTGTTGCTTGAGTCCAGTTAAATGAGTATTTCACAGAGACTGCCAATTTCATTTGAACAATATTGTACTGAAAACACATCTTGTTATTGTGAAATGACAAATGAAGAAAGGTTCTCTCACGTAATTTCAAGTACTTTTCATAAATTTAACCAACGTCTTTCTTTCAAGTTGAAAGCCTTGAAAAAAGTGCCACTTAGCTTAATATAGCATATGAAAGTTCATCTCAAATGTTAAATAACAAGCGAACAAGCCAGAGCATTTTATTCGTCTCAGCCTGTGAAGGAGTTTTTAATCGTCCAGTGTATCCAAAAATCTAAATATTTGGAGATACATGGTTTTCCTTGGACAGCAAGGGTGCACATGTTTTTGCGATTAAAGGGCACACGCACACTCACACACACCCACTGCACTTGCAACCAGCATTGGCCACAATTAGCCCCTCAGGCAACAATAGACTAGAATTTGATATGGCAACTTTAAAGATAATGTCTTGCAACATTAGCCTTTTTAAGTAACTTCACTGCATGAAAGAAGAGCTGCAAAGGCAGGTAGAGAGATACAGCACTAAAATCATGATGCTTCAATGAAAACTGTGCAGCTGGAGTTCAATAACATTTCTCTTTAACTTTTCTCCAGTTTTTAACCCAACAGGGAATTGGAGAAACTCACTCAACTGCTTTGCAGCATAAGATTAATTAAACCTTATCTTGAAACGGTGCCCTAAATTCTTGCTACTATTACAACCACTACTGCTACTACTACTACTACTACTACTACTACTACTACTGCTACTGCACACCTGCTACTGAATTACTCAATCTACTATATGATAATGGTGAGAAAAAAGAACATCAAGGCATATTCATTAACCCTGTTATACCACTTGTAAATTCTGGAAAAAGCTTGATGCTTCATTTTTATTTTTACTGCCCTTCATTGCACTGACAGCCCAAGCAGATTGCTTGAGATATTAAGTTTTATAGATGTTAGTATGTATTGAAAAAATTTGGTTTCATCGTACCATCCATTTATCCACATTGACAGCCGTTGGTGATGCAAGTCCAGCTGGTCAGTGGTCAGAGTGCTCTTTATGTCGTATATAGACGAGGTTTCCACTATAAAATGCTGACCCATTCAGCTATTTCATGCCCCTCCCCCCCAATGATCTTGGAAGGTGTTCATAGGAGCAACAGCTCTTCTAGGGTCTGCCAAGGCAAGTTGGTCTCAGGACGGGGCCAGAGTAACAGCAACTTCAAGCCCCCTAAATAGCTGCAATAGCTTTGGAATGAATCAACCTCATCTTGACTATGGAGGAAGGGTCCTCTGCTGGAGCCTGACTCAGAAGGAGAGCTTGAATGAGTATGAGTGCCTGGGACTGTACCGCAGCCCAAGTAGCAGTGTGGAGCTGCTGCCATATGGGCACACCACCTGCAAGGCAAGGTACTGGGGTCTGGTGCATTGCCATCAGATAGCAGAGAAGCCATGTCTGCTGACCCGTATTTCTGGTTGACCACAAACAGACACATCATGCTGAAAATTTCTGCTTGAGATGCAGACGCTCACTACTGCCAACACTGATGACTTGAATTAATGTAGACTGTGGGTCATAAAGTCATACAACTGAGGATACGCTGGTCTGAAGATGTATAGTGACATAAAAAGGGGGGAGGTGAATATTGTTTCCATTTTTATATGCAGCTATACAAGAATCCACCCGCTTATCTGCACCCACGAACTCCCCATTATGTTTGAAATGGAGAGTTTGGGGTGGTTTATCCTCTTTTGATCTTGCATCATTGCTTTCTCCCCAGGGCCGCTAAAGTCAGTGAGGGACACTGGCCGCCTTAGTGCATCACTAAGCTGCTGCCTGAACTCTGCTGAAGCGTGACTTACTGCCGGCTACAAAATTTTAAAGTGACTTTAAACTGTTGATGCGATGCAAGAAAGCATGAGTGCAATAATCTTTTTGACAAACACCACATTTGAAATACTTTGATTGTATGAGGTATTTAACTTTAGGGGGTCCTGCTTAAATCAGGATTCCTTTCTGAAGTTAAATGAACCAATGAAATTCATGTAGAGTTAAAGGTGAGACCTAAAACAAAAAACATGATGGAAAAAATAATATTCTCTTTTATGTATGTATGGTTCCCTGCTTGTTGACATTTTTTGGTAAGATGACACAATTTCCTAATTAAACCTTGATGAAATCATACAGAGCTTCAGTGTCGGTCTGCAGATTAAATATAACAGATCAAAAACAAACATACACATCTGCTTAATCACGTCTGCCCATTTAAATGTCACTGAGATGAAAGGAAAGAGTTTGATGAAGTAAAATATTGTGAGTGACTTAAAAGACCGTTTTTGTTCTTGGAGATATGACTCAGACTGGCCAAAACAAATTTAGACATAGAGATGAAGGAGCACCACATATCCAACATCTGTCCTTATTACCCAGTGTGGACAATCTGGGAGAACCATGTGAGCTGGTGATAAGACTGTACATGAATTTTCCATCCAGCCATGCGGCAGAGCTGCTCACAGTTACACACCAAATCACATCCGTGAAAAAAACCCCACAAAATGCACTGTAAAAAATTCACAAGAAACAGGCCGGGGGAAGCTGAAAGCTTGAAGAAATGGATGAAATTAACAGTTTGGTGGAGAGATGATACACATATATTATTGCGCAAACCATTGCTCACAGATGTGAGGAATGCAGCCATCACAGTGGATACTGTAAAGAACAGGCAATTGGATTGAATTCTGTTTTCGTGAATGCACCAATGTGACTGTCAACGACAGCCGTGGCCAGAAGCATTATGTTTTCAGATGGTCTGTCTGTACATCCATCTATGCTGTTCTTGTGAATGAATTCTTTCACAACACGTTTTAATGAAAAACATCCAACAAAAGCACTGAAATTAACGGAGATATGGAAACACAGAGACCTGTCACTGATGTTGAATTGAAGAAAAGATGGAGGTAATGAGACAGAGATTCCAAACAGGATGCTGTCACTCACTTCATGGTTATGAATCTCATTGTCATTGTGCAGGAGTCCAAACAGGTGCAGTCTGACATATAAAGCAATTTTTATGTCTCTGCGCTGGTGACAGCTGTGGCCAGAGGCATTATGTATTTGGGTGGTTCATCTGTCCCATTCTCATGGACACGGTATCTCAGGAAGACCTTGAGGGAATTTCTTCAGATTTGACACAAATGTTAACTTGAACTCAAAGATGAACTGATTACTGATGGATTTTGGTGGTCAAAGGTCACTGTGATCACACAAAACACATTTTAGGCCATAACTCAAGAATTCATATGCTAGTTATGACACAATGTCACTCGTATGTCTCACAGGATAAAATGATGAAGTGGTGACATTTTATATCCAAAAGGCCAAAGGTCACCTTCACTGTAACATCATAATGTTTGCAAAACACTTTTCTGGCCGTTATTCAACACCATAACTCAGGAACAGAAGTGAGATTGTGACCTTGTTTCACATTTGGTCAGATCAGTGACTCTAATCTTGGGTGTCCTCCTTCAAACTGTGCTGACTGTGTAGATCTTCTGTGCTGCTGAGTTGAAGATGTGCGTGAAGCATCCACGTTTTACAGTTTGTAGCTTCTTTGCAGCAACATCCATATTTGAAGCATTATAGTCTCCACAGGCTCATTGGATCTGCTGATATTGAGCTTCAGGTGAATGTTTGCACCATGTGATGAAGCTCTATCAGTCCTCTGTCCTCCTCTGTAAAAACAGTCTCTAAGTGAAGACAGCATGTTTCTCACTGGAAAATATTCACTGGAATCATACATGTCAATAATTTGTGATGACTACCATTTCTCCAGAAGATATGCTTAATATCTTTTATGGGCAGACTGTAATTTGTCTGGTGGAGACATACAACCATGAGGTGGTAATTCTAGTTTGTACACAATCTAAAGAGCATAACTTGACATTGTAATCAGATATTCAGCGCCAACAATGTTTAAAAAGCAAACACCGAAAGCTTTCACCAAGACTCTTTTAAATTGATTTCAAATTCTTCACTGAATGAAGGAGCCAGTGGCGAGCTGCCAGAGTGTAAGGGGATTTTAATTTGCTTTTATCAGTGAAAAGTGGGGGAATGTTTCTGTTCTACTCAGCAGAGTGAAATACCAGCTACACAATCTGTTCCTTTCAAGTTCCGTTGGTTCACGTGTCGGTTGCGGTTGTTGACATGTGTTTTAGTGTGTGTGCACTCATGTTTGTGTATTTGTGTGGTTTCTCCTCTCTGTTTGAGGAGACCAGCAACAGTGACAGTTATAATAAAGAGAAATGATTCAGAGTTAGAAGTTTATTTGAATGTTTTAATCGTATGTTTATTTAACAGGGGAAATACAGAAAAGCATTATTACCTAGGAGGAAATAGTGCAGCAGATGTAAATAGGATGATGTCTAGCTCGAGCTCAATTGTAGCCTCTGTCTCCTCTTTAGCCTTTTTTATGCAAATACTCAACAAACAAGTGTATAAAACAGATACACGATAAAAACTGCAGACTTCATGCATGTGTCTAGATCTGAGCCTGTGTTAGTGCAGTATGCACTGGACATGTGTATGCATTCACATGTAGATGTGACAATGTGTGGGTGACTGTAAGTCTGTAGGCCTGCTGTACATCTACTGTATTTGGCAAGTGGATCCAGTCAAAACTCATTCAGTGTTCAGCGGAAAGTGGAAATAGGCAACCTTTGGACCCCCTCTAGCATTTCCAAGTGGTATTATTGTAGATCACTTTCCTCAGAGCCCAACAACAACCAAAAGCACATGGCACACTGCATTTGTTTCCAAATGTCTGTGAAGAAATGATCAACACCACTTTGGAAATCAGAGAGAAGAAAGAAGAATGTGCACTGAAGAGTTAGTGAAGTGAAATTATTATAATTTTATATGGAGTAATACCATGGTTTAAATATTGCTTCGTACAAACAAACAGCTATAGCAGGAGTTGCTGTTGGGGTGGGGGAGGAGAAGAAAACATTTGGAGAAAAAGCGCAAGTTCATTCTTTCATCTGATCTATAATGGAGACATGAAAGCACAAAGAAACTGTGCCAGCCTGACTAGATCGCCAGTCATTTTTCCTGGAGATTGTAACCTGTGGCACAGTGAAGGCGAGGCTCATGTAAAAGGAACCAATCGTAACGCAGATGGTATCATTATTTTGTAGCCATTATATTGTGCAATCAGCATTTACTGCATAATGATACGTGAAAGCAATTAACTTGTCTACTGCTGGTTTAATCCATAGTTTTACCTTTGTTGTAAAAACCTTAAAGTCTTATTGCATCTTTCATTCAGGTGGTGAGGTGTATATAGTTGCATGCCATTTTTCTGAAAAGGTGCTTAACTAAAAGTGGTTCTGTGCTTTGTAACGCTTCAGTAACCACTTGTTACTCTTCATGTCGTGACTCCTTTGCTGTTAGATGTTTTGGATCGGTTGGCAGGTTGAATCAGGTTCAATTTATGCACTTACACTAAATATGTTCAAATGAATGAGAATTCTCTGAAATTGTGAACATTTGAGAATTAAGTTGTTTAAAAAAACACAGAGAGAATTCTGATACATTGTGGAGCACATTTATGTCTTCTCTAGTGCATTTTCTTAATTACCTTAGGAAATAAAGGAAAGGCAGATATTTTCAGTACTTGTTGTGATTTAGTATCTGGCCATGGATATGAAAAGCTTCTTTTTAGGAGTCTGGCCTTTCATGTAAGTCTGTACTCAAAAGCATATTAGTGTAAAATGGACTCAACCTTTGCATGTATTTGTGTGAATGCATGGAAATAGAACAATGATGTTTGCAAGTACCTGTTTGTTGTCACAAGGTAGGCATGGCGTTGACTCCCCAGTCAAGCCATATCATCACCATGTTGTAAACTCAGTGGACTACACTTTACCAAGTACTGCTATTACTACTACTATTCTCTGCAAAGTGTAGGTAGTACATGTGCATAGATAGTTCAAAGAGGTCTTTCCATATAGGACTAGGACTGACTAAATTTATGTTGCTTGCACATGAAAGAACCAGTCTTATCCTTCGGAGGCCTTTCAATTGTACACACAATGAACACTGGTCAGCAGAGGAGATAGAACTGTCATCAGTAATTGATATGAATTTTATTTCCTAAATTCATTTGCTAGGTTTAAAGTCCTTTTAGTTCTGATTTCATTTTTATAATGTAACCAATGAAAGTATGTTAAGCTTCTCTATACATGTAGAGTATGTCAGGATATGAGCTAATGTTTCTCTTAACGACAGTGTAATGCCGTAACGATTAAAACTAACCCTTCTTATTTGTTAACCAAGTTCCCTTTGCTTTGCTTTTTATAGGAGAGAAATACAAAAGTCTATAAATGTGATGGACGGTGGGACAATAATTCATCACACAAAGGAACACTTCCTCACACTCAATGAGATCCTCTTTCTCTCCCGCTCTGTATCTGAAAGGTCAGAGGATGAGAGCCATTTTTTCAGAGCAATGAGCTTTGCAGCTCACAGCTTCTTGCTATTTCCATCCAGACTTATGAATCCATTCTTTATCATCTCTAATAAAATTTGCCCACTCTCCCTATTGCATTACTTTCCATCCCTGTTTGCTCTGTAAGACGACTCCGGGCTGATAGGGCGTTATCAGACCATGGCTAAGCCTGGGACAATTATTCAGCCATTAGACCAAGCAGGAAGTCTGATTAGCTCCATCGTCAGACATCTGCCATCCCACCTGCAACCCAAGGTCTAAATAACCTCAGCTACGGCACAGAAATGTCTGAGCTAGGACTGCTTTGTGGCCTGCATCCTTACAAGACTTAAAATTCTCTATTTATTTATGAGTAAAATAACATGTTTGTTATCTTTTAGTTTGTTTGAATGACTCTGTTTCTGTGTAGTTTCAGTTTTGTTTTGAGTGCTATTGTTTTGCCTGTTGAACAGGATTTATATTTCTTTGTTGCACCAAAAATTTTGGTGCAGATGGGGCATCCTGATAGCTCACCTGGTGGAACAGGCCCCCCATCTGCTAAGGCTGCGTCCTTACCACAGTGGCCTGGGCTTGATTTCAACCTGAAGCCCCTTGCTTGATGCATCCTCACTCTCTTTCCCCTTTTCAAAATAATTGGTGCAGGCAGTGGATTGGGTGTTTCCTAGCTAAGTGTTTTCTTTGTGGTCTTGTCTGTCCATCTGTCCCATTCATGACCATGATAATCATACGATACAGTGACCACACAGAGCTGTACATTAACATTGCACAAAACACTGGTATTACAGAGGTTAAAAATTCTGTAGTACAGGCCATAAAATTGTACCATGATTATAAAACATGTTACTATCTCAATGAAACAACCACAGGTCGTGCAGTCACTTAAATAGGCATGAGACTGGCAAAGGACATGAATGTTTCATACTCTGCACCATCCAAAATATTTTCAGACAACACATTTTTTATTTCCCCATAATGCTAAATTGCAGGAACAGTACACCTCTTGCTGTAAAATATTAATATATTATGCTTCAAATCATCAGTACACATCTCAGCAAGTGTGTATCAACATGCATACAGTATACAGCATTTTGTTTTTGTACTTTGGAAAAGGGTCCAATATAATACACACTGTATTATTATATTATTTTGGGCCATCTGTAGGATTTTACAGATGAGCTAACTAGCTTCACAACACCAATTTGGAATTCAGCTGTTCAAGCAATTTTACACAAGCTACTCATCTTCCCCTGAAATGACCTGCTAGGCTTGAAGTAAAGAATTTGCACTATAAGTGTTGTGAATGTGAATGTCCTTAAATGTGTTCCCTGACACTGTGGCTGACTGGCTGGCTTAAAGGCCAAATGTTTTTATGAGTTCATTAGAATCAGCTCTTCCCAAAGACAATAAACACAGTCTATGTCATGAAGAGGCTGCACTGATCCCCTGAATTTCTATAATTAACCAGCATATTAGCAAGCAGCAAACAGGGAAGGAGGGTGAAGAGGACAGATGGCGGGGTTGCCACCCATGCTGATGCTATACGAGTGTGTGAGTGAGCATGAAACTGAAAATAGACAGATCAATAAAAAGACTGGAGGAGGCAGAGGACAAAAACACATTATAGGAGAATGAAAAGAAACTGAAGCTATGGAGACAGCAGATGTGCAGTAAAAAGTGCCACATATAGAAGAGACTGTATGGGCCATTGTATACTGGTACAGACACACTGGTGATGTATTGCAAAGTAAACAGAGTATACACAGTAAAACCACCTATTTGTAATTTGCATTCAGTTCACTCACATTTTAACTGCCAGCAGGATACATTTAACAACAACAGCACCACTGAGATACAACAGAAGCAAACCCTTTAAGTGCATTTGATCCATTCAAAAGTTTTTTTTTTTTGTTTTTTTTTTTAAATTTGCTAGGTACACAGAAGGTGAGCTATTTTTTGACAAATCAATAACAGACCCAGAGCCAAAAACGCCAGTAACAGCAGTAACATGATACATCAATCAGTATCCATGCATTGATCACTTTTGCATTCATGTTGGGGTAACATGGATTCCAAAATGAAGTGTTCCAGCAGTGTTCCACGTCCGGTCTGATTCAGGCCTGGGGGAACATGGCGTGAGAAAGACAGACTGCTAATGGTCCGATCCCTCGGTAACATACTTCCTTGTGATTCAGAACAGCTTTGGCTTTCACAGAAGAAACACTAAAAACAGAGCAGAATAAAGCTTTACCTGGAACGATGTAGAGAAATGTTGATATGTAAATGATCCTTTACACTGTGAGACTTCATCATGTATCTGTTTAAAACATGTTAATTTATACACATTTTAATGTGTGCACAAACATATGCACACGCACGCACGCACGCACGCACGCACGCACGCACGCACGCACGCACGCACGCACGCACACACACACACACACACACACACACATTATCATTATGGCTGTGACCTTTCCTGATAACAGTCTGATGGCTATCTGCTGACCTTGCTGTGTTAACAGTTTGTCCGCTAGCTGCATTTTCTCTCCCTTTTGTTCTCACCTAATGTATCCCCTAATGTGATCGTTCTTAAGTGGGAGAGGGAGAGGGAGGGAGAGAGAGAGAGAGAGGGAGAGAGAGAAAACAATAGAAGCAATACAGTATAAGAGTGAAGAGGGTGGAGAAAGTATGCAAAATGAGATTAGCTCTGACTGAGAGATGACACTTATGACTGGATCTTGAAAGTTAATGCTATTTTTAAGCATACTCTTAACAAACCCTAAAAATAAAACATGCAGCTGTCTCCAATTCTCAGACTAATTGAATAACACAAATAAAAGAACCAGCTCTGCAGTTAATGTGAGGTCATGATTCACCTCCTTTGTGTTTAACTGCAGACTTCTTAGTTGAGGTTTTTTAACACCCCATAGCTTATCTCCAGTGCCTCATATGAGTCAAAGCCTTTCTTCCGCACACACGTTTGTGTCTCTATCTCCGCGGTTGGGCACTCTACTGACATAATGCGTTTCCTAGCTCCTTACCCACACCTTCACCTTCACAGCTGAATGCCTAACCCTAATGCCCGCCCTCATCCAAACCTAACCTTAAAAAGCACGGTGGACACCAAATTGAGGTTCCTGTGGTTTTGTGTCAAGTCAGCATCGGGATACAAAATAAAACACACACACACACACACACACACACACACACACACACACACACACACACACACACACACACACACACACACACACACACACACACACACACACAAACAAGGCCTGTATGATTAGGTCACATCTTTCTAGCTCCACTATGAAGCTTATGACCTCAGTGACCTGTTTTTACTCAGCTGTACAAATAATATGGGATAAGATCCTCAGTCCTGATTGGACGAGATTTAATTAATGTCAGGACCTATTGATAGTGAAGCCAACAATATGGAAGCAGAGCAGGGAGAAATTTGTTGCTCTGTCATCAGGTTTTTGCTGTCATTTAAGTTGGAAAATGACAAAATAGCAACTCATGTCTGTTTTCTTACTAAGTTATTGATTGGTGTATTAGAAACTCTTCACACATATAAAATACTGTTTGTTTGTTTGAAATTAACTTGTTTAAATTAATAATGCACACCTACCAACCCACAATCTGAGTCCTGTAAAAGTATCGCTGCTGTTTTTGAAGTCTGCCAGGGGGCGATAAGGAGAGGATGATGAAAACATGAGAAAGATCGAAAGTATGTAAAACAGCGACCATAAGGAGAGGGAGCATTTTGAGACAGCCACCTCAAGGGAAATCTAGGAGTTTAGTTTTCTGCCTTGGGAAATTACCTGCAGATGATTAGTGTCTATTGTGTTCATAAATGCTGCTGCTGCAAAAGCATACGAGCCCACCCCTCTGAAAATACAAATGTCACAAGACGCGCAGAGAAGCACTGTGGTGCTCAGTATGGGCTGATGGAAACCAGGGACTGCCCCAGCTGATGTCTTGTAATATCAAAGCAAACAACTGAAGGAGGTTTGTGTACAAGCGGATGTATAAAAAAAGGCAACTTGGGAAACAGAGAGTAGGAAATTCAATTTGATTGTAATCTGATGTACACATTCGACTGTTTGTGAGTTAAATTAGATTTTTGATTTGTTTTCTCTGCCTCCCCCCATCTACCCTTACAGTATTAGAGAGGGGGATTTATCTGGAAAGATCTATGGTTGTGTCTGATTGAAGAATCATGCTGTGGGAATAGTGGGCAGATGGTAATCTATCAAACAGACAACAAAATGTTTTATTTCTTGTTCTGTTGCCAAGGCGCTGAAGAACAAACAGCATTTTACCCTCAATTGTAAAACCTTTGGTTCATGGACAGACTTTTCTCCGTGTGATTCACTGACTTGAGACGCCAACTGTTACTTACAAGTTTTCAGTGTGGAGAATAGAACATAGTTCGATATGTTCTCTTCAGCGCTGTTTCTCATTGCTGGGTTCAATGCTTCTGCCTGTCTGGCTATTCCTTTATTCTATTCTTCTCTCGTATGTCATCCGCCAACATTTCCCCAGTGACAGTTACTTGTACTATATACAGTATGTCCTCCAAACTTAATATTTCAATATGTTCCAATTACCAACAATCATGTCCACTTCAGGCTGCGACCCACCAGGTGTGTGTGTTGAGGTGAGAAAGTAAGTAGGGTTTGAATTTTTCTCTCAAGCTCTCTTTTTTTATTCTTCTCACAGTAATGTCGCCGCTGGAGCTAATTGTAGCCATTCCAGAGAATGCTTTGATTCCACCTGAAGTGTCGCAGCACATTTCAGAAACATCCCAGAAGCCACTCTGTGCTCTGCTCCACAGAGAATATGCACCCAGCCTGATTTTGACAGGAGCTGCGTCAAGCTGCACAGAGCAGATCGGGGTGGGCAGGAAGGCAGACACAGGAACACCATCAAGAATCCTGCCATTTTTTCAAAATAAAACACCAAGAGCAGAGCTCTGATTGTATATATACAATAAACACAATTAAGACAGACAGAAGAGAAACCATTAACTACGTAGCCTACTTACCCATGGCATTAAAACTGCATCTTGGCACTGGACGTAAATCGTGCAATTGTGCAAAAATAGCAAGATTTTTAGGGAAACTTGGCTGTACACACATTGTGTTTTTGGCTTCTTGTAGATAAGAGGTGATAGAGAGCCGGCAGGAAATAAAGGGAGAGACAGGGGACGACATGTCAACAGGGTCCCCAGCTGGACTTGAACTGGTCTTGAAAATGTCTGAAACCTCTACCCACTTGGACACAAAATTATATAACCTCTAAAATGACTTCCTGTTTTTGGTGTGTCTGCTACACAGCATGGCTGGAAAGAACTGAATTCTGTCCCTCAGACTCCAAGGGTAGAGAGGACAAATCACCCGCTGTAAACCTCAGCCCTGCACTCTGCTCAGTGTTCCCTGTCTAAATTCAAATCAAGAGTCAAAAGGCAGGGAAAATGTGATGGGGCGGAGTGTAGGTGGAGTCGTGAGGGGGGGCAGTCAGAGTTGGGGCGAGAGGAATTTTATGTGGAAAAATGAAAATTACCTGTTTCATCTTTTCACCCACTGACTTTCTGCTTCTCCCTATGACCTCCTATTTCCAGTTGTGTGTCTGCCTCTCTCTCTTTGACACACACACACACTCACACACATTTTACCATCTAAATGGTTTGTCTATTAAGCGATTTCCTCTTGTTCCCCCTCGCCTCTCTACCTCCTGTTTTCTCTGCACCTTTTCATATGTGTCAGATGGTTTCGTCACACTGTTTGATGCCTCTCCATCCACCATGGTCGAAGGCTTCATTCCAGAGGAATTTCTTGTGTGTTTTTTTTCCCTGGACTCAAAGTGCCACTTGTTCAGCTTTCATGGCATAGCAGTCATTTTTTATCACTGAAACAGCTTTTTTTTTTTAACCTAAAGGGACAAAGGTAGACTCGGAGTGATGCAATCTAACGCAGTGAGTAGTGTTACCAGGGCGAGCTCCTGAATCTTTTCTCTTTCCTTGAAATTCTCTTCCAAAAGGAAGTCAAACATAAGTACAGATTGTGTTATCTGCCTTTAGCCCTTACACAGCATCTCAGTTAGCATAAACTGAAGCCAGCCAGAGATGGATTTAAAGACCTCTGTGCTGTGAGAATATAACAAACACAGATGTCAGACTTCAAAGCTTGGTGCACAGGCACAGTATTGGAATAAGTGAGGGGGCTTTGAGTGACTACACTTCTGCGCTTGTTTGAGATGCAGTTCCCCAATGAGTGAATCATCTTATTTAAAAGACCTGAATTGACCTCATATCTAGGCAGCACACATCATCCACATAGTCATGCTCTGCAACTTTGAAATCATAGTTGTGGCGATAAAAGAGGCTGGCCTCCCCTCATTAGACTTTATGAGTCATCTGTTCAGTTCTTCAGCTTCAACGAACTACGGGTACATACAGAATTTGTGTCCACAGCACCACAGAAAATTTGGTTCAAGAAAACGCTGGCCCTGTGTGTAGCTGTTTTGCATTCTGGACCTGATGCCTTTATCAAGTGGCCATGAAGCAGTTGCCATGCAGTGATGCTGTGTAGACTTGAGCAGCACAAAGGCCTAATGATTACTGCACTACCACTGTTCAGAGCGCAGCATGAAACAGCAGGCCAAGCATAATGTTCCAGAGGTAGCAGCAGCATGAATACCAGTTAAATAACTTTGTTCTGAGTCACATTATTGTTCCTTGCAATTCTTGTGCAGTCGTAGCCAATTACAGTGCCAAGAATGTTTCGTGCAGAGATTCAGCACTCTGGATCAATTATGGTGTCATTTTGTGAAGATATTTCTACCTTGGCTCATTGCATGTGTATTGGCTGCAGATCAATCTGGGTGCATGTATGCGTGTATTATGATGTGTATTGTGTTGTCCTTAGTAGCTTTAGTGACCATAGCAAATGCTTTTTGGAGTTTTTCCAAACAGAATTTTTTTTTGACAGTTTGTAAGAGAATTGATTTTTCAGTTGTTTTGAGTAATTATTATGAGCAGATTTTTATATCACATTTTAGCTCTAAATGATTTGGGTGAAAATTTGTGATTAAGATTTTTCTGACCTATTTTAATGATTGCAATTTACTGGAAATATATGATTGGATGAAAATCAAAATCAAAAAGTGATTTTGTCATGACATTAATAGAAATCACATAAAATACTACAATTGTTGTTGTTCCAGGTTTCTTTTTAAAAACAAAACCAAAAAACCCAAAACATTTCATTTGGTTGGTCATGTGTTCGAAGACTCTAGAAAGTACGTTTGAGTGATATGACCGAAAATTTCTATCAGTGTATTTTTTTGTAATGCTGGTGGTATTATATCAAAATATCACAAAAATAAAAGGATGCTACCTCCTTTTACTCTATCAATGTATCATTGTCAATCTATCAATGTAGGGCAACACATCTTTGGAAAGAAAATAAGATTTAAAAATGGACGTGTTTATTGGCTCCACATAGGAATGTAAATGAGAAATAGGCCCACAGATTAATTATTTAATGTAATGTGATTCTTTCTCAGACTTAGTCAAATGGTTCGATTAGGCATCCCAGCAGCATTTATTTGGCAGAAAACCCACAGTATATTATATAAGTACAACAGTCAATCAAGTATATTTACATACAGCAGCAACAGACACCAGCATTGGACAAGCTACATGGAAAGTGCAGAGAGAAAAGCTCTCCGTGAAGGAAAGCAACATAGAAATGGCAAAACTTGCAGGTTCCAAGTTTGAAGTTAGCCTGAGGATTTCTTAGTTGTTGTTGTGGGGACATTTCCATCAAGTCAATCCACTGGGAATTCACTCCCTTGACTGGTGGGAGTAGATGAAGACTTTTGTGTTGGCTCTTGCAGCCAACAACTGAAAACTCAGCGAACATTGCTCATGATGTTACCTTCACATCTCCATGTTATCAGGGTCAGAGCTGTAGTGAGGAAAATAGTAGTCACAGTAAAATGCATTATTTTTCAGATGCTAAAACTTGCAAAATCCATGTTGTGGCATCAGGTCACACTGGTGACGGTGACTAAAACAGTAAACTGCCCAACCCTACTCGAAAGCTTGAAGATGTGAATTCAATATTGAATATTTGGCTCTAAATGTGACCCAAACTAGACCCAGCCTTAATGCCAGTCTTCTGAGTAATTCGTGAGAGTGATGAAAGGTGGATCTGGGTTCAATGAATCTCTACTCTAAGCCTGAAGGGAAGTGAATAGAATTTGATAGGAAAGATCGGAGAGAGAGTCACTGACTTGCAGCTGTGAGAAAAGGGTCAGCTGTGCCAAAGAGAAAAACAATGATTTGAAAACACTTCTGTTCCCCTCAGTGCTACAGCACCTCTGGATAAAGCACTCTCTGGTGATGAGCATCGCCTCTGAGTGACCAGCTCACTCGTCACTGACTTTGTCTCGTCTGCCCTTCTGCTTATCGGATTATTGACTGGTCTTCACACTGTGCTGTGGCCCTTTTTGCTGTCGTATATTGTATCAAGGCTGAAAGTACCAATGAGGACATCAAGGTCATGTCCATGGATTTTTATTGCATGTCCATGTCCATTTCTTCCATCAACAATGAAATTATTTAAGTCTTTTTTGAAAAATGACATTTTACCAGCTTAGTCCTTCTGCATTTTTAATGTCTTGGTTGCACCCCTGTACAAGGTAACTGCCACCTCACCCCTGCAGGCCAACTCATTTTTTAAAGTCAAAGCCTATTATGCCCCTTTTGCCAGAGGACACATAGCCAGACGGAAACTTTGTAAGTTTTTGTTTGTTTAATGAGACAGAAAGAAAGTGAAAAAGCAGAGGGGAGACACGTGAGAGGAGGTTGTTGGCCAAAGTTGCAACTGGACCATTTCCAGAATAGAAAACTCAACTATTATCAAAAACAGCAAATTACCTCGCAATTCTGGGTCCATTTTGTTGTCTGGTGGTCATTTTTGTCATGTTTTTTCAACTTAATTTACATTTCCAGCAAGTTTTAAGTCAGACATCAACAGAAATATGTATTTGGTATCGGTCTTTTATACCAAATGTACACATCATTGAATGATAAATGAGTATCATGGTAGCCTCAGTCGACCAGAAAGGAACACTTTTGATAAAAGAGGAAATAGCTACTCTAACCAGCTCTCTTATACTTTCCCAGCCGCCCTAATCTGAATTCAGAAAGTTCAGCCTATACCCAACAATTATCTTACAATACTGCACTCACAAAAAGCCTTATTGAAAAGTTCCATAACATCAATCACTGCAGATTTATACCGGTGTACTGTCACTGTATCCAGATGGATTACTCCTTTAAACGTGACACTCCAGGCAAACGTTGTGCTCAGAGGTTTTGTGCAGAGAGTGAAAATGGTGGAAGTCTGATGGAAAGGTATGGGATTGTTAGACGAGTAGGTGGGAGAAGAAGGTGAATTTACAGATTGAAGTGGTAATCATGAAGATTTTGCTGATGTCTACAGTGTAAAGCATTTTTTGCTGTACTGTTTTGCCCTGTGCTGTTTGTGCACTGTGATCTATTGGCTTATTGGCTATTATTGGCTCGCTTGTACTGGGTTATATATTTTTTTTATTCCTGTTTATGAAGTTTGAATGATAAGTTAAAAATAAACAATGTGGCCCAGTTCATTTTGTATCTACTTGCTTTTTTCTGCTACAAAGATACATATTAGAAAGATTATTGCGCTGACCTGACACTGGAAACTTTCATCATTACAGCAACATTTAAAGTGACTTGAAACAAGGTCATAGCAGACTCAGATCAATGAAGTCAGATATGTAATTTAACCTTTAAATGCCTGTCTCTCATTAAGGGAAACAACTCTCTTTGTGGTAAACATCAAGGTCTTGTTATGCTTCGTCTACTGCTGATGAATCAACATATCTGGCTGTAATGCCATTGGCTGGCTGGAATGGCTGGAATGTGTCGGGCCATTTTTTTTGAGTGTCATGTCCTCACCTCTGAGAACACACTGTGGTGGGAAAACAAGCCTGTTTCTGCCTGAGTGGTGGAGTTTGAAAACACTTCCCTTCCCAAAATCTTTACAGGTGGGTTGATGTGTGTGCTTGCGTGTGTGTTGGCATGCGAATGAGAGAGAGAGGCGTGTTTTTCAAACCCACATTGTGAAATATGGTTTTGTAAAAGATGCAGTAGTAACTCCACAGTGTGTATTTCTGTACTGCGTTATCATCTTGTAAATATCCCACTGTTTCTCACATTGGGTGAATGCTGCTGCACTTGTCATTTTTGCAGTAACTCATCTAATTGTCAGGCTTGTGTATCTGCTTGATGCAGAATTGCCAAGAATGGGGAACAATGAAAAAATATGTGTGCCAGGAAACTAGATAAGACATTTAATTTAATAGTATTCATCACGATCATATCTTGTTGTCAGTTTTCTCCATCACAAGGCTGTAGCTTTTTGCTGCCTTTTGTCTGGGTTATTTGGACTGACATCTTTCCCCTCTCAGCTTTAAAAGAAAAATGTTCGTCATAGAGTCATGTAGAGTCATTCCTGCAATATCATTGTTTTGACAGGAATAGATATTTTGACTGTAATGAAGTGTTTCCAATTAGCCTGCGTTTGGTGTGACATAATGACAAGTTACATCAAAAGACAGATTTGTCTGCAGCTTAAATAATATTTTATGTTGTAATGAGTGGGCTTCTCTCACAAAGTACCTTGCAGTTATTTTTAGACCTGTTCCCCTGCTTGCACATAACCATTTTTAAGCCTACCTTAAGCAGTGGCTGTGAAGAGCAAAGCCAGTAAAGCATTTTCATACAATATGACAATTTGTATGAAAAAAAAAAATATTACTTTGAAACCATCAAAATAATTTCACGGTCAGAGTTTAATTTGCAACCCTGACCCAGGCGTTGCTGTGGCATGATGGGAACCTCTGTGTTCGAGCCCGGAGGGAAACATGATGTAACACTGCATAAGTGTTTCTCACTATTACTGCAGGTTGTTTTCAGTATATGACACTAGTTCTAGAGAGTGTTATTCAGCCTCTCAATACTTATTATGTGAACCTCTTGGTTCCAAGTAGAGGCTCCCTAATTAACTCTCCTTATTTCTCTCCATTTCTGTTCCCCCCTCTCTTTTGACTTTTTCACCTCGCTCTCTTTCTTTTGTTTCGGAAAGTTTTGTGTAGTTGGCAATTGTTAACTCTCTCCCCAGCTCCCACGGCTTTCTGAGGAGCTAAACAACTTCTGAAAAATGACAGGAGAGTAAAATCACTCCAGGAGGTGGATGCTCGTGTCAAGAGGAGCTGCTGTTTATAACCAGTGTTGTACAAGCCATGACAAATAATTTACGTCAGTCATGCTTCTTGGCACAGTTTGCTCATGAGAGTTAATGCCTCTGAAATGTGTTTTTATTTGCATGCGTTTTTATTTGACTGTATGTACTCAAATCACTGTAGGTGCAGAAATTAGTGTGCTTAACAGACCTGTGAGGTTCTGCAAGTCAGGGCAAAGGTGGCAAAGGCTGGAGAACGTGTGTGGCATGCATGGGTGAACAGTTTGTCTGTACAACTTTAGAGAGCCATGAGAAAAATCACGCTGTGACTTTTTGCAACCAACCAAGGGCAGATAAAGAAAAGGGGCAGAAAGGGACAAAATGGCACAGCGTCTGATGGAAAAAGTGAAGACAAGAAGGTTGAAGGAAAATGGCATTCCAGTGTGAACAAATATCAACAGGTGGGTCACATGACATGAAAGCTATTGAAAAAAAATACTTAATTTTGATCAAAAGAAATAGTAATACAATGTGGTGATTTGGAGTTATTGTCACATGACCTGGAAGCTATTGAAAAATGTCTGACAGTGAGCCTTTATTCATAATCCCTGCAATTTGTAACTTTTCCTGTGGAGGAGGAGCTTTGAGGCAGTGGACTGTATTGTCGTCCCCCTCCCTTCTCCGTCAGTTGGTCAGCTTCCCCAGCCCACGTCTCCATCTTGATGTGGTGCCTTGCCTTCCACTCTGTAGCATGTTGCCGGAGGCAGAGATAACTGGCACCTATAAAGCCACCACAGTTGCTGAAGACGGAGGTAGCGTCTCACCTGCTGTTGTTCAGCTTCAGTTTTTGTTTTGCGTGTTACAGAAAAGAGTTTTGTTCTCTTTCTCTTGCTTTGCTTTTCTTGTATTGTGGCTGCTAGCCTCATCTTGACAGCCACAACCCTGTGAACACCTGCAACAAATGGCACAGACTCAAAACACCCGTAAGCTCATGGTGTGAGGCAAATATTGGGATGTAGAAATTGTTCACAACAGAGTCATAGTTTGTGTATGTGACCTTGGTTTATAAAGCCATAAGCTACTGATGTTGTCTTACAGTTCTTTTATTTCACACAGCTTTTAGGACATGTATTTTCAAATGAGCTTCCAATGTGTAACGATTATGTGAAACAATGGTGAGATGGTAAGCAAGGGGAAGGTTTTTCTCTTCCTTTCCGCCTAACTGGATCCAGTATTAGAGGGCTGCCATTGGATTGCAGTCATTTATCTTTCCTATGTGTATATGGCATTATGAGTAATGGTACTTTCACGCTTTTCAGCTCCCTTGATTACTTTGGCCCCCACTCCTCCTCCCACTTGCCTTTTTACTCCAATGACATATTCTTTCAAATGTAATGCGGACAACTTTGACAAAGTCAGATGCAATCTGCAGAGGATTGAAAGTGAACATAAAGCTGGTCGGGAGAGGCAGCGGTTTTGGAAATGGCACAGCAGTAGAGTAACAAGAATGAAAAGGGCTCAGATGCTATTAGCTCGTCTGAAGGACTGCTGACTGTATTTTCTTTGGCTTTTCCCTTGAAGTCAGTCATAGCCTGAATGGTGTTTCGTCACATTCTCACAATGACGTCTCATTCTCCATTCAGCATGTTGCTGAAAATATATGATACATACTTGCATCTTAGTTTTCCCTGTCTGCTCTTATTTCTTTTTGCTCTTGCTAACAATTATTTCGCCAGGCAGCTTGTTGACAAGTAAGTCAGGAAGTCACAACACCACAGGGACCCTCGCAGAAGGCAAAAAGCTTCCTCAAGTAGACAGTTTTCAAAATGAGGAAATCATAGCTAAGATAGCAAAAGATCCAAAAAAGCAGTTGCTACTCAATATGACAAGTCATTTATTTGAAAGAATCTGCCCTCCCCATCGTTATCACTGGGCAGTTGCTGTAGCCATGGCAGCCTGTGGTTAGTTGGCTGGCCGGCTGCTGGTCAGCGCCCAGTTTGTGGTGCTGCTCCAGAGATGAATGCTGCTGGGGAAAGCCTGATTAGTGTTACTGACAGCCCATAGATCTTAGCTGGCTCATCCCTGGCCCAGCCTCCCTGCCTCTCCTTTGTCTCTCTTACTATCTCTTCCTCACACATACGCACACGCAGGAGCAGAGTATCTGTAGGGTCTTAAATAATTTTGATTCAAATTGACAAATAATAGGTATTAAAAGCTCTTCAGTTGTACTATATTTAGATCCATGATCTGGATCTGAATCTGGAGCCTTTCACCACATGTCATGGTCTTCCTCAGCAGATGGAGTTTGATGAAGAGGAAGACTGTGGGATACAATTAAAAGCTGTAAAAAAAACCCAAACTTCTAAGTGGACCCTAAGTTTGATTTTTTTCATCCATTGTTTCCCAGGTCAGAATGAACTTTCACGCTCCATGAGGTAGTGTTTCACTCATAATGTGTTGGTTGAGGTTCACTGGAACTCTGGTGGGCTCGAGGAAGGTCTCAGTCGGTCAGAAGGTCAGATTCATTGTTCCAACCCTTTCTGTGTGGAATTATGCCCTACTTTCTTTTCTTATTATAAGCTAATTCTTTTTTGTAATGGAGAAGTTTTGCCTGTTACTTGAATGGAATAACATCTCTATCAGCCTGGAATGCTTGTACGCTCTGTGTGTGAGAGACGAGACACTGGCTTGATGTCCTGGAGTATAACTGTTGAGCTGTGCTGGATCCTGCTCACTGGGCATCGCTCTACAAAAGAACCTTATAAGATGAAGCCCAGACACAGAAACAAGATGTTTAGGATCTGTGAAAGCTCTTCCTTTGGCTCATGGTGATTTGTGGGATCCAACATAGGGTTCTGCACCAGTGAGGCTATAAATAACAGCTAACTTGAACTAATAATAGGTATATTACAACTGCAGTTTTTAAAATGTATCTATGTGCAGAATGTGACATTCTCAGTTGATAATACAGCCAATATGAACAGTATGAAGCATTAAATTTGCAAATAGTTTCCTTTGGTCACCTCAGGGACTAATGGAGCCTTCAGTTCACAAGATTATCCAAACATCAAGGGCCAAACCTGCTGAGAGAGGGAATGAAAAATGACACTCCTCACACAAACACACACTGCGCCTTTTTACCACTGACATAGCTGGGTGCATTCATCAGTCTATCAGGATTCCCATCTGTTTTCTGTTTGTTTCTGTTTGTTTCTGTGTGCGCGCATGCATGCGTGCGTGCGTGCGTGCGTGCGTGCGTGTTTGTCGACCTCTGTTGCAGGAAAGGCCCTAATGGTGTCTGCTCTTATCTGTGTAGGTACTTAAGGGTAAAGGAAGAAGTGGCAGAGGAGTGGCATGTGGTGGTATGGATTAAATCTATCAGTGTGTCTACTTAAGATAGTGTAAAAGATGAAAGTCTCTTACCACCATGGCACTTCACACACATCTTAAAGCTAGGTTGCCTATCCTTTCCCCTTCTTCCATGCAGCCTTTGGATGATAACCGGTTCAGTTGCATTGTCAGGTTGTGATGGCCGCGGTGTTGGTGTAACGTACGTGTCTGTTGTTATATTAGACGACTCCATTTCAAACCATTTCTTCTGGATGAAATCTAAAAACATGAGGAGTACTTTGAGCACTCCTCCTCTTCTGCTGCCCTGAGGTGGTGCTGATTTATCTACTGCTCTACCTCTTGGTCCATAACTAATCCCTGATATATTCCCCCCATCTTTCTCTCTCATTGCAGTTACATTCACTTTCATTTTGCTCCCTCCTCCTTTCTTTGTTTCCTTTGCACTTATTTCCTCACCTTTACATTGAACCACACACATGCACACATGCTTCTATAACCTATACACACCTCTACAGCCCCTGTGCATTGCCAGCTCCACTACATGCTTGAATGCAGTGCCATATCCCGCTAAATCCCAGACAACTTTTATGCAGAACAGACAATGTGTTCTGCTGGCCATGTTGTTCTTATGAAGCCCACTGCCTCCGTGTTATTGGCTGTTGGTCCAGTTTATCTTGACCTGTCAGACATCCTCCCAGTCACTCTCACAGGCTTCTGGGAATTCCATCAGTCCACAGCAAAAACACAAACACACAAATCCTGATGCAAGAACACACAGACACAAACACACACACTGTGAATAGTAGCAGGTTGCCCAAGGCTGTTGCTGAAATGACTGACTAACCACCAAGAGTTACATGGACTGCTTGAGCTCTATCAGTCAATAGTCTATCACCCCTGGTCCTCTCTACCATGGTGGTTTGGATATAGCCTCGAGCTGTGTGTGTGAATGCGTGTGTGTGTGTGTGTGTGTGTTTGTGATTCTGGAGGCATAAAATGAGCAGGTATAAATATATATATATATGTAGAGAGAGGCAGAGAGTGATGGAAACCCTGAAATATTTATTAACAGATTAAGAAAATAGTTTTCCAATAGTAAGAGCCTCATTCCAGTCTTAATGGCTCCACACAGGCCTAGTATCAACAGTGTTTATCTTCAGACCATAATGAAATGGGCCATTTGAAAAACAAGTGGAATTGGAGTGAAGATGAAACATTTACACTGTTGACCCATAACAAGCTCGCTCCTGGTTACTGATTATTGGAGTTAACATAATATCATGGAATATGATTAATGTCCTGTAGCTCTACAGAGACCTTTGCTCACAACATACACATCCATGGCAGCACAAAGGCGTGGCCTACCGTCTGTATGTAATACCAAATTCAGGCTGTTTATTTTTAGGCACAGACTGTTCGGTGATGCGCTGTGTTGGATTGCATGGGTTTTTCACGTAAGTAGACAACACTGAGTGCTAATATCAGTGGTATTCGATACCGTGCTGCGAGTAAGACACTGGAAAACATTTTGAAAACATGCCAGGATTTCTGTTCTCTTGAGCCTGAGCAACAGAAGCGAATGTTCCATTTTAGCCCTTCACACATTGTTTTAACATTGTATGCTGTGTTTATTCATCATGCTCATTATGTGGAAAAAAGAAAAACACAAATGTGCAATCAATTAGTCAGGCTAGTTTGACAGGGTAATTATGTACATGGATTACAGACATACAGATTACTGTAAGACATACTGACCTTCCACACTGCTCTGAACACGGTGAAGGAAAAGGTGTGGTTCGTTCACTCGTTTGTTTGTTCATGCGTGCACAGATATGGGGAAGTATAATAAGTATTGTTAATTTTAAGTCTGAGCCACAGTCTGATTTTGTTGTTATGGTGGGTTTCACGTTGTAGGCTAATTAAGACTCAAATTTCTTTATGCTCATAAAAAAGGTTGCTGAAGTGATTTACACATTATACTGTCGAAACACACACACATGCACACAAACCCCCCTGACGTCAGCTCAGTTCAAATCACTGTCCAGTTTCTTTTGACTTTCTGACTTCATCACTCAGGAATCAGTCGGTGTGCTTTGACACCTTTAAACTTTTTTTTAACTTTCTTTTATCTTTTTGAGTCCTGGAGCTCAAATACGACACCCACTCCTGTGCATGCCGCTATGACCAGAGGACTGTTGTGAGAGTAATAAAACAGTGCTTAAAAACTCTAAAGCCTCATTCCCAGTGGAGCAGTACTTGCTAATTCTGTCAGTGTTGTTGGGTTACTGTGTGCTGGTGTGTTTGCATACACATTTGTGTGTAGTAAATGAATCTGCTGTGCAAAGTAACTGTGTTTCATGCTTATACTTGTCTAGAGGGGCTTATAGGACCCTTCAGCCATGACTAAAGCTTTTCTCCTGCATTGAAAATGCCTCTGCCAGCAACTTTAACCTCCCTGGAGTGATTTCTCACTCTTTATCCATGGTACCATACGTGGATTTGCAACTATTTTCCAGCCATATGGCATGCCTTTATATTTCAAGTTCTTTAAGACTGGATTCGCCATCCGAATTAATTCCATGGCACATTTTTACACATCAAATGAATCTGAATAAATACTTCTTAGGACAGAAACACAGTGTCACACAATGGCTGATAACTGGTACTGTGAAAATGGCAGTTTCTGAGCGAGTTCAGCAGAAGAACTTGTTAACCCTGAAGAGAATGAGGTTTATGTTTAAGAGCACTTTGTGGACACAAGTAATTCTAATATAGCAATAACAGCACCCACATGACCTGTGACAGCATGTTTATTTGTGATTACGATGGCAAGTTTGTTGGAGGCATCGCTGAGTACGGTCAGCAGCTCTAAAGGAATATTTGTGTGTACACAGGAGGGTCAGTGTATTATGAGGACATTAGTTTGTCTTTTACCTTAATGGAGAGTCTCTTTCAGTCCATGTTGCATATCCTAAAAATGATATCTGTGTGACATCTTCATCACAAAGGGAGCGGCCTAGCCATTTTTGGAAGTGGAAGTAATTTCCTGCTCCCTTCTTGTTAGAGAGCTGTTGGAACAGATTCTGGGCTGTAATTGAATCAGACATCCTACAGTTTGCTGAGATATAACAGATCTCATGCTCTTTTTAGTTCATTATGCTGCTGGTGGAGTTGTAGATGTTGGAAATTGAGGTAGGATATAGTATCTTACTGATCGAGTAAAAGTGTATCAGAGGATGACAGCGTTCTTCTGTTTTGCAGTGCTAGAAACGTCAACAGCAAGCCACAGTTTGAAATCCGTGTTAAATATTCCATCCCCTTTTTGACTGCGCTGCCTTCCCTGACAGGTCAGTGTCAGTGAAGGCGAGGTCTTTGTTGCTTGCTCAGTCAAGGGACATTTAATATAAGCCTTCACCAGGAACCCAGGAAAAAGTCCCAACAAATTATCAGACTGACGGCTAACACCTGTTACCTGATACCACTGACAGGTAGAGAGGGAGTGAGAGAGTGAGGAAAAGAAAGACACGGTTAAGTGGGTTTAGATGACAGATTTACGGCGGCAGACAGTGACAGACAAAAGATCTGAGACAGATGGTGAGAAAAGTAAGGGATAGTCAGACACAGCTGATACAGCTAAGACGTGAGTCAGCAACAAAAAGGATAAGAAGCGCCGCAACCAAACATGTCTGCCACAGTACAACTTTCATGACTGGAGTGGATCAAGTGATGTGTCTCTTACCCAGCATGGTGTGTTGAATGCCAAACCTGGTAGAGCAGGGAGCTAATGTGACAAAGAAGAAACAGGGAAAGCAAATATTGAGGAACCTAGTTAGTCAGTGAATTAGCTGGGAGAAGAATTGGGGTTTGATAGCATTTTAGCACATCCAGATCCTTTCAGACTGTTAACTGAATCTGAAAGGGTTTAGCTGTAAACATTTGCAAAGCACTAAACTCATAAAAAGCTAAAACTCCAAGATCTTTTATCACCTTTTGTTGAGCAGCTTTTAGTGAAAGGGACAAAAAATTAACTACAAGCTGAAAAGGAGATAGTAATATGAGAATACATGAAATATTCATGATCTGGAACACTGAAATTGCAGTTGTTGCCTATCACAATCTGTATATACTAGAAGTCCCAACGCAAAACTATTCAACCTCAAATATTGATATGATTCTCCCGAAATTGATGTGACGTGATCAGATAGATGATATTTCCACTGAATATTCACCAGTCTGTTGGTTGTTAAGCGAGGCTCCAGAGTGATGTTACTGCTCCCTCACCATCGATCTCTGGCTGAGCAGAGACACAGGCTTTCAGACAGCACATTAGCCAGACTCCAGCCAAAAGTTTCACTTGAGCTGTGATGGAATTAGCATTATGTAGCTGATATTATCTGCTGCCAGTGATATTTATTATTCTAACAAAAGTGAATGGTCAGCAGTGACTACAGTGAGCTAACATTAAACTTATGTTCATTGCTCTTTGCTAATAATAAAGAGCAAATAGTAATAAAAGCTTCAGGAAGAGATTCAAAATTGAACTCCTCTCTAGCCAGGAAGAGGCTTGTAGCTGAGAATTAACTGATAAGAGTGAGTGTACACAAGTTAAAGCAGTGTAAAACGTTGAATCTTGAGTAAAACTAAGCAAAAATGTGTCTTCCTGATGTTCAGTTAGTTCTGTAATCTTGTCACAGCCACATACGCTATTTGCATAACAGTAGTTTCTGTAGTTTCAACAGCAAACACGCTTTGATTTGCATTTTACTCTCTCAACTCTTTAGATATTCATCTTTTAACAACTCTGCATTTGGATGAAACCATAATTACTGACAGTTAGAAAATGGAGAGGACAGGCCAGATTGCTCCCTGCTGGTGTCTGCGCACATTCAGTGTAGCTGGAGATACCAGGGGCTTCGTTTGAACCCCTCAGAGGAAACAATCTGCTGCCTGTCATTTTTCTTCATAAAACAACTTCACTACTTCGTAGAACTTCCCCCCAAATCTTAAACTGCTTGATTGAATATGCTAGAAAACATGATATCAAAAGATGCAGAAGTGCATGCATACATTATGAAATTATTTTGGTGATGCTGACAGGATGCAGACAGGAGTAAGCAGATTTAAATGATATTGGCATTTCCCTTAATCTGTTCATTTACAATGCCATGTGATGAACTGGCACATACGTCTTCCTTGTTGGGGAATGGAACTTGTGCACGCCATATAAATCTGCCCAAACCTGTTCTCAGCTACCACACTCTTTAAAGTCTTTTTTGCATCAAACATGAAAAAAAAGTATCACTGAATCTGTGATCCAAAAGTAGACACAAACAGATGGAGGAACCACTCTCTCTAGCCAGTCAGGGTGTGGAATTTGCATTGAAAGTTTTTCAACACGTAGCAGATTGTTGTATTTGAAGTGAGTTGAAGTAAGTGCAAATGGTGACTGTTTATGCTGCTTGATCATCACATGAGGCCCGGGTCTGCGGAGTGGAACTGTTTCTTATTCAATCCAGTCAGTCACACAGGCACCCATTTCTCCCCACCATGGCTCCTCTCGCCGCCTGCTGCTTTCTGTTAAAGGAGATATCACCTCCTCCCTCCTTCTCTGTTCTCTCTTTGTTGTCCTTTTCCCTCCACTCCACTTTTACTTCGCTCCTTTCAAATCTTTGTCGTGCCTCTTCATTGGCCCACTCAGTGAAACTAATCGACAGTAAGCCATCACCCAGTGCACTCAGCATCTCTTCTTCTGCAGAAACTAATCAGAGCCATTGTTAGTTATCCGAGACACGCTCCGTTCCTCTCCCATTGTACTGTAAATCAACAAATGATTCATAACAAGTAGAAGAGACAGACAAAGAAGGAAAAACAAACATGGTTTATTATTGAGTACCACTCTGTAAGGCAGGCAGACCCAGTTTCTTCTCAATATTTCCTTATAGTGAATGCCAAGCACTCTAATGGCAAACAATTGACATTTTGAGACTCCCCGGGTATCGCTTTAGCTCTGGCGTCAGGAAATGCCACAGCTGAGAAAAAATTAATAAAGAAGTAATCAGGGAGTTAAACAAATTGGAATGTTTGCTTAAAACTGTAATGACTCTGATTATTGTTTTTGAGAATTGGTGCTAATGCAAATAGTGTGTCTGTTAAATGAAATGAAGGAGCTGACTGCTGACTCATCTGACTAAAATGCAATCAAAACTCCTGGAACTCTGTCAGATGCCATGCTTTATAAGCTGGAGGTGAGCCACTCTGATGTTTGAGTGATAATATCGATCTAATATCTAATATCTAGTCTGTCGTGCCTTTCACATTTATCTTATGACTTGTTAGTTATTTTGTCTCGGGCCCTCAATCTGTGATGTACTGTTTCTTGATAAACTGGTAAATCACATTCATCATTATGTTAACAGACATCAGATTTCTTTTATTTAATAAGTATCATTTTCTGTCACAGTCCCACCCACTCACCCTCCATAGTTTCCATGGGATTCTGCTGACTCATCAGATCCACCAGAATTAGAAACCTGCTGAGTTTCATCTAAAGCTCAAAAGGAGATACAATACAACCACAGACCATTAACTTTCTACCCTGCATCCTCTCTCCCTTCTCTCCTCTTGCTGCAATTACATATTTCTCCTCTTCTCTTCTCTTCTCTTCTCTTCTCTTCTCTTCTCTTCTCTTCTCTTCTCTTCTCTTCTCTTCTCTTCTCTTCTCTTCTCTTCTCTTCTCTTCTCTAGGTTTTGTCCATGGCCATCTATTCTGCAAACACATCCACACCCTTGCACACTCTGTCGTCAGACATACCGAAATAATGGCAGTTGTTTTTCTTGCGTGCCCATAGACAATGCACTGGTACGTGCAAAATATTCGATACCAATTAAACATGGTGGCTTTGTTTCCCTCCTCAGTTTGTTTAGATGCTTTCAGCACCGGGCTGGGGACGGGAAAGGGGAGTTGCATGACGCAGAGCAATTATGGCACATCTGTATCTCACGTGTTATCGTTCAGATAGGAAAGCAACCACCAGATTGTCTTGATGGGATTGTGGACAAAACCAAATTAAATCAAAATGTTCCGTAAAGTAATTGTCTTCACAACTGGGGGGTGGGGGGTGGGGGTGGTGGTGGTGGTGGGGGGGGGGGGGGGGCGGGTTTATAGCTTGTGGTTGGTGGAGATCAGAGTTTATGGCCCCTTTAATGAGTTGTTAAGAAAGAAAAAAAAAAGACTAAGAAAACAACAACACTGCCTGCAAATCTAACTGTACGAGGAGGAAGGGTCCTGGGAGAGAGTGAGTGGGAAGAACTAATGTTCTGAAAATGACCCACTGGTCAGCTCCAACCTAGATCTGCTTAAAGTGCAGGAATTATATGCAGCAGTCAATATGCCTAATTACTCTGATCTTGCTAACTGCATCTTCCACTTCAGCAGAGGGACTGTAAAAGTCAGAGTGGATGCAAATAGTACTTATGGACATAATATAATGATTTTGTCCCCTCCTCTCTTGGGTGTGGGAGTTTCTAATGCCTAATCTACTGCTGTTGTAGTTAGTTCCCTTATTGGCCATTGCTCAGAGTTTCATGGTAATGTCCAGCACGCATCGTCCCTCCAGGTAGAAAAGCTTTCTAGGTACCTGAATCAAGTGATAAATCAATGGCAGCGTCCTGAGAAAGAAAGCAGGAAAATACAGTTAAAGAAAGAACCTTACAAAGTTGTTATGTCTCACCACTTGACAAACTTAGGAAAAATAAAACTCTTTAGCTGCTAAATGGTCCACTGTGTTCACCAGAGATGCTAATGCAGTTAGAATGAACCAAGTCGGGGGCCGTAAGACTATAACAGTGACCTTAATAATGCAAAAAACACCCCTTAGGGCTGAAGCAAACTGCACATGTGGCAGATTTTGGTGATAATTTTCTGTGGGTTTGTCACCACAAGTGAGCCCTTTCACATTACACCTAATCTATGTTTCCATCCAAACGTTTTGCCAAATTTCTAACCAAATTTCTAGAAAATGAGCAAAAGAAAGTGTGAATGAATGCTCATTTCATTCCACTAGTGGTATGCGATTATTAAGAGTTGGTTCATCAAGCTAAGCTGTAGGTGGTGCCAGTTCTCCAGTTGGGAAACCATAATACCAGTGCAGAAGAAGAGGATGCAACAAGATGATGCAATTAAAAGAATGCAAGTCGAACCTCAAATGGTGAAAATATGTCGAAAACACGATGGAAATATGACATTTCTGTCTGTTTGTATGACGCGTTAATATGAGGAAGGCTACCTCAGATCTGTGGGAACAGCTTCCTCTTCTTCTTCATCTTCAGAAACAGCTGATTGGTCATGTGAGTTAAATGTTTGCCATGTCAAAAAAGGTGTTCCCATCTCCCATTAAGCGTTAAGTGCAGAAGCTCTTAAGGGAATGTAAAAACCTTTTGGTGGAATTAAGGGATTATTTTCAAATTTTGCTGTTTCAATCAACCTGCTTTAGTGCGATACTTCAAAATGTACATGAAAACATATTTATGGAAACCCTGCAATGGTCATTTGATCCTTGCTATTATAAAATATTGATTAATGCACTCCCCCCAAGAAATCCTTGATTGGCCATAACCAAAGCTATGAAGTTATTCCACTGCTGTTTTCATAAATAAGGTCAAATCAGAAACATTGGCATTATGGCAAATTGTGTTCTATGTGAGTAAGAAGGTACAATTGATCGATAATTAGCATCACTGAAATCTTAGTTTGCTTGAATGATTTTCTATACACATAATGTGGCCCCATGCTGTAAATCTGCATATTGGATTGAACTTGTCCATCATGTCTGCTCATGTCCGTCTTTAACTGCTATACAGCTCATGATTAATGCCTTCGTAGTTTAGATGTTATGTTGCCGTCAATTAATGGTGGAATTGTGCTGAGATTCACTGTTCACCACTGAAGCAATTATCACCTGCTAACTGAGCTGAATGCCTCTGAATCTGCAGTTTTAATTCTCTGACCGCATTTTCTATTAAACTAACAGCATCATAAACACTTTCCACACGGACACATCACTATAAGAGACAGGTCCAGAATGGGGTGATTTGTTTTGAGTGCCTCATTAGAGAATAAAAGATATCGTTTAGTATTGTGATGTCTGTCATGCTGTTTTCTCATATGTACAAGATGAATGTGTATCGTATTTGTGAGATAATTAAAGATGTTTTTATCGTCTCTCATGCTCTGAATTTCTGTTAAATTCACATGCAGTCAGTTAACAATAATTGTAAGTCAGTTGTGTTTTATTTATTCATGTCTGCTACTGAAGCTAGAAACAAAGAGAAAGAAGAGAAGGGCATCATTTCGTTGCTGCATGTTTCAACACCAGTCCTCTCTGGTTTAAAATGAGGTGTGTGAAAACAACACCAAAAGTGATTAACATGGAGCTGAAATAGCATTTTGCAATTAAAGCAGAAATAGTGTTTTTTAAATATTTAATTGGAAAAAAAAAACATAACTTTTTAGTATTTCTCCAGGCATTGATTAATCTCTGTTAATCAAAATTACGTATTTTGAAGTATTTCCCATGGGCAGTAAAACCCTTCATGCCTTAAAAGCTCAAATCTCTGCTTGTTTTCTGTTTTTGGAGCTTCTGTACACAACAACAATGGTAGTTTCAGAGTAACTCAGCCATACATGTTGGAACCGGATCAACCATGAAGTTGTGATGTTTTCTGTCAGAATTATAGAAATCAGTATAGTGACCTGGAAGCTAATGGGATTGGTTCATCAGTTTAAGTATGAAACCCTGGCTGTCTGAATCCGTGTTTGTGAGACTGTCATTGTTCCACGGCATAAATGCTCAGCCATGGCGCTGACTGCTTATTTCACTCATGATATGTCACGTAGCATATTAAAAAAAAAAAACACCATATGGACATGCTAACAAGGTTAGAAACTTCATCTTCTTTTGACTGAGTTTTTAAAATCCCTCTCTGGATGATCTCAGATATCACACAGATCCATTGGGACCTGTTGTACTGTTTACATGAGTGATTTATTGCTTTTTTCCTCTAATTTGATTGTTGACAGCAAAGAGAGAAAAGAAAGGAGAGAGAAAGGCTGATGACATGTGACAAATAGGCTGCTACAGTAGCTTGTGCCTCGCCATTTGTCTTGATTTTTTCTATGACCTTTTGGACATATTGGATGGTTTTGACTGACGAGAGAGACAACAAGCACACAGTGAATGTGGAAAATCACACATGATAAGCATTCCAATCAGGGACATTTACATGGTACACATGAGTTGTATACCCAAGGTCTTAGCTTGGATTGGAAAGCTGCAGTGATTAGTGTCACAAACTGGCCCAGGCTCAGAATGTGACAAAGAACAAGAATAATCTATTAAATTAAAGTTAAACACAAATTACATGACAGATCAAAAAACAGCCCTGTCCTAAATCACCATTTTTGAGGCCTCTGCAAGATCTCTCTGTACATGAGTGAGATGGATCCCCCTCGAATCAGTGCTATTAGTTGATGATGGATGGTGTTAGGCATGTAATGTATCCAATAGGAATTAAATGTAATATTTTGATCAGAAAACAGATTGAAGAATTTGTTAGATGCTATAGGCAGCAGTCTATTTTTCATACAGGAAGTGCTAGCTACGCTTGTTATCTCTTCTGCCCCAGTTGCCCCATTCTCTTGCTGGCTCCCCTCTTCTTTATTATCTCTCCCTTCTCAACCCACCCACGCAACTCACCCCCACCACCTCCAGTTTTTGTCTTCCCTTCTATATTTGTGATTTACACTGCATTAAAGAAAATCAAAATTCTGTATAGATTGTCAAGTACCTCATGACCATTGTAGTGGTTTGTCTGTGCAGCCTGGTTTGTGGATGAGCCAGTTTGCTGAAGGAGGCCCCTCAGCTCTGACTTACCATGCCTAAGGAAATGGGACTTTCAGAATCAGTATATTTTAAATGTCTTTTCAGCACCTTTAGAACAAGGGTTTTTTTATAGTGCTGTCAAAAATATTGCATTATTTATGCGTTAACGCAAAACAATTTTAACAGCGTCACTTTTTTTTATCGCGAGAGTAACGCTCTTTGTGACCTAGTGAACTTGTAGTTTTTTGTAAGCTCTGGCCACTGCTAGTAACGTAAGAAAAACTACGGGATCCAATTGTAAACCGGAAACAAAACAATAGGCACGCCCCACGCACGTGTTTGGTCTTGTCTACTCGCTAGCTGTAAAGGAGTAGGCTACCGGTTTGTGTGGATGTCGAGTGCGAAACGGCAAAATGGATGCGAACAAGATTCTGAATGGAAAGTTTAGTTTCAAAAAGTTGCCAGATGGGTCGACTGACAAGACCAAAGTTATCTGTGCGTATTGTCGGTGTGAACTGAATTGTCACTGTAGCACATCCAGTCTGAAATACCACTTGATGGCCAAACATACGGCGAATGCGAATTCTCTGCCATCTCCTTGTCAAAACCAGGTGACAATGGTTAGCCTTTGACAGAGGCATATGGATGCTGTTGTGTTCAAAGGAAACTTAAGAAAGGAAAGTTCAAGCCATGGTTTAACTGCACTATAGCCTGAGTCGTAATTTACAATGGTGTGCACTTTGTAACTTTATTTTGTATCACCCTGTTTTGATCCCTTAGAAAGGGCTGTTGAAGGGGCTTTTTTGTGACCAAGTATTTATTTTTTTTGTCATCTGTTTATTGACAGTGTTAAATTGTGTGAGATTTGATTCATTCAAATGTCAATGACTGCTCAAAGTGAGAATGTTAGTGTGAAATAAAACACTACACGTTGTTTTTAAGAAAAAACATTAGCACAGAGCAAGCCTATCCACTTTTCCATGTTGATAACAGTATTAAAATGAAAATTAATTTTTATTAATTATATTATTAAAAATTCAAGGGAGATTAATCGCAAATTAACTATGACATTCATGAGCTTAATCGCAATTAAATATTTTAATCGATTGACAGCACTAGTTTTTTGTGACGCTGGTATTTTGCCTTACTGTAGTCTATGGTGGCATGACTCTATTCCATTATATCATTGCAGGCAAATAAATTCTAACAAGGAATAGATTTGACATGACTTCAGTTGGTCAATACATAACATGATAATGTGGGGTCTCTTGAGCTGGAACCCAAATTAAATATAGACTATGAACCGGCTGTGTCCCTGTAGTAATATGTTTTCATGAGCCTCAGTCCCGAGGGAAGACACTAACAGATATTTTTATTCCAGTATCAGGATGGACAAGTTGACAATCCCCTGCAGTAATGTTGTTAACAGGAAAGCACTATCTTGTTTGTGCATTTCTGCCTTCATATTACTGTCATATCAGATTTTATCCAGTGCTGTACTATATCCACTTTTAGACTTTAGTTTCTTCGACTAAGTGAATTAGCCCTCCATAATGTGCAATCTGATGCTGTAATGGCTGCAGATGTTCCTTAGGAAAAGGCCAAAGACACTTGTAATCTCATTAAAGGAGAAACCACATACAACAACAGTGTTTTTTATTAGCTATGCTACTGGCATGGATCTGTAGATAGCAATGTCTGTCTATAGGTCACTCAGTCCGCCACTCTGGTCCAGAGTGAAAAACTACCACTTGGATCGCTGTGAAATTTTGTACAGACATTCATGGCTCACAGACATTGTAACCACATGACTTTGGTGATCCCCTGACTGTGAGGTTCAAATTTGTGGTTTTCAGTGAAGTGTCTCAATGACCATTTCATGGATTGTCATGAAATTTTGTGTGGACGTTCATGTCCCTCTTGGGATGAATTGTGAGAATTTTCATGATCCCCTGACTTTTCCTCTTGTGCCATCATCAGGATGAGCATTATCATGCCCAAGAGGCGCAGAAGCACACTCCACCAATGACTGCACTTTTACTATCTGTCCAATCCATTTTCGTAATCACCCGCTCCGACCAGTTGTCTCTCTTGCAGTAGCTTCTCTTAAAATGACAAGTGAAGCGTAATGTGTAAGTGCGTCGTACATATCCTTAAACTTATGCATATTTAAACTAGGTGCTGAATTTATATGCCCTTTTGTGTTTCTATTTATATAATACAGGGATGTTTACAACATTTCACTCCCAACCAGGTATCTGGTTCTGACCACCTAAACATTGTCCCTTGCTTATTTTTAGTAGCTAGTTAACCCAACCCTTGTATTACCCCCCTTGTATTTATTTTTTTTTGGTTTTTCCAGCCTTTAATACAGAGACAACCAAAGGTATCACAGGAAAGGGGGTAGAGAGAGAGGGGATGACACGCAGCAAATGAGCCGCAGGTGGGAGTCGAACCTGTGGCCGCTGCAGAGGACTAACAGCCTCAATACATGGGGCGCACCTGCTCTGATATTTTAAAGCAAGTGGTTGCCTAGCGGCGTTTCTAGGATTCACTGTATGTGCTTTCGTCTACATATGGGGGGACTGTGTGTCAGCACAGCCCCACAGAGCTGCTAACATGGCTGCAGAGTCTTGTTTCAGTTTCAGAGATGATCTTTTAGAAAACTGCTGAACGGTATATTAGAGCAGGGCTGACTTTGTCTTGGCAGCTGCTCCTGGCAGAGTTTTTTCTCTTCGATTGCAAGCTTGCCTCAATTTTTATTTCATTGCTGCAGCTTCAGTAAAAGGGTGTCATGGATGAATACCTTAAATGCATCACTAATGGCTTTACAGTACTACATGTCATGAAAGCCATTTTGGAAATAGCCCATTTCCTTGGTCTGATGTGTGCTCTTTCTACAAAACACCTCTTATATTAGACTCCCTTTAAAGAGTCACAGCTCCGCTGCCTCAACCACCACCCAATTTGTTTGGGATAAATGTAAGACCTTGAGCTAGAAATTGAACCTGCCATCCATGAGTAAACTGCGCTAGCTGTGGGCTACTATTAGACTTAGTGAAGACATCTTCAAATGTAAATCAAATGCTATGCGAGCACGATGGATTAATATGTATTTCCACTGCCAAGTGCGAGCACACAGAAATGAAGCCTCGCTTGAATGATGCCCATTTTTATAGTCTGTTTAATAGTCACCTCAGCGCCTCAGTCTAATGTGGTCTTAGTTTTGAAGACTCATTTTGTAAGAAAGTTTCATTTCTTTTCACTTCTGCTTTTTGGGTGGAAATTTTACTAACACAGAGGAGTAAATCCAAAGAAAGCTGTAAATATTGTATAAGGGTGAAGCTGTATCTAAAAGACACCATAGAAGTGTGTTTGCTGGGGTGCTTTAATCCACTGATTTTTCCACCATTACAAGTAAAATACTCCAGGTGTAAAGATGCTGAAACACCACTCGGAAGACGGGCCTCCAATCTCTTCTCTCCACTTTCCAGCAGAGCAGAGTCATGCTGTTCGCTGCAGTACTTTCTATCTCCTGCATGAGCAAGAGATGAGACTCCTAGTATGAATAATGTCTTCCCTTGTGGTTCTCTTTCACTCCGTATAATCCACTCCCTACTCCGGTCTCAGCAGGTTGAGAGTCTGGAATGATCAGCAGTCATCAGTCTCTGTCAGTGAATTGAAGGAGTAGAAGGCGAGTGTGAATTAGAAGTAACACACTGGTGCAGTAATTGCATTTTGTTAATGATATTTCTTCTCATCAGTATATTGTTTTCATGTCATTAAAGCCAATACAAACCACTGAAAATTAGCGTCAAACTTTAATCATTTAAGTAACCACTTTTTTGTCTTTTAATAAGAAGCTGCCAAGTTTAATTTCTGTTTTCATTCACAACATTTTCGATGTGAATGAACACGAACATGATGCCGTTGCACCGACCTAACAAGTGTTTCCTGTTTTTTTACTTTGCTCCTGTTCTCTCAACCTGACAGGTGAGGGAGAAAATGGAGTAGTGGGACAAAACTAGTGAAATGATCCAAACGGATGATAAGCTCTGAGAATGTTTTAGGAACAGTTTGATGCATTTTAAATCACTGCCAGCTGGACATGTCATCTGCTCATTGGCATGAGACAAAGCGTTTCTCTTCAGTGGATTGAAAGGTCAAGTTGACATCCCAGCTCCCTGCAAAGAGTGACACTTGTGCACCACGGATATTTGCATATACGTGTGTGCGTGTGTGAGTACACTAAAGCGCACATGCACATATGGTTGTTCTTGTGGCCTGCACACCGGTCTCTATCGACTTGTGAGATCCTGCTGTGACAAAGTGGGAGGACGTTTAATTTACAGTGTCAGTGACAACGTGTGATGGTGATCTGCATTAATCTCCAGCTTCATCCTCCTGACCTTTCAATCACATTTGTGGCTTAGTGATTGGGTTCTCCATTTTGTAGAACCCTTGCAGAGATGTCCCAGATAAGTCTGGGTTAAGATTACATCTCTGAACTCACTAAAAACAAGCGATTATGCAACCCCAATACCCCAAAAAGTTGGACGCTGTATGAAACATGAATAAAAACAGAATGCAGTCATTTGCAAACAAGCAGTATTACAAAGTGTTCCTGAGCCCATGTCCTTCATGCAATCATGTGTTCACAAAGTGGTGAACCTCTCTCCATCCTTGCTTGTGAACGACTGAGCCTTTCCAGGATGCCCCTTTCATACCCAATCATGATACTATCAGCTGTTACCAATGAATTTACCTGTGGAATGTTCCCAACAGGTGTTTTTGGAGCATTCCACAACTTTCCCAGTCTTTAGTTGCTCCTCTCCCAACTTGTTCAACATGTAAAAAAAGGATTAGCAAATTATCACATTGTTTTATTTATGGTTTACAAAGTGTCCCAACTTTTTTGGAATCAGAGATGATAGGTATAACAAGGTTTTGAAAGTTTTTCTAAGCTGCTGAGATCCTGTTGTTTTGCCCATTAAGTCAAGATCTTAGAAGTGAAAAGCTTTGCTACAGTGCCCCAGCGAGTGTAACTGGCAGTGTAGCCATTGGTGAGGAGACACATGGCTGTCTGCGACCTCCCCAGGCCAACAGAGAGTTATTACAGAGAAGGGGTGTATACAGTGTAGACAAACTGGGAGGAAAAAGCAGGTTGGAGTGGTAATGTGAACGGTTTCACTGTTTTTCTTCTCCTGTAAAAGTGAGGAATTGTGTTGTTAGTAGTTCTCGGCAGTGCTTTGTTAGGGAATACAGAGCCCTTTTCAAAGCAAGGCATTCACAGATGTAAAGCTATACAGCAAACATTAATAATTTTTTTTTCACAACGTTCAGTGTCCCGCTTCCATTAGTCTCCCTGTCATCTGTAAAAACCTGAGATCAATCACAAACCACGGGCATGATCACAACTTTGTGTTTTAAAACAGGGGAGAAGTGACTCAGTATGTTCAGACGCAACAAGAAACAACAAAGCATGGAAATTACAGCAACTACCCTTTCAGTAATGCTATGAACTGAAATGTGCATTACAGAAAAAGTACTGCTACAAAATTACAAAGGAAGACAGTAACATTGATGCTATGCCTCCTCTTTTCCCATTTCTTCCACAGTGAACAAGCACAAGCCGTGGATAGAGACATCTTACCATGGTGTGATCACGGAGAACATGGACACAGTGCTGCTGGACCCTCCGCTGGTGGCTCTAGACAAGGACGCTCCAGTCCCCTACGCTGGTAGGAACAACAAATACACACACAGAGAAAAAATCTGCTGCACAGTATGTGCACGCTCAAGTATCCACAGAGAGTATAACACACATACAGAATATAGATCCTCCCACACACACATTGTGTCTCTCTCACACACACTTGAGGACTTACCCTAACCATAATGATAACTAGTACTTCAGCCTAAAATTTAACGGGGACTTGCATTTGGTCCCCATAAAGAAGAGGAGTTACCTCAGTGTGACTGTCCCCACAACACGAGTAGTATACACACACACACACACACACACACACACACACACACACACACACACACACACACACACACACACGCACACTCAGTGGCTGAGATGCTTCTATATTGTGTCCAGGCAACTGTGGCAACTTCACACCACAAGACAAAAACAGATGATGCGACAGTTCGCTGTACTCACTGCTTGTTATGCAGACTGGGTTCCATTTATCACCCACAGAAGTGTTAAACAAATGGTTTTCTTTTTTTTTTTTTAAAGGCACTTTCTTCTCATTATTGTATTTAATTGTTCAAGAACTCACAAGACAGAGGGCTGCCAAATAACGAAACGTTTGCTGTTTGTGGTTACCAGCAGTATATGATTACATTTAAACCTTCTTCTGTTTGTTTGTTGGGTTTTAGGTGATTTAAAATCACAGTAGCATGGATTTTGACTGACTGATTCCCACTTAAGAGGTTTATGGAAATGCATTCGCACTCCCGCCTGACAGGGGGTCTAAGTCATGAAATTGAAGCCATGAGTCACCATTTTTCTTGCTGCTGAACTGCCGTATTTAACCCGACCAAAGGCTGTCCTCAAAAGTGGAACAATATCATATCGTTCCTGAGCAATGTCTGCTTTTCATGATGACAGCGTTCATTTTCTAGCCTAAATCTTAATGTGATTGTGGAGCTGGTTTCCAAACTATGATATCTAACAGAAAGCACAGTTTTAATTTCTAAAATTTGACACCTCAAAAGGAGCAAGACAGCGTTTTGTCTTGCTTATTTTGTTACCAGAACACTCATTACTCATACATTTCTATGAAGTAGCACTTGGTTTTGTTTTGGTCCTAGCCACAGTGCCATTCATTTATTAATGTTGTGAGTTTATTAATTAATTGCTAAGTCTTTATTACTCTTTAAAAATGTATTAACAAGGGACCTTGACCAGGGGATGTCCCCTTTAGCGGTATTTAATGGCAGTGTTAGATTTAGCGATGCTCTGCATTTCAAAATTTGTTTACTGAGAGCTCACTGTAGCTGTCAGAGAAAAGGTTTCCACAGCCTTGTAGGGCTGTAAAAGTTCCTTGAAGTGTCGTGAAGAACAACTTCAGGGCTGCGCTTGTGCTTTTTAACCTTTTATTCCTTTGAAAGTCTGAGGCAGATAGCCACAGAGCCCATTAATGGTTTCCATTAAACTGGCTGCTGGGAGCGTACATGTGTGATATTGACAGTAACATATCATTATAGACCTCATCTCCAGATGACTGTTTCAGTTGCTGATTGTGTTGTCTAACAAGAGCTGAAATCAGACAGCTGTCATGCAGGTACAGCAGCGCTGACAGTGACAGGAAGGAGAGAGACAGAGAGAGCTCTTGTAAGTGGACAAAGTATTCTAACGCTTAACAGCTCATTATGATAAAATGGCTCCCATTAATCCCAGTGCTGACAGCCATGGAAAAGTGATAATTGGCTATTTTTCTCCCTCAGTTTTCCTTTTTGTGTGTATGCGTGTTTTTTTTTCTTTTTTTTTTTCTATTCGTATGGTTCAGCCATAATTTTATGTTTTTCAATGTTTTGTGGGAAATGCTGTGTAATAAATAGCTGACCTTGAGTATGAAACCACCCGGATCCATGTTAAAGGCTCTTTGGTTCTGCTTCTCCTGACAGGGCTTTGGACAGGCCTGTATTGTACATATACTGCACACTGTAATCCAAAATTGTACTGAAGATGAAGATTTAATGATCCTTTGGTGGGGTTTAAGTTTTATCCAAAGCACGAAAAATGGTACAGAATATATTATGCAAGAAGTTTATTCATCTTTTATTCATAGCACTCAAGTGGAGCTGCTGAAGGTATTCCTAACAGACATTGTTCCTCTCCAATCAAGCAGGACTGACTTACTGTAATTTACAGTACATAGATTTCCCTAGTAACCAAATCCATGACGCAGTGAAGGTTTAATGACACCGCAACGAGCAGCCAAACAAAAGAGGAAATGAATTTTGATTGCTTTTCTCCATGATTAACACTTTGGTTTGTTGACTTGAGAAGGTCAAGCTGGGTGAAATATTGCCTGAGAGGAAAAAGCAGAGTTGTGCACTGGCTGCTGACTGGTGATATTTCTCCCCTTGTTTTTCATTACATGC
The DNA here is from genome assembly GCF_039877785.1 of Chaetodon trifascialis. Classification (NCBI taxonomy): domain Eukaryota; kingdom Metazoa; phylum Chordata; class Actinopteri; order Chaetodontiformes; family Chaetodontidae; genus Chaetodon; species Chaetodon trifascialis. The sequence goes on from NC_092066.1 coordinate 16,181,382, forward strand.
AGCCTAATGAATGAAACCCATACAATCGCTACCAAGGAGACTCTGAAAAAAAGAAAAAAAACGGCCATCAAAAGAGCAGCTCTGTCCCAATTTATCTTCCCTTGCAATTGTCTACAGCTCTGCCTTGTTTTGCACAAACTCACACAGCTCCCTCCTCAAATCTTTATCTCACTCTCTCCCTTCGTTTGTGTCTTTCTTTCCACGTAGTGCCACATTCTCCCTTTCTCACTCGGACTGCCCTTTCTCCTCTCCTCAATCTCGACACTTTGCTCCTAGCGAGCCCGGATACACTCAGTCACTTATGCGCTACAGACACTCTCATCAATCCCGGTTTTGTTTTACTGCAGAATGGAGTAGGCTGTCCTTCTGGCTCCACATTAATTGCAGTGTGGGAACACAGTCCAGGATTGTTAAGTACTTGCCTATTTTCTCCTCTTTTGTACTTTTCTCTTGTCATCCTTTATTCCCTCTCCCGTCCACTGGCCTTCCATCACTCGTGCCACTCCTCTCCCGCCCCCCCCCCCCCCCCCCCTTCACTTCTCACCTTTCTATCTGAATATTCTTTTCCTTCCTGTCTCTCTTTCTGTCCTTTCCTCTCCTGCTGTTCCACATTTCTCTTTGATGCAAACTACCCACAGTGGGCCTAACTTGAACATTATATGCTGAGACAGGCATCCTGGAGATAAATTGTTATTACTGCTTGCCATGATGGCATCCTCTATCCTGTGCACCCCCCCTGCCCGCAAACACCTCCCATGGAGCAAAGGTGTGTGGGTTGCGGATTATGTGCTGATCGAGCGTTCTCAATCAAATTAGCATGAGGAGCGGTGGCAGTGGACTCGAGGGTGCAGAAAGGCAGGCAGACAGTTTCATTCGCTTATTCTTTATCTCAAGGCCACAGTCAACAGGCACAGATTCTCCCCATTCATCATGGTACCAGAATAATGTGCTGTGGTACATTGTTTCCTCTGCCGAACTCGCACAGGGTAAAGGAACAAAAGTAGTTGGAGAATTGGAGAGAAAGGGAGAATAGATAGCTGAGAGTAAAAAAATGGAGGAGACAGATGGACAAAGAAATTGAGAGAGGTTCATCACCAGCAGCTGCTGCAAAAAACATGTTTGATTATTCCCACTGGTTGGTTTAGTGTGTGTGTGTGTGTGTGTGTGTGTGTGTGTGTGTGTGTGTGTGTGTGTGTGTGTGTGTGTGTGTGTGTGTGTGTGTGTGTCATTCTCTTCATGTTTTACAGTAAGTCCAGAGGTACAGTATCTGTAATCTTCTTGCCCTTCTTTTTTGAGTTTGAGCTTGAATGTTTTGTCGATGTGTACTTTTCTACTTTATCTCCTACTAATTAATCAATTCACCATCTACAGTCGCTGTTTTGCATTGAACGTCCACCATCAGTCTGTTGTTTACATAGGCTCCAAACCCTAAGCGGCGCTTCGATCCTCATGTCTCGTGTGTGCTGTGGGCTCAGACCTGCTTGGAAAACTCTTGCAGCCCAACACACAGTCGCTGCAGTTATACAATAAAGACACAATAAAATAGATTTGTGTAGATTTTTGTGGCCAGTGTAGACAGCTGCATTGATTGCAGTTTAAGTGCATCTGTTCTGTCAGACACTTGTGAGATGGCTGAAATGCCAATGCTGAGACGGCCTTACTTTGGGCTGTAACTCTTCAGCTTCTTTTTTACTGTCTGTCAATAAATGCTGCTAAATGTACCACATGGGAAAGAAGGCATGTTTGGCATTTATTATGAACTTCATCTTGTTCAGACTAACTTTACCCTGTGTGAAAATGCACCATCCAGAAAGGAACTGTGTTGCATAATCAAATACATGCAAATCGTGCATTCTTGGTTGATTGCTTTGTGAGGTAAAAGGTGTATTTCTACTGTTTAACTCACGATTGTCACAGCAAATGATAAAGCGATTGCTGCCATGGAAACTTTCCAGATTTGTGAAATGATGTCTGAGTTGTATGAACAGCTGATACATAATTCCTTAAGGTACCTGTGTCAAAATCCAGTCCATTAGTCCATCTAATGTCAGCATGATGCCAAAACTAAGATTTTGGTTTTGAAGCCACTAACAGGAGTCTTAACAATTATAATTTGGTCAAGTGAAATCAAGCACAAATTTTAATTAGTCAAGAACACTTTTTTTAATCTTCACTTGGTCTGCAAGGAGTCATGCTTTAGATGCTGTTGCTGTGCTCAAATATCTCAGTCGTGTTTTGAATGAGCCTGGCTTCAATTAGATAATATCAACATTAGATAATATTGTTTCAGTCAGACTGTTGCCTGCTGTCAGGAATGCTAACATATAGTCCAAATTTCATCATTTTTCAGTTACTTACTCTTGAGAAAAACAGAAAACAGAAATAATTTCCATTTTTGTCTGTGCCAGTCATCCTACCTTTGCTAAGCACATAGTCAAAATCAATTTCTTGCTTGTTTTATGATAAAGAAAATGTATTTGCTCATTATCTTACAAGTTGAAAATCAGCAGTAAGAAGGATTTTTGTAATGAGAAACGTGCTGTTTGAATGTGGGCATGCATTATTTACAATACCTGACTTGTTGATGAGGCACAGAGATGGATGGTTGAATAACTGTTGAAAAGTATAAATATTCCTTGATTTCTGTCAGGAACGATCATATGATCATTTTTTTGTCACTTGTTGTAATGAAGACACAAACAGGAAGTGGTCCGTAGCTCCCCCGTTGCTTTTTGCAATCATGATTAAAACCACTAAATGGATCGACACGTTCTCACTGCTGCCTAATGCTCTTTTGCTTACAGCTGTATTGTGTTTTTCCTTTGTACAGAAACAACCATGACCATAAAAATATATATTTTTTTATTTTTGAAATATTTTCCATCTGCTGAGGAACAGCAGAGTCACAATCTGAAAAGACAGGACTTTAAGAGGAGAATAGAAAATAAGAACAAATAAGGGAAACTAACTGCGTGATTGCATCAACGTGCAATTTTACAACAGATCATGGCTCTGGTTTTGGTTGTCTTGTAGAAAACATCTTCACATAATAACAATTGTCACTTTCACTTTGCTAAATCCCAATCTACCTACGGTGACTACCTGGAAGTGAAACTGCACCAAGGTGACAAAAACAGAGGTGCTAATTAAACTGTAGGGCCCAACAAAGCAGGAGCCGTGACACACTTCAAAGGTGGTGAGGCAAAAGAGGAAGCGGAACAAGGTGGGAGAGAGCCAAAAAACAAAAATGTTCGAAAAACGGAGCTTGGGAGATGAAAGAGAAAAACAAAGGTAGACCCAGGAAATAGTGTGTGTGTGTGAGAGAGAGAGAGAAAGAGAGAGAGACAGAGAGGGGGAATAGTCAGAGATGATGTGATTGATCATCAAAGGACAAGCGAGAGTATTGAAGGGACAGTCTGATCAAACCACGCAGGTGTCGGTCTGTCCGCCCCGAGGAGAGGAACATATCACTTTGCCCGCCTCTCTCTCTCCTTCTTTGTCTCTCTCCCTCACTCTGTCCTCTTTGCCTTTGTGTAGCTGTTAAATTTCTGCAGCGGGCGCTTAGTCATGAGGTAACAGCGAGGCAGGTCTGCAACATGAAACAGACGCAGAACATCAAAGATTCCGTCTGGTCTTTAGAGGGCCAACACCCATCTGCAAGCAGGATTTCTCTCTGCTGCAGCTAGCATTAGCAGATCTGCACAGACATCTTATTTCATCAGTCAGTATCATATCTGTGAATGTGAATCCCTGAATAAAGTCTTAACATCACATCAATAAGTTAAAGCACTAATTGATATTTTCATGTCAACAGGCTGAAATCCCTGCGTGTAAAGGAATGTACAAGGAATTGCCTCCTTGCTCTGCAGCTCCCTTCAGCTTGACAGAGCTTTTTCGCATCTTTTAGCACCTTGTTTCGGTTTTCTGGCCCCCAGGTTTACTGTTTTAGTACAGTCTCCTGGCTCTCATCAACCATATTTCCATCTGGAGCAGGGGTCTGTTTTCAGTGGAAAACTGCCCTGCACCAGATGGCATACAGACAAAATCAGTGACTAGCTCGTCAACACAGTGGCACATTTAGCAGCCCCAGAGCCGGATATTCCCCTCAGAAGCTGATGGAGACCGAAACAGAGCTAAAAACTGAGCTATAAACATGACTCAGAATGAGAGCTTATGTTGCTCCTGTCTGCTGGATGCATAAATAGACAAGTATGCCAACATGTTTGCTGCAACAACTTTAAAAATGCTTATATATCAATGTTATGTTGAAAGTTCATTCTTTTGTCTCCAAGTGGTAAAAAAGCTGTGATTATTACATTGTTATGAGTGCAAGTTTTTTTTTTTTTTTCCAATTAAAATATCCCAATTATACAAACATGATAAAATGTGGATCTGGACTATTATTATTATATTATAAGTCCAGCATTACTATTACATCATCAGTTAAGTCAAGCTTTGCCGTTTGTAAAGTCGTACCGGTTTTGATTGGAGTACTACTGTAATATGCTTTATCATACTACATGCTTTCACTGTGTGTGTGTGTGTGTGTGTGTGTGTGTGTGTGTGTGAGTGTGTGTGTGTGTAATACCTCCTACTATGCCACAGACACAAAAAGTGGAGATGTTCAGAAAAAGGGATACAACACTTTTGAAAGTTCTGCCAGGCTCAGACACAAGTCCGCTGTGGTTTTGGAGTTGTAGTACAGTTTTGTCTGTGCAAGCTTTTCTCCTCTTACTGTACCTCCCTTCCTTTTTTCTGTTCAGAGCAGGCAACTGGCTCTCGGTGAGCTGTCAGATTGTGTGTGTATTGATACCTCCTCCTTGCCTTAGGACATGAGATTCAGTGCTACGCCTCCACACCCATCTCTTTGTGTTTGCTCCCAGCAGGACAGGTACATTCCCCTTTTTTCTCCCTCTCAGTCCTCTCAATCCTTTTTCTGGTTTCCCCCTTGCCCTCGCTCACTCTCTCTCTCCTGCTTTTTCTCATTTGTCCATCATCACAGTAGATCTTCATTTGAACTTCTCCGAACGCACCCGCAGTCATATTTTTCCTGCCTGAGACAATGACTTTCTCTTATTACAAAGCAGAGAAACCTCGTGTTTGTCACATGTATTGATTCTGCTCTCACTTATATCTGACCTGCACGCTTTACCCAATGAGGGTTTTCTTGCCACTGGCTTTTCCCAGAGGGCCTGTTGTTTATACACGAGGATCTTTAAAGACTTTCACATTTTCACCTTGTTCTAATCATTGTAGAAAGGGGGAGGCAGTAACATTTTACTATCAAAATGTTAATTCTATTAAATTATTAAGTTTCCTAAAATTAAATGTCAAAGTACAGCAGATTTTTCTCAGAACTGAATATAATCAAAGGAGGAAGCTGTTCTCCATCAGTGATTTTTGCTCCATTAGTTTGTGTCCTGTGGATTAGCATCTAGCCCTGATATTCATTTAGCATTTTGAGGTTGATGTTGACAAAATGAGTCACTTATAAGAGAGAAATTTGAAGTTTTAAGTATTCTGGGACAGTGCTGCAAAAAAAAGAGGCACTGGGGAGCATATGAATAATACCTACATAATGATTGTCTTTGATTTTAGTGCTGTGCTTGTTAATGAATTTAATGGAATTCTCTCAAGTCGTATTAGGATGTGCTTGACAATATTTGAATGTAGCCGAGGTCGTAGACAATGTGTGAGAGAGGAGAGCCGTGATTCTGTTCTACAACTATGCTTCCACATGCCACTTGCAGGCATTTGAAATAATTACTGAATCTAAGTTAGATTGGTTAATAGTTAATTAAGACTTTGTGATTTTCACTGGAATTGAAACAAAGCATATTGTAACTATAACTAAAAGCAGAAGGGGTTTAAAGCTAATACACGTTGGAAAAAAGATACAGAAATCTGTCCATCCCGTCATTTGATTCAAGTAAAAATGTTAAATCCCATCAAGTTTGAGCTGATATAATATAAAATCACATCTGAGCTAAATTGTATTGGCCCAGCTTTGAATCACAGTGCATCTTATCTTCATCCTAGATCATGTTTGTATTGAATTGTGAACAATTGCACTGTATCTAGATATGTCTCTAATTATCTGAGAGGGAGAGAACACGCCTCTAAAAAGACATGCAAAGACCAAGTTCATTAAATGTGTTGTTCAATGTGTTTTCACTCATTGTTATAGAGGTTGCATCACGTCATGAAGAGTCCTAATTAAAAAGCCAATTCAGCAGAAGACAAAAGAACACATTTGCCACTTGTTCTGTAGGTGATGTGAGTTTGTTTGTCTCAGGGTTTGTGTTAATGTTTGTAGCCTTCTGTTGTCAACAAGATATAATGGATTACGCATACTCCGTTTCCTTTAGAACCCACCTGTGTGTGACTGTACTATTAAAGACCCCTCCAATGAAAATCAAGCTGTTAACCTTGTGCACATGTCCATATGGTGTTTTTTCTTGTGTTTCTTCTATTGACTGCCTCCATATAATCTGTAGTGTGCTAGATAATGTTGGACAGCCTTAGCTTGCCATGATGATTCATGTCAGTTGCTGACAGGACACATGTCGCATGAGGGTGCTTACAAAGAAAGTTATGGCAAATGTTACTTAAAACAGTGTGTCAGATAGCTGATGCTGGATTAGATGGTGAGAAAACATGTCGTGGGAAGGAAGCATGATGAACATCATAAGCTGCTTGTGCAGTGTTAGGATGATGAGGTGACGTTATATTATATTTGCATATTAGTATGAAGGGATATTCCTCATGGGAATAACTTTTAAATATGTAGTTTGGATGAGTTTTTAAGGGTTTAATCAGTGTCAGGAGACCATTTTGAACATTATTATAGCAGCAAGCAACTATTTACTATTTGCTACACTCCCTCTGTGTGTGTTTTGGTAGTCAGTCCAGCTACACATTCATGTTAGTGTCCCCATGTTTGTGAAGACATGAAGAGAGTGACCTCCCACACAGCAGTGTAAAAGATGGCAGAGAGCAGTTTGATGCATTCAGCTGAAGGCATTCACGTTTAATTGAAGCAACCTAATAATTGCATTCCATGCGTTTAGGTCACTCAGCAGATGGAAGACATAGCACCAAGCTGAATACTGACTTCTAAATCCAGAGTATGAAAATTAAAGGTAAAAATGACTGTTTTTGTTAACGGAGATTGGTGGCTTTGAGGAGACTGATATTTACTGCTTAAACTGAGTGTGCAGCCTTAATTGAATATTGTTGCTATGCCATCTTCAATTCTATATTATTGAGGCTGATTGCATTTGTGTCTTGTTTCAGTGAAACAACAGTTTACCTAACAAGGGAATTTAAAGATAGAGGAATAATTTTTTTCTGTAATTGATTTTCTGTAATCTGTAATTGATTGATCATCCAGCAGATTGTTTCAGGGTCTGAGGACAATCCAAAGTAAGCTGCATCTAATCAAAAATGTCAAGTTCCAGTTGCTGAAAAGATCTACTACTTGTTTTGGTACGGCATGTATTTCTGGGACACACTGAACATGGGAAAGCCCGTTCATGTGATGGGAATCACCATGGCTTCTCACTGTTGAAGCAAGCTAATTGGATCCATATAAGATGTTCAGAGTAATTACATGTCCAGTTATGCTCCACTGGAGCTCTGTCATCAATGCAAGTTGCTCACAACGTCAAACAACCTCTTAGCCTCTGATTGATTTTGTGCAGGACCCAGTCTCTTCCCTTATTACCCTATTACTCCCTTGTTCTATTCTGAACTGGATCTTTCTCTCATGTTTTGACACGATGTGATGACTTTCAATTTCTTGAATGCTCTCTATTCCATTTTTTTGTGTGTCCATTCATAATGAGCTTTGGCTGTGTGTGTGTGTGTGTGTGTGTGTGTGTGTGTGTGTGTGTGTGTGTGTGTGTGTGTGTGTGTGTGCGTGCGCGCGCGCGTGCGCTTATGTCACCATCAAATTACTTCCAAAATACTGCAGTAAAAGCAATAATCAGCATGTAAAGAGTTGCTCTAGTGTAAGCTCCAATCATTAGCATGTCCAGCTAACTAGCATGATACATACTGTTGCATATTCCAAGGCCAAATGGCACAGTATTAACCTACAAGTATATCCCATGTAGTATTTCCCCAATGTATGGAAGCTGGTCTCAGATGCTGACAGAGTTCAGGGTAATGTTATGAAGCTCTGTGCTGCTTTTCAGATAAGTAGCTGCTTTTGTCTGCTTCTGTCTTATATAAAGGACCAGTTGTTGTTTAAGTTTATAGGTGCTGTGTGAAAACGGAAAGGCATAGAAATCAGTATATAAGGGGAACAGAGCTTAGTGATCTGTCGATTGTGAGCACGCAGCAAACTCTCAGTACTATATGAAGTAATCTCATATATTATGTATCATTAAGAAGCAGTGTTCATACAAGTATTGATGAAATAATCTATGAAGTTCGTTTATTAACACTAGTTTAAATGGAAAGAGAAGATGACGGAGAATGCTGTTTGAGTGACATTTGTAAACAGATTTATTGCAGTTTCAATATTTTGTTTCATAGGATAGTCTCTTGTAACCTTCTCTGCATTCAAATGTGTCTTCCTTGTGCCATCTGCAGAGGAGGGGAGCCAGTGAAGACTTGTTTACTGGCAGTGTCTGTGTTTTGGTTGTGGGAGACAGACAGGAGGAGGTGGTACGTAGAGCAGTGAGGAGAAGTGCTGCCTCTCTTTTCTTGAAATGCCGGCTGGAAAGAACCTGCTCTTCAAGGATAGAGCACTGACCCATGGTCGCGATGTGAGCTGAAATTACTTAATGAAATGTGCAGTGAATGGCAGCTGAAACTAATCCAGTAATTCTCTATGTTCTCTCGCTCTTGCTCTCTCCCTCTCTGACAGTGGTTTGACAGGGCTTCAGTATCCTGACAGGCCAATTAGACAGCAATTTGCATATCTTCCTCGCTCCATTTGCCTTGTTCATGTGAGCATAAAATAGGATAATCTGGCTTTTGGACCTGTGTACGACATCAGAGTCACACAGACTAACTTTATCCTCCGTCATCCATGACCCTTCCACCCTCCCATTCCTATTTATCTTAGCCTCTACTCTACTACTCTCTAGAAAACTCATTTATTCAGTATGATTACAATAAGATAAAAGGTAGAAGAAGAAAAAAGAAAAAAAATCACACAGAAAATATTATACTCTCCCCTTTCAACTCCCTCTCCTCTCTCATCATTGTCATTATCCTGATTTCACAACAGCACTCCCTGATTGACATTAATTGAAGATGTTGATAGCTTTTTTTTTCTTTCAAGAGACCCAATTAATATTTTATGCCCGCTGTATGATAAATGGTGAACTAGCTAAGACCATGTATGCAAACACTCTCTGAGAATGAATGGGCCATGGCTGTGGTTTGAGAACAGCCCTCCTTTAATAAACATTTTTCCCCCAAATTGCTGTACACTTGAGAAATATGAAATTAAGTTAATGAAACTCAGTCTAACTGTATCTTGCTCACTTATTTAACAAATCTCAGTCTTAGTTCAGCTCCACCATTAATTCTGTTATTAGCTTTCAGCATAGAGTCCACATATTGTGTCCCTTTTGGCTGATGCTAGCTGGCACAGTAAATGTCATTGAAAGTCCACACAGTAAGCTAATTAGAGTATTTTTTGGCAAAACAGAAACACAGATTGCTTTGCTTTGCATCTTGCTAAAATGACTCCTTAATTATGTATTATATCATATTGGTATCAAGCTATAATATTGAATATGCTTAGTTAAGTGCACAACATTTACAAGCGAGAAATTAGCATAAGCCCTGTGATACAGTCACTCTGCAATTTAAAAATCCACAGAGGATCTGTGGTTATAGAGAACAATGCTGCAGGTGTGTCATGTATCATGTCCATGTTGATTATAAATTGTCTGTACAGCACAGAACTGTGCAGAATGTTGATTAGAGCTGTGGCCTAATTTAGTAAGTTAAACATAAACACTTGCTCAGATTGCAGTGGATCAAGAAGCACAACAGCATGCCGTAGATCTGTATACAGAATCATTTACAGTCTAAGTGTAAGTTCAGACAAATCTTTGTTTTTGTTTTAAGAGTGTACAAACTCTTTACTATCCAAGTACAATTTGAATGAAGCAAATGCAAACGGACTCTTTTAAGATGTCACTTCTGTCGTTGTCGTTTTTCTCTTTGTCGTTTTGTATACCTTTTCAATCGCTGTGGTTTTTACACTGGGTTATGGGGCACCTTTGAAAATCGTGGTCTAAATCTGATGGATGTCGTGCTGTTTTCTGTCAAGGTGAAAGAGACAAACAGCCTTTTTATTCAATGATGCCTCAGTCTGAGAGACCTTGAGATTACATCTGTGTTGGAGAGAGAGAGAGCGAGAGAGTAAATAAGGAGTAGGAGTACAAAAGGACAAAGTGATTTTGTCGGTGTTATTAAATTCTTTCTCACTATTCATGTTGTCATAAAATAAAAGTGTTTTAGAAGCAACATCCTCTTCTGTCTGGGAATGCCACTATAAGGTTTAACCCAGACATGCTCGTCACAGCCACATTTTAATTTGAATTTTATTTCATTAATTGATTATTACCCCAAATACCTCAACGGACGGTCCTGAGGGAGTTATTAGTGGGCAAAGTTTTAATTCATCTGTGATTTTTCAAAGTGCGTCTCACTATTTTCAATGCATCCGTCTCTGACAGCTTTAATTTAAACTGCAGAAGAATAGTTAATTTTAATGAGACTGTTAGTGTAAAGCACAGATGTTTCTGGTGTTATTAGCGCTTCTGGTGTTGGCTTTACAAAAATCATCACTCCAATTAGAGAGTGCAGATGAAACAGGTAGCTGCTGCCTTCAGGTGACTTTAGGAGTCAGCGGAGTGACGAAAAGGCCGTCAGTATAGGCTAACTGGTGGATTACGGAGCTGGGAAGACTCCCCCATTAATCTTTGTTTTGATGTTCTGGCATTGATGCCATAATCGAAACACAGCTTGATTTTTTTTCTGCATAATCTCATATCAGGTGTTGGAAAACATAAGGTGGAAAATGAGCAGAACAGAAATGAAAGCGTGTGTGTGATTTCAAAGAGGTTCACATTAAGCCCTCACCAAAGAAAGCGACCAAAATATTATGGAACACAAAACAAGAGCAAAAAGAGCCCCACATCATATCTGTTTGTTAAATCTGGAAAAGATGTGAAGTGTAATTTTATTATTTTTTTAGATTATTTTAATTTTTAGACTAATTGCCTGTGATCTACTCTTAATATTTCATGAGATAATATTTGGGTGCTGACATCTATCGGCTATGCTCTTCCTTGAGAAATAACGACCCATTTTTCTCTTTTGCTTGTTTTTTATTTATATTCCTTTCCCCTGTTTTAGTCTTTCATTTTTCCCTTGTGGATAAAATACATACCTCGCCTTCCACGCATCTTTTCCCCTGCTATTCATTTGTTGTTCCTTTTTTTTCCTATTCTTTCCATTTTTTTCTAGTCTTTGCTATAAGCATCTCAGCTACTCACTCTTAAAATGCTCCCTGTTTACTGCCAGTCAGCTGTTAGATTGCTGCTGTTCAATAAATTAGATTTCATCCTCATGGTCTAATCTACTCCTAATTAAGTGCCTCACACACACAAACACACAGATAACCTTAAGGTAGAGTGTGTACTGCTGGACATGGGTCTCCAGGGTCAATTATGGCAGTGTAATGATTGTAATTGGCTAATTTTCAGCCCATTACCCTATTTTATATCTCATGCAGTGGGTTGTAATTTAGTGAAGGAGTGATGGCCGGTCTGGCTTGGGGTGATAGATGATAGTGAGAGAAAAGGGGAGCTCTGTCATTAATAGTGTCTAGGAATGAGCTGTCATGTCTCCAGGCCCACACACAGGGACAGAATGGAGACATGACGAGAGTCAGGAGAGAAGGCAGTGAGGTCAAGACTACAGTTTACATGTATGCTGAAAAACATATTTACACATAGATGTGCTGCATCCAGAAGCTTAATTCTTACATTGATGAAATCAGTAGACACAGTTGACAGTTGTCAAGTTCCATGCATTTCACAGCGCCTACTCACACATGTCATATCATTTCTGACATCCAGTCAAGAGGCAAGAGTCGTCTCCAGTTCTATTCTTTTTGCAGCATGTTTGTGCATTGATTCTTTCCACTGTCCTTCCTAATTCCTTTGCTCAGTGTATTTTGCTCATTTTGGCATATCGATCACAGCGCAGAGGTAGATCGCCTCTGAAATGGTCCCACTGGATTCGACGGCCGTGCAAGTAAAATGAAGATTTTTTGCGTCTTCATTGAGCTATCCAGAGAAAAAAGAGGAGTGCTCACTATTCCAGAAGTGCCAGAATGTGTGAAAGGCAATTTCAAACGAGTGACAGAGTAATGGATGAGGGCAGCGAGGGCCATCAGTCAAGTGCTGAACAGAACTAAGTCAGAGCTGTAGCTAACATATACTTAGAACCACTCTCATGTGTCTGCGCTAGCTTTAGATGACTCTGTTTCCCTCCCAGGCAGAACACTGTAACAGGAAATTGCTTTGAAAAGTTCACAATACAGATATATTGTAGGAAGAACATGTCCATCAAGTATTTTGAAAATGGTGTCACTGAGACGCTGTTTGAGTTTCTGACGGCTGACTGTGTCACTGGTCATTTCAAGAGACACGGCAGAATGAAGAGAAAACCCTGATGTATGTCCCCAAAGGATAGCGATGATAATCTCCCATGATGGGCATCTAAAGAGTCAAACAAGTTTAAATCCTTAAGAGACTTTTTTCCTCTGTTCACATGGAGTGGATGCTGGAAACAATAGTAATGATATCAGCTCAGAGTAAATATAGATCAAATGCCCGCTGAGGGCTTCACTGCCAGTAAACAAACAGGCCAACTGGTATTAAAAGATAAACTAATGCTTTAAGCAGAGAGGTTTAAGATAATTTCATTCAATAATTAGAGAGAATGGTTCAATATGGCCTTCTAAATGTTCATAAATAGTTAAAAACAAATGAAAGGCACCGCGCAAGTACTGTGAAGACATGGTATACCAAGCATGACATCCAGCACTCCACAGCACTGCAGCTGCTAATTTATGATTTCTTGTAGCGTTATCAGTATTCTGTCACAGGTTTTTATCTAGTGCTTCTCCGTTGAGGATATCTTTGTCTCTGCTAATTGTGAGAGAGAAATTGAGAATAAAGGCAAAATGAAAAAAGAGGGAATGGGGGATGACTCCGTAATCTATGTTCCTCTACCTCCCATGGGACAAACAGATGAAGACAGTCTAATACCACCCCCTTCCTGCCCTTCTAAGACCTTTTGTTGACCTTTTTGTGTCATTTAACTCTATCACAAGCGGGGCTGTCAATGTGAGGTGAGGATTTTGTCAGCTCACAGTCCGTATGGGTGGGCTGTTATGTGCTGACAGATCTGCTGTGGTGGAGAACAGACACTTCACATCGTCAGTCTTGGACAATTCTTTGATGGCTGAAATGCCCTCTGACCTTTTCACTGTTTCCGTGTGGCACATTATCCTCATTTTAATTGGATTGCAAATCACTGATGCTCAGATTCTGCTCTTGTCTTAGATGATTCTTTTTCCAGTGTCACAATGTGATTTTGTGTCTACAGTGTGTTTTCTCCACATGTGTGTTAAATTGGTCTTAGCATCGCTACCCTACCTGGTAAATGTTGTTGTTACAGTGTGCAGTGACAGAAAGTAGATGCATAACAGCTTAAGGTGTGAGCCGCTCTCACTGGAAAACAAAAAGACCCCTTCACTTTTACCACAGCTGACAAATGATCAAACATGACAGGGACGCACGCATGAGCTACTGCCTGCCGTATGTTATGACAAACATAACTAGCATGCAGTGATCAATGAAAGATGACAGATTAGGTTATCTTAACCTCCACAGCATATCAAAACTACACTGCTCATTACCTCCTCTCAAGATGTTTTCTCTGAATTTACCTTCCTGATGAATGCTGCATGCGGTCTCTTAGCCCACACCCCTGCTGGCCTGCCTGACTGACGGTTTACTTGTGTCATTTTAATAAGCGTGCATTAGGAGGCAAAAGGTCTCCTGGGGTTCGCAAATGCCAGCTGCCAGATTTCATTGATGTTGTGTTTGCTTTAACTAAAGCTTTAGTTTAACATACAGAAGAGATGATGTGGAAATTATTTTGTACCCAAGTGTTCAGAGCAAGTGGAGGGAAAAACAGAGGAGCGACAGAGAGAGATACAAAAGAGCCGGATAAATGTATTTATGCTGAGTTTCACTTGGTGCTGTCTGTTGCGCTGATTTGAATAGGAGATATGCCTCTTTCTGTTTGGATAAATCTGCATAGTGACGCAGCAGCTCTGCTGACATCTTCAGTAAAGCTGCATTAAACAATATTTTTTCAACAAAGAACAGCATGACTCCCTGCAAAGTGAAGTGATGCAAGGAGTGTGAACCCAGTGAGAGCTGACAGGTCAGCCTGCAGCTCAGACCAAGCATATAAAGTTGCTGGCACACAAGTCTAATGCAAAACGACGGTGTAACTTAGTGGCAAATATCTGCAAGCTGAACAGGTGGAGAGAAAAGGGACTTTAATTGAATACTCGTGCTGAACTTATAATTAGGCCATTGTTTGCTAATGCCATAACAACCTGATAAGGTGATGGAGTATTTACATGCAGACTCCTTGCTGAATGTTTGTACTGGAGTCTAATGCAAATGGAAAATGCTGTGTCACATATCGGACTTCAAGTTGTGGTATACTGGTCTCTTAGTTGGCTGCTCAGATAGTTAGAATTGATGATTTGATGATGACTTGCCAATAGAGCAAGAGCTGTAGTCTGGCATCTGCTATGCAATTTACACTCAGTTAGCAGTTTATCAGCTACCCCCTAGCTGAAACCAATGCAGTCTAATACAACAGTCCTGCAATAAATCTGCAAGGTGCAAACTTTTATAGAGGTATTGGTTGAACTGTGTGGTCATTTTGCAGGCTGTTTGAATTTTTATTGCATTGTACCAACAATTTCTATTATTTTATCTACCCTATTTAATTCAATACAGTTCAACAACACCAGCAGCTACATCCCTCAAAATGATGGTCTCTAAAGCAGTTTCAACAAAAACTTGACATTACAACCTTCCTGAAGGAAGGATTTAGAGCAGGACTGTTGCATTAGACTGCATTCATGTTAGCAAAAAAACTGACAGCTGAGTGTATCTTATGCAGTGTGCATATCGGCTATGACTTAATATAAAACCACAGCCCAGGTACAGTCTGCTGTGGTTTTACGTTGAGTCCTGGTCTTTTTAATGTGGGATGTGGTTCCATGATTAGAATTTTGTGGAGCTTGGCAACAGGTGAGTTTTCACAGAGATGCAACCTACACTTAACTTGGAATGCAGACACACATGTCATAGTAACTCACATTTTAGCAATCAAGCGTATTTTTTTTTTGTACTTTATTTTTTATAAAAGGAACATAGACAACATACAGAAAAGCATAGAACGAACATTTGGTCACCTATACATTCATTCAGACAATATACTGATGGAGTTACAAATACATGATGGCTCGATGAGCATCTCTTGTGGACATGTACACAATCCATTTTTCCCAATAGTGCATATATTTATCAGTCTGTAGATTTAACGAGAAGGTCATCCTTTCCATGTTTTGAATATTGGTCACAATATCGATCCAGTCTTTGCCAATATGGCTGAACAGCTGGGCAGCTCCAAAATATGTGAAAATGGTCTGCTAGCTGTTCACCACAGTTCCTCCAACACAGTCCCCTGGCCGTCTCCCCTGTCTGTACATATTTTAACTTAGGAGTTGTAAAATATCTAACCAGATTCCACCAGCAGAAATCTCTCCAGAGACCAGAACTAGTAGAAGTTGACTGCACAGAGCAAATATTCAACCAATCTTCTTCTGTGATGACAGTTTGAGATTCTTTCTCCCATTTTAATCTAACCTTACCTGTTGAGTGTTTCTTATTGAATTGAAAATGGGAGTACAGTTTTGAAACAAGTTTCCTATTGTCCTTGTTTTTGTACATGTCAATAAATATGTCAATTAAGTTGGTCTCACATTCCTCTAGTGATTTTATCTGAAGCAATCAAGTGTATTTATATACATTAACCCAAATCTCACATTCATCTTAGAATCAAAACATCTTTCTTTAGAAATGTTGTCATGATACCAGAATTTTAAACTTTGATACAAGACCGATATGAAAAATAATACTCTATGCATCTTTTGATATTATGGCAAAGAGAAAAAAGTGCTAAGCTTATAAAGTAGAATTGCTTTGTCCTTTTTTTTACTAACAACCTGCAAAAAGTTCCGGTGCAGGTGAAGTCACTCAACACATACCAACACATTTGTAATAATATATTTCTTAATAATAATTCCTATAATTCTTCCTTGTTGTTTCATTGGTTTCATGGGTTGAAAATCTGCTTGATTTGTATTTTTTCATGGCTGTAGTACTTGTTGCTATTGAATGTGTAATTAACGGAGGTTGTATCATTTTTAATGCACAGTATCGAAAAATTATTGAAGTATTGATACTTTAGATGACCTTAAACCTTAGTATAGATACGGAAACATGCTCTTCAGCTTTTTCTTATGCTGATAAAATTCAATGCTTAGTAGTGTTGACATACAATGTAGTCACAGTGGTTTTTGGGAAGCAGACGTAATTTGATAGGTAGTTAGTCAAAGGAGCCCTCACACTACAGTGGTCTCACCTCTAGGATGCTGTCAACTTTCAACTATAGCCTTTGCTTGTGTGTGACCTCTTCAGGTTGTTTGTATTATTTATGAGGCATTCTTGATTTTGAACAGCTGGACAGTTTCTGTAAACATGGTTCAGTCAGAGACACTTTTGTAAAGGAAATGACCATTTATAGCAAATGGTTATACAGTTAGATTTGTTCTAAAAAGCGCTGCTCTTTAAGGTAGCTCTCAGTGAATCCAAGCAATACCACATGAAGGAGAACAGTGGGGTGGTGGAGGGAGCTGCAGCAACAAATGGTGTTAGCATGAGTGTAATTAGCAGAGTAAACAGTGATAGTGCCAGGTCATAATGCCTGCAGTCTGTACTATACTCCTGCATGATTATGATTGGACATTACCAGCCACACAGCTGTAACTGAGCAAGTCATAAAAAGCAGAATGTGTTAGAGTTCGTATAGTTTTTAGGACCCAAGATACCAGGCTCAGAGAGACGAGACAGGAGTCAAAGGTTAACAGTCAAACAGTGTGTAACAGGTGAATCCAGATGAGCTGAGAAATCCAGAGCACTGAGTCCAGGAAGTGACAAGTCCAGTTTCTTCAGTGAGAGCAGACTGGCAGGGGACAGATGAAGACAGGTGTGGGACTGGTGCCTCAGCACAGACAGACAAAAAGGAGGTGAGGAAGGCAGGTAGCAGACAAGGCGAAAAATCAAAAGGTACTTAGCGATATCTTGGTCTTGGTCGTTACCACGCAGATAGGCTGATGATTCGACGAATAGCTAGAACCCGGATGCTTGTATACTGAGTAGCGGATGGGTCTGATTGCTCGATTGAGTGCAGCTGCAGTCAGGAGGAGAGAGACGGGCCCAACGTGTCAATCACAACCCGCACTGACACAGCCTAGACAAGACAGACAGGGGGAGAGAAATGTCTTTTCATTTTGAATGCTTTGCATAGCAGATAAAATGCACATATATAGTATGCTTAAAACCAGACTTTTTGATCAATTATTACAAATCCTTACTCTTATACTGTCACTGCATTGTCTTGTTCATGTACAAATGTTTGTGCTAGTGAGTGTGCATGCGTGTTAGTGTGTACATTGAGCATGCGCATGAACGTACGTGTGCATGTGAGTGTGTGTCTTCTATAAACCGACCGGCCATGTCCTTCTCTTCTCGGTGAGCTGCTGAGCTGACAGACGTTTTAGTCGGAGACATTGTGACATTTACAGCTCAGAGGCTTATGGAGACACCCTGCTGCACCTGGCAGTCTGTGATTATCTCAGAACCATGCCGCAGAAAAGAAAAGAAGCACAAAGATGTGAATGTCACTTTGGAGAGGTGTGATTCGGTTGAAAAGATAATGGACAGGTGAGGACAGGTATGGAAAGGTTTACGAGGGCAGCAGATGGACTTCAGAGAACGGTCAGTGTGAGGTTATGTTAATTTTGTCTCATGGGGATTCAAATGTTATCATTCTGAATCACAAACGTTGCCTCAAACAGACAAATTGTTGTTAGTATTGTTCAGATGTTCCTTAAGCTCCGCTGCATGCAGAAAGAGAGGCCCAGTCAGTCAGTACAACACTTTAGTCAAGACTGAAATGTCAATAAGATGAAAATGTTATAGACTTTGATGGTACCCAGATGATAGGAGATGGTTAGGAAAAATAAAAAAAATACAGCGGATGAAGGTTTTCATTGACTGATGATATATTATTTGCATTTTCCAATAGTGGGGACTGATTTTTCTGTAGTGTGGGACGAGATGTCCTTTGAAAATATGTCTTATATCCTCATCATGTATCATACTGTTATTATACTTTCCTCCTCAGATGCATGACTACAAATCTTGGTCTGCGTTTGGCTCCTTTACACCTCAGTTCAGAGCGTGTGACACTGGCCAGCATCTCTCAACCTGCTACCCTTTCTCCTTTGTGTGTCTGTTTATATGCATGTGTGTGTTTGTGAGAGAGCAACTGCACACACATGCATCCCCAAATCGTAAAATTCCTCCCGCTGAAGAAGCCATTTAACTGTCAACTGGTGACCCTTGGAGAGCAGTGAACTGTCAGTTGCGGCGAACAGCAGGTGACTGAGGAACAGAGGAGGAGGGGAGGAAGGTGAGAAAGAGGGCAGAGACAAGCGTGGGTGAGGCGTGTCAGGGGTGGAGGAGGGCAAGGTTGAGCGGTGCATCTGAGCGCTGATGTTAAGAGTTGAATAATTGCTTACCGCTGTGAAATCTGCCGCAGAGGAAGGGAGAAGGGACACTGGGAGGAGAAGGTGAGGAGGAGGAGGAGGGGAAGCACACTGAGATACTCAAGAGGTTGATAGTGCTGTTTATACTTGCATTAGTTATCTCACACACTGTGTTATCGCTGTGTATCCTTCCTTATTTTCCTCCTCCTCCTTTCTATTTTCCCTGCAGCTTCTCCTCTCCTCTCTATCACTTTTTAATCCACTCTTTGTATCTCTTTGACCTCCTCTGTACTGCATGTCGCTGGTATCCTCCTCATGTGTCTGGTGTTCTTCATCCATTTTGGGGGTTGTTTGCTCTCCCTATCATTATACTCATGCCCTGGTTCTGAATTTTCTTTACACTGTGACACATAGAAGTGGAAAAAAAAAAAAAAAAAGGCTTGCACGGTGGTCCAACTTTTGATACACCCTGCCAGACCCACACATGCAGTTTTCACAATTTCATGCTTCACGTGATAAACAGCCTCCTGCCTATTTACTTTTTCCTGTTTACATATTTTCAATTGAAATTAAATTCAAGCACCTAGCTAGTTAAGCGCCTAGCTGAAGGCAAGTTATTTCCCTGCCTGTCGTGGCACTCAAACCCACCCTTAAGTCACAAGTAGCTTCTGTAAAAGTCGCAGCTTAAACCACTCATAATTGTGCCTTACTTTAGTGGTTAACACTCCACTTTATATCAGCTTTAAGCACCTTGGTCAGAATTTTTCAGAGCTCTCCTCTTCAGCATTTAAGTCACACAACTGCATCTTCACACAGTTCAATTAACAGGCAACACTGACAGTCACAGTTCATCTGATGAATTCTAATCCCACAACTTCAGAGGCTGCAATTAACGCTAATTGCATTGCAGACCACCAAAGCCCGCAGCAGAATGAATGTGGATTGTCTGCGATATTGAATAGTCCCATTCCTATATTGTGTTGTCCAAAGCATCAGCAGTCCTGGGTGAATAGATAACCTGAGTTGTGTGTGTGTGTGTGTGTGTGTGTGTGTGTGTGTGTGTGTGTGTGTGTGTGTGTGTGTGTGTGTGTGTGTGTGTGTGTGTGTGTGTGTGTGTGTGTGTGTGTGTGTGTGTGTGTGTGTGTGCTGGCTTCCCATCTAAGGGAGTTGTTGATTTGTCACCCTGAGGTCAAGTGGATGGTGTGACTCCCAGATGCAATTAGGAAGTGGCTGGCTATCTGAAGGAGCCCAGCGAGACTCTGATGAATTGCTCCTGCATGTTTCTCGTTGACTGACTGGGAGCCCACTGTGCCTGCACCCGTTAACAAATGCATGCACTCATGCACACTGACACACACTGCACTGTGTGTATACTAGCCTGTTAGCCTACGAGTCATGAGGAAATTCATGGAGATTATTGTTTCTTTACTGCAAGGCTTTTCATGGCAGAATTTTCTGGATGGGATTGAGGAGAGGAAGGGAAGGCAGAGGAGACGTTTCAGGAGTTGTTAAAGCTTGATTTTAAAGAACTCTTGAAATTATTTGAAAGCTGCTTATAGGCCGTTCTTGGTGTATTTTCGTGTGTGTGCGTGGGTGTCTCTATGTAAAGAGAAGCTTTTAATCAATACTCTATGTATTTGTTAGTATTCAAAGAGTGGGTGACGAGGATGCACATGCAGAACTTTAAACAGATCATACTATGCAGTGATGTAGCGCATGGACCCTTTTGACTGTAACACAGTATTGACCTCTAAGTCTAAGTCATGACTTTTAAAGCAATGAACTGTGCTTTCTGCAATGTGCCTCCCTATTCTTAAGTTTGTTTGATGTGAAGTAGTAGAGAAATGCTTTGAGTGTAGATTTACAAAGCCATATGTCAGGCAGTGACAAATCTACAGAGCCACCACTGACATTTGACAACTTATCCTCCAGTTAACTGCCTGCTGTTCAGTGTCCTCATCGTGTCCCCACCAAAAACCTTGAGACAGTACGGAGAAAATCCCATTAAAGCCAATACGATAAAGGCTTAGTGGAAGGCTGTGACCCGTCGTTTGTTTTCATCCTGATCCTCCTCGTCCATCCTCCCTCAACCTACAAAAGTAGAGAGAGAGTTCCAATGTTCAGCCAGTGTAATTAATTCTAATGTTTTGAATAAGAGGAAAATGCACCGTGAAGTAGATGGGCTGTCCATTATATCCACACCTTCAAAACAATTTAGACACATTGAATAAAACTTCTAATTGAAATGTCCAGCCTCGATACAGAAAAGGAACTGTGTGCGACTCACATGTATGTAATATGTGAGTTTTCATGTTTTCTATGAAGGCTGAGATGAGCAGGGATTTAAAAGAGACTGCAGCTGCAACTTAAGACACTTATATGTTTTTAGATTTTTAAAGAGTTATAAGTACTGAAAAACCAAAATCACATTTCTCAGAGCACACCCGCATATGATCAGACAAACAAACAGACAATGCAAACAAAGCACAACCTATTGCAACCTATTTCTTTTTTGCGTAGTACAATTAGAGACATTTTTCTCGAATGTACCCGCATTACAATTTATTAAGCATATCCATTTTCTGATATTTCACCAAAAGACCTTTTTTTGTTCCCTTTAATAATGAAAAGCAATAAACAATACATTTAAAAAGCACATTGACATTATAAATGTGATTTCAGTTAGACATTTACGAGCTTCACCTGCACAGTCTGTCACCCTGTAATAAATCCTACCTTTGCAATGCTTAAAGAGTTCACTTTGAAACTGTGTTAGAGAAGAGTTGGCTCAATTCCACGCTAGTTTGAGACTTGAGTTGTGAAATGGGACCACATTATACATTGAAGTGTTTTTAATATTCAATGTATGGATGAATTGCATTGCAGTGTCCATTAAAGCACAGGCTGAGGCTGCCATGAGAGGCAGAGCGAGACATGAAGTATCTGGTTCTCCAGCTCTTCCTGCTGAGAAGTTGGGACAGCTGGAGTGATTGAAGCTCCAGAGCAGGAGAAGACTTAGAACACGTTCCCTTATTTGTTCAGTCATACACCGCCGTGTGCTCCATATGCCATGAGGTTATTTAGAGCAAGCTGCCTCTTCATGGTGGAAATCTCTTATGTCTGCAGTGAAATTCGCAAAAGATTAAACATGAAAAACACAAACCTCTCCGCGGATCTGGTGACATTTTAGACAACACATTTCTGAAAAAAATGAAGACTCATTTAATATAATCATATTATTGTCAGTGTGCTGCTGGCTTCCTGAAATCTTGAGAGATCTGAGATTAATAGAGCTGTAGCCTTTGTGTTTTAATTTGAGTGTGAAAAAAACGCAAATCTGAGTCAATAAAGCCTTATTAAAATCTGAGACCTTTTAATGAAGCATGCTTTACATTTTCATCCATAGTGTGTATTTTTGTTGCTCACTGTGCATCACGTACGTGTGTGAAATTCATGTGTGTGCACATACTGTATATTGTGTGTGTGTGTGAGTGTGTGTGTGTGTCTGAGTGAGTGGAGTGAGGGTGTTTCTGTGGGTCAGCAGTGAGATGAAGCGTTATCCAGTCACTAATTAAATGGCAAGAACAAGGGTGACTGTGAGCTCAGTACTGAAGGCAGGAGAGTGGAGGAATCAGGGCTTAAAGTACACTGTCTGCCTAGAAACACTTTAATCAAAGTCTTACAATGCCCCCCCTGCCACCTCCACCCCACCCCACCCCACACACACACACACACACACAGAGTCAGATTCTGAAGCTTTTATGTCTAAAGCTCTACGCAGAGACAGACAAACAGGCACAGACACACCAGATGGAGTCACAACAGTATTTGATTAAGAATAGGAATTAACATGATTGAATTTTCTGTTTCTCTGTTGAGGCTTGACTAAGAAAGAGGGTTCACGTCAGGCTTTCAGTGCCTGACAGAACACACTTTTGTTTTTGCTCCTGTTTTTCATTGGTTTTCATCGATCTGAGACTTTTTCTGTGCACACAAAAGGCTTATTTCTCTCAAATTTTAGGCAGAAATGTATTTAAATGCATATTTCACCCCCTTTACATCTCAAATAAAATGTGTCTCATATCCAGATATGATTTAACTTGATTACATTTACACCTGGTACTAATAATGCATCTCTAATGCAAATGCTCACTTTTGATGGTGTCTGGCACTTGGAGGTGTCGTCTTCAGGGATGACACCTGGATTTCACTGTGCCAGACAGAGTGTATGGCTTTGTGTGTGCGAGTGGCTTTCTAATATGAGTATTGTGAACATGGTGGGGTTATGGTGCAGGCACATAAAAGGTACAGACGATACACAGGAGCATTTCTGTTGTGTTTGTTCTTGTCATTTTTGCAGTAGCAACAGCTGGAGAGAGACAGGAAGGGCAGGGGAGGACATGCAACAAAGGGCCTCAGGCTGGAGTTGAACCCCGGCCGCTTCAGTAGGGACTTGGCCTTGATACATGCTACGTGCTCTACCAGATGAGCTGCTGAGGCACCATTTATTGATGGCAATTTGAATGCACAGAGATATGATGACAAGATCCTAAGGACCATTGTTGTGACATTCATCCACCATCACCTCATGTTGTAGCAAGATAATGCACGACCCCATGTTGCAAGGACCTGTACACAGTTGCTGGAAGCTGAAAACTATATTCCAGTTCTCGCCTGGCCTGCATACTCAGGTACAGGTATGACAGCATGTTTGAATTACGGCCATTATCCAGCAACTTAGATCTTTTACTTCAGCTGATGAAAAATGAGAGCAAAGGAAACAAGTGTTTGATTTATACGCTTGAAGTTGCTCTTCAAGTTTCACTGTTACAGCACGGTAGGTCACACAATCACAATCATGATTCAAGGTGGTACATCACATTCTTAACTGCTGAAATCTAAAGAAGAAAGATGTTTCCTTTTGTAGGGCACTAATTGGTGAAGCGTTCGCCTGTCATCCCAGACAGAAATTCAACCCTTCATTCCGCGTCCTAATTTGCTCCCACTGATGTCACCCAGGGGTCACATTATTGGACAGCATGACATTTTCTTTCATTTTCATGCTGATGATACACAATTGTACCTCTCCTTTAACCCAAAGGACTGAAGCAGCCAGTCTACTTTACATAATTGTCTTCTTGTCATCAGGGGGTGAATTACCCAAAACCTCCAATTGAAGACAGAAATCGCAGGTTCTGACCGCAGTTTGTACTAAACACTGATCCTTGCTTCCATTTCAGAGAGCGTCTTGGTGTAGTTTAAGTGTGTGCTGTTTTTTTCATCGTGTTGCTCAGGTCAGCCCTGTAATTTTAACACTGCCTTTCATGCCTGTGTCACACCCGCACATCAGAAGCTTAACCTTTAACTAAGTATTGGCTTGTGCATGCTGGTACACCGAGGTTCTTAAATGGAGCAGAGCCACAAACAAAGACAGAAATTACAGATGAGCTCAGTAATAAGACGGCTGATTTGATATTTTAATCTAATTTTGTGCATTGCACAAACGGTGTATACCTACTCAGCTTGTTTTAATGTCCTCAATATAGGACACAACAGACAGTATACGAGCCACAATAAGAAAAAAGTCCTGATCTATAAAGAGAAAATACAAGAAAATTCAGTCATTTTAGAAGTCCTCTTACTACTGACGTAGCTGACTGTTATGTAATAAATTCATATTTCATGACAGGGTTTCTTTTGATGGAAAGCTTCTATGGACAACAAGTCTGCTTTGAATTCTCACAGTGCCTTTCTCTGAAGTTTACAAACTGCAAACTTTACAAACTCATGAGTATTATTGTTATAAACCAGTTTGATCTCACAATCAGTCAGTTTAGTTTAATTTTGCACGCTTTGGAAGTATTCATTTTTAATGACATGAACATGAATTCATTTGTACTAAATTGTGAGCAAAATGCAAAGGTTTTATGAAGCATAGATTGCTCACTGAAAAGGTCCCCAGGAAGTGGAGAGATTAGTCACAACAAGCCAGTAATACAAATTGAAATGTACCGATAGCCAGACCTGGTTTTGAGATTAGAAACACTATATTTGACATCTGAGGTTTCTTCTACCCTTTATAAAACAGCCGTGGATAATAAAATGAAGTTTAAGCAATTGTTAAATCCAACAAACAGAAAAAAAAAGTTTGCTCTCTCCAGTACTGCTACTTATGTTAGGACTTACAGATCACTTACAAATTAATTTTGGCTCCTTGTGACGTTTCTGGAGAGTCATTTTCTCATAATTATATCCATCTTACCCATTTCCATCATATAGACAATTTAACATCCTGTGAAATACATATTCCCTCGCAGCTTGACATTTTCCGTTAATGCAGTTTATGCCGCTCAAGCTTTCTGCGGAGTGCCATCTATTTTAGATGAATGTTATAATCGAACCATTTTTCGCTGACTCCTCCATTTTACTCTCAATCTGCCATGGCAACAGGCCAGGTCCCTGAAGCAAAAATCCAAGATATTTACTTTGAAAGCGACGCCTTTCCCTTGTGACGTATAGGCCAAAAGATTACACTTCATTTCATCCATACACCACAGCGTGGTGAAAATTATAGCGTTCCCTCTGGTGGAGCTGAGAGAAGTGGCAGCAAAGAAAGTGTGAGTGTGTAAAGAACACATTTGCTGACACAGTAGGAATCTGTTAGAAATCTCTGTCATTACCATTTACATGTACATTGGCACATCACATCTCTCCTCATCCTCACCTCTCTCTCTCTCTCTCTCTCTCTCTCTCTCTCTCTCCATCCTCTTCTAGTTCTCTCTCTATCGTTCCACCTCTCCATGACGTTTTCCTGTAAAATGTAATCCAGAAAAATGAATTTGCCACAGCAGATGGAGCGGAAAATGGATTCGCATCCAACCCCAAACTGTTCAGTGGAAGTACATTTTCGTGCTCCCCACCACTAAGTCAAGGTTTATGCAGAAGGGCTGCAGCAGTGAATTATAATAACTGGCATTTTCAAACCAGATCCTTCCCTCTTTGGTCCCATCTAAGGCCTCATTGGCACAGTTTGTGTGTATGGATGTGTGCTTATGGCCCTTCTCCCATACCACCCCCTGTTAGTATTTTTCTATACAAACCACATCCTGCTGCCATACTGGGGACTTTTTTCATTTCAATGACTCCTCAAACAGGCAACTATGAGCACCAGGCATATGGAAAATTGGTCAGGGATCAAATTTTGAAGCCCACCATGTTTGGCAGCAGCATTATTTCACCAAGAAGGGGATTTGAAAAAGTTGAATCAGGTTAAAAGGAAATAAGAGAGAGAAATGAGTGGCTCTAAGACAGCGGGATACGAGGACTTGAGGAACTGAAGTGGAAAGAAGCCAGTAGTGAGAGGGAAATTTGTCTTTGTGTTTGTCAGTGGGGTTTGAGCATGCAAGCAGAATTCCCATAGCTAGGTAGCTCTCCGTTTCCGCTGTGTCCCTCTGTGTTCTGAGAGCTATCAGCCAACACAGGGTCAGAGCTCTGCAGCATTTTGTGCCCTGCGCGAGGAGATTTCCCAAATCCCTGAAATGAACACTTGTGCAGGGGATGAACTCCACAGATGACTCAAGACTCACAACCAGATCTGCACACAGAAACACACACACGTTTAGGCAAACACAGAACACTCAGTATGTGTGGTAGAACGCTCGGTGAGCACAACAAATTTTGTCTTTTGTTGAGCTGGCAGAGTTTGACACATATCAGAAATTATGTTTCTCTTAACTGCGCTCCAGGAGCTGTATACTGTGTTGTTGTTTTTTTTATGAGCGGCTCATGCTGACAAAGATCGCTGTGTCCAGAAATGGGACTCAGGCCGAAATTTGAAGTGATAGCTGTGCTGTAAAGAAAGTGTCACAGTGTGTATTGTTAGTCTTTACTTCATTACCCGCACTTTGATACATCCTCAACCATCTGAGCCAATTGCTAGCTGCTGCTTGGTTTGAGAAAATGACAGGGGGGAAAAGGAAGAAACAAACAGCAAAATAATACTTTACCAGCAGTGTTGAGAAAGAAGAATGGCTGAATGAAAAAAGTCCAGCACTTGGAGATGTTTTCCCATGATTTGTTTGTTCCCACAGTGTTGGCCTGAAATTAAGTGCAGTATCAGACTTTGTCTTTCACTCGGAGTGTGATAGTTGTTGTGTCGACTGCTTCCATATTAAGCACCCAGAGTTCTTGGTGTTTGTCCATTCATTGACGAGCCACATGCTGAGCAACATTTTCACCCTCTGTTGGGGAACAGGCATGTTGAAGCCCATTATATCGCTGTGGTTTCTCTATTTTTGGCTTTCTTCTTTAGAACTCCTGGGGTTTCGTCAAGATGTCTGACTGATACACAAACTACTGTCCTAAAGATCGTCCAAATAATGTGTTCGAAAGTCCTTGCTCTGCTACTTCTCACACTTTCTTTGTTTGCCTTTCTTAGTTTTGAGCTCCTGACTTGCTAAATGACATTGTTGTGTCCAGTACAGATTGAAAGTGCTGCCTTCTTTTTTTGCACAACAGCAGAATAAATGAGTTTTGATGAAATGGTAGCATGGTTCCCACTAAAGATAGGAGATACTGTGGAGAACACTACAATAGCTATGTCTCTGTGGTGATATTGTCAGTATAAATCATTTACACCTCTCCTTCCTTGTCTTTTTAGGGGAGATTTGTGCCTTTAAGATCTATGGTCAGGATGCTCCGTTTGAAGCAGTCGTGTTGAATCGCACATCAGGAGAAGGTGTTCTGAGGGCCAGTGGCCCCGTGGACTGTGAGGGCCAGAAAGAGTACACCTTCATAATCCAGGCCTACGACTGTGGGGCCGGACCCAGCGGGGCCGACTGGAAGAAATCCCACAAGTGAGTCAACCAGTGTCCATGTGTTGTGAGTGTGTTCAGTTTAGCTGTCAATAAGACAGATCTAGTCTAATTTAGTCTAGTTTAATTCTTCCTTTCTGAAGCTTCAAATGATCAATTTGCATTAAGACGATTTCCAAGAAGTGTTTTTGTGTGTGTTTCACGACATGTATTCTCTAAAGCTTTATGCATTTTGTGACTTCACGAACACTTCACCCACTGAATAGCTTACATGTTTGTATCTTTGAAACTGTCTGTATGCTGCCTCAAAGCTCAAAAATGAAAATGGAGATTGCCAGACCCTGTATTAAAGCTGTCACATACTGCCAATTATTATTTATCTGAGAATGACTCACTTGTTTAGCTGTCAAAGTAATTCTGATTTAAGTGGGTGGATGACATGACATAGAAACAAATATTAACATGAAAAGTACTTAAATCAAAGTTGCAAAGGCAGCCGCACAAAAGAGTCATATCAAGTTCTCAAAAAGTCTGAAAAATCCTGACAATGTGTTAAAAACGGAGGAAAACTTTATCAGCAAAGTGGAGCAATGGTCACGAGTCACTGACACAAACAGAAAAATGGCAGGATACTCGAATTAACACCTTTGTGACGGTGTTAATTAAAGCTTAACATTGTAATTATAGAACAGCACCCTGCTTTGCTAGACTGCATTTTGCAGATTTTCTTGGCCATGTTTTTGTGTGATTGCCAAGCATGACCTAAATGAAAGAGAGAAGAGGTCAAAAGTCATTTTTCCACCTGTGGTTTCGAGAACCTGTGAGATAGATGACTGGGATGGAGTGTGCGCTGGAAACTGTTTTCTGAGTGCTCATCTCTGTGATTTAGGATCCCCGTTACTTAGTTCCACTGCAGCACTTAAGCCACTTATCCTGGTGTCTACAGACAGAGAACAAACCCAATACATGACAGGGAGACATCCTCTAACTGGAAAAAAAGATTAGAACTGTATCTCTTATTATATGTATAATACAATAAGCCTTCTCTTTAGATTAGTTTATATGTAAAAATACCAACACACTAATGGGTTTTTAAGGTGTTTAAGGCAAAAATACAAAACTTCATATTTTGCACTCACAGCCTAAAGAAAAATACATTGAAACCATAATTAGATCTCGCCTTCACTGTTTCTGTCTTCTTTCTTTTTTTATTTTCTCTTATCCCCAAGATCTCTCAGCGCGGCAGCAGTGACAGCTGAGACTTGCTGTTCCGATCTCAGGATATGTCCCCCTAATGGCCCATCAATATTATGCGTGTCCGCATGTGTGTGTGGCAGCGCTATGTGAATGAGATTGACAGGCAGGCAGACTGGCATGGACAGCAGCAAATCAAACCCTCTGGTCCATCAGTCGGGGACAAGGAGCTGCTAAAATAAGCTGCTGCAGGCTTGTTACTAAAGAGAAGAAGAGAGACATTTATCAGCTCAGGGATCTGTGATGAATTTCACCAGTGGATGATGAATGATGCACTCTGTGTGTGTGTGTGTGTGTGTGTGTGTGTGTGTGTGTGTGTGTGTGTGTGTGTGCGTGCGTGCGTGCGTGCGTGCGTGCGTGCGTGTTTGTGTGTGTGTGTGTGTGTGTGTGTGTGTGTGTGTGTGCGTGCGTGTGTGTGTGTGTGACATTATCACTGCATGACATTCTAAATAGGCCTCATTAAGCTAATGTCATTAATTAGCCAGATGTGCTTCTTCAGATACACCGTGAGTTGTTGTCAGGGAAGGTCACCGGTGAATAAAACTTCATGATGCATCTGAATTACAGCTTCATTTATGTACTTTAGTGCACAAATGTTATCAGAGTGCCTAGTTAATATCTTCAGCAGCCCATTCCAGCAGATGAGCTTGTATGTTTATGTGTATCAGACTAAGAGGGAAGGAAATTGAAAGAAAGCTACAGAGATAAGTTAGGACCTTGAAAAGCTCTGGCTGCAAAATCTGCTGTGGATGAGTCTATGTCAGTAGAAAAGCCTATTAAATATAACTACAGTGGGCAACAGGTCAACTCCCTTAAGCAAAACCTACCAATTACTGTCTAATTAGTAACTGGAACCCTTTTCATAAAGCAATAAACAAACCTTACCTGTATATGTGGTAACTTTTAATCAACTCTTCTCAATCTATGAACAAATCTATAAGCAGAGGAACTTCTTTTCACTTTCCTCTGCCTTCAGCTAACCACTGGTTTTAAGATCAACAGTGAAATACTTTCAGTCTTAATTAATTTCAATCATCACTAATGACTTCAAGAGATTTTTCCTTCCCTCCTCTCTCCTCTCCTCCATCCATCTCTTCTCTTCCTATGTCCTCTCTCCTCCCTTTCTCCATCAATCATTTCCACTCCACTTTCTTTGCATCCTTCCCTCCCTGCATTCATTCCTTCATTCCTTCCTCCATTCAGGGCGGTGGTTCACATCCAGGTGGATGACGTCAATGAGTTCTGCCCTGTGTTTCGGGAGTCACTGTACAAGGCATTGGTGACAGAAGGCAAGATCTATGACAGCATTTTACAGGTATTTTGGTTATATTACAAAGCTTTGTTGAATTTTGTGCCATTGTTTTGTTGTCAGAATCAACCTGAAAGATGACTATGCAAGTTATGATGGCACTCTGAGATGTTGCAGTTCGCTACAGCAAGGCTTCTCAAAGTCTGGACCTCAGTCCGCATCTCAATCCAGACCCAGCCCAAAACTCAGTGAACATCAACTGGCAGCCTGAGGGCCACGTCCATCCTGCAGAATATTAATGAATTCAGAAAATGCAGGAATCTAACATTCCTCAGCAGTGGAAAGGGCCCAGTCGGTCCGGAGAGCGTATCAGTTAGAATAATGTCCTTTGCCAGTCACATGCATTGAGCCTTGTACTACAAAATTTTGAGCCTCTGTATCACCGCAGCTGTGTGCAGAAGAAGTCCCCACACAGCTCTGTGTGGTCTACTGTCTTTTCAGTGTTGTTGTTGGAGAACTGTGAAGAAACTGTCTGTTGTAATATTGCAGGTGGAAGCTTGGGACCAGGACTGCTCACCACAGTACAGCCAGATCTGCAACTATGAAATTGTCACTGCAGGGACGCCATTTGCCATAGACCGCAATGGTAAGTGTGTGTGCATTTCTGTGTGTGTTAGACTGGCTCGGCTGAAAGGAAGACTGGACCGCAGCTATAATTGCTGATGTGATTGGGAGTGAAGTGTATGTCTGAGAGAGAATGAGAAAGTGGGATAGCACAGCCAGGGACAATTTGCATGCCTGGAGGCTCTATGAAATTAATTAAATTATTTATTATTAGCATGGCCAATTAGTGTGAAAATTGTACAGTAGGTCATGAGCTCTAAGCTAACATGTCATTTTTTTTACATAGGCCACAACGCTAAAACCGCTGACGACTGAAGTGAATAACATTGATCATCTTGTTAAAATGAAATACAAGCTGCTGGGAAACCTTTAGTCCTGCTATTCATGTGGATGCCACCCTGACAGGCGACATCCGCTCAAACATTGCTGAAGACCAAACATACTCACCCCCCTCTTTGGCGACGGCACGCCCTAATGGCAGCGGCCTCCCCCGGCTTATTCTGGAATGGACTTAAAGTTCTTTGTTTGTTCTGACAGCAACTAACCAATTTGTCAGAAAACAAAAGAAACCACAGCAGAAACTAAATGGACCTTTGGATGAGACTGCCCTCTCAAATGAAGCAAAATAGGGTGAATGCTGTTATTTGATTGATGGATTTGATCATTTACTTAAAGGCAGAATGACCCACTTGAAGTGTGTGGTGGTATCTGCAGAGAACCTGCCCTCTGCCTGTCCTCTCGTTTTGCTTTGGTCAGGACGTTTCTGGGCGTCAACCTTTAGGCAGTGGGTGTATCGCTCGCAGCCAATAACAGTGTGTAAGGATGGGACTCTATAAAAGCATAGTGATCAGGGGCCAGCTTGTATTGAGAAAGCTGTGAAAATTGATGCGCCGGGAAGGAGGCGCCAACTGTGTTGTGTTTACAAACTGCAACCGACAAACAAACTCCTGCCTTTAATCATTTCACTTAAAACTTCATTTGAACCTTGTTTGAGACTTGAATTTCAAATGCACAAATAGCAGCACTGTTCCTGCCTCACTCGAGCACAAACAGCATGGTAAATGTCTTGATGAAAGCTAAATGCCATTCTTCGGCTACATTTGCATATGTTCTTTCTATGATCTCAAGCAGCTGAACCTCGTATGAACAGGAACATTCTCTACTAAAGATAGACATGAGAGAGCCAGCTCAGACCGACTGAACCCAGAGATGAATCGTGGCACAGACAGCGAACAGAAACCAGCGCTGTGTAAAATAATAATACGACGATGATTTGAAGCTGTTAAGTCACATTCGCTTGCTCGTAAGTGGTGGAAGATTAGAGATTTTGTTAATCCACAAACTGCTTTGAAACTTTTTATCTGTATGTACAGCAGGCATGGCACCAGGCATCTTTTTATGGATGTTTACCAAACAGATTACTGTGAATACACATAGAAAAATGAAAAGGGAACCTGATTCCTCTTTCTGTTGCAATAATGTTGTGGGCTGTGAAGTAGCTCAAACGTTACTTGATTAGGATCCACATTACTCTGACAGCTTCCTTTCTAGATTTCATTTTCGTCTATTGTGGCTGCACACCAGTCTTAGTTCACAAGTGGAGAGTATTTTATTTCAAATTGAGAGCTATTCTGAGCATATCTGCCTATATAACATTTTCAGCTTTGGGATTTGTGCTGCCTTCTCCCTGAGCTTCCACATCCACACCGTCCTGATCTGAGTGCAGCGTAATTCAAAGTGAAGGGAGACTGCAGGGCTTTGTGTGTGTGTGTGTTTGTTGACTTCTGCCAATGAATCAGTCAGAACCACACACTGCTTTCTTTACTCAATCTTTCTCTTTCTCAGGGTCATATTTATTATTTTGTCTCATTGCTTTTTTAGGTTAACCTCCTGGTCTTTTACTTACTGGATTTTACAGTAGCCTGGCTTATTTGATTCGATCTCCTCCCAGGTGCAATAAGATTATTTGGGGAGAAAGTCGAAGACAAAGCACATTATTTAGACCTTTTTTATAGAACAAGGTAATTTTGTGCACTGAGGGAAGATAAAATATAGAAGTAAATGGGCTGTGCTGCAGTATGTGTCTCTCAGTATGATCATCTTAAAACTGACAGTGAATTAAGAATAGATAAATTCATAAACACTACCTTTGTTTGCAGTGAGAGCTAAGATATATGGCACCTAATAGAACCATTTAAAGGATTGCAGGGTGAGATTTAAGACAATATATTGGCAGAAATGGAATGTACATAAAATTCATAATTATGGTTTCATTTGTGTATAATCACCTGAAAATGAGAATTGTGTTTCGTTACCTTAGAACGAGCCCTTTATATCTAGAGAGGGAGTTTGTTTCGTGAACACAGAAGGTTCTCCTGCATGCTTGGAAAGGGAGGAGTGAGGGGGGGCTATTCAAGTCAGCAACCTCACCGCTAGATACCACACACTGGACCTTTAAAACAACTTGTTTAACAGGGTTCAGATTTCAGGCGGGGTTGTTCGGACGGTTGGTGCAGTCAAATTGAGCTCTTGTATAACGTCTCTTTGCTGTGATATAATTAAATATAGTATTAACTTAGGAACTGAAAGACCCACATCAATTTCAAATCAGCCACATTACAAAATGTCTTGGGTTGGTCGTACAGTTAAAAATTAAAGTGTTAAGTTGTTTTTTCTTTTGGGTTGCTGACAGTTTTGCAGCCTGTGTACATTCACCTGCAATTGAGGATGTCAGGTGGGAGATTCATTCTCACATATACTCTGAATATTTAGCACAGGGAGCAGCTCATATTTCAGGAACATCATTTCATGAAGATAGACCGACAGGAGGCGTGGTTTGGAGTTAATGTCCTCAGTAACTAGCACAGAACTGACTGAAGTGAACTGAGCTTCGAGAGTAAAATGTCTTGTTAAGTTGAATTATCAGCGTCCCTGTTGATGAAAAAGTGGCAGATGGTTGATTTCCAGAACCTT
The DNA here is from genome assembly GCF_039877785.1 of Chaetodon trifascialis. Lineage (NCBI taxonomy): Eukaryota > Metazoa > Chordata > Actinopteri > Chaetodontiformes > Chaetodontidae > Chaetodon > Chaetodon trifascialis. The sequence goes on from NC_092066.1 coordinate 16,215,262, forward strand.
AGCTGTTACTCTTCACACCAGCTGCAGATCAAACAGTCACTGTAGGGGACTTGTGTTGGAACGGTCTGACTCTGGCCTCCTGACCTCTCTTCCTATGACATTTCAAGCTCAGCTCTTTTCTTCTCTGTACCGCTGTGCTCTGAACTGATTTCTCCAGCGCTCGCTGCACCTCCTCTCCTCTGGTCTCCCCTCTTTTCTTCTCCTCTGCTCTCCGACAGCAATCAGAGTGACAGTCTTTCATACAGCCAAGCCTCCGGATGCAAACAACAAAAATAGCTTCAGTTGTCCTCGTAGGTCTGGAGACAGACTGTGGCAGCATTGACTGATGCAAAATGACAAAAGAAGAATGTGACATTTTTTTGTTGTTTATCTTGAGAAACATCTGTATTAAAGCCTCACATATAAATAATGTGTTTAATCATCAATTGGAAAAGATTTTAGTCCTATTTTCTTTCTGCTTTGATGTTCTTCGAGATGTACAACAACCTCACTGTTGCATTGTTAAAGTTTAGCTCAGTCAGTAAAGCATGCTGTTGAAATATACAATAAACAAGAAGATACTGATGAGATGAAACACAAAATATTGCACTGCTATAAAAGCTGTTCATGAATCAGTAGCTGCGAGCTTTTGTCTTTAAAAATGTTAAAACTTTCAAAACAGTTAATACTAAAATCTAAAAATGAATGAGGTTGTATCTAACGAATAAAATGTATGAAATGTCCAGTGGTCAATGAAATGGACTGCAGTCTGTCTTCATTGTGTTGTGTGTGTCACTTGGTGCTAACGATAACGTGTTACTAGGGTTCTGGTTGATATTATTACCTTTACAATATCAAGTCACATCTTACCACCTGTATTTAAGTGTTTGTCAACTTTCAGCTAAGTTCAGCCTTCCATCATTTTCAACACAGAACTCAGAAACACAAAATAGAAAATACAGCTGATATCAAGACACATACCAGTCACCTGGCTCGTGTGTGTGTGTGTGTGTGTGTGTGTGTGTGTGTGTGTGTGTGTGTGTGTGTGTGTGTGTGTGTGGCTGGCTCTGTGCAGAGAGCACCACACTCTGCTCGACCAAAGCTGCAAAAGGTAGATAAATATATTGATTTAGTTTTGTTCGGCATTAACCTCTTGTTTACATGTACATTATCAAAAAAAACAGACTTGCCCGTGAGACGCAACTGATGTGCAAGCCTGCACAGGGCCGTGCACTCTGCTGCATAGATTCAAATTAGAGCGTATCTGTTGCATGGACACGTGAGTGGGAAAAACGCATCTTATGAAGCTTTTCAGCAAAATTCCTGTATTCCTGTTATGCCAGGGCTATACAGTAGTAGCAGTAATGTAATTATTACAAAGCATAATATGACCATAAGATATAGACAAGTATGACACTACTTTTACTTCTGTAGTTATTTTGATGAAGGTAACGCAAATGTTGTGTCATCAATAGCGCATTAACGCTCACAGACAGTAACTTTTTACTTTCAAATCAAAGTCTGTAAACAGAGCTAAAATATACAACAAAGTAATTGTTGGAGCAGCTCTCTGTTCAGTCGTGAATGAAGTTTTGCACAGTGTTAAAGCTGTTTTGGTGAGACAAACAGCCATCAATCGTTTTCTTCATGCCTTTCTTCAAATTTATTTATGAATTTATTATATTTTGTACTTTTTGGCTTCATCATATTGACTCTATTCATTGGGACAATTACTTTCTTTAACATTCAGTGTCACCCTGTGCTACTTAATATGCCAGACAGAGAGGACAGAAGCCACGACCAAGAGATTTTAATAAAATAAAGAATATGAAAATTCAATTCAACTTAAAATACTTCATTTGTCCTTTTAGAGGCATATGTGATTCATTCACACAGGGTTAGGGTTCACAATAAGAACAATCTAAAAGTTGTGGAAATACAAAGCTTAATGGAAGCAGCCAATCCGAAGCTGGCTGACAATATTCAACGCCATGAAGACACATTATGTCAAGAAGGCACTTTACCGGTGTGAAAGGACAGTATTAAACTCAGTGTATAACCTCGTCGAGAGGCTGTACCTGAGCCACGTTTCTGAAAATCCACATGTCTGTAGCATCTCTCTATCACGTTGTTCTTACACTGTTACCCTGGTGACAGGTGAAGATAATCCATCAATGCAATTTTACATTGACTGTTTACAAAGAGGCTTAGATATTTAAATGCAATACAAGGTTATTGGACCTTGAGTTTTCACTAAAAGGTTTCAATAAGCACAAAGAGTTAAAGGAGCCATTTCTTAAATGCAAAGTCAGTTTCAATTATTGCTCAGTGCAAAGTGTTTCTTGCTATCTTATTGTCAACTGAACATAACAGCCTATGTTTCTTTATCAGTGAATAATTTGAATTGTATTTCCTCTGTTCCCTTTAGGCAACATCAGAAACACAGAGCGGCTGAGCTATGACAAGCAGCAGAGCTACAAGATTATGGTGACGGCCTTTGACTGTGGTCAGAAGAGAGCAAAGGAGGATGTAGCTGTGCATATTGATGTCAAGCCTGTCTGCAAACCTGGATGGCAAGGTCAGAGATAATAAAGAGCCACTGACATACGTTCAAAGTGCCTTCATTTACCTTGCAATAATTTACAGAAATTAACTTATTGCTATGCATGGAATAAAGTGCACTGACATATTGTTTAAACATAATTTAATATAAAACAATACCATCCAAATTGGAGCAGGCGGTTCAGTGTAGTCTCTGAGCAGATCCTTCCCCTCAAGGGAATTCTATCTCATTTTAGAACGAACGTCTCTCGAGGAAATCAGAAGACCTGACAAAAACCTCCAGAGGGAAAGTTGACTGGAGTGTGTTCTTTTTTTTTCTCCTTTAACATGCTAGCAGCTTGGCATTTGAGCCAGCCTGTCTCCCCTGCTGCTTCACCTGTCAGCACTGACAGCATCTCAGGAGTCATGCTCACACAGGAAAGAAGGAGGAAGACAGAGGAAAGATAAAAGGGGAGAGAGGAAGGGGAGGAAGAACGAGATAAAGAAAGAGACCGAATGAGCAGGCAACTCAAGGGAGGAAAGGGAGAAACAAAGTTACATGGAAGGAAAGAGGTGATAGTTATTTCTACAGTCTTAAAAAAATCACAGATCTGGGTGGAGATAAATGACTTAACCAGGATACAGTATATTCCTGTGTGCGGTGTAGTTAGTAAAATCTAAATCCCCAATCTACTACAAAACTGTCTCATTATCTGAAGGCACGTTTCTTAAGCATAAAGTAATGCTGTTGTTGAATCTATGACCCTGAACAGTTTCATTAATTTCCATCATATTTTTAAGAGCTCCAAGAATAATGCAAGTTATCTTAAGTAATTTGGGTGAATTTATTACAGATGATGTGAGGAAAACAAGAGAGAGAGATCCTTTCCTTGCAGGAAATCAGAGATGTTGTGGTTTAACCCTAAAGCTGCAAGGGCTTCCTATGTGGAGGGTATATCAAGACATGTGCAGAGTGTATGTGATGAACTCTGACCTGGGAATTACCACCGCCACAACAACTTAATCAAACAACAATGCTGGATACAGTTATTTGTGATAATACATTAAATTAATACTGCTGTGCATTAAAAAGTGGGTGTCTTTTGTTTAGAGTAAATCAAGTTGTTGATTTGAACAACAGCTAAAGTCCATGGCTACATGCTATAAATGTTCATGATGGTTTGATGGATGTTTTTCAGCTACCCAAAATATACTTGTGATTTCAGTGTTGGACATCTCGCACTGTGTCTAATGGCGTCATCAGTTTGTGCTCAAAGATCATTTTAGTTAAAATCACAGCTGACCAAGCCTAATGTTTCAGACCTTAGATTCACATCCATTAGTGCAAAGAGAGCACATACTGAAAATGACGTGAATGCCAGTTGTTTAGGATTTAGGGACACTCACTGAGAGAAATGTCAGTGCATATCGCAGAGGGGTGGAGGTGCAGAGAGAGAAAGAGTCTGTGCAGTGTTGAGAAAGTCTGAAATGCCATTAAAACTTTATGTAAATGTCATCTTCATGTGCAGTGGAGCTCTGAGGGGCCATTGATTTTAACACAGTAGCCCTAACCAAAGAAATAATTGAAGAATAGAAGGTACAGGCTATTTTTAAGCCAGCATATAGTGATTAACAAATCACAAAATCAACAAAATGACAAAAAAATACCAGCTGGATCTTCCTTTTGCTAATAAGGAAAGAACATTGAGAAAAAATGGGCACACGGTGTTACCGACACACTGCATATGAATCACAAAGAAACACTTGCTATCATACCCTGCTAACGTCCTCATCAATATTGAATAATGCTTTGCAATTTGCCTCATAAAAGAAGCCATACTGCATAATCCTGTTGTAAAGCCATTAACCCATAGTAGCTTAAATCCATGAATAATACATAAAGCAATGATGCATTCAAACTTGAAGCCATTTGTCCATGCAACCTTATTTATCATCTGTTTGTAAAGGTCAGCAGTGCTTCTGCAGCTGTTTTTTGAAGAATGCCCCTTGGCATAAATAGAGGCTAAATGCATCTGGCTCCACCTCACCTCTCACTCCTCCTCACTCCTACCTGGTCACAGCCCCTTTTCTTTCTTTGTGAATGTTTGTCTCAGGAGACTTGATATCATAATCTGTAGGCTTGGCAAGATCCCCAAAGTGTCCACCTACGCAGACACACACACACACACACACACACACACACACACACACACACACACACACACACACACACACACACACACACACACACACACACACACACACACACACACACACACACACACATTCCTCTACACATCCCTCTACACATCCCATTCAGCACTGTGATTCAGGGATTCTTGTACAATGAGGATAGTTCTAACACCTGGGTAATGAAAATATAGCACCTTGAAACGGCACTGACAGTTAATGGAAGGTAAGCACCCCTTTCTATCAAGCCTGTCATGCGTTCAGTGTCCTTTTGACTTGACACAGGGCATTATTTCACTGAGGAAATTCCAGGCTCCAAAGTTGCCAACCTGTCATTCTTTCAAGACTCACATGCTCATTATGAAACCACCTACAGTAGAACATATAATAAGATTTCCTGCATTTCTGTGGACTGCTCCAGTGATGCTTGAAATGTTGAAGGAAAGATTTGCAACAAGAGATATGTGGGTCGTACATGGAACCAGGTTTAAAGAAATAAATATATATATAATATAAATATATATGTATCGTTACTATGGTTTACACACTACGATAAGCAAATTGGATTTAATTGTATATTTCCACCACAATGGTTCAAGTCAAATGGGACTATATTAGGATGGGTATAAATTGTCAATTTTGTTGTCAGTGAAACCACATGGTACTGATGCTCAGCTCTCCCAGTGTGCATGTGATCTCAGAGTACTACCCTGAGAGAAGGTCAATTTTAGTGGAACATTCAAGAGGACCAACAGCTATCCATGTAGTGACACATGTAGTGACAATGACATCATGTCTCATTTATTTCTCATGTGAATACAACTGCTAAACAAAATTTGACCCTCAAAGGTTGGAACAAGCGGGTGGACTATGAGCCGGGGACTGGAAGCAGGCAGCTGTTTCCCAAGATGCACCTGGAAACATGTGGAGGTCCCCTGTCTGGCGTGAAGGCAATGGTAGAGCTGCAGACCAATCACATCGGGAAGGGCTGTGACCGGGAAACGTACTCTGAGAAGTCTTTGCAAAAACTCTGCGGTAAGTAGAGAGAAAAGGAACAAGAGAGAAAAGGTAGTTTAAGTTGAGGCGAGAAGTGGGAAAATGATGGATTGAAATGCCTTGTTGAAATAGTGAGGTGCTATTTAAGAGTCGAGGACTATGAAAGAGCAAAGGGTAGGAATAATAATGAGAGAGACAAGGAAAAATTTCATTCAAAGAAGAAATTACCTCTTGACATCATACCTTCTGCGGCCTATTAATATGCCAGTTTTCATGCCACTTTAATCCTGCAGACTATTTTGAAATAATGTTTACTTTAAATTAAATTTCCAAGTGCTATTCCAAACTGTGACGTGCTCACGGCTTTGCACTGTAATATACAGCACAGGTCAAACAGACAAAGAGAATATTCCCACTGACAAATTAGGATGAATTCATTTTTAAGGGAAACTAACTGTCTAAAGAGATTTAATGTTATACACAATGATCATTTTCTATATTTTTTGCTTTCTTATGTCTCCTCATTATTGAAACTTGTCTAAAAAGGACTGATGTCAGTTTTACAATTAGGTTAAGATTAGGATTAGGATTTCTGGATGCAAGTTGTTAGTTGTATTGTGTCTTGTGAAAGAATAAATCTCAAAAGGTGCATTAAATAAGGTGCACTAATAACAAAGTAGTCACCATTTCTAAGCATGCATTGATTCACCGTCTACCTTGAAATGAAATGATTAGTCTTGAAATGATTTGTGACATTCACGAACAACATTGGGTCTCTGAACTGATGTCTGCAGATTTCTGCTATTCAAAAATCACATGGAAATTAAGATCGCTCTGGAGAAGCAGTTTCTCTCCAGGTTGATTGTGTGCAGCCGTCTTGACAGCATCGTATCTTCTGATTGGCACATCCAGGTGCAGCATCAGGCAGCACCGACCTCCTTCCTGCCCCCACCCCTTCCACAAACTGGACGGCGTCTCTCCTGACTGACAGCGGCCGAGACAGCGACCTCATTTACAGATTCGACGGGCGTCAGGCTGCTAATATTCCAGATCACGTGGTGCCCCAAAACCTGACAGATCAGTTCACCATAGCAACATGGATGAAACACGGGCCCAGTCCAGGACTCAGAGCTGAGAAGGAAACCTTACTGTGTAACTCTGACAAGACTGGTGAGGAAAACAATTCACATGCTCACTGTTCAGAAGCAAATTCTTTCCATCAAACATGTTTTGGCAAATTTGTGCAAAACAAGTTTAAACACTGAGTTTGTATTTGACCTTTAACTTCACTCACATTTCAAACAACTTGATTCTTCTTGTTGTGATTTTAGAACCATTCTACGAACATAACATGATCAAAAACATCATTTCAAAATAAGATAATTAAGCCAAGACTGAAGCCCACAATGCCCTTTGAAATTTGCAACTTTTTCCCCACTGCATGTCTGAACTAAGCTGCCTGAACTGTGTAATTAAGCAAGCCATCTGCACATTTCACGCTCTCACAATGGTCTCACAGATGGCGTATTAGCTTAGGAAATGTGTAGTCTGATCTTGTAATGCAAAACTGCAGAGTAGTTTGTGTTAGACCATCAAAATCTTCTCAACCCTTTTTTTCATTTGCAGCTTTTTGCTTAAGGATGTGAATGGTACCAGAAGGCTGAGTGTGAGGGCCAGATCAGCGTACTCTGTGGAAAAATGGCCATGTATTATATCCTATTATTCCTCTGGCTCAGATACGGACAAAATAATCATCATGATAATTATCACAATATTATCTCAATGGCAGCATGTCAGTATAATTACCAAATTGTTCCTAATCCAGCGGTTCTCAAACTCGGGGGGAGAGATCCAGAGATCCACTGCAGGGGTTGGACAGAAGATAATCAGGAGAAAGACATGAAGTGAAACAAAGTTGAATGAATAGAATTTATGTTGGGAAAATAAACAAACACGAGTTAGCTGATGCTATCATGCTGACATTTTTGTCTCTAAAACTCAGCTCAAATTTTGGTCCATTTTAACATGTTATCATTCATTTGGACATGAGAAAAGTGACGTCTTGAAATGGGAATTTTGACAACAATCCAATGATATGCATGGACAGGAAATTATAATGTTGTTAGTAAAGGAGTAAAAATGAAATGGGAGTGCCTTTTTCACATTTAGATCACTTAGAAATTGATAAATGCACTCTCTGAGACCCTTGTCATGATAAATCAAAGAATCAAATAATTTTCAAGATGTTACTTTGTCATGTTTGGATTTGCACTTATAGAAGTTTGGGATGACAAACATCTGTTCGCATTTCAGTCATTTTAACGCCAAAATATGCTCATACAAAACAATACAAGCATTGTCTTTGAAAGCATTAGTTCGCAACTGAGGACTTGTGTGGCATTTAGAAGAGAAGCTGTTGCACATCCCACACCTCATCCCACCTCAAGCTTATTTAGTGTATTATGAAAGCAGAGCAAGTGGGACTTGCCTTTCATCGCCATCTCCTTCAGACACCACTCGATGAAAAAATACTGGCAGTATGCTCACTGTGAGCACGCTCACTAGACCCTTTCTGTCATGCTGATAGCTGTGTTTTGATGTGGAGAACCCATTTGCAGTAGCTGAAGAGTTTCTCACAGCTGCACTGTACAACATTTTCTGGATGGTTCAAGAAAAACAAATCAAACTGCCTCCAAAAGAGAACTTAAGGAGCAGGTGCATCAGGAACTGTCCTCGAAGTCGAGGGCATAGGCTTGTTGACTGATACATTGTTTAATGCTGGATTGTATTTAATTGCGTGCACGTGCCTGTGTCTCTGTGTGACCGTGCATGCTTATGATCTTCCTTTTGCAGAAATGAACCGCCACCATTACTCTCTGTATGTTCACAACTGCCGCCTGGTGTTCTTGCTGAGAAGAGATTTCACTCAGGTCGACACTTTCAGACCTGCTGAGTTCCACTGGAAACTGGAGCAGGTGAGGAGTGTGTGTGGGTGTGTGTGTGTGTGTGTGTGTGTGTGTGTGTGTGTGTGTGTGAGCTTGTCTGTGTCCTATTTGAGTGCAAACATAGATTCGGGGTGATTTTCTACAGCAGGTGAAGGGCTATCATTATTTGTGTAGTGAAGGGAGAGGCTCTCCATTCTAATTACCTGAGGCCCTCCATCACTTTCTTCTGCTCGCTGCAGGAGATAAGAGGGTAGAAGACACTGTAGAAGACCCCCCCCCCCCCCCCCCCCCCCACACACACACACACACACACACACACACAAACACAAACACACAAGCATAGACTCAAATTGGAAATTGTGTTTAGTTATGGATAATAGCTCACCTGGCAGCAGATCTCTATTATCTGCCATGCTTGTGGAGTGTTGTTGAACCAATATGCAGTGAAGCTCACTGTTTCAGTACTGCAGAAAGCCTTTGAAAGGAAAACATTGCACCATATGAAGTTGCTTCAACTACAGAGATGTACATAATAAGTTGTTGTTTTTTCTCTCTCTCTAAATGTGTCAGTGCTTTTGCTGCTGTAATTATGCTGCAGATGTACACAGCACAGTACAGTTAATGAATGACATAATGCACAGCAGGCAGGTAGTTAATCTAAATATAAACATAGATATCTTAAGTTGTGGTCCACAAAGTTACATCTTATTTTTGTACCCCGCATAAAGACATTACACTATCAGACCAGTGACTGGAAGGATTAAAGGTCTTGCTCAAGGACACCTCAGTAAGGCAGACGCTTGATTGAGAATCACCCAGCTGAAGGGTGTCTGGTCACTCCAGCTCAGCAGGCAGTCACTGAGCAGAGAAAATCCTTCTGTAAAAAGAAAAGAAACTGCCTGGAGTCAAAATGATTTTCATGATAAGCCAATGAACTCCCAGAAATCCTTCCACAGTCTCCCCAGCTCACTAATAATGGATGGTAGATGTAAATCTAATCAAATTGTTTACCCTTGGGATACAACGTATATCCACTTTATGCTGAAATGATTAGAAAATGCTTCATAATTACAGCAAGTTGTGAGGAGTTTTTGCTCACTAAGCAGATTATCAGAGATTTGTATTTGGGTCTTTCCAGATGAGTGCGCTCATGGCTGCATCAACATGTGTGTCTACTCTGATCACTGCTTTTATTTTAGAAATTGTTCACATTTGCATGAAAAATTACATGCAAGGCTCATGCAGTCAGTCCTTGTGTGCATGCAGTCATCCCAGTGTGTTTTCTTGGTGCTGTCTCTGCCGGTGCTGGTGTGTACCTTCCAGCCAGGTGGTTGTTGTTGTTCTGGTTCAAAGGTAGATTGAAAAGTTTTTCTCTGTCCAGTGTTCTTTTCTCCTGATGTAAAAAAACAGGGAGATGCAAATAAGAGAAGCCAAGCAGCAGACTGCTGAGCTTTCTTAGCTAACAACCTCAACACTCAGTCCTATTTCAGTCTTGTTCATCTCATTCTCTTTCGCTCTCTTCTTATCTTTCCCTTGCTCTTTCTCCCTCTGTCATTCTCTCCCACACACAAATACAGCACATCAATAGTGGGGATCCCATTTTCTCCTTTAGTTGGATCTTGGGAAGGAGCGCAGAGGAAGCATGCCGTGCAGTCAAAGAGAATATGTGATGAGTTACTCACCAGTACAAATCACTTGTGCAGAGATTCTCATGAAATATAAATGGAAACTGGTCTGAAATACCAGATTAACCAGAGAAATGACATCATAGGACCGTGAATGGACAAAGTGGAGGAAAAACTACTCAGGATATTTTCAGTAAACTGCCATTTCATTGAGCCTTGATGTACAGTACAGTTTGGAGCACTTGCATTGATTTATGTATCTATGTCCAGTATCTCTGCTTATGCTACTGATTTCCTGGATTTTTGTTTTTAATAATTCTTTGGCAAGCACTTGTCCATTGGTTCTGCATGCAGGATTTCAGATGCTGATTGTTGACTTTGGCCTCTGCCAAAGAAGAAACTGGTGTCTCTTTTTACATATGATTTCGGTCTGTGTTATTGTTGAATCTCACTGCAAAATGGTGAGTACAGAACACTGCTCTTTGAATCTGAAGAACTGACATCAAAACCTAATGTGTGCCTTGAAGCAGCGCACTGTATTTTAGGTCCAAGAGAAGTGAGCACAGTGTCCTTGAAAACAGCGGCAGTGTTCCTCAAATACAATTTGGATCTTTTTTGAAGATGCCAGAGGGTTTAGTGAACTGTATAACTTGAGTGAAATTGCAAGCACATGTATTTTCATCTTGCATCCATGACCGTCAGTGAACCTACAATATGGTTTGGGTTGTAATTCACAGGGTCCAATGTGAGCTTTTATCAACAAGGACAACATTACCATTGCCATGGTGAATTAAGTTTAAGGGAATGAAATACTGATCAAATATTTGTCAGTAAATTGGCTTTTTCTCTGCAGACATTTTGACATGTCATAGCAGGGCTCTTATCAGGACTCCCTTCCATTTGGATGACCCAGTTCCAGGTTGTGATATTGTGCATGTCGGCTCACTGCGAGGGTACCAGATGATAAAACAGAGCCATTTTTACTGTGATTGGTTACACCTGTTTCCTGCTATCACAAGTAAAAGGCTGCGAAAAATAACTCTCTTGTTCACTCATTCACTCCTCCCTACTGCATACGACAGATACTCAGAGGTTTACTCTATAGTGAGCATTTTAACAAATGAAAAAATGCCGTTGTATCATCTATAAAGGGCATTGCATTGAGGTATTTGAAGTGCCATGGACTACTTGATCCATTGTGGGAATGCTCAATGGCACTGTGTTGTGGGCCCTTTTCACATTATTCCATCTGTAGTGTGCAGTACTGAAGAGTAGACAGGAATAGATCTATTAGGTTCTGATTACATATGTGCATCTTCTACTATACTAGCAGTATGTGCTGCTTTGGCCAAAATGTAGCATGCAGTATGCAGACAAAAGCAAAATCTGCTTTGCGCCCAAAATACCCGGATGCTGTATTGATTTGGCAAAGATCTCCAGTATGTATCAATGCTGGAACGTCACAAGAACTGTTGCAATTTTCATGCTATATCATCAGTGAATTCACAATTTCTAAGGCAAGAAATCAACTGTGTAGATTTTGAATATCGGACTTTTAAATGTTCAGCTTTCAGAAAAATGTGAAAATCCAAATTTATAATTTCTCTTTTTTAGAGCATAAGGGATGCCGCACAGTTGTGATTGCTTGGATTTAGCCATGTTATTGTTCACTTCCGCTTTCCAAAATTGGAAACCAGCTAAGCCTGATCAATTTAACCGTTCCATATGACGAACAGTGTGTGGTACATACTGCATACTGTGTTCAACAGTAGTCTGGAGTGGGCAGCTCCCAATACAGCCTCTACATCAGTTCCTGGTTCTCTTTTCTCCGTGACACCCACTTGGTTTTTTGATTGACATTTGACTGGTGTGGCTTTTACTTTATGAACAGGAGCTGCTACAGTACCTTGAGGCGAATAATGAGGACAAGCTCAGAGTTGTAGCGTGTTGAAAACGGAGTGTTGTGGATTGAGGGAAGAAGGAGAAGAGGTCACTATGGGTTGTCACAGCTGCTTCTATACTGTCCTTGTTCCTCCAGCACTTAGAAAGGACACTCAATGGCTTCTGCTGCAACTCCATTTAGCTCTATTGATTTTACAATTCTCACCCCAAGAGAGAAGGGGGAGGAAGAGGAGAGGGATGAAAGGAAGTTGGCGAAGAGAGAGAGAACGAGGCTTCCATTTTCCATGTCGATTGAACGTACTGAAGGAATGTCTCATCTGACAGAAACTTTTACACACACATCTACAGGCACTGACTTAACTGTGAGTGTATACCCGGACCACACACACACACACACACACACACGCCACACACACACACACACACACACACACACACACACACACACACATACAGGATGCCTATTGTCTCTGCTCTTTTTCAGATGGTAATGGACTACAGGATGAATCACTCCTCTCTGTGGACATTATTCGCCGTCCCTGAGTCTAAAGAGCCTATCAGTTGAATCCAGATGTTCAAAAGTTGTTCACTCACAGTCAAATGGTCCTATACAAATGAAGATTCACTCCTCTAGTGTCCTGTAAGCCGAACAGGGTAGGAATGTGTCAGACACGCAAACAGAGCCACACAAAGCAGAGGAGAGAGGGAAATAACTAAAGATCAGAACCAAAAAAAGTGGATAAAGAAGTCATTTTTCTCTGTCTGGACCATTTTGTACTATACCTATGGATCAAGTTTGCCCAGCTTAGCAAGATAAAGAACAAGTGTGTGTTTGTGATGTGGCATTGATCTAAATCCTTACAAATGAGGTGTTATTTACTCACAACAGGGTTCTTAGAGTAGGAAAAATCTATGTTAACAGAGAGGTGAGAGTTGAGACAAATAGTATTTTTCTCAGCTGAGGCCAGAAATTTAAAAGCCATAAGTCAAGAGCCAAAGATGTATTGGTGCTGGAAGTTGTTTCACATCAATCCAAGAGAAGTGTACAAGTCACACGTTGTGAATTACAGACAAACTTTCCAATTTCACCAATTGCACGGCTTGAAACAGCTACAGACCCCCTGCTATTTATCATTTATGTCAGAGTTTGATTATAGGGACTGAATACTGGAGTAGCACAAAATCACCCTCACTGCTTGTCTATACAGCATCTGCAATTATGTGCCTTATCTGCCTGCTATTACCATACTCGTTGTGCCATGGCTTGTTCACTGTCCTGTGTTTATTAGAAGCCTCCCTTTGTTTCTGAGATTAATTGGATGGTGGTGGTGTTCATGAGAGTGCATTGCCTCTCTGCGTTTGGTTGTAGATACCAGGAGACAATCAAGTGCTTATTCAGAGAGTGATTTAGGTCCATCTCAGACACAAGAGAAAAGTGCCTCAGCTCAGTTGCTCGCATGCTTACGGTGCTTATAATATTTAGAATGCTGTTATAGCAGCACAGCAGTGCAGTTTTTAAAGGTGGAGGCAGAATGAGTAGGACGTGTCAGTTGCAGTTTGCAAACACAACATTCAAAGTTGGCCCTTCCTCAACGGCACCAGAAGCACATGCCCCTTGACCCCTTGACCACGGCTGCCAGAACAGTGTGCCACCTTGACAGCGGCAGCAAGCCAACCCCGGATTCACTCTTGTTTTTTTTTGGAAAATCCTACTCATTCTGCCTCTAAAGCAAAAGTGCCAGGAATGAGGGTGCAAGAGGGCTGTGTTTGTTTACCACACAGGTGAAAAGTGATCTTGTAACAGTCAAGAAAAAAACTCCTTGAAGTGAAAATGCTTGTTGTTTTGCATGAAATTCATTCCGTCATTCAGTCAGCCTCATGTGCTCTCTGGCCTTGCTGTGTTTATTCTGTAAATATTATTTCCTATGAATAAGTATGATTTTGCAAGTCAGTTATTACAAGGACTCAGTATGTAGCATACTTCAGTCGAAAAGAGCACAAGCTGGCAATCATGAAATACACATTTTTTGGTGTTCTGTATGAGCAAAACAGAAAAAGACCGAGCGCAACAGAGAAGATATTGAACATTGCCTCTAGCGTATACATTTCCAGTGTGTGCGTTTATTTTATTTCTGGCTTCTGTTTCCCAAATGAAGTCATTTGAGAGCTCAGCTGTACTTTGTCTCCTTCAGGCACTTCCTGTGTTATTTCTACAGTATTTAGAGCTGCTGCATCTCACTTAATGTGTGTGTCTTTGCAGTGTGTGTGTGCTGAGACTGGAGTGTGACGGATAGCAAGAGTGACTGTGTGTGTTTGTTGGTGTAAAAAGTGGAGTAGTTACTTACTTCTCAGCAGCACTGTATAAGCATTCGGTCAGCACACTAATATACTGACAGCTTGTTTATTCCATGTCTTCATTTTCTGTTTTCTCTCACTCTGACTTGACCTCTCTACCCCTCTGTCCATTGCTTTTTTCCTCCTCCTTCTCTAATTCCTGCCTTACCGTAGGCAAAAAATGGGGCTTTTCTGACTGACCTTAAATGTACAACCTAAATAATTCACCAATATTATATTGCTGTATTAACCAAGTAAGAGCTGCTGAGGCTACAGAAGAGACAGAGACAAAGATATTTCAGAATTCCTGCAGCAAAATCTAATTTCAAAGTGGACCTTTGACTTAAAGTGGCAGCCATGTTCTGCGTCCTTATTTAGTCTTGTGCCTCACATCTTTCTTTGTTTAGATTTTGTCAGTTGTGTCACTGACATGAATCAGACGCTGCAGATAGATGCTGTAGTAAAACTCCTTAAAGCAGACCTTGATGCTCTCTTTAGACCATTTTTCTTTTCAATTAGTACAAAACTTTTCATTAGGACATTATTTCTTGTAGTTATGAATGTTACATGGTCTGCATGTCAGTGTAAACATCTTACATCAGAAATGAGATGGTTTTGTATGAAAAGGTGTGTTTTATGGACACACTTATGAGCACATTAGGAAAGCACTTTCCTTTCTGTCTTTTGCTGTTTTTTTCTTTGATTTTTCTCTTTTACGATCCTTGTCATGGCCTACCACCACACTGACACATAATAGGCTTGCATCAATAATGTAGTGCCACAACACTGGCAGAAGTGAGGGGAGCAGAGGAGAGGCAAGCAATGTAAATCGGAACGAAGGAGATGAAAAGAGAAGGAGAAGAGAGGTGCATGTCAGGGGGGAGGGATGAGGTGGAGGTGAGGATAGCAGGAGAGGATAACAGAGCAAAGGGGTGTGGAGCAGGACAGATGAGAGGGGGAGAGGAGGGTAGTGATGCCTAAAAGCAAAGCTTCAGCTATCATCAAATTATCCTCTGAATGTTAAATTCACAGAAAGCAGGCAATCAATATGTTTGGAGAGGACAGCAGCAAAAGAGTATTGTCGGCATACAAGAAAGAAAACATGCCCCAATTATTACCAATCATTATATCCTTCACATCATCAATAGTCTTCATCTGTGGATCTGTGCCAAAGCATCAGCATCATGAAGATCAGTGGTCTAATGGGACATCCCTGCCAGGCACTGTTCATCACGTTAAACAGATCTGAACACCATTATATATGGTTTGCATCCAAATAAAGATGTCTCATCCCATCCCAAGCCTCTCCAATGCATCAAAATAAACCTGACCCTATTAAAGGGCTTTTCAGCAGCCAGCAGAACGTCCTCATTATTCTGTTTATGTCAGCAGATAGAAAATGCCCTGTGAATAAGAGGTTATGTTTGGTTTTCTCCCTATCAAGATGCACAATAAGCCACTCTGGTTTTATTACTGGAATCCTATAACCTACGTATATTTGGCACAGAAAACAATCTGGGACTGTGCTCTTTGTGTGAGTAGTAGACCAGGCATCGTCTACTTCTTCTACCAGATATCCTTTGGGTGACACCCTGAATTCATCCTCCAGACTGTATAGTATTTTCAAGGTCCAATTGGCTCTTAAGATCTTCTTTCTTCTGTGCCCATGTATAAGATATAATAGCCTCTTGTAAATACGCCGTGGCAGATTTCCACAAGATAGACGGGCTTATCTCTAGTGTTTCATTCTCAGCAATAAAACACTGCTATTGCGTGTTAGTGCACTCAACAAAGGGAATCTGGCTCAGGAAGGTATCTGCAAGCTGAATCTTTATAAGGACGAGAGATGGTTATAGTAATAGAGGAATGATTGGAAAGTGTCTGGACACCAGTTGTACAGTTCTTGATCATGTCCAACACAGTTCTAAATCAAGGAAGTAATCTATTTTAGAGAATGACCAAAAGAGGAGAGTATATTCTTCTATTTGAGTGATCACTCCAGATTCTGTATAAATTGAAAGGCTGGGAGGTGAAATGTCGATATTACAGTAGGTTTAGAAATACGAAGTCATCTCACGGTATGAAGAAAGCAATGTAGCAAAGGCTGGGAGAAAGTGTATGCTATATACCTGTTATAGGTGCAGTGTTAATACTTTGGAGATTGACCTCTTACCCATAAAGGAAATCAGACAACAGCCTCCATATCTGTTATTTTGTCCAATATTAAAAGGGAAATTGCGTAAATAATTTTTCGAATACTTTTGGAGTTATAGAATGAGTAAAAACCTCTCCTGGCCTTTACCCCCACAGGACCCTGGAACCCCTAAATGGTGCAAAATTGTAACAAGATTACAGTAATGCCAAGTTCACTTTTTTTTTTTTTTTTCTGTTAAGATGGTTACTGTGTCAGATTAGGTGATTATAGACTCCAATCATATCTTGACGGTTTTTCATGACGGGAAGGAGGTGCCAGGGACTGATTTTTGGGAAAATGAATGTAAACAGACAATGGCAGTGTGTATGATACTGGCTCTCTTTTGGTCAGAAAAGCCTAAAAAGGAAAAAAGAAAAAAAGCACAGCAGTGACATTTCCTACGTTTCATAGTTCCATGCCTCACAACGTCCTGTATGCAGCATCAGTTGTCGTCCACTATGATACACTACTCAGGATGAAACAATCAATTTTCGCCCCCCGACACCCATTTTTGTTCTTGATGTCCTACATCTGTCGAGTCGGCTGGTATCATGTAGTCTGAAACCAGCATAAAAGCCCTCAGAAGAGGTCTAACCAGGTGAAATAATAGAAAGCACCATCTGGGATCGTGACATGGGTCTATTCTAAGGGGTCCCGTAGATGCTACACATAAAACGCTGTGTTGTATGAACCCTTTCAATCTTAGAATAAACTAGTTTGGTCATCTTTTTTTTTTTTTGGGCCAAATTTCTTCTGTGTTTCCCAGCATCTGCTGCTGTCCTCAGCTTGTTCTACTGAAGTTTTTAATCTTTGTCCAAGTTCAGTGATCCTGCCCCCGAGGTAGGCTGTGTATTCACCTGCTGAAATCAGTCATTTCATTGCAGTAATCCATTTGGCTGAAAAGCAACTATTCCATCAGAAGCTGAATTTTTGCTCCAACAAGCCGCAAATCTTCACCATGCTGTAGCATTCTGAGCGATAAAAGGAAGTAAAGATTTAAAGTTTTCATCGGAGGCAATGTTGCTGTTTTTCACACTTCTCGTCAAACAGGCCACGTTTACGAATCCATAGAAAGTTAAGGATTGCACGGCCTTTCCTCAGAGTTTCTCTTGAATTACTGTCTCCCTCAGTTATTCAACCAAAGCGGTTTATTCTGTCAAAAAAGGTAGAAATGTCAACATTGGAAGTGAGAGAGAGCAAAAATGATAACTATCCTCTCACTGTGAGTGCATCACGAAAGTCTTATTCAAAATATTCTGTTTTTGGTGAAAGAAAACAGCAATTTACTTTGAATAGAAGTCCAAAATGGATCACGAAATATATTTTATAATGCATCTACGTTAACAGGGACATGGTCTTAGCAGAGGCATAGAGACACCTCTGCTGCTGCTGCTTCCCTCCCTCTCTCTCTCTCTCTCTCTCTCTCTCTCTCTCTCTCTCTCTCTCCTCTCTCTCTCTCGCTCTCTCTCTCTGTTGTGGGACTCCTCTGATGATTCTGTTCATTCTAAGCAGGCCTGCAACGTGCTTGGGGACCAGCTCATTACAGTGTTTCAGCATTCGTTGTGTTGTTACAGTGGTGCAGAGGAGAAATACTTTCAAGCTCCCACTGAATAATATGCCTTCAGACATGCATTGTGTATGCAAACATGCCTCTGCAGCAAAAGCAGTACATCTGATGGTGTCTGCTAATGATGTGTGTGTGTGTGTGTGTGTGTGTGTGTGTGTGTGTGTGTGTGTTGTGTGTGTGTGTGTGTGTGTGTGTGTGTGTGTGTGTGTGTGTGTGTGTGTGTGTGTGTGTGTGTGTGTGTGTGCCGCAGCATGTATGTGCATTTGTAAGTGCGGGTTATGAATCAATTTAAGTTAGTCAACAAGATAAACAAATTAAATGCTGGATTACATTCATGGCTTTAACTTTTCTTAATTACCGTAGTCACATGCAGTGTGTGCACATATAGTAAATGATTGCACTAAAAGCCATTCAGTCAGTCTCTAACAAGATGACCCGTGTTCTTGTCAACAGTGTTTTCTTATTTACACACTAGTGCACATTAAATGATGATATACACAGCATTTGTGTTCATTGTCTGACCCTCAGTGCCTGCCAGCTTCCATTTGTGCTGTAATATTCATGCAATAAAGTCTGATTAGGAGAGTACTGAAACCTCCTGGTGAGGACAGTCACCGTACATGCATTTCTAAGCAAGCATAGAGACATAAGGGTCATTATTTGTTAATGCCCTCTTTCTGCCATTCAGTCCAGCAGCAGTTATCATTTATTACTCTCAAAGAGGGAGAGGAAGAATAATTGAGTGCAAGATAAGAGAGAAATAATGTAACTCTGTTATGTTTCCATACTGCCTGAACTCAAGAGTCTTTCTAGTTTTTCTGGAGCAGAGCTTTACAGGGCTTCTTTCTTTTTTTAAACTATTGGGTTGCCATTAAATTTGGTTCAGACATTCATGGTCCATGGAGGATGAATCCTAATAACTTTGATGATCCTCTGATGGATAAAATTGAAATGCCGTGACAGCAGTGGAGGTGGAGATGACTTGTACTATATAACTATAACAACTGGTGATCCAATAACTTTTCATCTAGCACCATCAACAGGTCAAAATTTTAACTAGCTGTTTACCTGCCAAACTAATGACATTCCTTTCAGCCTCAGCTCTACCTTGTCTTTAGTACTAATCAGCGGATGTCAGCATGCTAACACACTAAGCTAAGATGTTAAATATGTTAAGGATTATATCTGCTACACATCTGAACGTTTGCATTGTAAACTCGTTATAATAATATTAGCCCAAAACGAGAGCGGCAAAAACATGACCAAGAGAGCTGCAGCTCCTGTCAACATCCAGCAAGTTCAAAAAGATCACATGCCTGTTGTAATTCTTATTTTTCAGTGTCTATCTTTTGCAGTGACCTCCACAGGCAGGCAGTCAGCCAGCCAGCGGCTAAATGAAAGTGGCAATCCATTCTGCCTGTGTACTCCAGTACACATACAGATCCTGAATGTGAGCTGATGAAACTAAAACACACTGTCACTGTCAATAACATGCTTGGAATCATGCGATATCTCAGTCTGTGAACAGCACCGGAATCTGAAAACCAGAGCAGGAATCTGGAATCTGGGCCTTAAATCTCTTATAAGGAAGGAATCCATAGAAAAAGCGTAGTGGTTTTCCCAGTATCTGCAGAGAGCTGTGACACGACACTGTGTGGGAGGGGTTTCTTGGATATCCTCCCTGTGGGAATTTCTGCCTCCACACGTGTGAAGGGTTAGACTCTACTTTCCAAATTGAACATCCCTGGAGATTCCTGATGGCTCCAGCACAGGTCTCAATTTCGTTATCACATATCACAGCTTGAATAAACTACTGTGCGTGTGTGTGTGTGTGTGTGTGTGTGTGTGTGTGTGTGTGTGTGTGTGTGTGTGTGTGTTTGGCCACTGAGCCTTGGAAAGAAATGAAAATTTGTCTGAATGTTGCATCCTTTCCTGCTGTTCTTTTTGGTGCATCTCGAATTAGCATATATTCTCCTCTTCAGACAAAAATAAATTGTTTGCTGTTAATTCAACTGAATCCTTCTCACCAGACCGACTGCAGAAAAACATGCCGTAACCATAAGAGGAGGAACAAGAACCTGAGGACTTCTAAACCCTTTGAGACTTCACCAAATTGCTAAAGACATTATAACTGTAAATGTCACTTTAAAAGCAAGCACACTTGCAGTTTAAATGGCTTTAAATAAAGGGTATTTGCATGTCTCCCTGTGAGACAACAGGCATCATGATATGTTGCTGCTTTCAAGACCTCATGGTGGGTTGTATCTGTCATTCATCCTTTTCACCCGGTGAAATAGGTGAAAACAGCACTTATTCCTATTTATCCATTTCACAGCATATAATAAGGCATAATATGACATGAATCTTCACGGTCTACCCTGGGTGCTTTGAATGAGTGTGTGTGTGTGTGTGTGTGTGTGTGTGTGTGTGTGTGTGTGTGTGTGTGTGTGTGTGTGTGTTTGTGTGTGTTTGTGTTTCTATACCTGTTAATCCTGTTCAGGGTGTCAGTGAACTGGAGCCAAGCAATGTAGATCATGGACAGGTCACCTGTCAATCACAGGGCAAATGCTGTGTTCACGTTATATCAATGTTTCCATAATTCTAAGTTTGTTTAGCTGTTTACCGACTTGTAAACAGTATTCAGCAGTACGTCTGTGATTTTTCTGACAATGATATATTTTGACTCGCCACATAATAATAATATTATTAATATGAATGTGCCTGAAAATGCAAACAGCTAAGCCAAGATGCGTGGACAAAGTGCTATATTTTCAATGCACAGTATTTTTCAGCCTTGCATAACCAACTGAGTTATGGACCATCTGGAGTCGTCCCATCACAGAATTGCTCTCCAGTCATAGACGTGGGAATTATTTGCCTTTTCCCATCCCACGTGAAGTGAACACAGGGTGACTCATATAGAATATGCAAAGTAAACCCCACACAGGACGGCCCCAGCCAGCAACCCAGGTCAGGTTCACTGTGAGCTGACAGCACGGTTTCTAAATTCTTGTTTTATTAGCCATCAGTACTGGCTTCACTGTAATCAATGATTTAAGAACAGAAGCCCTGTGGAGCTGAAACAATTAGTCAATTAATCAATTCGTCAATCAACAGAATATTAATCTTAAAAACTATTTTGTAATTTTTCAAGCAAAATTACCAAAATTTCACTTGTTCCAGCTTTTCAAATGTGACGATTTCCTGTTTTTTCATACATTACAGCACACTAAATATCTTTGGGTTTTGGACAAAACAAATAATGCAACATCTTGCAAATCATAATGGGCATTTTTTCTGAAATTTTATAGATAAAACAATGAATTAATTAGTCAAGAAAACAATCTGCAGGTTAATCGATGATGAAAGTAATCAGTCGTAGTGGCTCCAACTCACATGTATACAAAATAGGAAAGGTGTTCACATCTTGTTGTAGCCCAGGCGGGGGGAGTGTGGTTGTGTGTTTATGATGCAGAGAGACAGGGAGAAAGAGAGAGAACAGGCCGTGTCCTTATAAGTTCTCCAAATAATCAAAGAAAACCAGGTCTTCCCAGGTCTTCCACAGCCGTGTTTGTCACTCATCATGTGCCTTTAATGAACAGCTCATTAGACAGAAACCTCATTAGCTATCTGATGATAGGGAGCAAATGATCCAGAGATGAGGAGAGGAATTTGTTGCATCGCTCTCATTGACGGTAGAAAGGCAGGGAACGTTCAAGGATGCGCTTTCGGTCTCAGCTGCATGATTGGAGTAAACATCATCATCTTCGTAACGGCATCCCTTATAAACATAATCCTCCACGGAAAAATGCTCCTAACCTAAATAAGACCCCCCCCCAAAAAAGAGATATAGTTGCCAGAGTAATGTATTTTTAAAGCTGCCCCATTTTTGCATGTGTATGTGCAAAGCAAGGATATTTTCTTATTTGAATGCATAATAAGTGGACACATAGCACTGCAGCATAGTAACATGACAACCTCTCTCTCCCCTTTACAGATCTGTGACAAGGAGTGGCACTATTACGTGATCAATGTGGAGTTTCCTGCAGTGACACTATTTGTGGATGGTGTGACCTATGAACCCTACCTGGTGACTGATGACTGGCCCATCCACACCGCCAAGATTGATACGCAGCTAACTGTGGGCGCCTGCTGGCAAGGTCAGTGTGTGTGTATGTCTAAAAATGTACAGTAGTGTTAGAGTGGTGCAGAAATTTGTCCATGGCTTAAACAAAGCTGAAATCAGACAGGAATGGGACACAACTGCTATTGGTTTGTTGGGATTGTTTACAGCTATACTATAATCTGACAGTTGTTTTATATGCAGCAGGCTTTTCAGCTTGAGGTTATGGTTTTTATATGCTCCGCATAAAATGAAGAAACTGAGTTATTTATAGGGCTATTCCTACAAAAAGGAGCCATATCTGCACAGGAGAAACATCATCTTCACCACTTCCTTTGAAAGCACCGCAGCTCGTTCTGTTATGTAATTGATTAATGGCTGCGTATTGATGGTTACAGCAGCTTTAGTATTGTAAATGCTTGTTGTGAAAACCAATAAAGGGGTTAAAAAAAAAGACATTAAAATGAGGGAGTACTTTTTGGAAGAATGTTCCAGGAGAGTCTGTGCCAAAGAGCGCTGGAGTTTACAAAGGCACTTTGTGTGTGTTGTTGTTTTTTTTATTTGTCACCAATATATAGTGTATATGTAGTGTGTGTATGTACACAGCAAGATAATGAATCTGCTTTCTTTACAGAGGGCGTTGTCCTTACTCAGGGGCAGTTTTGATTAAATACAAAACAGTACTATTGTATTGAATAATACATGAATAGCCTAAATTTGTGCAGTGTATTTAAACAGTGTCAGTATTTTGATCAGAAACTCTGCAATACATGACAAATAATCAATTGGCACAGAAAAAGACCTGAGAAAAAATGAGACAATTATTTAATTCTTCAATTAATCAAAGTGTTGTGAAATATACAGTATGTCATTTTTTCTAGATATGCAAATGGGAAATACCTGGAAAAGGATGGCAATATACGCCAACCATAGAGAAACAGCATCAACAGCAGCAACTGAAAGATGATGATAATTACATTTGAAGCACAAACAGAGAGAGGGAGAAAGCAGGAGTGTTAATGTTAAGATAAATAAAGAGATTAAGATTCATGCCCCAGGGCTGCAAGCATTTCTTCTTTGAAATGGAGAGGCACTGGCTATGTGGGTATCAAACAGGAAATTCTGCGTGTCAGTTCCAGCGACAGGGAACGAGAGCGGGTAGTGATCACGATGTAATGAATAAGAGCTACCCTGCTGCCATGTTTATGACTTGAATAATTATACAAAAAATGCTTTACAGGAGGGCAGAATGACACAGTAGTGATCCGTTCTGCAGCTTGCCTAAATCACGCTCACAGCCCTCGCCAGCATCATCTAAAGCTTCTATCCTGATGCTGTTTTGGTTGGCATTTAAATGTCTTTTCATCCTGTGTCTGATTGCAAATTTTCTTTTTGTCGTCATCATTTTCTTCCTTGCTTCATGCGCCTGGTCTTTCTGCCTCTTTCCATGAATCTCTGATTGTGAGAGAAAGCCCTGAAGGAAGGATTAGCTAGAGTGAATGGAGGACAACTTTGCCAGCTATTACATCCCAATGAAGCCGCTTTAAGCTTCACTAAGCCGCAACTGATAACTTTGCAGGCCATTAGCAAGCAAGATTGCCTTTCAGCCTCTCATTTCTCCATCCCCTCTTCCCCACAATCAACAACATAATGATGAGACATGTGGAATGAAAGGCATTCCGACTGTATTCACTGCCCTGCAAGCAAAAAGGAAAAAGTGTGTTGTCACCATACAAGGTTAACAAGAGAATGGTTCGGGTGTTGTAGAAGGTTTTTAAGCAGTTTTTGTCACTATAAGCTATTTTTGAGTTGGGATCGGAATGTGTGTTTACCATCGCATTTCATGTGCCACAGGAAAGTGGGTGTGCAATTTCAAAGCAACCCTCACAGTACAGTACACAAATACTTACCAAAGAAGCACAGTGTAGGCATCAAGAGCCTTGGGTAATTTTATGCTGATAATGAAAGGCGCCAGTTGACATATACACGAGTAAGTTTAAAATGATTTGCAGTTTAAGTAGAAGCACGGTGTGCTTTGTGATCGTATTCTTTTAGCACACAGTGAAATGAGAAAAGAAGCCATATTAAATATCTCAGCGTACTGTTACAAGCATAAACAGTGTTTTGTTTTTTTTTCTTCAACTCGAAAGTAATCCATTAGACCTCTCTCATTTTGGCTCGTCCAAGCAGAAGAAGCACAGGTGTAGCTAATAATATTAATTATGGTTCTTTATGGCTCTGGTTTAAGCTAACACATAAAGTGCCAAGGATCTGGAATGACATGCAGCAGCAGTTATCAATGTTATTGGTTACACCTGTGTCTGACGAGCGATCCATTTTCTGAAAACAAAACAAAAACTCAGACCTATAGAATACTGACATACAGATTTACTGACTTAAAACACACTGATCAGGTAAATATGTCTCTCTGGATGTCGCACTGTATCACACAAGTAAGAGAATAGCACAGTGTAGCTCCTGGGCTCAATTGCCTGAGAATCAAAGGGAACCAAAAATACAAATAGAAGAATTACAAACAGCATGTTTCAATGAAATCAGCAGCTATTCAATGTAAATTAGCAGCGATTGCTTAGTTACAAAAGATCCCAGTTGTCAGCGCTTCATTGTGTTAATGTGTATGTAAGAGCTGCCGTGCAACATGTGACATTTCCTCTTCTTCTGTCCTTTCCCTCCTCTCTTTTGTGAATCTGTAAAAACACATACACGTCGAGACACAATCAGTTCACACTTAGTAATTGAATCACAAAGACGGTGCCTTGATGAAAAGCTTTCAAGCAGAGATCGAGAAGGAGACTGCAGGACAGAATAATGAGGAATATTTCTGCATTTAGACAGAAAGGGAGGTGATGGACACTCATTAGGAAAATTCCTCACTCACACCCACTGTCATCAAACAGTGTCTACATGTCTGTTCCTAATGCATGGGCAAGTATAAAGAATAAGAATAATAAAACCTATAATGAGGATGATATTTGTAGCTCTTGCAGTATCTGATGAACACAGAGTGACACCCACAAGTCAAATTGTTATTTATTCTAAATAAAACCAAAGAGGTTTCTGATCACGTTTAGTTATTTTATGTTTGCAGGCTTGACATTAGTTATCAGGTGGGGAACACAAAAATGGCCTATCTTGTGTTTCATTGGGAAAAAGCACACTTCCTAGACCGTGGTCTTATGAAAAATGAAGGGACAGAGCAATGCACAAAAATGCAACCACAGCATTGCAGTGGTCCGTTTCTTGACACACCTCAGTGTGTGAGCATGCTCTGGTTGTGACCTAGTTGTGAAATATTGTCCATAATGTAGTGTAGCAAGTAAGCTTCAAGGTGTGACCTTTTAAACCTGCTGCAGAGAACAATCATGATTAGTGAAATGTGGGTGGCAAATGCCAGAATGACTTCAACACATACTCGTGAATACACACTGAAGATGGCCTTGCATACATACATGCACACAGAACAAACGCAGGCCAGTCAGTCAGTGTCTGGTCGGATGGCCATGCTGGGAGAAGAGACAGGATGAGTTTAGACACCTTCCTCAGACATTTGGATTGTTTGAAGTGATCCTAATTTTTGCTGTTTGTTGTAGTGTTGTTTACATGGATATTGCAAATCATATGCTGTTTTAATGGTTCTTGAAGAACATGGACCGCATCCTAAAATTGCACTATTGCTCAGTAGTATCATCAGTATCCACCGTCTGCACCTCAGAGCTCCAGGAGATAAACATGTGACAGAGTGGACGACTGCGCTGATAAAAAGGACAGAATCCCAGTAATCTGTTTCAAAACAATACTAAAGATACTTAATACTCAGCATGTTAATATTGTGGCCCTGGACGACCTATGTAAAATGTAACTCTCCTGTTGCCTTGTATGCTGAAGGCAGTTGTTTGCTGTCTCTGTGACAGGATCAGCTCTACATGTGTACACTGCTGCGTGATTCACGTTGACAGAGCTGAGAGAGTAGATGCCTCCAGCCCATGCTGGCTGGCTGGTAGCTGCTGTTCAGAATAATATCTGCTGTTACTGTCCACTGTTCCCCTGAGCCTTGCTCCGCAGAATAGATCTGTACAAGGAAAACCTCCAGCTTGCATCGTGGTGAGTTGGGTTAGTAACCTCATACAGCAAAATTATTTATCCAGCGTTCAAGCACTTTGAAGAGCTATATTCAGTCTGACAGCAGGGGTTTTAATTTTGCTGCAGCAGGTTGACAATTGTTAGTTCAGGAGTGAAAACAGTGACGCGTTGTTGTCCAATATGTTGGACAAAGGACCTGGAATAAACATGTAAACAAACAAACCGTGCCTGCGTATTGGTGATGAATGGGAAATATTACAAGTCAATCAAAGTGCAATGTAGGTTGTTTCCTAGCTGTGCTTTTTAAACTGTGTGGGTTTTTGCTGTAGTTTACTATAGAACTTTATTTTTGTCTTATTCAACAGGAAACCAAAAAATAACCACGTAGTTCTCCTTGTTTGTTTTTAACAAACTAAATTATTTAAGTATCCTTTAAGTGTGTTAGCATTTTCACAACTGTTCTGTGTTTGCATAGTAAATTGTAAGTACAGTAAATTGTTTTTTAATGTAAAAGGGAGATAATTGTTAATGTAATAATAATTTTATTTATTGTTTGTTGTTGTTTTTGTTTGATTTCATTATTATAAACCAATACCAACATTATTATAGTGATGGAGCTCCTTTCAAATGTTTCAGTTAACAGAAAAGCACAGGACAGTACAGGACAGGCAGTAGTAGTGTATTATCTGGATTTCAAAAGTGCATCTTCCTAAAGAAGCTGTAAATGTGCAATATCAAGAGCGAGACTGCTTTCCAGCAGCTCATATTACACCTCTGTGACATTTTTAGATTTGCCATTGACTGATACAGCATAGAGTATGAATATTGGCTTCATCAGAAGTGGTGGACTTGCACCACAGGGCGAAATCTTGTGTTATGGATGGAAAAACTTTTACTACATAAGATGCCAGGGCATGACTGAATTTGTGATGGAGCTGACCCCACAGACTGCAGTGCTGCGATACCTCGCACACACAGACTGTGCCAATGTGTTGGCTTGCACTAGAGGTTCCATTTATTTAGCATGAAAGGATGTATTTCCCACTCTCTCCACTTTCTGTGGCAGTTGCAGAACATTTCAGGCCAAGCACGCATTACATGTGTCAAACTCATCCATCAAATTCAATGCATAAAGCTGACAGGAAGTGTCAAAATATCTGCAGTTGTACCAGGTGTTGCAAGAGTGTCATATCATAGTTGTTTGAGTTTTGCCGACTAACTTATATGTTTGTGTAATAACACCTGCTCTTAGGTAGCTTTTTGTCTTTATCCAACCATATGAGTTCCCATAGCATATTTAATACAGAGATGTGATTATAAGCATTTCCTGCATGGTAAAAGTTCTTTAAATTAGAAGTTACAGGTGTTAAGTTGTTCATTATTATCAATTAAACAAATGCTTTTGTCGTCTATACTAAACAGTTCACCATTCCAGCCTTGCTAATGAAAACTCCATTAGACATTAGAAAACTGAAAACACAATGTCCGTGTCAATGTGATTCCGTTGCATTTATTCCCTGTCTGAACGAGTGTCAGAGTTGTTTTACATACTTCTTTTCTTACCTCCATTGTGAACTTTGGGAAAAATAACCGCTAAATTCTTCATAGCTTGCTATCCACTGGGTCCTGTAAGCTTTTTCTGAAGCAGATTCACAGATGTTATTTTCAGCAAACTGTGTGTGCTTTTCCCTTGGAAAGATACATAATACATGTTGTTGTCTCTTTTACCCTGCAAAGGCTCAGTAAAAACAGGTTTGAACCCAAGAGCACATCTCTGAGACCAGGCCGGCAAAAGAAAAAGTTCAAGTTTACTTGAGGTCAAAAACAGGCAAAAGTCAAAATAAGGCTGGGCAGATGAGGCAAACATATAACAACAAGGATCAGGCGAGAGAGCCTTATCAAAAGGCAGGCAGGGGGTCTTAACAGGCACAGAAAATGGCTGGAGTGCTAAGGCAGATGCACAACAGACGATCTGGCGGGGAATGAATGGAATTGGGCCAGTACATACAGTATGGTGCTTGGCTAATGAGAAAGTGCGGTGGGCAGGGGAGGTCAGGTGATGGGGAATGTTGGGAAGGCAGGGGTTACTGCAGGCCAGGTGTGAGTGGCAGTGTCTGAAACGACAGGAGAGTTGGTGCATGGCAGGTGAAAAACCCAGACAAGGAAAATGTGAGGCTAGGAATTGGCTGACATTGTGACAATAGCCCTGTTTGACCCATTTGTCACTTCTCCTCTCGTCCTTCCCAATTCTGCCTTAACGCTCGTATCTCACTTTTCATTCCACTTTCCCTGCCTGTGGAATTTCTTCCTTTCTCTCCTCTCTCATTAGGTGGTGAGGTCGCGACCCCGAGGTTCACCCAGTATTTCCATGGCAGCCTGTCAGGTCTGACAATCCGACCAGGCCGCATTGAAACCCAGAAGGTTATCTCCTGTTTGCAGGCCTGCAAAGAAGGCCTTGATATTAACTCCCTTGAAAGCCTCGCTAAGGACATCAAGGTGTGTGGAAATAATGGAGGTGTTTCCAAAATACAGCAAACACACACACACACACAGACTTCACATTTTTAGTTTTTAGCGTACCACTTTTGGGGTACTTTTTATAAACAGATGTCTGCATATGAACGCAAACAACTGAAGGCAAGAGGTAAGATTTTATATCAGAAGTGTTTTGGTTTCAGTTTGTGGTCTGAGTTGTATTGACCAATGACATTTGAGCAGGCTTTGGTCGTGTGCAGGTAAATAGTCCACGTGGAGAGCAAAAGAGTCAGAATGGCTGAAATGCAATCTTGGCTATCGTTTGATGACGATTTAGCTTTTTATTTCAAGTTCTCTGAATTTATATGCAGATATCTGTATTATAGATTAGCTGAACTGTCAAGTTGTCCATTTTTTAAATTAAGACTATAAACAAGGACTGGTGCACGGAAGCGGATATCCATTATCCAGATATTCACCCTGAAACATGGGCTGTTGCCTCCAGAGGCTAAATTGTTGTCAGATGATTGTCAGTGAGTTCTGAGATTGCCTTAGTGATAATATAGAAGTAAGACACTGTTCAGGCTGATGTTTTTTGTCAAAAGGAATCATTTGCTCAGATGGACAAATTGTTTGTGTGTCCAGTTCCACTTTAACCCTGCGCAGTCTGTGCTGGTGGTGGAAGGAGAGGACGTGGACAGCATCAACACAGCCATGACAAAGGTCTCCTACATTAACTCTCGCCAGTTCCCCACGCCAGGCCTCCGCCGGCTACACATCACCACCACAGTACAGTAAGTGCACATACACTTGATGCATTTTCACTCACGGCTTGACTGTTTTAACATCCGGATTTGCATTTATTTAGCCGCACATTTTGGCATTTACTGCACAGTTCAGTCGCTGTCACTGAGCAGCTCTGCTGGATGAGTTTATGGCCTTACTCATGAGCACATCTCAGACCTTTCTGTTTACCACCTCGGCTGAGGACACACATCTTGGTAGTGATCACTAAGGAGGCACATTTTGCAGGTAGTCTGTCTGAGGGGCCTACTCAGCTGTTGAATAAAGTGTGAGGTAACTATCAGGAGAACACTATTGCGAAATGATACATGCGTAACACATAAAAGAAGTTGGTCAACTGAATTCCCGTAGATGGTTGCAAAAGTTACAAACAGCCAGGGGCAAGGTGGTTAAAGCATGAAAGGAAGGCTCTGTCAGATGTGTCGTGTGTGCCTTTGTCTTTAAGCCACAGAACTCCCAGTGGGATGGCAAAGGATGGATCATTAGTGTAAAAACGATTAAATTACCAAACAGACCAGCTGGCCATTAAGGACATTAAGCCTTCTGGTGAATGGAAAGACCATCTTGCTGGCGTCTGTTTTCCTTGCTTTTTGTGTTATTTCCTGTCTCATTCTTCCTGACTTTCATTTTCTGTCAGTCTTTCTGAGTGTCCTTCTGTGTATCTATCTCTGGATATAATTTGATTTGAATTGACTTTTCTTTGCCCAATAGCCGCAGATCCCAAGGACGGTGATGTCAGTCGGTCTATTTGTCCAAAATTTGTCCAAAGCAAAAATATCTTGACTGCCAACCACATTGTTCGGAAATCAAAAGACTTTCGTCCAAAGCGCTATATCTTGAAAATGACTGGATTTCCTTGATACCTGCTATGAATATTCAAAGGACTAATACTAATCTTTTCAATGACATCCCTGGCATTTTCAAACTCTCCATTTACACACAGGAGATCTGAAAATCTAATGGACAGGTAATAAATGGCTGAGCCTTTCACATTTCTGCTAGCATAACTTTTCTGTTCCATTTTCCTCTCATTGCATAATCAGAACCACATGATTTAACCTTGTATGTGTACTGCATACCCTGAAAACTGTGAATCATAAAGTAACGCAATACATAGTTTACCTTCAACAACAGAATGACAGAGAAGAATGCTTACAAACTAGTTAATACTGCAAATAAGTTGCTTCATGTTGAGTGCACAAACTAATTCTGTAAAT
Organism: Chaetodon trifascialis; assembly: GCF_039877785.1. Lineage (NCBI taxonomy): Eukaryota > Metazoa > Chordata > Actinopteri > Chaetodontiformes > Chaetodontidae > Chaetodon > Chaetodon trifascialis. The sequence goes on from NC_092066.1 coordinate 16,246,255, forward strand.
TCTGCGCGTGTGCACGTGTAGACCTTAGTCCTTGGGAGGGGGGACAATTTTGCCTGTTCGGGAATGCATTATGTCAACGAGCGTCCTGACAAGGATAGAAGTACAAAGCGAGTTTGTGTGTGTGGAGTTGTGATGTGTCTCACAGCATATACTTTATACGTCTCCACACACATTCGGCACCTGCTCATTTGTTGAGCAGCGAACGCAGGCAGGTCAAATCAGCTGAGACGTGCGATGGTCGATAAAGAGGGTGGAGCTCGAGGAGCAGCAATGGAGGCTGACTAATTCTGAACAACACTTCATGACTCCCTTCGAGATAAAGACAGATAGATCTGCCTCACCAGATATGTTGAATTTGCAGCTGAGGCAAAGACAACAAGATGAAGTCCCATTACACGTCAATGATATTTTTTCAGTTCTTCTTGAAGGTGTTGTTGTTTAAATGCTGCCTGTCTTGTCCTTGTGTCTAAAGTCCTGACTTAGAGCTGGAGCATTGATAATTGCCACTCCAGTATTCACAGGGTCAGTGGATTTAGAATTTTTAAACACCACAGGGTTACGATAACGTCCTTCTTTATGTATAATGATTTTTTTTAAAATTGATTATTTTTCCTTTTGGACATTTATTCCTGTATGGCTGAGAGCTGAGGTCATAGCTAATCGCTGTCACTTCAAAGTTTTATGGTAGGCTTCACTTTATATATACGATAGTAAAGATACTTGAATTTAAACTGTACTTTTATGACTCGTATATGGTGATTAGAAAAGATGGGTATTTATTACACTTAGACACAATTTTGAGAAGATAATATTGAAACAGCTCAGAACAAACAAAACTGAATGCCAGGACATGAGAAAAGCTATGAACCATTGCTTTTTACCAAATATACACCTTGGAGTAAATGGAGATCCCAAAGTGAATACTCGATAACTTCAGCATCCATGGAGTTGCACTCTCATCATCAAATACATTTTCTGTCCATAATTGAAGACAAACATCACTTTGGGCACAATTTTGAAAATGATCAAGTCAAATTAGAGGATGATTTTCTCGTGGTTGGGGCAGTATTTCTCATTTGCAGCTGATTTTCTGAACACAACATGGAGCATAAAAGAGGAACATTAGGGAATGTTTCATTCTTTCCAATTTAAATGTTTATTACCTTCTTGTTCTGGCATTCAGGTACCCTTAATAGTAGTAATCTGCCATCATGCGCCTGACCTCATGAAACCTGAAGGTTCTGAAAAAGTACAGGTATTTTCTCTGTGAGGTTCTTACCGAGAGTGATCTGGTTCGACAGGAACATTTTCTGCCAGCTAAAAAATAAAATGTAATGGCAGTGATGTCGCCAGGCCACTGTCAATCAAATCTTATCAAACTACACCTACACAGTCCTGATGAAGCACTTTAGTTTATAGTGTTAAACTCCCAAACAAATGGTAACATTGTTACTTATTTGATCATGAATATTTGATCTCATAGAGAAATACTTAAAATTTTCATGTGTGTGTCAACACAGTTTCACAGTATGACACAATATTTTTGCATTTCATGATCATTATTTGTGACAGCTACATAGAAAAGCAACACCAATACAGTTAAATCAAGCCAAATCAGCAGTGAAGCAGTAACGCTGGCACTGTCACTCCCTGTAACCTCTCCCTCCTCTCGTCTTCATCTGTGTGTGTGTGTGTGTGTGTGTGTGTGTGTGTGTCTGTCAGGTGTTTCGGGGAGGACACGTGTCTCTCCATTCCAGACATCAAGGCGATAGTGATGGTCCTGCCACCCAGCGAACCGAGAATCACCATTACAGGATCTAATCGACTCGTCAGGCCTGCCGGTGACCTGCGGGGCCCACTGGGTGTGGCACCCTTCAAAGAGCTTCACATCACGAGCACAGTAATGAAGGGAGACAGCTTCGGTGGATGTGAGTGGAGAGGCTGCCTGTGTTGTTCTCGCGTCATGACAGCCTTGTAGTAATGTTTCAGTTAATGTGACAGAAACTGTGGTTTTAGAGTCCTGCTGAGGTGCTGTTAAGGCGCACATAACTCATTTTTGTCATTTGGTGTCAGCCCGCAGACCAGGTGTGATGGAGGTGATGCATAACTTGGACTACTGTGATGTGCTGGTAATTGGGGAGGAACTGAATCCTGAGAGAGAGAGTCTGGAGATACATCACAGTGCTTTGTTGGGAAAACACCTGGACGCCACCAACTCCACCTCTGGAATATCGATCTATGGTAGGCGGGGCTAACACTCTGCGAAGAGTGGTGATGTGTGGGAAGAAATGCACCACCTTTTCACCTTAAAATCTTAAAGAATGTCGCTAAAAATGGCTTGCCCTTTATACAGCAGTAAGATGAACATTCACACTGTATACAATAGGACAGCTGTAAAGGTCAGAGAAGCAGTCTCCTGTCATAACTTAGTACAGATCCAGACTCACACACAGCGCTTCATGACATATTTTAGGCTGCGGTATAACATGTGTTTCCTGTGTGTTACAAGGCGTGGACTCCATGGCCCACTATGAGCAGGCACTGAGACAGGTGCGCTACAGGAACTGGCGACCTGCCACCCTGTCTGACAGAAGGTTCAGACTCACCTGCTCTGAACTCAACGGACGCTACACCAGCAACGAGTTCACTTTAGAGGTCAGTCTGATTTCTTTTCATTGCCACGTTTCAACTCTTTGTCACTCTTGTCTCATCCTCATGTCCTGTACTGTTTAACTAATCCCTGACATTTCTCCATATGCTTTTTTTTTTTTAATCTTTCCCATGCTCTTTTGCATTCTTCATTGTTCAAAAACGTATTTGTTTTTTTATTTTGTTTTATTCTGTGGTTGCAAAAATGATCATGCGCTAGAGTTGGGCGGTATCCAAATTTTGATACCGTCAAACTTTCCCCACAATTTCCCTGGGGTATACGGTATTACCGTGACTAATTAAAAATCACTTTGCAGGGCAGCGTGACATGCACACAGTTCAGACGGTCAATGCTCACGCTAAGAGGCACCAATCCGAACTTGTAGCATACCAGAATGACGGCGAGGAACTCAGCTAAAAGCCTCTACCAAGCATTGCCACCCAAACAAAACATAATTGATACCCCACGAAATTATATGCGCATGTAATGAAAACACGAAAATGTCTGCCTTTGCGACGAAAACTCGGCGAGCTAGCAGCCAAAGAGTAACAGAAAAAAAACTTTGCTAAATCATAAAGAATGTCTTACCTTGTTTTGTTCTGTTTTGTGGTCAAAAGTTATATTCCAGCCCAAAAACACGCTACTAATGTCTCCTCCTATGACTCTGGTTAGTTTGAGATCAATCACAAAGGTCCTGCTTGCTTACATAAAGAGGAGGGGGTTTCTAGAGTGGAGGGAGCGCTCTTCATGCAATAACCTATCTCTGGGCTTACTTCCTTCTGGAACATCATTGGTGTTTCTATGGTGAATTTGGGCGGGTCACTGAGCTGTTGACCGGCGTAACCACACAGTTAGTTTCACCGATCCGTCTCATGAATGAGCAGAGCGCTCACAGAGGACTCTGCTGAGCAGCCCAAATTCTTATTTTACTGTTAGCAAGCAGAAAATGGCTGAAAAACAGTTTTCAACAGAGGAGTTTCTCCGTGTGCTTGGACGAGATAACGGTACTCTGCCCAGATGCACCTCAATGAGCGCCTGGACGTACCTGTGTTAAAACATCTGTAAAACTGCTCAGGTTCGTTCTTCGCATGTAGTTTTGCACAGTCACCTTCTCCTCAAGTAAAAATTCAACCAGATACGTTGAACAGAGTTGACTTCATTTTTGTTATGACGATGCTACAATTATGTTAGACCCCTATAGACCTATGTGCGCAGCATTTTTTTTTAATGACGGTAATGAAACTGATACCATTGCTATTTTTAGATACCGCGGGATACCTTATTACTGGATTACCGCCCCACCCTATCATCCACCTTCATTTTCCTGAAGATAATGTTGTCTGTCTGCCTCTGTAGGTCAGTGTTCTTCACCACTCAGCACCGGTGGGACATGTCAATCATATGGCTGCTCAGCCTCAGTACATGAGACCCGTTCATCACCCACTCATGATACACACTCTCAACTCACACATGTCAGGTAAGCTAAAATGTAAATGTTTTCTGTGGTGAATATTTGATGCTGTAATGATGGAGCAGAATGATGTTTAAACTGGTCTATCTTCTACTTTTTTCATACCAGCCGTCAGGAAACAACACAAAACACTGACTTTTCTGTCACCTGCTGCCTAACAGGGCAACGTTTTTGTTAATCAGACTATTATTTGGAAATGAAAACAAAGACATACATGTGTTTCCTTCCTACAGGTTCAGCTCAGACCTACTGTTCTGTTCTTACCGTACAGCAGTTGGTTTCAGACCCACTTTCACACTGCAGTGGATGATAATAACGGACATCTAGAATTGTGTGCCCTTGATTTCCATTTCATTGAAGCAGTTCCGACAAGACGATCAAACTGGAGATTTAATGCTCTATTTAATTGAGTTACTACGTCTCCAGACCTCAGCAATCAAATTCAAGGGTAAAATGTTGTCAGAACTGAAAAGAACAATGGTGAGGACAACAAAAATAAGACAAGAGTCATAAAGACTGGATTAATCACAGAAGGGAGGCAGCATATATCTTAAAAATATTTAGCTCAAGCCAAAAGTTGAACACCAACAGCTGAAGATCTGCAGCCATGTATGAGTAGACTCAGCTGTATATATAAAGTTTTTTTAACCATTGCTTAAACAAACAGGTGAATTTAGAGCAAATGGTGAATGAAAACAGGGAGACAAGAAGAGAGGCAGTTCTCAGCCAACAGCAAAATGAGACAGACTCTAGTTCGAATTCAATATAGTATCATGCAATCTTTTGCCTCTCTCCCCCCAGGAGCAGCACCTCCAGCAGCCACAGTGGTTATTGTGGTATGTATCGCCGCCCTGGTGGTGATTGTGGTCATCGGCGTGTACAGGATCCATGCCACACATCAGGAGGGGTCCAGAGACGATGAGGATGGGGGCAAAGACCCTGAGGACGACTGGGACAACTCTGCACTCACGATCACTGTCAACCCCATGGAGGTTGGATGACATTTACATTTAAATTTTGGGGTTTTATTCCTGCAGTATACCTAAAGACAGAAGGGCTGACTGGAGGATAGAAGATGATTTTCTTACAAATAGCTCAGTGGCATTGCTTTCTCTGTAAACTGGATCTGGGATCTGGGGGTGACCTTTACTAAATTACCTGTTGTCTTCTAGAACATAAAAGGAGCTCAGGCGCATGATGAAGAGGTAAAAGAAGAAGGACACGAGGAGGAGGAAGAAGAGGATGAGGAACGGGTGGGAGGAATGACAAGTGCTGAGTCAGACAACAGTGATGAAGACGAGGAGGAGGAAGAAGAAGGCGAGAGAGAAGAGGTGAAAGAGAGGAAGCAGAAGGGAAAAGTAGAGTGGGACAGTTCCTCCATGATGTACTAATCACACATGCACATGTACCTGCACATACAAACATGTGCATCTCTCTCTCACTCTATCACCCTCTCTCCAACTACCACACACACACACGCACACACACACACACACACACACACCATCCTTCATGCTCTCTACACGCACACACAGAAACAAAATCTGTCAAAATTATTTACAATCTGTTGCTGGAAAAACACTTCTGATCTTTCCATGTTGTCATTTTTAATGAAACATCTCCCTCTGCTGGACAAAGTCAGAAGTACAGAATCAGCTGTGGTCCCACAGTGCTGGAAAACGTTGTATGTGCATTACTATTCACATCACAGCCAACAAAGAAGCAAAATATATGATGAATATCAAATAAGCACAGTCTTCTCATTGGACGTACACAATTAGCTGGAACTGTGCTGATAAAATGTAATTCAAACTCAACAAACATGAGTCAGATCTTAAATATAGTGACACATCTCCATTTCTTACACTGACACAAAGATAATGTGGGCTTTTATCCCAGCATTTAATGTTTGCAGTTACATGTGTCCTCAGATTACTTTCTGTGTTTATTTTTTAAACAGATTGTCTGCAATGTGATGGGTTATTAACAAGTTTAGCAGCGAGATGTATGCATATACACGTTCATTATTTAATGTATCTGTAAACCTTTTAATATAGTTCGTTTGGCCTATACAGTAGGTATAACATAGGTGTTCTGTCACTCGGTGTGTATCCTCTGTTCTCATCTTTAACTCAACCCAGACACCGTTCTGTCCCTGAGGTCTGTGTGATCCGTGCTGACTTTCTCTAAATACATCACAGTGCTGTGGTTCTGTGGCCTGGACACTAAAGAGAAACAAGGTCCTGTTATCGTGTTATCTCTGCCCATAAACATTCCTCATTTTTTCTGATTTATAAACAAAGCAGAATTATGAGCATAGTGAAGTGATTCTGTGGTCTGTTGTAGCCTTTGCTGGTTGGGGTTCGATCAGTTATCTTTCTTTCTTCAGCAGATGAAATGATGTTGCTGTATGCTCCTGGTTATCCGGTCTTTGCTTTGTTTTTAATTCCATAGTAATGGGAGCCCTCTATGCAATTATGGGCCCAGTATAGAAGATCAGTCTACAGAAACAGGGGTACTCCAGCAATTTAGTTTTGCACAACTTATGAGAGACACATTTGAAAATGTGGTCAAAATTGCAACAGAAGCCACAATTTACTGACTTAGAGCCTCATATGGATCAGACTCCAAAAACTTCCCATAATGCAACTCAGTAGCATCTCTTCTTAGACCTGTATGTGGAAAATAACCCGGGGCTAGTTTCACAAAGATGCACTGACAGTAACTGACAGTCAGACTTCAGATTGACATCTTAATGAATACTGGGCATAAATCTGCCTCATTCTCGATTATCTTCAGTAAAACTAATTTGCTCTGAATTCTGTGTCAGTTAAGACTTTCAAACTAAAAGCATGACTGACTGCGCACCTTTGTCAAACCACAGCATTATTAGCAAACCAGTAATTACAAGCCTCATTCTCTTTTCTTCACGTTGTGACACTAATTAGCAGGAGACACTGATTGTTACCATGGAAACTTGGCTCTAAATTTTGAGCGATGGATGCAAGGTGGCTAACTTTTCAGGGTAAAATAAGTCTTTATTCTTTGACATTGTCCATCTTGCATTAGGCCGGTGGTTCTCAAACCTTATGCCCCCTTCAGAGGGGCAAAAAAAAGAGTTCATTTTACAATAACTGGGTAAGCAACTAAAAAAGTGAAAGTTAATTAAAGCTCAGCATGATGGCATTAGCCAACACTTTGGTTTGTTTATTTTCCCAACATAAATCATATTTATTCAACTCAATTTCACTCCATAATTTTCCCCTGGTCCTGCAGTGGCTCTATGCCCCCCAGGATGAAAACCACTGCATGAGACTCATCTGAGAGCAAAGTTAAGACTGGCCTAACACAACAGACTAGTCTAAAACAAACTTTTTGAGAAGCTGGTCCCAAGAATTTTGAACTCTATGCCTGCAGTGTCTAATGTCTCATATTCAAGCAAAGATAACATTACATCATCATCAGGGTTATTTTCTGTGGTTGACAAAGCTCCTCCAGAGTCACTGATGACATTGTTCGACTGCTCTCTTTGACAAGTAAAGTGAACTCAGTGTGTAAAATTGGCGGAGTACCCCTTTAAAGTCAGGTGCAGAGCCACAAAGCAAAAGAAGCAGAGTGATGTTTTTTTCTTGGTGTCATGAAGTCAGCACAACTTCATCAGAACTACAAGCAAAAGTGGAAACTTCACTGATATTAATTCCATTTTGTTATTCTGGATTAAGCTTGCTCAGACAAAATGTAATTCCACAATTTCACCTCCATTCAAATGATTGAAAAGTAACTACCGATCTCTTTGGCATTCCCATTTCTACTCAGAGAAATCACCTCTCACCTGTCCACGTCCAGACAGTCTCAGTGACTATTACTCCCCCCGAGCTCTTTAACTGATACGTCTCCCGTTCACCTTCCCCTCCCTCTGTTGGCCTTTAAGCACCTGTGATTGTGATGTCATCATTGTGAAACAACTGCCTTGTTTCCCTCACCCCCCTTTGTCATATTGTGCTTCTAAAAGATTAAAGAGAAAAAGATTCTTTTACATATAAAAACAAACCCTGTAAAAATGTTCAAGACAGTTATTTTATATATCTGTTTCTTTTTCTTTTGTAAACAAAATGGTTGGGATTTCTCTCTCTTTAGTGGTCATCCCACTGCTTTCTGTATATTGACCAATAAAGACTTGTTTTAGACTCTACACAGCCTTCCTTGTTTGTGCACTAGACGTGTGTGTGTGTGTGTATTTGCAAACTGAGGTCTCAATACATAACCTTTATTAAAGCTACACAAACAATCTGCAGCACATATGAAATCAGCTGTTTGAACACCAGAAGTTTGGGACTCCCGAAGAGGTCCCAAAATAAGCCCCCATGAAATCATACATTATAGTTTTTATACTTCCGCTTTTGTCTGGTTTGAACAAACATGCTAGTAAATTAGCTATAGAGGTCCTAGAAGTCAGATTTTGTTTCCTTTAGATGAAGCCAGGCCAGCTGTTTCCTGTGTTCCCATTCTTTATGCTAAAATAAGCTAACCAGCAGCTGACTGTAGCTGTGATCATCTTCTCTTGGGACTGTTGGCCAGAAAGCAAACAAGCTTGTGTCCCGAAACTACTCCTTTAAAACCTCACAAGCCAAAATTTTAGATTAAAAAAGATTTCTCATCGAGTAGGAGAGTTAGTAGTTATAACGGAATAAGAAAAACTTTAAAGTTAGACTTGTAAAAGACTGACGCACCAGTTTTCAGTGTATGTGTCCCACTGTAACTTTTGTTGTGGTCAAGCTCCAGCCAAAAGTTCAGAGATTGCAATCCCTTACTGACTTGAGTCATAGGCCAAGAATGATTGACACATTAAAAAAAAAAAAGAAAAAAAGATGAGGATGATGGAGACAGACCCACAGGAAAAAAAGAAAAAAATATATTAATAAAAAAAATATGTTAATAAAACCTCATCCAATATTGGCTTAGAAAACACTGAAGATACACATCGACACATAGTCAGTGATGTAATATTTTTCAACGATGTGTTGAACAGGACCATAAAGAAAACATCTGCTAATCCACCGTGGGTGTCTAAATCGGCAGTAATATGACATAATGGTTGTTTGGGGGAGGATGCGAACAGGAGTAAATGACAACTCGACTTGGATGCGATCATATCAACAGAGATACAGTATATCCATCAGCACAGGAGACTATCACTGAACCCTGCAGGTGGAAAAATGAGTTCATGCTAGGTTGAGACTAAATCTTATAATAGACATAAACCCACAAAGAAACGAAAGTTGTAAATGTTAAATTGATGATGAATTAAAGCATGTATTGCAACATGTATTACAAGTAAGAAAAAAGTATTCTTTGTCCATCATTTGCAAGGTTTGTTTGTGAAAGATATTTTATGTTGTAAATAAAGAAAAGAGGAAACAGAGGGCATCTATTCACCTGTTTTAAAGGCATAATTCAGGCACATGTGCAGAAAAAATCACACAGTTTAACGCTCATCATACAACGAAGGAGAGGGACAAGTCTTCAATTTAATTCCAAAGTGTGAACAGTTTAATATTTGACAAACGCCACATTAAGAATATTTAAGTCGAGAAGAAGTCACTCCGCCCCCCCCCCCCCCCCCCCCGCGTTGTACAAACCTCAGTATGCAGATTTTAATCACTCCCACAAAGCGTTTAATTGACCGCCCTTCATGTGAGCTCATCTATTAAATGTCCAAGTTCTGCTCACAACAGTGCTGACGATCCACTTCTTCACTCAGCAGATCCCTGAGGATGAAGAAATACAATTGACTAATTAGTAGCTTAATGTGCCCTTTTAACTGAGCACCACATGTTCAATAACACTCTAATGAACCCGTGCAAAAGAACACAAGAGTGCCTCAGCAACCAGGAGGCGTGTGTGTGTGTGTGTGTGTGTGTGTGTGTGTGTGTGTGTGTGTACTACTGGACCAATCAGCTTAATATTTCTTATGCACATTAATGACTGTATGCTCAAGGCCCTCTCATGGTTGTGGTGATTCGCTATTAAGGTAAAAACTGTTTCATTGACTGCTCTGTTTACACCGCCATTGACCGCTGAGTCACTCCTCTTCGCCGGCCGGTAGGGGCCGCTAGTGATCAGCAGCTGCGTCAGTTTTTCCAGACACATCCGGCGGCCTTCGAGTTACTTTTAAGTTTGTTCAGCTTCTTGGTTTGCATTTAGTAAAGTATGCAGAGTGGTGTGTATCTTTGATTGTGTTTTATAGCTTTCTTTCTCTACATCCTGTTTTTAATAATCTCTTGACAGACCTTCGTGTTCCTCCTCTTCACTTAAATTCAGTTCAACAGCGGTGCCCGTCGAAGTTACACCAGTTACACCAGAGTTGACCCAATTACAGAATTGAATATGAACATGAACAACACATTTACAATCGTTTATTTCTGACAAGTGCTGTTATGCCTTTTGAATACAAACATACAAATTTAAACTCTTTGAGTCGATAAACACAAGTTATGTTTGTATGTTTGTAAAATTAAAAAAGAGAAAATATAAAAAACAATTACGTCACTCTCGACTCACCGGAACTTAAATCAAACGCACCCTCTGAAATGGGGCGGGATACTTAAACCTGTGCACCTGAAAACGTCAGAGGAAACAGCCGTTACTGTCCATATAACATTTCCACAAACAAGCTAACACCCGAAATTTACTAATTGAGTTTATGTGTGTGGAAAAAAATAACCGTGTTTGTGCCACCAACTCGCACATCAAGGAGCTGAACGAGGGTGTCTCAACTAGAGGATTTAATCTCCGCCGAAATAGCGAGCGTCTCCTCTCCGCTTCAACAAGCTAAGTATTTCAAGCTTTGCTAACATGGCTAACGTTGCTGTCAGTGGATGTTTGGGCTGCTGTGGTTGTGCTTGTTGCCTACCAGCAAGGCAAGCAGTGGTGGAAAGTAACTAAATACATTTAGTTAAGTACTGTACTTAAGTACAAATTTGATGTACTTGTTTCCATTTTATGTAGTCTTATACTTGTCCACAACATCCCAGAGGTAAACATTGCACTTTTACCTCCTCTACATTTGTCTGCTAGCTTCAGTTACTGATTACCTTTCAAATTAAATGTTCTTATTTACCTCTTGTCCTAAAAAACGATCTACCTCCAAATTGTGTGTTTGTTTTTTTTTAAAGTTTGAAGTCTTCTTCATCTTTTTAGTTGAATTAATTATTAACAGCCGCATTGGATAAGCTGAAAATGCATCATGTCAAACCTGAAACAGGGCTGCTTTTATGAGCTCAAGAACACTTTTTAGAGGTTTGTGGGACAGGGAGTAGTTAAAATGAGCTCAACCAGTAAAATACAGCAGTAATATTGATCTAAAACTTACTTAGATCAGGTTTTTGAATGCAGGGCTTTTACTTGTAGTGGAGTGTTGTCACAGTGTGGTAAAGTTATTTTTACTAAAATTAAGGACCTGAATACTTCTTCCACCACTGAAGTGCTGCTGTTGGTTTGCTTGTGAAAACTTGTCATTTACTGAATGCTTCTGTTTCTACTCCTACGCTGCTGCTGCGGTCTGTCTTGCTGCATGTGGAAATGAAGCTTTTGCTGCTGAGCTCATTTTCTTTTGGCTGTTTTTCAGTGTGTGCATTATGATGCATTTGTGTTGATTTTCTTGTTGAATATCAAGAGCCGTATGGGCTGGACTGGGTTTGTGCATGTGTCCCCCAAAACGTTGCTGCTGTCAAACATGTCCACTGTCTCACAGACAGACTATTGGTGGAATTATTTGGCTGTAATATTGGTGCAATGGGGAACTCGCATGGCTTTCATTACACACCACATACTGTTTTTCCAACTCAGCGTGGCTTTTTTCATGTCTGCTTACTGTACTTTTATCCACTTAACATGCTAAATGATGACATGTGAGGCAAACTTGTGATTTGTAATCATGGCCTATTAACTTGATCTACATCGCTCACCATCAGGTCTTTTAGTGCCAGTGAATATCAGCTAATACTGAGAAAAACATGATGCAAATAACTGGTTGACACACAAAATGAACGGTGTACTCCAGGAATGTAGAATTTCACCTCTGTAACATTGGAGTCCTTAATATAATTTCAGTCCACACCCTATCATGAAGACATTTATAACCAAAGGGGGAAAAAAACAAGCCCTTCTTAGATGTGAGGATTTTGCTGCTTCTCTCTGTTTTTATAAAATTGCAAGCTGAATCTTTGGTCTATTGATCAGCTAAAACAAACCATTTGAGGACATCTGGAAAATTGTGGTGAACATTCTTTTGCTCACATCCTCTCACATATTTTATACATACACATATTTTGTGAGTGTGTTGGCTTGTGATAAGAGGACAGAGAGACACACACACACACACACACACACACACACACACACACACACACACACACACACACACTAACTAGTGTGACACAGTCGGCCATTAACAGTGAGATGAACCCTGCTATCAGGGCTCCTGAAGCACTTTGTTTTCTTGTCATCGCTGTTTATTTCCCACTTGTTTCATCCCTTTTTCTCTGGAAACCAGCCTCACACCTGCTCACTACTGCTGTACTAAGCTGTGTTTTGACAGTGTGTTGATTAATTGTAGGAGTGGAGACACTCGTTGTTGTGCATGTGAGTGAGTTTGCCTCACTGTGCTTCATTTTTTTATCGTTACTTCCTGCAACACCGTGGCATTTTCCTTTGCATTGGTACAGTGAAAGAACTGTCGATGTGGCGTCTGAGCTTGAGCCAAAACGGCCATTGCAGTCCCAGACGGTGGCAGTCATAACAGTTTTATCTGACAAGTGCATTGGCTCACTCATCCATCTTTGCAGCTTGCTGCATAATGTTTGTTTCTCTCAGCACATTAGTTCACAGCTGATGACAGAAAGTCAAAATATTGAAGATCATCACTGCCGTTTGTTCTGCTTGTTTGTTTTTCTAAATCATTTCTTTATCAGAAATACTTGGAAAGCATCCTCATTTTTCGTCCCCGACTGAAGAAAAACTGCCTTCCCCAGGAGAGAAATGTGATGTGGACCCTTTTCACGGCTCAGCTTCCTGTCAAAGGCCCAGAATAGAACCTAAGTGCAGCTTTGTTGCCTTTTTCCTGCTTTAGCGAGCATCAGGGTGAAATGTTTGAGATGAATGCAGCAGCAGTGCCTGTGTGAGCAGCATGTGGGCAAATGTTAATGTCAAATTCTTTATTCTTTTTAGTTTAAGTATCTAATTCAGTTTATTTTAGTTATTTTAGTTTATAGGTACATTGAGTACATTTACTCGACTATTGTACAGTGGCACAGTGTGAGTTTACGCTTCCACTCCACCTCATTTCAGAGGGAAATATTCTACTTTTGAATCCACTATATTTATCCAACAGCTAGCTTACTTTATCCCTGATTTTACATGTTAAACAAATATGTTAAGAAAATGTGATGCTTTGTTTTAGATTGAGGATAGGAGTATGTAAAGTGGTTCAGCTCAGCTCCATTGTAACATATAATACAACAGTGTAAATGAGGCCATCGTCCATAAAAAGTCATTGATAAGTATACAATAAATAATCAACTGTGATACTTTATATTTATATTTGAATATAGAAATACATGTTTGCCACATAATGTACTGCATAGTGTTGGAAAGGGCTGCAACGAATGATTATTTTAATTATCGATTCATCTGTTGCTATTTTTCACTATGAATTGATTAATTGTTTAGTCTATAAAATGTAAAAACAAAATCTTCATCTTCAAATTGCTTCTTTTGTCCAACAAACAGTTCGAAACCCAAAGACTTCCTACGTTTAAGAGGCTGGAAGCTGGTGCTAATGTTGACATTTTCACTTGAAATTGACTGAAATGATTAATAGTGAACGATCAAAATAGCTGGCAATTGACTTTCTGTCTATCAACTTTGATTAATTGACAAATCATTGCAGCTGCAGTGTTGAAACATGGCTGTAGCTTTATTTAGTTTGTGAAAACTGTTTATGAGAGTGGAGAGTTGGACATGAGATTGTTGTGATCACTTTCCAGATAGACAGATGTGATCTATACTTTTCATTTCAGTGATGTGCATCAGTGCCTAATTTACATTAAAAAAATAGACCGCATCAGTTTGCCACGGGGATTAAACAGAATGATGTAAAAGGGGCTTATAGTCTGATGAAATGTGTCCATATGTACCTTTTCTGGTGCGTTCAGACATTCATTTCAATAAAGAAAGGGGTGTCCTCCAGTGTCCAGCCAGTTTTAGTAGGGTGGGATTGAACTCTGAATCAGAAAGTATTGATTGTTTACATTCTTGTTTTATACCTGCATGATGAAATAATACAAGCAGCAGAGAAGGATGGATACTGTGAATGCCAAGGCAGGGACAGGAAGTAATGACAGGTAATGACAGGTTTGATAAGAAGCTGTAAATTATGGATCAGCAGTTTGGTTCAAATGTCGGCCAGTTTGTTTCAGCGTTGTTTAATGGGCCAATACAGTTTTACAGTTTTTAAAGTATCATTGGGATTTACACAAACCATGTATTTACATTGTCTATCACAGAAAAAAATATGCAAAAGTTGCAAATTCTAAAATCACTGGGGGCCCAAATACTTTTGTTGGAGTACCAGATTTGGCCCACAAGCCACCACTGCGGTATAATGTACAACTTTGTGGACTATGTTGTATAATCCCTCCCACACTATTTCCTGCCTGCTTTTTGCCACACCTTCTGAAATCAGGTGGGAACGCACCTTTAGACTAAAGTGTTAATGAACATGTGTTGCTTTATCACCTAGAACTCTGCAGTAAATCACATGGTGCTCTGCTGTCCAGCCTTATCAAAGCATAGCTCCTCAGGCCTGCACCGCATTCAGTATTCACGTCAGTGTTCGACTGGGAAAACAGATGAAACTGTTGATGATCTTTTAGACATTGTGTGTGTGTGTGTGTGTGTGTGTGTGTGTGTGTGTGTGTGTGTGTGTGTGTGTGTGTGTGTGTGTGTGTGTGTGTGTGTGTGTGTGTGTGTGTGTGTGTGCGTGTGCGCGTGCGTGCGTGCGCACGCGCTTGGTAAGGAGACTCTCTGGTCCTGTTAAATTGTGAGTGTTGGATCCATCCCAGGCAGGATTGTGTGTGAGGCGGGGGCATCATTACACCGTCTGTCTGCTATCGAGTTCTCAAACATCAGTCCCCTGTGTGTTTGGATATGGTGAGATGAACCTGATGAGACTGATCCCACATTGTGCAGTTGAAATATAAAGCCTGTAACCACATCAAGCCTCACTAATGTCTTCTTTTTCACTCTGTGGTGCCCTGCGGTTTTTACTTTTAGCCTGCATGAATATCTCTCTGGCTGAGTGTGAGCTGTATTTACCGCTGCAGGAGCTGATGAGCAGCGCCTTAGCTGTTTACTTTCTGAAGTGGAAACTGCAGACTTGACACTTGGGAGAACTTACAGCCAAATACTTTACGGCCCAGTTTTCCTCACTAAGGCCTCCCTCAGTAGATTAAATGCTCCCTCAGACACAATTAAAGATGCTGAAAATGTGTCAGCCCCAGTTCAACCATCAGGCTCTTCTGCATCTTACTGCACCTCCGACTGTTTACTTTTAAAAGTGTCCGATGCATTTTGGATGACAACAACATGTATAGTTTAGTAAGCTTTCCTAAAAAAAACAAGAAAAGGGTGAAAGGAAAGAAACATTTTTCAGGCAGACATTTTTTCAAATTCACTTGGCTTTTATTCACATTTCATGTCTGTTGACATCTCAACTGCACCGTCTGTCCATACATTCCACTACTTTAATGAATGATCCTTTTCTTCCCATCCTAACTGATGAAAACAGGAGGTAAGAACACCATCATCACCGTCATCACAAATAATAATAATAATAATAATGATAATAAAAGCAGCATTGAAGAAAACAACTTTTGATTTCTCTCCCTTCATCACCAGCATCTTAGTATTAAAATTACCTGAATGCAACCATCAACGATCAGTTAAAAAACAAACAGAACTAGATAAATAATCATCATCATCATCATCATCATCACCATCATCATCACCATCATCATCGTCCTACCATCATCAGAATCAGACTCCACACTCACAATAATATTAATAATATTAATAATAATAATAATGTAGGATACAAACTCAAGTAAAAAAAAAAAGTGACTCAAGCTTTTTTTTTAGGAAAGAAAACATGATTGGTCTACAGTGTGTGTGTGTGTGTGTGTGTGTGTGTGTGTGTGTGTGTGTGTGTGTGTGTGTGTGTGTGTGCGCGCACTGGACATTTTGAGCAACAAACACATCTGCCCTGCTGCTGCAGTAGCAGTAATGTTCCTCCATCTCACTCTAGCCTTTATTATAGATCCAGTGAGACTAGACCTGCTCTGGTCCTGTTTGTTTGTATGTTTGTGGTCATTAAGACAGATGTGTGGAGAGCAGACAGATTCTGTCTGGTACCAGTGAGCTACAGCAGGGTGCTACAACAGCAGGTGAGGCTCCTCTTATGGCCAACAGCACGTTAGCACTAGTTCCACTGCGACGGGCCACGACCTACACACACATTCACACACTCCATGGCTTAGTATGAAATACTTTGGTGGAGACTAACATCATAATACATAATGTAGTGTCCTGTGAGCAATGGTCCTTGGTCCAACTTAACACTACGTTAAACAGCGAGCAGTTTTGTCCTGTTTGTTTCTTCAATAAAGCCCCTTTCAGACATGCACCTTGTTACATAAAAGTCATGACGGCAATGAGTCGGACATTCCCGTAACACTTCCCACACAGTGCAACTCTCAATTTGATATCATCGCATTAACATTTAGGCTGCAGCAGCACAAAGTGTGCACATGGAAGGATTAAATACATGTCTTGTTCCCTTTTTAAAGGGGTTTCTTACCATGACCAATGAGGTTCAACAGCAAGGAAAGAGAACAGGTTTGCTTATTTCACATTAGAGATTTGTACATCTCTTCTCTCTGCTCTTCTGACAGGTTTTAAGTGGATCGTGCTCATTTAGAAAAAGGTAGTTTCACTGTATTTGCATCCACCAATCAGGATTCAGCAACATTTGAATTCAGTTCTTAAAGCAATTGGTGTTTGGGTATTGTCTATCAAATCTGATCAGACTCCACCCACAAAGTCCCAATGAAGCAGGTCAGTGTTTTTGAGTGTTTTTTTTTTTTTTTTTCCAACCTGATAGGTGCTTATTCATTTCTGAATATTTAACGTTACAGAGAAATAACAAAGATTTGAGGGCAAGTTTTTGGGAACTTTAAGACCACTGTAACAAATTTACCACTCAATTATTATTTCCTAAGCACAATGGAAAAAAAATCCGTTTAACATAGTTAAGTTTATTTTTTCATGTTATCTGTTTATTGAATGGATGAAACGATGAACATCCTGTACACAAAAATTCTTTACATACAGCATATAATCTGTACTTGTGCACTGTTGGACATTGTAGTATGATTAAATACCGTTTCTTCATATCATTAAGTTTCAGCTCCTCTGCTCTTTCTCATGTACTAGCAATTAAATGCTGTACAAGCATAGTCAACATAACCAGAATGAACACCTTTAACTGATGTTTCCACGTTTGAAAAGGGTTTAACTGTCATCAAATGTCAGCATAAAGCTCGGCATGCTTTATTTCTCTGACTGAACTTTGCTTGCACCTTCCAGCCATGTTTTGATCTACTCTGTATGTGATGTGAGCTTTTGGTCGGGACCCGAGTCAGCCAGATAAAAATCAACATTAGTGCTAAAATCCTCTTGGACATCTGTGCTCTGCAGCCTGCCACCTGTGCTAGTGGAGACCATGAATACACACCGTGGAATCCAACAGCAATGATTCGGTCACTGACTGTACGTCAGAAAGGCCTCCAGGGATAGGATTAGTGTGCTTTCTCTGCGCAGTTTTTTATTCTCATCACTAGGTGGCGGTGGTTGTCTTACCACTGTTACCTCTTCACCACACCACGCCATCAGAGGATGGGTTTTCTTTCTGGATGAGTGAGAAACTGATGGGATACCATCATTAATAATTTATTTCAAGTCAAAAACAAAAGAAAAAGCAGCTGGAAATCCAAAAGAAGCTGGTGCTGTCCTGTTCTTTGTTTGAAAGCCTGGATTTCCTCCGTCAGTTAATCCACCATCTTTCTCCCCATCCTTTTATAAATCCATCTTTTGTAGAGCAGCGGTGCTCACAGTGTGGACGTTCAGCATCCCCTCCTTGCATTCTTTAATTAATTGCTTTATTCCATCCATCTTTTAGACTTTCTGGTGGTCTGCTTTGTGTCCTTATACTCCCAGTTGTCTCTGCTGGTGTCAGTCACTGGTACTGGAGGTAATTTTTCAGAGACTGGGGCAGCGGGAGGCTCTCGATCTCCTGAAGCCGCTCCCGGCCCAAGGCCAGGCGGGCTGCACGCCGACACAGGTCCATCAGAGGAAGAGGCTCGGCTGCAGAGAGGGACAGAGAGAGAGGGATGGAGTTAGAAAATGACTTGGAAGTGTGACTTAACGACTTTCACGGTTTGGTTCATGTGTATACTTCCACCTCGGCCTTTAATACATGCATAATACATCTTAATATCTGTTATGCATGAATGAGTGAGAAACAGGAGTAGAGAGGTAGAGGGAGTGACGATGCACACCCTTTAAATATTTAAACCTCTTCCATGCGCGCACACACATGCCACCAGTAACACCTGTTTGTATTGTCACATTACGCTGAGACCATTTAAACCCAAATGCCATCTGTTACCCTGACATTCGATCTACTTTCCAAAAAATTATCTGGGATTTGGAGAACTCGTATAAATATCTATATTTGTGTTATGTGTCCACGTTTCCCTCTATACTGTGAGCTCCTGGTCAGCCTCTTCTTTGACCTTCATCTTCACATCAGGGTTAAGGAGGTAACAGATACAGGAGGCTGCAGTCTGAGCTGCAGGACACACAAACCGCAGAGGAGAAGCGGTGGAAATATGGTGCTTTGAGAGAAACCTGCCTGAATCGTGCTGCTGTTGTTGTCTAATAGCCCACAATCATATTAATTCCTCAAGTGATGTTACTGAGCACATCCACCTGTATAGTCCTGTGATAATTCCTACCTACAAAAACCACAAACTGCACACAAACCTCAAAAAACACACAATAAATATGACTCTAGAGCCTGATCAATACATCAGCTAATTTTAGCTTAGCACAAAGGGGTTGGGTTTCAATTGCCAGTTCCATTTTGGATCTGGTTCCAGGTTAACAAAAATAACAAAAACTTTGCTCTGATGCAAGCACGTTTCTTATTTTTCCTTTTCTTTGCATCATTCTTCTTCTTCTTCTTATTTGTAGCCTGTTGCTTTTGCCAGTTAAATTAAGGTAATAAACGACACTTCTACAGTGGCTCAAATGAGACTTTTGGTTGCTGTCAGTGGTTGTACTTAGCTAAAGGTCGTTTGAGAGGGAAACAGCACTCTGTTACACCACAGTACACCTGCAGCATAGTGAATCTGAGAGAAATGATCTTGCTGATCCCTTCGCATTAACTTCAGTGGAATCTTTCATGCCTTTCATTTCAGTATTTTAAGCTCATCAGCTTTACAGTTCAGTATCAGGACCTCCAGGTTTTGAAGTCAAAGGGTTCACATGAAATAAACTAATGAAGTTCTGAACGCGAGCATGCTACAGCTGTTATTTCACTGTCATATTTAATTAACATTTCATATCTTCCGCTGCTTATCTCATTTTCAGGTGAGACGGGGAGGCAGGTTTAATTAGACTGCTACTCAAAGTTGAAGTTTCTGCCTTCTTGGACAGAAGTGATTACAGATGAGCTATAAACATTAAAAGCTAAAGCCAGTTAAATTTGACAAGGTGTTAGAGAGGATTCAGTCTGGATTAAAAGCTTTCAAACCCCAACCCTACGCAGACATATTGGTATATGTTGGCATATAGATCAGAAGACACTGCAACTGAGAAATGGTGTCACCATTACATAGTTTATCCACCAGAGAGCAGTCATTTCTCACCCTCAGCTTAATAAATTCAGGAGGACGTTACAGGATACCTACAGCAACGAGAAACATCTAAAGGCAATCTTTTATTCCTCACTGAAAAAATGTCTTTTCATTAGTGACTGCTGTTGTTTTTATGGTGTCTATCTAAGATATTTATTCATTGTTATTATTGTAGCACTATTACCCCCACCGTTTATTATTATTTATTATTATTACAGGCCCAGTTATTTGTTGCATTTATTGATCTATGCATTTTAATCCATGGCAGAGAAAGTTCAAACATGTCTTTGTCCGACTGTATGAACCATCTCCGTCATGTCCCCCAGTTTTTGTCTTTTTTTTTATTTTCACCACACCATGTGCTTTGCTTTGAAGCTAAATGATTTCCATGTGACTGGACAATTCGTATTCATATATCATTATTAAAATTTTTAAACTCCAGCATCAGTTGGTCTCTCTTCTCCACTTCTTCAAGAGCAAGAAATGCACTACAAACAGTTTTTAGCAGTCTAGCTGGATGTGTAATGGTGTGAAGGACGGATAAATCTGACTGATGTTGACTAAAACCGATTTCACTGGCGCAGTCCTTTCAGCTTGGTCCTGCTGTCGTTAGTGTTTCATCTGGCAACAGAGTTAGATAATACGCCTTGCTTGTTGAGAAGATAGGAGGAGGATATGGCTGAAATCTAAAATGCCCCTAGGATCAGTTGATTACATTTTGATGATGTGCTGGAGGAAAGTCCAGTTTTCAACAATCACAACGATCCAACAAACAACTAATAAACACAAACTGTAAACATAAACTTTCTCATTTACTGCCAATTATCTTATCTTTGTCCTTCTCCCTTCATTGAGTCTTAACAAGTTGGCCTCATACTGTAGCTTCCTCCACAAGGGTTTTATTGTATCATCAGTTTCAATTAATAGTAATGACCATGTCTGATTAGCCTAATTACATAGCACAGCGGAGTGCGAGAGAGGAGAGAGGCACGTTACCAAAATGAACTCCATGATCCAACAACCCACCCACCCCTCACACACTCTGGCACATACTGTACAGTACATGGATTACTGCGCTGCACTGCATCTAGTGACCCCACCAACACAGCGGCACCCAATCATCAGTACACCAACTGGAAGAATATGCAGGGAAATGGGGCAGAACAATAAAAATGGAAGTCATTCAGATGGAAAGGTGGTGAAGAGGAAAACAGTAAAAAGTAAAGAGGAGGGATGGAAATTTAAGTTCACGGTCAAACATGCAGATTACAACTGCGAAAATCTCCAAACACTTGATGTGTGAATGTGTAAAGCTGCAGAAAACAGGCTAGTGTAAGTTGAAATAGCCTTCAAGATAATGTAATAATAATCTTGTAACAGGCTCTAATTAGTGGTGTGTATCTTATTTTGGAGGCGTGAAGTGCTTTGCAAGGATCCTCAGTGACATTAGAGCACAGCTAGGCCACCAGTGTGTCTCTCCCTGCTGTTCTTGTTTAGGAAAAACTACACTCTGCCATCACCCGTTGTAATTCTGGACGTCCTCTACCACCTGCTTCTGTAGCTGCACCACTGTGTGTGTATGTGTGTGCGCATTTGTGTTTGTTCAAGGTTAAACCAACAGGATAAAGGACACCCCGGCTTCTACACACATACAGTATATACAGGACACACACTCCTCATACATCCACTTCAGCTCAACACGTGTGTGTCCTTGCTCTGTGACTGTCACATTAATGCTCATCCACACTCTCAGAGACCACAGTTCTTCACTTGTGATGATGACGCGTCAGCTCTGTTGATTTTTAGTCTGACCTCTGTTTGACTCAGTTTTGCTGCCATTATGAGAGCTGCTCTCATCACATTAATAGGATATACAGCAGATGAATGCTATTGTATGGTGGCTGAGTGGCTTCAACATCACATACAGTGAGCTGCAGACAAGTGATTCACACAGGTCATTTTGTGCTCTCAATGGACCATGCACGTACATTATGGCTGCAACTAGCGATTATTTCCATTATAAATTCGTCCGTTCATCTTTTGACAACTTAATTGTTCATTTAGTCTATTCAATTTCAGAAAATAGTTAAAACGCCAATTATAATTTCTGAGAGTTCAAGGTAGTGAATTCAGATTGTTTGTTTTGTTAAAACAACAGTGTAAAACCCAAAGATATTAGATTTACAATGACAAGAAACAGAAAATAAAAATGCTACCACCATGAAAGGTGGGAATTTGACAGACCTCACAGTGCTAGAGCGTTAATCAGTCGCATTATCCAGATGTCATTCAAATTCATTAGTTTTTATTTTGTGAAGGGTTGGTTTACTGCCTCACTTTTAAATTCATAAGTTCTCTCAGTAGATGAGTTGAGGCTGTCTGCATGTTGGCATAAAATAAACGGTCATTACCCTTTAAAGTATCACTCAAACACTGGGAATACCCTTTATATTTTCCACACACCTGATAAATGACTTCCACTATTAATCAACTGTGAGACTGACTGGTAATTTCATTGACTAATTGTTTCAGCTCTAATGTATATCAGCATATAGAAAATGACTAATAAAGAGCAACTCACAGTGGGTCACAATGGTTAAAATTATTGTTTGACTTAAATGTAGGTACAGTGTGAAGGCTGAACAACAGAGCAGCCTCTCATTAACAGCTCTAAATATATCACACTGATGCTAAGCTGGCTTTACTGCCACCCTGGCCGATGACCAGAGACAGAAAAGTGTTTACTGACAACTGCTTTTGATTGGCTGAAGTCTGCTGTGGCCGAAAGTATTTGCACACATTTGGCTCATTAGCTGCATGTGCATATGAGGGGGAGCGATTTTCTACCAAATCAGCATATAGAAGGGGGGGGGGGGAGGTCTTTCTCCATCTTTCTATCTTTAGTCACCTCTGGAGAAAACTATTGGAGGACTTAAAATAGTAAAAGGTGAAAAGCAGACTGAAAAAGGAAAAATTCACTACTCAGTCTCTATAGCCAAAACAGAGACTTAATTAGCCTCTGTTAGTGAAATCAAAAGACCCTCAAACCTCCAAGAGGAGTCATTTCTACCTCAAAGCCAAATGATCCAAAACAGCATTGCTCTGTCTGCCAGATGACAGATAGATACTTCATTCATCCCCAAGGATCATATCAGGAATACTTCCTGTGGAGCCCTTTTCTACACTGCACTATTAGTGCCTTCATAGTGAAATCTAATGATTACCTCATGTATTGAACAACTTCATTAAGCTTTTATCATACTGCATTAAGATGTTGTTTAACAAAGGCCACAAAGTATGATGTTCATAAGGCTTTTGAAAACAATTTGTAAACACTAATGCATTTTATGTTGCCCATTTGTTGGCAAAGACTTGCATCATTAGCATTCATTTATCATGTTCCTGGCCACCTGATGAATATGAATGAAGTCCAATAGTCACTCTTTTAGCTCCGTTTTTAGCTTCTGATGGAAATATTTGGCTCTTTTAACTACTGATGATTTACTGTGTTCACCAGGTAGTCGATAACTGTGCCTGTCTGCTGTTTGTCGCTGGGCTGGTATTGTAAAATACGTTTTTTTAGAGCTTTTTTTTTGAGTTGAGGGGAAGGGCAGAGTGAAAATTACCTGTGGGTTTGTCATAGAGAGATCCCTTTTACATACGAGTAGTTATTTGATGCACTGTTAATGTAAAAATATTGATTATAGCAGCATTAACTATTCAAAAACATGAGCCTCTGTAAAATGGACAGATGGATTATGAACATGTGTTAATGAAAAATACTGTCATCATGCTTTCAGTGCCTTTCAGTGTGATCATAAGACATGATTAATGCATTAAAACAGCTTTTACCATAGCATGTATTAAACATGTGTTGTGTGGGTACATACAATATAATGCTCCCGAACCCAGGTGTCTGCTCATAATGTCGTCCTTGCCCCAGGTGATCCATTAGCTGCACTTCACTATAAGGTGAAATCATCTCTACATTAATCATCTGCTGCCCTCCAGATGTGTATAATGGCCTTGTATTGCATTTTACAAGTAATTAGCTGGGCTTAATAACTTCTATTGCAATACACAGTGCATTAACAATAAGATTTATTCTTAATGAGACACTTTCTGTCTTATCCCAGCATCTCCTCAAGTGGTAAGGCAAGCTAATGAAGAGGGAAAGTGAGGATGAACTGATGAGCAGCAGGTCGTTTATCCCTGCATCGTTACACTCTCAGTGCATTAAGAGGAATTACGCGTCAAAATGCTGTAGGATTGAATATCATCACTGCGGGTAAATTGCTTCACCTGTAGGTCACAACTGAGGTACAGACGAGCAGCCGGAAACAGTGATTATGGTGTTTCTTCCATTAAAAAAACTGTTTTCTCTGGTCAGATAATATCTGCTCTTAGTGCTGATCTCTCCAGCCCTGAATTCAAACTGTTCGCTAAAAAACAGCGAGGTGAATCGTGAACGACCCCTGTGGGTCGCATTAGTGCAGAAAACAATTAAAAAGAAGATAATGAGCATTAATCATGTTACTGTATGTGCTTTCCTTCCTCTTTTGTTGGGAATCAAACCAGCAATCCTTCCACAGTCTGCTGTCAGTGCTGTTTATACAAAGGTGGCAGACCTCTATAAATTTTGTGAGCAGGTTTTATGGCCAATATCAGATACCATGTGTGACATGATCCAAGTTAGTGGCAAACTTTCTCCCTGATGAGACATTTTATATGGATATGAATTGTGACCCTGCGTCTGCTGCTACGGGAAGTAATAGGGGCACACGATGTGACATGACGCCTGTAATGAGATGCAGTGCAGCGCAGGATTTATTGTCTGTAGACAATGATAATGGGAGAGAGGGTGAAAATGGCAACGGCAGTATCGCTTTTATGATGGATGTAAAAACTGACCTGAGGGGAGGGCCAGGAGCTAAATAAAGCCTGACAGACGATGAGTGAGTTTAAAAGTAGAGAAGGAGTCAGTGGAAGGGGGGAAACGCTTAAAGTTGAGCTGAAATCTGTGTAAAGACATATGAACTGTGATGACATTGCAGTGATTGGCCATTCTTCAAAGGAGGATGAAGACTGTTTTTGGACATATTTGAAGAGGAGGCGTGTAAGCATCATTCCTGGACATTGAGAGAGCCAGCCTTGCTAGCACACACAGCATCACTGACTAAAGGACGTCACAGGACTGTAAATCATACAAACGTTGATAGAAAACCTTTTTTCCACTTTTTCACATGCTTTTATAGTGTTGATGATTAAAGACATCTGTCATTTCATGCTGTTCAACATTTGGGAGGACCTGTCGTACTGTTAAATTTGTACTTCACTAAGAAGTGGAAGCTAATCTAACTTCATAGCTGATTTTCCTTTGAATGAAATACTGAGTTGTATGATGTGAAGTGCATTAAGCAAAGACGGCGGAGATGACAAACACAAACGTCACATATAGAACAGTGAGCTCGGGAAAACATGATCCTCTCCTCTTTCTCTCCATCAAGTCTTCCTCCCTCCTTCGGCCTCAGCTCCATCTAATCTGTAACAATACACCTCTCGTCTCTTTCCTCCTGCAACGCTGCTTCACCAGCAAAGAAACCCCTCTGCCTGCCTCCTTCTCTTCTCTTCATTGCTTTTCTTCCCTGCCCTTCTTTGTACTCTTCTTTTTTTATGTTTTTCCATCATTGCACTGTCCAAGGTCAGAGTGTTTGATCTTCTCTGGCACATTAGAAATGATTGCTGTTGGGTGAAAGCTGTGTTATCTTTGAAATGTCAACAAGAGGCAGAGAACTGGAGTGTATTTAGCTTGATGACAATGCAGTTTTTATCATTATCCGGTTGGTTTTGGAAGTGCTTCTACACCCAAGAGGTTGAAGAATTTAGAGGAGCATGTAATCCTTTAATCCTTTAATTAAAGTCAATAAATATGAAAACGAACAAAACTGTAATTACAAGGCTTTCACATGACAACAGTGGTAAAATTTGGACTAATGTACAACTAACTGCAGTGCTTGCTCCTGAGCATGTGTACATACACACAGAGTGATCTGTTAAAGGGTGAAATTACCAACAGCTCAATTGTGTGACTTCTGGCATATTTCACAGCAAATGCTGAGCCTTTTCTCCCAATCAGATGCCATGCTATCGACTCACTGTGTTGTGTTTTCCTGGTAACACGAAACACATAAAAGAGCAAACATTTGCGCAAAGGAAATCCACAAACGTGCCTTGGAAACATGTTGACAGGTAGAATAACCGATGCAAAGAGCACACATGCATGCAAGGTCACGAATACAGGAAATCAAACTGACAAAGACACACATCTCCAAATCAAGACAGATCAGAAAAAACTCAAATGGTGGAAAGTAAACAACATATACAGAAGCTTTGAGCTCACTCAAGGGCAAATAAGGCCAAGAGAGTCACATGCAGGGCTGGGTATTGAACTTCACCGCTTTTTGGCACCAAGAGAAAAGTTGTTATTAGGCTGATTGTATTTAGACATTTAACAATTTGAGAAGTTAAGCTACTTCAGTTTAATAGAAGGAAGGCTTTGTTGGAAAAACAAGCTCATATTCTTCAGAGGTTTGGTATCGGTATCAAAACATGTAAAATGATATTCTGCCGTAGTCAAATGGATTTGGCACGATAGTCTGTCTGCCTGACAGCAAAGAAATGCTCCAACAGCTCACATCAGGGCAGACTAATAAAAACTAATGTTCACAGCTGTGTGGCAGATGTTAAAATAAGAGATTTAGAGGAGATTCTCAGGATCTTCATGTTTTGCCTGTGTGTAACCATCAGAGCAGCTCTGAGCTGTGCAGACACTACAGCCTACCAGCAATGTAGCTACTGTAACAAGAGTCAAAGCTAATGGAACAGCATGCTCTACAGCTACCAGTTTCCATACTACAGAACAGATGTTTTATACTTTTCTAACAGTGAGCCAGTTTATATCTGCTTCAGGGCAGTAAAGGCAGCGGGCGAAGTGAGGTAGACACTTCTGCCATCCTCAGTTGGAAGCAAGTCCTTGGCAGGTCATGGTGGCCTGTGTTTGACACAAACAGCTTTCATAAAACACACAGGTGTTAGCCAATACGCTAAAGCTATTGCTATTAAAATGAAGTAACTGGTAGATTAAAAATGCTATCTAACCTCAATTTCAGTCAATGTATGTGTACTGTATTGTGACTCCAATACGGTATGAAGAAAAACACAGCGCAGTCTAATAAATATGAAGCCTGGATTGCAGATCTACTGAGAGAGGACAGCGGTGCAGTAAACACAGCGCAATAATGTTTCTAATTGACGAGAAAATGAACGTGAATGGCTGTATAGAGAACGTGAATATTTCTCACGTCACAACAAAGAGAGAAATTGAACATAATCATGTTCAAACCTCGCTAAAAACAGCACAACAAAGCGAAGGATTAGCAGGAGGTGTAGCTTTACTCCTGCACACAGCGTCCTCCTTCTCAAACACACAAGATGCTGAACCTGGCCAAACACCAAGGTCCTTCAAAGCCACTGAGGGAAGCTGCCGTTATCTGAAACTATGTACCTCCGGTGGTGTCCTGTATCTTCTTCCCAGCACATTCTGTAACGACACCAGTTTTTAGCACAATCACACTTAAAGACACGTCAAGGCAGCGTGTTGTGCAGAACTAATGCAGTGATGTTGCCACAATCCACGGAAGATTTGACAGAAAACCCTTTTGTACTAAAAAAGGATGCAGCCACAGGGTGGGAGGACTAATGGGTACAAACATAGTTGTACTAAGTCCACCCCACACAGATTTAGGAGAGGAGGGTGTGAAAATCCTATTTTCTGAAGTCGTCCCTGAGCAAACTCCCATCTTGAGATATTTGGCGAGAGCTAACTTTGGTGCTTAAATTGTTTGTGCAGATCCTGCGGTATGAGTCATATCTAACCGGCCACATTAGTGTCACACAGAAAGATGGGCACTGTGGGCAGAGCTGGCTAGTAGAGAGGAGTTGGTGGTAATACAAGCCATGCCAGTGTTTCTTTTTAAAGCCCTGTTCTCTCTTTACCATCCTGCATTACTGTAAATCCACTGTTCACCGTCTCCTCTGGGATGAGAGGCAAAGTGATAAGAGAAACAGGAGGTGGAGGAAAGATGTGAGGGAGAGCTCAGAAAATCAAGGGAGCGGGGGTGGAGGAGGTGGACTGGGGAGAGGAAGAGGAGAAAAAAGCAAAGTAGATAAAGCAGAGAAAGATGGGAAGAGGCCATGAGATGAGAGAGGCGGATGGACAGAAAGAGGAGAGAGCACAGCCGACCTGTCTGACTCTCAGTTATTCTTGACAGTTACAAACTGCAGGGAGGCGGACCTTATTCATAAAAATGTCAATATTAGAGGAAATGTGTTGGTATAATTTACTAAGCACGCCTTCAATTAATGTTCCTGCTTACATGCACTTTTTCAAACATGATGAACAATTATTCATCCCCGTACAATCTGCAGAGAAACTGCTGATGTTGATCCACTGTGGCATTTTGCTGGAGTGCATTTTCTCTTAAAAATACCGATAGAAGATAACTTGTTCACAATCTGGCAGAGAACGAGTGTAAGCAGTCCAATGGCAGATAAGGTGAAAAGGACAAGCAAATGTAATTGCTTAAAGCCACATTAATCAATATTTTTATTCAAACAGTAGAAAAGATGACTATGTAAAATCTGAAAGGTGTTACTTGACGTGAAAAGCCAGAGACGGATCACCAAACTCTGCAGTTCCCCTCAGGTCCTCATGGCATATTAGGGTCTTACAGCTTATTGTTTTGGTTCACTCTCATCATCTCATCATCCTCATTTTCTGCCACTGCAACAAAGTGAGCAGCTAACTGGTGAACAAAGTGGAGCATTTATTAGCTCAAGAGCCACATATTTCTAAAAGGAGAGTTGATATCGGATTTAGATTAGTCAAGTGGCTGTAAACATCACTCATCTTATGTTTGTTATTATGATATGATGTCAGTGTTGAGTTTCAAGTCTGTAACACAGTGTCCAAGTAGTCAGAAGAATAATTAATGCAGGTGTGTCCACTAAGACTACGTGTTGTGTCACAGATAGTGTACAGCAGTGTTTCTCAATTCCGGTCTTCGGGCCCCACTGCCCTGCATGTTTTAGATGTTTCCTGCTCCAACACACCTGATTCAAATGAGTGGCTTGTTATCAGACCACTGCAGAGCTTGATGACGGGCTGATCATTTGAATCAGGCGTGGTGGAGGAGGGAATCATCTAAAACATGCAGGGCAGTGGGGCCCGAGGACTGGAATTGAGAAACACTGATGTACAGTAAATAACTGGAATAAAAGTGTAGCTGGGGTAAGATAAATGGGATTAATCTGTAACTATCTGTCCCTGTATTTGTTCAAGATATTACTGGAAATTGGTAAATCTTGCATGCAGATATGCTATTTTTTAATCATTAGAAAGTGCTACAAAAAATCAAATGTTCTCATCTTTTGACCTTGGTCGTGCAGACAGTAACCAAGAAAGAAACATCAATAATTGATGTCAGGTTAATTGATTCAGGGGCAAGAAAACTGTTCAAACATTAGACCTACGTGTCGAGATGTGATGGGCAGCATCATTAGACAAGGTCATCCGAGTCTATGGGCGATTAGGGAAGCTTACTGTACAGCTGTGTGTGTCAAATGAAATGACAAAGACAGACATTAAACAAAGCAGGTGAAGTTGACATACAGATGAGATCCGAAAAGTTAGAGGTGAACAAGAGGAAAAAACCCAAAGGAAACTGCTCCTGCTGCTGTAGCTTCAGTGTGTGAATGAAGGTGGGAAAACCACACACACACACACACACACACACACACACACACACGCATTAACACGTATGAGCTCTCACACGTGCGCACACACCCTCTCACACGTGCGCACACAGGATCTTACCAGCAACCTGACCGAGGCAGACTGGGATAAAACCCTGGCTGATCGTTCGCTGGCCTCACCTGTCCACTCAGAGTGTGTGTTTATCAGTGTGCATGTTTGAGATTAGAGATAAAAACAGAGCGAGACATTGGAGAGGCTAGAGGAAGAGACAGAAAGGTGTAGCTTTTCATTGCAGTGTAGCGTAAGACTCTACCTGCTGAGGTTTGAAATTAGAAATCAGCTGATGTACAGGAAGAGGTAAAAGAACGTCACTTTAGAGCAGAATACAACTCCACATTATGTGTCATTATCACTAATGCTCACCTCCACTTCCAACTAAAGTACAACTCATGGCTCAACACAACAAGTTTATACCTGCTGTCTGGAGGTTGACCAAAGTCATTCTGAGTAATGTGGAAATCACTAACTGAAGTAAGTTGATGAGGCAGTTGGATACAAAGAGGTAAATTACAGCATTTCATCACAAATGACAGCCTGGGTTCTTAAACATGAGCATGTGAGCATGGACTTTTCTCAAAGCGGTGTGACTGCAATTTAATATCACACTCCCAGAAAGTGCCTTAAGGGTGAGGGCTGCACAAAAACAAAAGATGACACATAGCACGTGCACAAACACACACATTCAGAGTCAGCATAAACTATAATCTGTGAGGCGCACAAGCTCAGGTTGAGGCGGCAGACAGACCAAACATGAGAGCGCTGATAATGAGAGAGAATGATGGCGGAAGTAAATAAGAAGCATGAGGCTACTGTGAACAACCAGGAACTCAACACACTGAGGACGTGGAAAAAAAAAAGTTACTGAATGTTATTGTTTTTGTTATTGCAATCAGGATGTACTGGAAACAGTCAATTCTGTGATGTAACCCTCTATCCCGTTGTAATGCAACAAAGCGTCTATACGGCCTCCATAACCATCGCTTTTGGTCCCTCTGCAGTGATTATGCCTCATGTTGCTCATCAAAAGCAGTAAGCCACACCAGTTAAACATTGACGAAAATCTGTCATCTCGCTATATAAAACAGTAAAACGTCAAATTCATTGGGAGCCTTCCTGAAAGACAGCAAAGCTGTTTGATAGAAATCATAAAAGTTTTGATAGTTGTATATTCCTCAAGACTGCCAAGTCAGCAAAAGTGGGAGGCGCTTCAGTCCACAACCGATAAGAAGAAGGTGTGTTCAGAAAGTGCTCAGCCATCAAACAGTCAAGTAAGTGAAGAAGAAAGTACAGAGGGACAATACTCAAAGAAGGGTTAGTGTGTGAGTTATTATTCCTGTGAACCTGGTTTCAGGCATCCCTGATGTAGTGCTGCCGTTATTGTGGAAAGATATACACCTGCAGTCTCCAAGAATCATCCACAAGGAAAGACAATGGGAAGCCGCAACCCTCCAGGAAACATTGGTATGTTCAGTTTTAAATCTGAGATACAAATTTGTTGACAGTTTTCTAAAATGCTGGAGCCATGATTTCTTTTTTTGCCAAACATCTTGCAGATGCACAGAATTCATACTTTGCATTTTGAACCGTGCTAACTATCCGGG
Organism: Chaetodon trifascialis; assembly: GCF_039877785.1. Lineage (NCBI taxonomy): Eukaryota > Metazoa > Chordata > Actinopteri > Chaetodontiformes > Chaetodontidae > Chaetodon > Chaetodon trifascialis. The sequence goes on from NC_092066.1 coordinate 16,277,888, forward strand.
GCAGTGACGGCCGTTCGGTGTGGGGCGATCAGCTCCAGACCAGACCAGTTCTGTACTCAAATACAACAGCAGGGAGATGTTAGGAACAAATGTTTACTCACTAAAGTAATGCTAGATACACTCAATATGTGACTTCAGTAATTGATCAGTCTATAACAAGTATACAACACAACACTACAGGCCCGTCTTTGGAATGAAAGAGGGATCAAGCCATCTGCTGCAGATTAAAGGCTTCCCCTCTCTTCTCTTTCCAGCCTCTCAAGAACTAAATATTTTGCTGGTTGGTCCCAGACGGACAGGCAAGAGCTCTACTGGTAACACCCTGCTGGGCCGGGGTCAGGTTTTTGAGACCAGAGGAGGCGGGGCCAGTACAGCTGCCAGCGCCATCACAGCTGGACATCACATGAGCGTGGTGGACGCACAGGGTTGGGGTTCATCTGAGGAGTTTGTCCCCCAAGAGGAGAAAACTGAACTGCTGAGAGCGGTGTCTCTCTGTGGACTCGGAGGGCCTCATGTTGTTCTATTAGTGATCCCTCTGCTGGACTTCACTGAGCCAGAGAGGAGAGCAGTGGAGAGGAGGATGGAGATCTTGACCTCTACAGTCTGGAGGCACACAATGGTGTTGTTCACATGTGGAGACTGGCTGCGGGGAAGAGGGCGCAGTGTGGAGGAGCACATCCAATCAGGAGGCCCCGCCTTGCATTGGCTGATGGAGAAGTGCCACTATCGATACCATGTGTTCAATAACAAGACGGGTGTCACTGGCACGCATGACAGAAGAAAGCAGGAGGTGAAGGGAGGTGGGAAGAAACAGGAAGGGATTTGGAGGAAGAAAATTATCAAGGGGGCGGGACAGAAGAGCACAGGAGGTGAGGCAGATGGGAGAAAAGAAGGAGAGCAGGAGCAGGTGAGAGAGCTGCTGACTAAAGTGGAGAATATGTTGCAGGAGAACGGAGGATGGCACTTCTCCCTTCACATGTACCAAGAGCTGGAGGAGGAGTGGAGCCGCAGAGAGCAGGAGCTGAGAGCTCGACTGGAGGCAGAGACAGGTGTGAGGAGAAAACAAAAGACAATAGAGACGAAGATAAACATGGAGCCAGAGCAGGAGCAGAGGTTGGAGACACAAGAGGGGGAGCAGGTAGATAGCCTGAGGATAGAGCAAGAGAACAAGGAGGAATGTGTGGAAAGGAAGATGAAGAGAGAGGAAGATGAAGTGGAGAGAGTGAAGGTAGCGCTTAGGAGACTGAGCAGTGAGGAGGATGGTTATGACAGCGGAGGAGAGAGGGAGGAGAGCACTGAGGTAGAAAATGAAATGATGCCTCCATGGCAGCCTAACGGGGGTCAAAGCTTAGCCTTCAGTCCAATCAGAGGGCTTGCCTAAAGCAGCAATGCTCACAATCAGCTGAAACTGCCACACTGACACATTTACTCTTTCATGCTGTGACAGTGAATCTGTGAAAACTCTTGTTGTCATGTGATGACCCACCAACAATAAACAACTGCAGATCCTCACATCAGGCTTCAGTCCAGGCCATTTCCTGCTCCACAGAGGCAGCATTTCCTCTGAAAGTGTGCAATGTTAAAGGAGTAGTTCCACATTTTGTACTGTAATGTATGACACTTCAGCCCGCAGCTGGTTAGCTTCACTTAGCATCAAGGCTGAAAGAGAGGTGAAACAGCTCGCCTGGCTCGTTATGCGCTGCCATCTTTGGAACTATTTAAAATTGCTATTAAGCACCATCTAATGATCAATGATACACCTGCACTGCATAATATTGTTGGTCACATGTTCAGTCACATCAAGGCTGTTTAAACTGTATTGGTTTTGCTGCTAAAATCAACCGATAAGTGAGACATTGTGTGATCCCACACCTCAGCTCTCTACCTGATTTTGTACAGCACATTCCCAAACAGTGCTTGTGAGATGTGAGAACACGCAACATTCTGTTACACTGGAGTAATTAAAATCTAAATGTGTAGCTTTCAAAAGGCAGATGTATGTAAAAGTTGGAGAATAAAGTGTGACAAAGCACAGGGGTCGCTGAACATTACGGCTGTCATCATTCTTTTATATTTATTCTGTATTTTTTGCTTTTTCAATTTGCAAAAATGAGGCAATCACTGTCACTGCATGCAGTTTTTTTATGGCAGAATCAAGGGACGTGTGGTCTACCACCCATTTCATTACATCTGAACAAATTGTCCGTTGGCTTCAGGGAATTGCTGTCTCTCCTCGGCTGACGTGGACACTTAATCCTCATCTCTGGCTCACAGTCATGAAGCCATGCAAGGTCAGTCATGTTGGAACCAACGAGGTCATTCTCGGCCGGGGACATCGGGCAGGGCCAGAAAAGCCCCAAAAATGCACAAAATCAGATTAAAAAATATCTGTATCCCTCACATTGGAATTGGTTCAGCTTGTTCAAACTGTGAAGCGTTTACACAAAGCTACCAAAATGCTCATTGATGGTTTCTTTCTAAAAAGATTTTCAACACAGTATTAATTTGTGAGGTAGGGCAGAGGAACAGAGCGAACAAAAACGTGCACACAATATTTTTTTCTCAACAACTTCCTTTAATTAGACATGGAAAGCCGCTGTGACACTAATTTGGGGTCTTCTGTGTGTCTCCACACGCAAGCCGCTGAGAGTACTGTATGTTCACAGGCTTTCTGAGCAGCACGCCACATGCTTTCAGCAGTCACTTCCTCCCAGTTAGACTGTGTTATCAGCTATTAGTGAATTTATTATTTGTGTGTTTGGTTGGGATCAAAGCTCACGTGGATGGCACATGTATGAGTTTGTTGCCAAAGTGTTGCAGCTGGACCCTTCTGTCCCTTAAATATTCTATGTTAATTAATACTAATAATACTACTAATAATGATAATAATAATGATAATAATAATAATTTTCTCAGTCAACTTCTGTCTATGAGTCATGGATCCAACATCACATATTTATCTGCCAAAGCACAGTTTTAGTGATTTTACGTTTACATTTCTGCATTGGTTACTTGTGTGTTAGTTGAGTTTTTCAGTGTTAAGAACTTTTCAGAGGCTTATTTCTTTCATTTCTGAGATTTCTTAATGAGCTGACCTTTTGTCTATAGATTTGACTCTATAGACCGAGCTTCTAGTAAAACTGACCAACACTTACAAGCATTTAACTCCTGCCTTTACATGTGTATCTATCCAGCACACAGAGCAGTAACATTTCTCTCTCAAGGCTTTTTTATTGACACCTCTGACATAACGATGAATCACCTGGAATTTGATATTGTGTTATCATTTTTATTGGGCTTCATTGCTTAAGATGAGAATATGGCCAGGTAATACTCCCGTCATCGACATAATCTCTGCCATGAAACATGTGAGTACACTTAGGTCGCACTGGGCACGAAGTGTTTTATGTGTTGCACAATATTTCCAGCAGTCATCTAGATTTACATGTTTATCAGAAGTGTGTGTTATGTGTGTTTCAAGTCAGTGATTCTACTGCTTTTGGTGGTAACTAGAAATATAACTAATAACTTTTTCAAATTAAATTTCACAATTTCAATTACTAAGCTTGTGTTTTCATCATAGTGGCTGTAATGTTTCTAATGTAAACTGAAGAAACTCGGGTTCATCAAATAGAATTATTCATTAACTACTGTAGCAAAGACGTTTAATTGTCTGACCAAGCCAATCAAATGGGCCTTACATTAGTAACCACAGACTGTACCAAACATGGACGTGGCCTTTGTAATGGTGGCTCTGCCCGTGGCCATCTTGGCGGTGCCTTTAGATTCGATTAAACAAAGGAACTACCCATCTTACATCAGAGAGGATTTCCCCTTCAAACAGCGAACTAATCATGACTGAGTGCTCTGCAAAAAAATCATGACATGAAGCTAAAACAACTTGGGCTCTTGGATCCGGAGGCACCTTTTATCGAACAAATCTTGTAATGCAGCAGCTGTCTGGGGGAAGCACTTGTCATAGCTCCTGCTGTTGCTATGAGACGACTGACAGCCCATTTGATGTGCAGCATCGTAAACTAAAAGCTGAACAATTTGAACTTTCAGCGCTGAGTGCGAGAAATGTTCTCTGCTCAGAGCAGCAACAGGATGCATCAGCGTGTCTTTCCTTCTGAAAGCACAAGTTGAAGGAGTCAATGGTCTGAATACAACCCAGTGACGCTTTCCCCACTCTGCTGTCACTTCTCTCACTTTAGGTAACCGAGCAGCGCACATTCATCCACAGGTATCTCCATATCTGTACGATATGAGCACTCAGTGGTCAATGAGCAGCTCGAGGTGAATTAAGTTGCTGCTTCCAATGGAATTTTTATTTTGTGGTTGAATCATCCAGCATGTTGACCCAAGACTGCACTCCTGACCCACATTACGCTGTGATATTACACAACACCTCTTCTTGTAGTTGTGGAGACAACTGTCCAAACTGATAACAACTATAAATCTTTACAATCCGCAACCTTACCCCTTTTTTCAGTCCATCTGTAAAGCGACTGTCACTAATGTTGTGTGTTGCATATGTGTTGTGTATTAGTTATGCTACCTTTAATGTTGATGTCTTTCTTGCTGTAGTTACTGTTTAAGTGTTGTATGTGTGTGATAATTAGAGGAACACAACGACTTTCTGAAAGATCAGTAAATTAAACTACATGCTGAATTCTCATTAACACACTTGGGTACATCTGACACAGAACAACTGACAAATGAAACTCAGAAGTGTCCATGCGCTAAGATTTAATTCTAGGCCTGTTTCCAAGCTTGTAGCATAATCAGGGGACGCTCACCACAATTAACGAGAAATACAGCGTGACCTGGTAATCTACAGCTGTGATCCACCAACATAAACTTTTACTCGACACAAAGGTTGAATTGTTCTTTGGTCGAAAGCACCGCTGATTATCAACAAGGAGGAAGACATTTGTGCTGGACAATGAGATTGATTTGAATTTCTTCAGTGCAGAACAGAGCCAGCTCCAGGGCATGATTAGCCTAGCTTAGTGCAAAGACTGGCAGCAGGGGAGCTGTAAGCCTAGAGCGATCAAAACTGAAGAATATACTAAAAATGCTCCTTACCAAGTCTAAATCTGTCTTAATTACACATTATCCTTTATCTTGGTTATTTAACATGTTTAATCGCATTTTATTGATTGGTCTGGGTGGATGGTTTAACATGCAAATCAAGCAATTAAAATGTTTTTGAGGGAAACTCACTTAGCATAAGTAAAGGATGCGCTCTTCCTTTGACCTCATCTGTGTGTGTGTGAATCAATTCTACTCTTCAATAGAGGAGGTGAGCTAATAATAGGAGAGGAAAGCACCAAGACCACTGCCTGCTGTGGTTTTCGTCGAGCCAATTTCATTTCAGATGAAATGAATTGCAGTTTCTTTATGTGAGGACTTGCAACACATTGTGAAAGAATTTCTGCGACATTTACTCGCTCACATTAAACAGCTCACACACTTTTCGACGTTAAGACCGTTGAGGTGAAGCGACCTGCAATGCAGCTACAAACTGTCTACAATGATTCACTGCAAGGTGACTTCCTTTTAATCTGGCACTCTCCACAATGGATGTCCTTACTACATAACCGTCATCCATCACACTCACTCAGACACACACACACACACACACACACACACACAGTCGTGTTTCCATCACTTCAGAGGACATTACACTGACTTACATTAACTTCCTGGAGACTTACCCTCACCTTAATCCAAGTCTTCACCCAAAAATGTAATGATATGTGTTAAAGGGACTTTGTAATGTGACTGAGTAAACAGATTTATCTCCCCACAACGTGAGTAATACACGCACATGCCTATAGGCACAACATTAGAGCACACTGATGAGGCTTTGTCACAATCAAGTCTTAAAGCTGAGTTGCTTTGAAAAGTGAACACAAAATCCAAGTATACAAGATAGAGAATGAGAGGCTGAGTAGCAACTGATCAGCCACATATAAGGAGTACTATATACACAGTATGTATAACTAGTAAGATCTTAACTTCTATAAAGCCCAGGAGCCATGTTTAAACTGCACTGTGAAATACCAAACCAGGATTACAAATCTCTGGCTACAGTCTTAGCATTTCTTTTACTCTGCGTAATTTCAGCAGTCTGTATGACAGAGGACAGGACAGCAGGGTGAGGTTGGACTGGACGCCTGCAGTAAAGGCCAACAGAGCGAGCTACAGTAGCCGGCCGGGCACAGAGCCCAGCAGAGGATGAGGGGACGAAGAGGCAATGTGAATTAGATAGAGAGACGGAGCTAAAGTGATGAATAACTAGAGGCTGAATGACATTTAAAACAGAGAGGGAGGGAGGAAGGGAGGGAGGGACATGCATACATAGGGACATGTAGAGGAGTTCAGAGGGAGTGAAGGGACAAAGTGGACAAGAGAGACTAGCTTCAGAGGAAAACCAACTGAAAAACAGAAACAGCACTGGACACATAGGGAACGATGACAGGCGATCATAACCCAGACGCTAAAGAGATTGGTGCCAGACAGTGAAACAATATTTTCCAACAAATGATCCACTTATATTGCTCACTTTACTGAACCTCCTCAATTACGTACATTTTTATATTTGCGTCAATATAAAGAGTCTGAAATCATGAAAACGCAGCAAAATGTAGAATGAAACATAAAGGATGAAATCATTTTATGGGTTTTGTAAGGATCTGTGTTGCTTTTGTTGTTATTTATTTCTGGTATAAGGCTCTAATCTAATGTCCATGACTATATTGAAGAATACAGCACATAGTCCTTGCTCAAAATGTGTAGAGCTGAGATGAGATTTAGGCGAGGTAGATTAACATCTGTCAAAAGCCTCTCTCTCCCAAATGCACCTTGCATATTGTGTCAGCATCATGTGGGAACAGACACTAGAGTCACCTTTCTGTGAAAGATGCTCCACCAGTCTGCCTGCTATGGACCCAGTAAGTTTCCCACAACGTTCCCAGGAAATTCCAGGTCGTCACTGTAGAGAGAACTATTTCACAGACAGGACTCTCATTGGAGTTCAACTAGAAATACAGCAGCAAAAAGTCATCTAGCAATTAAAAAGTTGGAATCTTTGAAAAATCTTGAGATGTTTGATGCTTCCAAATGTAGGGCACACACATGCACTGCGCTGCTCAGCTGGAGGGCAGACAGGACATCAACATTAAACAATTGAAATTGAAATGATGATTATCTGATCCGTGGCAGCAGATTTAACAGCCTGCAGATTCTTCCACTTTGATATCCTTAAACCAGACCGTGGTTTAAACATTCACTCAACTTCCAAATATGGTTTAAAAGCCAATCATTTGCACAGCCATGGTACGAATTTTACAAATCACTCGATGATCCCGCGGACCACCACTCACACTGAGAAAACAGCTAAATCTATCCAGAGCTGTCATGTCACACAGGATCAGAAACAGCAAAAAGTTTTCAGCAGGAAAGACTCGTGTGATGCCAAAAGCCACCAACTTTCTTGGCCAATGGAAAGCAGCAGGTGTGAGAGGGAGGAGATGATCAGTCAGGAGAAAAAAACATGCCCTCTGCTGTTCAGCACTCACTTCAACATCCTGACAAATTCACACCACAGATTTCATTTACATCAACAGCTCATGGTGTCTTTAAGGAGCTGGGATTGCTTTGATTCTTAAATCATCTTAAATTTAAAAGTCATTCGTTTTTCATTTTTTCTGTTTGGTCTCATCTTGTTTTGATGTGGAGCAGAAGGAACAGGCACTTTGAGCTCCTAAAGAGAAATGTGACAGAGGCCAGATCCAGCCCTGCATAGCCACACTGGGTAGCTGGTCTCCAAGGTTACGATGTACAAAACAGTTGCCAGAATATTCAAAGCAATGCAGACACTAATTGTAGACATTAGTAAAGAGTAATCCAGTGAGCACAATGCATGTTCACAGAGCTTTCAAACAGAGAAAAAACAATGTCAGTAGAAAGCGTTGCACACTGAGTCACACACGGTTTGCTTTGATTTACCTCTCCTGACTGACTTTAATGTGACAAGCAAAATACTGAAGTGAACAATACACATCACCGCCTGGCTCCATTAGGTTTACAACAACAACATGGCTCTGCCACAAGGTGTCTGTGATTCATCGTCGGTCAAATAAACATGATGTGGGCAGAAATAATAACCTGACATGCACTCTAATATTTTCCTTATTGTATGAGAATCAACTAGAGTTACCTCTTTGTCGTTGTATGCCTTCGCCAATCAGTCTAGTTGCAGTTTACATCCATGTCTGTCCAGACAATACTACAATAATATATGTAGTGAAGACTCTGAATTTAATTAAAGGTATGAAGTGTGTTTTTTGGTGAAATTAACACTAATGACATGTATGATTCCAGTGAGAAACATGCTGTGTCGACTTGCAGAGAGGCTGAGAATCATTAGTGTACTGAACAACAGGCAGTGGCTCACAGTCTGCAGAACTGTCAGTGTGTTTACAGGGATCCATAATTGAGGTTCGGGATTGAGAAAACTGATTTCCCCAGCTGTGATTTCTTGGCCATGTATAAACGAAACTGGGTTTCTAATCATCTTTTTACATGTGTGCATGTGCATGACATAAACTTGTTGTGACAACTGTGATTGGATGAAAGGAGAGTGTGTTTGTATCACTGCAGCTGTGAGAAATGTTTTCAAAATAAGGTTGAGGGTACGGGAAAAATCTGATTACTGACCTGCTGCCTTTATATGTGGATTTACAGTCACTAGATTACAGTCCATGCACATGCGTTCTCCCAGTAACGTGGTTTCTTGCATGCAAGTAAATGCGCTGAATAACTGACAGGACAAGAAGTGAATGAGTGATGCCACTGAGGGGAGTTTTAGGATGTCTTTGTGCAAGTCTCTCCACCTGGAATGGCTCCAGTTTAGCTGCTCAGTGGCAAACAGGACTACCCATGTGTGAAGGTGGGAAACTGAGTGTGAATTAGGAAATAGCTGAAAAAGAGCAAGCGTGCTCTGTCAACTTTCCACAATTAAATAAAGGTTAAAAGAAGCTTTCTCAGGGACAAATCCATTACATCACACCTCTGCCCTGTTACAAAGCACAGGATTCCTGAGCGCTAACGCAAACCTCTTTCACCTGACTGAAGTCATGACATCATCCTCACAAGATGTGCAAACAGGAAACGTTAAAGAAGAGTTGTCATGGAAACACTGCAACTTGGCTCCAACAGTGACAGATGGACACAATTCAGAGCGAGTTCACAGACGTGCTGTAGTTCCCCTTAATGTGTCGCAAGAGGAACAACAGTCAGCTAACTTAAACAGAGAGATGGCGACGGACCACAAGCTCTCAGGGCTTCAGGTAGCTCGAACTGAACTCCCTGCTTGTACTGCGACAACACAGTGTTAAGTAACACAACTGAAAACACACATCTAATTCAGCAGAGCCACAAAAAAGCAGTGAAGTGAATGAAGCGACAGCTGAATAAATTGGGAGAGTTTCATTCACGGGGAAGAATGATGCCAAAGAGAGACCTTTAAATAGAACAGAGGCCATGAGAGCACACAAAGGAATGGAGCCTGTCAGTAAATTGGTAATGTCAGGAGGCCAAATTGAAGTGTTGATTAGAGGCCGAGCCTACAGCTTCCTGAACAAAGAGCGAAGGAGACCAAGATTGGGGAGGATTATCCTGCTCTCGTTCATTACAGAGACGGCGAGTGATTGGATCGCCCTGTTATTAACACTGGACCTGTGTATGTGTGTGTGTTGGTGGCAGATTTAATCAATGTTCACTTAATGCTTTGGTACCAAAATCATTTTCACTTGACTAGTTACTTATTCCACAATGTAGAACATCCAAGCATATTGTTTTCAATGCTTGTCAAGCAGGTAAAATGTGGTAGTCTTTTCCCCCTTCTATCTAAAAAGAAGGCACTTGTGTCTGGGAAAAGCGAGGCACACAATCATAGTCTAGTCTGTGGCAGCGTTAAACGTGGGATTTATGGGTTTATAAAAAGCGACTGCTGAGCTTTCAAAACTGATTTCAGCTCCTCTGCTTTCCTTGCTCGCATAAATTTCTGTGCATCTCTGGCGGCTGGTGTTGTGGTGCATAACTGACTGCAAAGCAAAACTGATCTGTCGAAAGGTTTTACTGCTGTTTAGAGTGTATTTTTGGAAAGTTAATTGCATTCAAATGAGTCTCCCACAGACTGGCCTGCTCCTTAAAATGACACAGTCCTCATACAGTATATGCAATATCTTTCCATTAATACCTATGTCTGGATAGATTCTCTCTCTCTCTCTCGACACACACACACACACACACACACACACACACACACACACACACACACACACACACACACACACACACACACACACACACACACACACACACACACACACACACACACACACACACTGTGTGGGGCAGATGAGGAGAAATGGATCGGTCCTGACAGAGAACGGGGATAAATGGGGAGATAATCAGGTGTGAAATCACTCTGGTTTTCTTTCTGCAGTAATTCAGTCGGTCTCATCTTCTCTCAGCGTCTCTAAACGCAAAGGGCTATTTCTGTTTCACACAAAACTAATAGTAGTAATCGCAGGGCTTTTCCCACACACACTGTGGGAAATGTTAACCTGTCTGCTCTCACGAGTTGGCGACTACTCCCAGGGAAGCACCAGCATTCAGGATTTCATGCTTTTTCTCTGCCTTCTTCTCTGACAGTCGTCCATTTTTACCCCTTCCATTCTTTCCCCCTGAGCGTCACTTTTTTCCTTCCCCTTGTTGATCAGTCATCTGTCCTTCTGCCTGTTCTATGTTCCATCTTCATCTCTCTTTTTCTCTGAGAGGCAGGTTTTCTTCAATGTGTAAGAGGCAAAATGGAAATTATGTAATAATGGCAACTCAAAATGCAGCAATATAGAAATACTTTTGTTGGGGTGTTTCGGAAGTTTACATTTTTCATTCAACCATAGTAAATATATTCACTTGACAGTTGGTAACTAAGCTAGCATACCAGTCACTATCTGGTTGTTAGCTGGCAGCATCCTGGCAGAAAACAAACAGTGGATCTGGTGTTGCACATGGACTCCTTGGGGAGTTACAGTGGGTTTGCATTGAGAACCAAGCGCACGTGGCACACACAAAAACACACAAAGTACACAGAGCTCTGCTGCTGCAAAGGAATATATTAATTTTGTCTACAGTAATATATTTTATTACACCATGCCTCACATTGCATGGTCTCTGAGAGAGTGGTTGTTTAATAGCTAATGAAGACCAGAATTGTCTATAAAGTGAAATTAAACTCTCGTCTGCATACAACATAAAGATTCTGAAATGTTTCAGAACACTAAAGAACCAAAATAATAATAATAATAATAATAATAATAATAATAATAATAATAATAATAATAATAATAATAATAATTATTATTATTATTATTATTATTATTATTATTTATTATCCTACAAAAGTCTCCAGCATCCAGCTTAAGCTTAATATCTGCAAGGCACTCAGGTGAAGGTGTTTGCAGTCAGGTTGCTATAGAGACAGTTATATCTGTGAATCTCCACCATAACAATGTCACTGGTTTTCTGATCAGGGTGCAAATTAAACCAGGAGTCAGTCTGGAATAGTTCATCCCGGTTTAAAAAGTGGATTTCTGAAAAAATTCCTTATTATCATCCATTAGTTACGCTGAACAAGATTAATGTCAAACACCTGCGTTAGCACTCATCAGTGAGAGCAGGTGCACATGGCTCTGTCCTCAAGGTGCCTGACAAAGATGGAATAGATCAATAAAAGCCCATTAATATGGTGGAATCAATAAATAGAACCACGCGAATCAATAAAAGCAGAAAAACTGTTGTCTTGCCAATGAAGTTAAGCAGCAGATTTGTGGACTCTTGGTGTAACTACAATCTTCCTTCAGGGAATTGGTTTAGTTAATCCAAGACTGAGTCAAGGATTATCAGAGAAAACCAATTTGAGTTAATCTGGTTTTACAAATGTACAAATGCTGCAATTGATCTGGTGTAAAAGGCCCATTTAGTCCAGGATTTGGCGTAATCTCAGTCTGGGAATCAGTCTAAAGTTCGTGAACCAAACCAGGTCAGTGTTGTACCTGTTAGTACCGAACCTGGATTTAAACAGTCAATTGAAATTGCGATCGTGTGTTGCAAAAGCACCACTTAACAGCAGGTCAGAATCAGAGCTGGGTGCCTGGACAAGGTTAGCAGCTACTTTAAGCCTGCAGTGCAGAACTTTTGTCTCCCCCTTCTGGCAGTGAGAGTAATTACACAAACAGTGTCACTGTAGGCCTGACGGCATAGGCTCTGCCATGCTCCTCGTTGCTGTAGCCGACTCCGTCATTATGGTTGCTCTCCTCTTGAGCTCTGGCAAACTAGTCAACACTGGTTTATGTAAAACACATCACAATTGGTGCACCAACGCAGGAACGTTACCACAGATGCCAGCTTTAAAAGCTCTCTCTTTAAATACAGAGAGATTTACCTGGCGGTGATAAGCTTCATCTGCATTGTGTGAACTCACTGAAAAACAGGACGTTCATTCATATGTAAAAGCCGCTTCTTCACTCCAGCTTTAAATTGACTTTCTCGAGCTCTGAAAAATGTCTCTGAAGCTTTTGAATTAAATTAGCATCAAAATAAGCCTTACTGTTTTGATGGTGATGTCATATATGCCATATGATTTCATGACTCCTTCACATCAGCAATAAAAACAGCCTTCTTCCTTGAATCCAGTGTGGACTGAGTTCTACACTGTTGTGGGCATTACGCTCTGTGACTATGTGCTCTTATTCCAGCACTCTTACCGTCACTGCAGCCCTTCATTAGCACCCGCTCTCTGCACTGCCCCCCTCCTCTCTGCGCAGCCCTTCATTCCTCCATCACTAATCAGTTCATGGATTTCCACAGAATTGACACCCGCCGCTTGACATGACTTTCAATTTGTCACTTGCTCACTCTTTACACCTCTCGTCTTCTTCATCTCTAATGTCTCTTCTTTCTCTCTTTGTCTTTTATCATCCTGTCTTTGTCGCACGCCATTGTGGCTGCCATGCTTTGATCTGTGATCATTTGCACAAAGCGCTGCTGCCTCCGTCTCGCTGTCCGTACATTTTGGTTTGTCTTTTCACATTCTCCTCATTTTGGCCTCTTTTTCTCTTTACTCACTCTTGCTCCTTTATTCATACCCTCATTTTGTCAGAAGGCATCTTTCCTCAAAGCTTTGAACATGAAACAGCACACAGTCTCACTATCTTCACTTTTCAGGCTTTCTGTTTTATACACATTCCTCTATTTGTCTTTCTTCTCTTGCATGCTGCTCGTTTCTCCTATTCTTTTCTTTCTCTGTCTTGTATTTTTTATGTTTTTTCTTTGCCTCTTTTCCCCTCTCGTCTATTCATCTCTGCTCTTAAATATTTGATTATGAGTGCACTGACATGACACCACTGTTCCCTGTTGCAGCTGAGGGTGTTTAGATCCCAAAGCACAGGATGAAGGAAACATGCAGCACTTTCAAACATACATTGAGCTTTTTCTGTCATATAATTGTGTAGTGCATTTTCAGAACAACCAATCATAGACATTTTTGTTAGATTATGTCAGCCAGGTCACTGACCATAGTTAAAGACAGGACATTAGATTTGGGGGGAATATTGGTTGATGTAGCTTCCATTCAGATGTTTTGCAGAAGCTACCAAGTAACTGCGTAGGCAGTTTAAATTAACCACCATAAAAAATAGCACAATTAGCATCTGTAATGTGTTTTGTGTAGTTTATAGTGCAGGGGCAAAGACAAACTACTCTCTCAATTCTAGGAAAGAAATTGGCTAGAGATTGCATTTAAAAGGATCAATCCAACCTGGATTTAGCTGCATTTAAAGTGTTTGTTGAAGGCCTTCAAAATCAGTGTTGGGTATTATAAGAAAAACACACAGCACATACTTTTCTTTGTGTGTCTGTACAATGCGTGGGCTCTAGTGAGAATGGCTGCTGATGGCTTGTCTAAATGTGCAGGAGCCAACACTTCAGGGGAAAAACAAACAAGAAAGAGATGAAAAAGCAAAAGGAAAAGACAAGCATGCACATGTCACATTAAAAAACAGAGGGAGACGAATCAGGGAAACACAGAAAGAGTGCAAGCCATCACGCCAGCAGCTAGCACCTAAGTTATGCTAAAGCACTAACCCACTGACCCACATATCACACACCCAGCAGTAGAGTTGGGCGGTATCCATATTTTGATACCGTCAAACCTTCCCCACATTTTCCCGGGGTATACGGTATTACCGTGACTAATTAAAAATCACTTTGCAGGGCAGCGTGCCATGCGTGCAGTTCAGACAGTCAATGCTCACGCTAAGAAGCACCAATCCTAACTCGTAGCATACCAGAATGACGGCGAGGAACTCAGCTAAAAGCCTCTACCAAGCATTGTCAGCCAAACGAAACATAATTCATAACCCAATATGTGCATGTGACGAAAACACGAAAATAGCGCACGTCAACGGTACCGCATCTGCTGATTTCACCACTTCACGCAAACCACAAAAGCCTGGTATCATATGAAAGCAGAGAGTCTGATGATCACAAAGATTTGTGCCTCCTCACTGTGCGACAAAAACTCAGCGAGCCAGCAGCCAAAGAGTAGCAGAAAAAAACTTTGCTAAATCATACAGTATGTCTTATTTTTGCTGTTTTGTGGTCAAAAGTTATATTCCAGCTCGAAAAAAAACGCTGCTAACGTCTCCTCCTATGACTCTGCGTTAGTTTGAGACCAATCACGAAGGTCCTGGTTGTTTAAAGAGGAGGGGGTTTCTAGAGTGGAGGGAGCGCTCTTCATGCAATAACTCTCTGGGCTTACTCCCTTCTCCACCTTTTTTCTCGAGTAAAAATTCAACCAGATACATTGAACAGAGTGGACTGCATTTTTGTTTATGTTATTTTTTTTTTTTTTTTTAATGACGGTAATGAAACTGATACCATTGCTATTTTTAGATACCGTGGGATACCTTATTACTGAATTACCGCCCAACCCTACCCAGCAACTCTGAGGGCTAACTTGGTAATAACTGGGCTGCTACTGGAAAGTTGAGTCACTGCGCCCAGCAGGAAGATTTTTAATTCACAGCAATGATGAACGAACAGGGTGAAACTCAAGTGCACCGAACTGAGCAGACCTAACCATCAGGAAATAAACTGGTATTAAAGGATCAGTTCAACAGCATCAAACCATTTCTTTACTTTCTGCAAGAGGCGTCTAAACATTGAGATAGTGTGGATTTGTACTGCAACGTGAATACAGTAAGGTCGATTTTACAGAATCACAACAGCAAAGTGCTTTTCCAGAAACAATTTCCCCACAGTTACATGGGTTATCCACAGACCTCCCTGTGGGCAGTTTTATTCGGAACTATTTCTTCAGCAGAAAGTAGTAAGAGAGTTGTTTCTGGTAGGACATGTTGCTGGTGAGTTCTCCTGATGCAATTTATCAGTGCTTTGTGCAGCAAACAATGAAACTTTTTCCACTCCATTGTATTGCAGTGGCGGTAGAAGTCTGAGAGATGAATATCTAAAAACCTCAGCAGATAAAACTGAAACTCCTTTAATATCAAAAGCGGCGACCAATAAAATGTTTTGGTGAGATTTGGATGGAAGCGACACTTAAACCTCGCATTCCTATCCAGAGCATAAGCCACAATGATCATTACAGTAATGACTGAAAAGATGAATACTTGCACTGCACTGGGAAGCTGATATACTGTGTCAGCAAACCCAGACAGAATTAATTTCACACTATTTAATTTCAGATAACTCAAAGAGATTGTTTTTCCAACAATGAAGACGTCAAATAAACTAATCTTTTATACTTTTATTTGTATAGCACTTTTCATACGTAAAAAATTGTAGCACAAAGTGTTAACATGGACAACTGATCCATACAAACATGCCTGATACTTTTAACGTTACACATGTTTTAAGGTGTAATGTTGTGACAGCATGTAACCAGAGTGTACCAGACAAACTGAACATACAGTAACCCTCCATACTGAATGTAACCAAAGCATGGTGCCACCAGGCCCCATGACCTTCATGTGAACTAGCTGGTCATGAGTGGATCTTGGTTTTCAGTAGTTTTGGTGCATGTATGGTTTAGGTCTGGCCTGGTTTTTGTAGGCTTATGTGTTGCCGACTGAATTGTCAGGAAGAGGGAGAGAGGTCAGAGTGTCATGTCAACTTAGAGGAGAAAGAAAAAGTTGGTCACTTCTCATTGACAGATCTGCTGGAATGTGACGCCTGAATAGTCCAGCGATTGTGATTTTAACTATGAAGTACATATTAATCCCGGCCAATGAAAACTTAGTGTTAGTATTTGTGTCTGCCTGCTGCAAATGCCACATTTGGCAGGCCACTGACTTTATTTGTGTCTGTCATTTTTCACACAGTGCAGTTAAAACAGCAAAGCGATGGTGCAGAGATGTGGGTGTGTTGCAATGCAGTTTTGAAACTTCTTCGAAAATATGACAATTTCCGCCTTAAGTCAGCTCTGCAAACCAATCAGTTGAGTGTCGGGGTCACGCTGCCTCACTCACATCATCCCATGCAACTGCACGGCTCCACTAGTTCCCCACGTTCTGTCCTTACTGTTCACGCCCTCCCTCTCGCTGGCCTTGTATTCTGGCTCCATCCTTCCGCTGGTAAAACTTCAGTGTGGCTACTTCTAGAGCTCATCTAGCTTCTACTAACTTCTCGCTGCTATAACTCTCCCTGGCTGTTTTTCTTCCATTCTGTCACTGTCTCCCCCATCTTTTTTACTTGTCTTTCCATTCTCTCCTCTTTTCAACCCAACTTCCCTGTCCCACGCTGTTTTCTCCTCTTTGCCTCCCTCACAGACTCTGAGACAGAAACGACTTGTCGTGTCATCTGGTCAGCTAAACCATGTGAGGCTGAAACTGGTTTGTGCTGGTGAGTCACATCACAGATGTTGTATAAAGAACCTTTAATGTCAAAAGAGACTATGTAATCCCTCTACTGAAGTTAAAAATAGTCTCTGCAAATTTAATTTACAACGTTTCCACCTGATAACAGTCACATGTGGCCGACAGCAGCCTCAAATGGTTCAGAAAAGGTCTGAAATGATTTTCTGGGTGGTTTGTATATTAGCTGATAAGGAAGGCAACATTAAGCTGCCAGATTCTGCATTGGAGTTTGGTGTGATGTGTGCATGAGTACAAAGAGAAGAGATGAAGAAAAAGAGAGGAAGCGACACATATCAGGGCTGAAGCTAAGACAGCTCCCATTGTCATGAATCAAAGCGCCACTAATTGGTACAATTATATAGACAAGATGAGAGAGAATACAGAGCTGTGTGAGCGAGAAGGGCATGCACACACACAGACAGCAGAAGCAGATGAGAACGCGCTTCAAATTAGCAAAATAAATTAGTTACACATGTTTATGTAATGTAGCAACAATTAAGTGAAATATATGCTATCTGGCAAACAGAGCTCACTTCTCGATGGAGAGGAGACATTCTTTGAAGTCAGAGCACTAGAAGGATGAATAATTTACACCACATTTACAGGATAATGCAGTTTGAACATCGCTCAGCATTTCTTTGCATTAGCGCTTATTACACTGACTTATCTGACCCGATTGCTGCATGTGATCTTTCCAAAACTACCATGAGCCTGGAGCGCTGTGGGTTATATGTCTCGCCGGTTATGTGCCGTGTTACTACAGGAATGGGAGCAATGATGTGAAGGTGGAGCAAAGTGATGATCAAGTACTCGTGGTGCAGCTGGGCCTGAGCCGGAGTGATGAGAAAAACAAACAGTTTGCGGTGAGGAGATGCAGCGTCTATAAATCTCTTTTTAATACCCTGCAGTCATGTTGTTCCCCCTCACAACAATAATTCACAAACAATCCAATAGCTACTCCTCATGGGAAGGCCTGTTAGATTAAGTCATTACCAAACTACCAAGAGGATTTTTCATGACCAGACACACACACTCATAAACACACTGAACAGATTTATACATTACACTTATTGAGGTTTAAAGTCACACTCACACATACATCTCACAAATGATGCACAAAGCAATTAACAGAGAAGAAAAGCTATGCAATACAATGTCTGTTGACAACATACTGCTGCTTCGCCATTCACACACACTCCTACACTCACAGGCAGACAGCACTTATGACTTCATTCTCACTATCCGAGTCATCTGCGGGCCAGACAAGCTGATTCAATTCAAAACTGATATTGAACGAAGCCACTATGCAGACTGTAATCACACCCTGTTTGACCCCTCTGCAACAAAGGGAGCAGCCCGAGGCTATTTACTTCACCTCTGAATGAAATCTTGAGATACTGCTCTCATCACCGTCTTTGTTTCAGATTCAAAGCAACGACTGGAGCACTACTAAGCCAAAAAGACCTCTCAGCCTTGAATGTGGTTATGAATGGAAAGAGAAACCAAAAACATTGTTCAGATTTGGTGGTCCGAGTGGATTTCCCCTACCTGAGGCCCATCTCTCAAGTAAGCCTTTGTCTCGTCTGTGCACACACAAGCACACACACGCAAACACAATTTAATTCATTTTGTTTATGAGTTTCAGAACGCAAAGCTGAATAATTTAGTACCTTTTAGACTTTGATTTGTAACAGGAGGCAACAGTTGCAAGGCCTGGTCACACCAGTGTTTGACATGGCTAAATACTGGAGCAAAATATATTTATTCTGCCATCAGTGGATTCACTTGTGGGGGCAAAGTAAATTTGTGCAACAGTTTCTCATTTGCTGAACCTTGACTCGTGAATTCACACTTGACCAACAGCAAGCCATCTGGACAGTGTGCTGACCTTTCAGCAGCACTTTGTTTCCCCCGAAACCTGACATGAAATGCACGGATTATATTTTAATAATCTGTGGTCTATTTCAGTGCTTTCACTGTCAACAGCCCACATTTAACACACTACTCGGCCACTGTGTCTGTCATCAGTGCTAGAGCTGCTAGCTTAAGTTGGGTATTTCACTGGACAACTCGCCGGTTTAACGTGGAAGCGAGATGGATAAGCCACCGTGAAATAAATGCTGTAAGGTTGAGGGGGAAAAGTAGGTAAACTGCTCCCAAAAGAAGAATGGTTTGTTGACAGTTATAAGACAAGAGTCGATTGTACAATTCTTCTTCTGAATAAACTGTGTGGACTTACTGACCTGGTAATTAGCAAGGCTGTTGGCTCAGAGAGTATTTTTTCCTCTTTATTGACTGAAATGGTATGCAAGCCCAAAATCAAAATTACGTTGTTTTCTGCTCTGATCACAAATGTGTACTTTCACATTTCTTGCTGTCTCTGTGTCTGTCTCTCATTTCTCCAGCTTGCCTCCTTTCCCCCACCTACTCCCTCTTTTCCTATTCCTTAAGATACACCTATCAGGATGAGCCTTTCAACCTTCACTCTCCTGCCCACAGTAAGCCGTGCACATTTTCAACAGTCAAACCTCATTTCACAGCATGACGTCTATACTCGTACAGAAGCCAGGGCTTTGAACAGACTCAATATTCTCCATATACTTCGAGGTGGCCCATCACACAGACTGGCCGTGAAATCCCGCAGATGGCTCCATAAATGGAAAATAGCTGAGGTGAGTTGCTTTCAACAGCCAAAGTATGTACTTTGAACTAAGCATGAGTGTAGGAGATTACCAGACATCACACAAACAGTCAGGCAGGACTTAAACCAGAGGTTAAGAAATTCAAGTCTTTGAATTCAATGTTTTGTGTTTCATTCTGATTCATATTCTAGCTGGCCGACTGCAGTTTCAAGACCAAAACATCCAAATTTAAAGCTAGTATGAGTCTCATGACATCTTTTAAAAGCTAAGAAACAGTCGTGATGACCCTTGAGAGCAGAGAACTTCTAAGAAAAATGTGAGGAATTTGAGGTGATGTGGAAAAGAAAAATGAGATGTGGCAAAGTACAGAGAGAGATGGTTTCCCTTTCAGCTTTCTGTGGGGTAACAGACAAAAACACACGCTGTTGTGATATCAAATAAGACCCATGGGGTTGTGCAAACACTGGGGGAGGGAGATGGCCAGAGTCAGATCATAAGCATGTTTTCATAACACACTTTCCCTTCCTGGAAGGTGTGGGTTCATGTGTGTAGGTGTCCATGATGTGTATCTAAGAGCTCTTCTAACAAGCTGTTCAAAGAGTCACTCTGTTTAGACTGCGATGGGAGGAAAAGTCTCTTCTCTCATAACACACATATGTGGACAGACAGTGGGAGTCAAACACAATGCAGTCTCCATCCATCCATTATCTATACCGCCTATCCCTTTCGGGGTTGCGGGGGGCTGGAGCCTATCCCAGCTACAATGGGCGAGAGGCAGGGTACACCCTGAACCGGTCGCCAGCCAATTGCAGGGCAACATGTAAGGACAAACAACCATTCACACTCACATTCACACCTACGGACAATTTAGAGTCGTCAATTAACCTAATGAGCATGTTTTTGGTCTGTGGGAGGAAGACAATGCAGTCTCCTGAGAACAAAACCTACCGTATTTGAATACCTAAACCCTAAGCAGGCAGAATACATCCTGTCTCTGAACTCCCTCTCATACCACTGAAAAACACAGCTGTTCTACTCAGACACAACAACCCCTGGATACATCTCTGCAGCAGGATGTAGTGCTGCTTCAGTCAGGAACTATTTAGTGCAGAGGTGTCCAGGCATGACAGCCAATTGTGTTGACACCTGCGAGAACCATTTGTAAGACTATATATTAGGAAATTATCTCTTGGTGCTTCCTCAGGTCTGACAGAAGCTCCAACAGGAAAAGAGAAAATGAACTTCACATCCAGCAGGTCAGTTCCTGTAGCACTGAAAGGTATTATGCACTGAACTCAAAGCAGAGCCGTAAGGTAACAGTCACCTTATCCTTTCTGAAGGGTCAACAACATGTCTTAGCTGTTCAGCAGAGAACCCAAATTCACAATGACAAACATCTTTTTATTGTCATGGAGAAGACCCTACAGAAAACTGACCACACACCATGAGATGATGACACATGATGAGGAACTACAGCCTCAACTTCTCCTCCACAGAAAACTGCAAAACATGTGCGCTCACTGTCTTGCCACTGTTGCCAAACAACATAACTTTTACCCTGTTTGCTGCCAAAAAAAGTGAAGCAAATGTCCACAATCTCTAAGTTTACAGAGTTACATAAATTCTTACCACAACCTAAGACAAGTGGTGACGTCACAATTCGACTGGGCTACCACCATTGGTTTCCTGTATTAACAGCCATCTAATCATGGCTCAGACTTGTTGGAGGGTCATTCAGCAGATTCGTTCAATTTTGGGGGTTAAAAGAAGAAAACCTTGGCTTTTCCTCACCATGAATTTGAAGCATCTTGTATACACAAATATAAGCATTGAGTACTCTCCTTAGTACTCTCCGTACTCAGCCATGCTCGTCATGTGTTGTTAGTGAAGTATGTGATACTTACGATCCAAGCCGTTGATGTACTTCATGGATATCTCACAATGTCCCCACACGGCGCTGACGATGGGATACAGCTTCTTGCCTTTCAGTCCTCTAAATGCGACTCCTAGATACTGTCCTTCCACCATGAAGCTCAGCGTCCCTTCGTCCATGTCCAGAATCACTAGCAGAGAGTCCGGCAGGGTGAACGACTCCTCCGGCTCTAGGAAACAAGGGTAAGAGGGCAGCGAGCTATGTGCCCTGTTCTTACTGTCATGGTAGAGCCTGTTGCGTCCCAGATCCCAGCCCCAGGATTCACAGTCCGACCCTACCAATGCCGTGTACCCAACAGAATGTAAAGGAGCTTCAGAGGTAGCTACCCCAACCACAGCGTGGGTGCCCCGCTGGCGGGAGGGCCAGTGGATCTTCCACACATGGAGACCCCGTGTGTATCCGATCCGCCCCCGAATGCAGTCCGTGCTCTGAGCGACTGGGTGGCGGTGAAATGTCAGTTTATCCTCTTCTTTGATGAAGATGTTGAGCGAGCGGTCGTCAGGGTTCCATCCGTGACGGAGCTGGGTCTCCAGTCCAGCACATGGCATGTCCAGCAGGAGATCCAGCCTGGGAGGTTTGGAGAAATCTGGATCCCTCAGTTGAGGGTGCTGCCGGCGGTGAGCCGAGGGCCGGTATGACGGGGAACCACCGCTTTCCCCACGACCATCTACCGATTTAATGCCACCAGAAATCTTCTGTCCCATGGCTACGATGGAAGGGTTGACTGAAGGAGGGGGGCGGAAGAGGGGAGGGTGGTGTTTGTGCAGGTGGCTGCTGCGCTGCGTAGAGCGTGACGTTACCTCATCAATGCGGTGGAGCTGAGGTGAGAGTTTCGAACTGGAGAGTGGTGGAGGGAGATGAAGGAGATGATGAATGAAAGATGTATGCGATCTGGTTTCATGCCACAAATGTCTTCAGAGACACTGCCACTCCTGTTAAGAGAAGAAAAGAGACACAAAAATGTGATCACTAATTGTTCATCACTAATAGTTTTTGGCAAATTCCAGTCTAAAGAATGAACCAGAAAAAGAGGAAGAAATGCAAAGAAAAGAAAGTGACTGAAAGAGAAAGAATTACACTGCTGGCAAGTGTTGGCAAAACTTCTTGTTTCACAGATTTCGTGTGACTTTGTTTTGATAGGAGTAAAAAATGAACAGGATGAACAAGTATATATACACACAGGCACAAATACACACGCACACACATTTCCTCTGACTCATCCTACGTCCTCCCAACAGTCATACGCCAGTTTCAATACATTCATGCAACCCTTCAAACATTCCCCAGTTGTGCAACATTGCCCAGATTTGAAGCCACCACGCTCTCATTTAGGTAATTTAATTTTAATGAGTATTGCCTGAGCCTGCAGAACTATCAACACAACAGGCGGAACAACAAAACACCAGGTATAAATTTATGTCCGTTCCTTAGTGAAACAGAGTTGAAAAGTCAGTTTGACTTATGCTTACGCTCACACTTTATAGACGGTACAGTGTGTGATACACAACAGCAGCAGGCTCTGTCTGTTCTGTCTTCTACATAAAACCCAAATCCTGCTGAGCAATAACCACGGCCCATACTGTGGTTTCATTTTTAGAATGTAATTTCTATTTTTATGTCATTTTCAGCATAGTTTCCAGTGTGTGGGCGGGACAGTTTTAGTTTAGTTTTTTAATTCAGTTTCAGTTGAATTCACTTTGAGTTTCAGTTTATGTGGGTTAAAGGTGACACTGTGTTAAAAAACAACAGATCAGGAGCGGCTTAAAATGTGTGTTCACCTTCAATTTATGTTGCTTTTCAAATGAATGTTCATCCAAAAAAACTAAACACCTGTTGTTTCTTTTGATTTTCCTTCATCTCTTATCTCAAGTTTACACATATAGTTAAAGAAAATGACACATATACAAATTTTACCTTGACTACTGTGGTAGAGTTGGTACATTTATTGCTATTTTAGTCAACAATTAGTCTTGAACACCATATTGTAGCATATAAAGCCGACAAAGATGATCTCACTCACACACACGCACACACACACACACACACACACACACACACACACACACACACACACACACACACACACACACACACACACACACACACACACACACAGAGCTCTGTGTGGTAAAGCTGACGTAGTGATCTCTTCCAGGAACAGCAGCTGGTGCTTCCTGTTCACAGGAAAAGAGTCAGTGACACCTCACTCAGACAGGGAAGTGGATGACACAATTCTCTTCATGTCTCATCTATCTGCTGCCTGTCTTTACCTCACCCACCACAAGTCGCAAAATGCCCATTTATGTGTTCACTGAACTGACGCTTCTTCTGGTAAGTGAGCGTCTCACACCTCCGTTTATTTACGCGTCATCGCTGCAGCTATAGCAGGTGGATACAGAGGGTTAAACCTCGCTCTCCTGCTGACTTCACCGTATCATGAAGTTCATTGTTTCAATTTACACATGATCTACCCTGAAGTGAAAAGTGAATAATAATGAGCTGAAAATACTCTTATTGTATTTCTGTAAAGTGTTAAGTACAGTAAATGTAATAAAAATACATCCAGTGTTTTTATTTTTAACCAAAGACTGATGACACAGACACAAATATTCCCACCAAACCAATCAGCCGCCACACCACAAAGTGAGGTCATGGCGCAGTTCAGTGTGAAATTGTGATGCCACACACAGGGACACACACACACACACACACACACACACACACACACACACACACACACACACACACACACACACACACACACACAGACCTCCGTCTCATTTTGGCCACTTGCATTTTCCCATTCTCTGTCTCTCTCTTTCTGCTTCTCTTGCTGTGGATGAGGTCATGGCAGCTGGCAGCTAATGTGTGCCACCACTCAGTTCACTCCTCAGCATGAGGGGGTTCACTTCTCGGACACACACACACACACACACACACTCGCACACAGACAGACACATGCATACAGACAGCTGCCTCAGTGTGTGTCATCACGGCTGGCAGGTGGGTTAAGGGTGGACGCTGTGTGGAAGATTCCAGAGTCATGGCTGCCAAACTTCAGCCAAACAAAACAGTTTAACACTGTACGAACTCTCAGTGTGTCTGTGTGTGTGTCTCAGCTGGCCCAGTCTGGCACAGCATGTGGATGACAATCTGGCATTATGGGCTGTCATCAAGGAGGCACTTGATCTCTGACCCCGTGTCGTCACGGTCGCCGTTGCATAGTAACCTCTCAAGAGGCTGGTGGTGGGCTGGCGCAGCGTCTGCTGCTGCGAATAGCAGCAACATGTTTCAGCCATCTGTTGTTTACTTTCCTTCCATCTCCCTCCATCTCTCTCTTCTTCTGCAGCCAACTCATTTAGGAATGACCATGTTCATGCTCCTTCCCTTCATCTGTACTTTCAGCTGGGTCCCGCAGGTATGGAGGGAACAGAGACTCACATGGTGCCACACAAGTGCAAAATGCACAACAATTTGATGTCTTCAAATTTCTTCACTTGTCCAACCAACGGTCTAAAATCCACAGATATTAAGCTTATTGTATGTAAGATAAAAACAGTAACTCCTCAAACTTGGCTTAAACAATGGATCGGTTATTGCTTGTAAATATCAAATAACACAAAATGTCAAATAACACAAACAGGTTCTGCGGGGGAAGGAAATTAGCAGGAATGTGGAAGAATGGGAGACCTTCCTGTCTCTCGTTCTTCTATATTCGTCCTATTAATGACTGGGAGCAAAAAGAGAAAATGGGTAAACTTGGCAGAATAAGAAGAAATAATTTGAACTGAGAGAAGTGCAGCATAATGGTTAGATAATCTGAGACGAAAGGGAGCCAACTTGCTTCACTGAAATAGGAATTACTCTGAAAGGCTCTTCAAAAAAGTGGAAAAGAAGAAGACGGGAGAGGACAGACAGAGACAGACAGCAGTGTGCACCTGGTGTGTGGGCAGGCTTCATCTGGCCTCTCCTGTTGTACAACTAACAAGCTCCACTACTAAAAAGTATGTGAGGGCGGTGTGTGTGTGTGTCTTTAAGTGTGTAACATTGTCTGAGGAGGACGCAGCATGTGTGTGTGTGTGTGTGTGTGTGTGTGTGTGTGTGTGTGTGTGTGTGTGTGTGTGTGTGTGTGTGTGTGTGTGTGTGTGTGTGTGTGTGTGTGTGTGTGTGTGTGTGTGTGTGTGCACCTCAGAACACACATAGGAAGCTGCTGAGGAACCTCTCACTCACAGTGCACCGCCCTCTGAGAACAGGCCTGACCCGTCTGTGGGTTTGTCCACAGAAATCATGTCAAGCTCCCAGACGCTCCAAAGTACAATGTTTAAATATGAGCTTATGACTAACACAAGCCGAGTTTCCAAGAAATGTTGAATACAGCATTATCTTTTTTGGCATCTTTTGATAGTGACAGCGAAGAGGCAGACAGAAAACCTCTCATGCAACAAAGGTCACTGGCTAGAAATGAAGTGGCTACGTGACAATGAAACCGTGCGCTGTGTTCATGCGACTATCGAGGCGCTCCAAATACATTAGTATTTATAGTACATGTGTGATTACTCATTTGTGTGTCAGAGGGTCAATCAAGGACAACCGGTGATCCACAAGGCCACATTGGGTCAGCATTAATAGCTAGAGTTCATGCATCAATGTCTGGCCTCTGTGTGTGTGTGTGTGTGTGTGTGTGTGTGTGTGTGTGTGTGTGTGTGTGTGTGTGTGTGTGCGCGTGCATGTGCCCTTCATCCCAGATCAGCTGGCCCACAAGTTATCACCCCGGCCACCTGTACACACTGCGACAGCAGCAGAAACAGCTTTTGTTTGGCACCACTTATTGCTTGGAAACAACAGGCTTTGTTTAGCGAGTCACATCCAGTCAAACGTTAATAAATATTTTAAAGATATCTGAAAGGAATAATTTGACATTTTGGGAAATACGTCTATTTACTGCTTTGTGTTAGACAAAGAGATCGATAACACTCTCATATCCGTCTGTTCGACATCAGGCTCCAGACAGCATCCGGTCAGCTCAGTTTATCATAAAGTCTGGGAACAGGGAGAACATTGATTTTTCATCTGAAGAGTTGCAGATACGTGTATTTCCCAAAATGTCAGACTATTCCTTTAAGAAATGTTCAGTCTCATTTGAGCAACAAAGCTGAACTCTGAACTGTCCCCAAAACCACAGTGACCGGGGGGACATTCATTTGGAAAGACACTGAAACATTTAATGAACTGAAACATTTCCTGTGTGTGTTTCTGTCTTGGTCATCGAGAGAAATTCAGCAGCTTCCTCCTGAAACACTGAGGTGTCCATCTTTTTCTGGTCATGCGGCTCTGAGTCTGCATTAAAATACATCAGCAGGGTGCAAAATGCACTTAGTGATTCACCTTTCAAGGGTCTGTGAACTCGAATTATACTGGTCATGGTGATTTCTGACTTAAGTGCAGAATTAGGTCTAATTCAATTTAATAATTGCTCACTCGCTGACTCGTTGGTCAAGCTTGAAATCACGGTGGACAGCAGCAGAGCTCTAATAACAAGGAAATATTCTGAAGTTTGAGAAAAGGCCAAACTAATGTCATGTCTCTCATTATAACAGACAGATTGTAGTTTTGCTCATCCTTGTATATCACTTTTTACCACCATTACACGACTGATTTTAGAGCACTCCGACCTCATTTGAACCCTGACTGTCACGCTGAATTACAGCAACTTATGAAAATGAATCACAAAGTGGTCACTTCTTCCACTTTCCACTCCTGGGGGCGACATTTGGGCACCGCAGAGCTCATGTGAAAACACAAACACATGCAGGAAAACAGACACACGTATTCATATGATAGCTCTTCATAGCAACAGCTGTACCCACTAGATTAAACAAACTACCGTCCGCTCTACATTGCTGACATTCATTCCTACTGAGGGAATCCCTGGGTAGCTGAAGATGCCAGAGCTAGACATAAACTGTACCGTCTGGCTCCTAACAGGATGTCAAAATACAGACTCCGGACTGGGATTTAAAATTCATCTTGCAGCTGATGAGAAGAAGTGGTGCCCTAATATAGACATCTCAGACTTAACAGGCAGTTGTAGAAGGAGATATCACACTCTTTTATCTCTGTCTGTCTTTGCAGGTTTGACTTTTTAATCTTTCCTGTGTCCTCACACACCTGCCTCTTCTATTTTCACTTGCATTCCTTTTCCCCTCTACTCCACTTTCTTCTTCTACTCTATACATTTTTCTCTGCTTTCCACCTCTATCCATTTGTCTCAGTCCCCGCCTCTTTGTCTTACAGCAAATCCTCAGAGACAGCGGCAGAGCTGACACCCTTTCAACTGATAAAAATTATCTGAGGCCTGCCACCAAATGCCCCGGCGTCTACCACACGGTGATCAATGCGAGCTCAGCGCGCACGAAACGTAGGATCCGCAAAACACCGAACACAAGCAAATCCATACTCGCACACATGCTCACTGACGGGCACAAACCCTTCACACACCGATGACACAGACTATGCATGTATTGTGGAGGAAATTACTCTTCTACTCGAGCTGATGGTTGCCTGTAGTGAAATTTCCCTGATGCATCACTTTTCTGTATTCCCACTCCAGTCAGAGAAGCAGAGTCTCTCTTTTCTTTTCTTCCATCACAGTCTGAACGTGTTACGAAGTACCTCCAGTCATCGTCTCCCTAATGAATCATGTTCCCTCTCCCACATCTTCCTCCTCTGCTCACATTAATCTGCTTCGCTCCTCAACTGAAGAAATTCCCTCCTAAAACTCCCTCACTTTTTCTTAAATACTGAATTTGCTTCGTTGGTGATGCAGGAATTGAAACTAAATAGTTGTGCTAAAAAAAAATAAAATTCCATGTTTACAGACAGGTTGAAAATACAGAAGATGGATGAGCAGACACACACACACACACACACACACACACACACACACACACACACACACACACACACACACACACACACACACACACAGTGTGCTAAGTTCTTATATTTCCTCATGTCTGCTGTGACAACTTAAAATCCATGGTGCCCTAAGGGAGGACTATCAGTGCTACAGTGATTGAGCACTCCTTTACGGACACCTACGCAAAACCTCTTCATCTCTCTCATACACACATATGGATATACACACACACACACACACACACACACAGAAGGCCTTGGCTGTGCCATCCATAAAGCTCTCTGGGGTAGAAGTAGATTCAGGTGGCAGATTCACAACCCCAGCAGTAATGAAACTGAATCAAAGTGTGGCTGAATATGACGCACTGCTGCTGCCTCACTCATTTAACATCCAAACCACTTACGCAAGAGTGTGATGAAACATGTCACACCCACACGAGTCGAACACAAGCCATGAATTTTTTTTTTTTATGCTGTCATGACAAAATGACGTCTAAAACAGCATCTGGCCCACTGATTTTGTTTGGTTTCACAGGATGGTTTTACACACTTTAGAGAGGGCAATTGAGGAGTTAAGACTTCTTTGTAGAGCTGAAACGATATTTATTTTTGAGTCAGCTGGAAGAAAACTGATCAACTACAATTCTAATAATTGATTAATTGAGTTAGGCCCCGTTTACACGACAACGCTCGCGGGTGAAAATGACAAAATATTTTATCGGATATTCCTTTTGTTTAGACGGTGACGGTGTTTTTGGGCCTTAAAAACGCAAAGAAGTGAAACCCCCCTCCAGAGTGGAAATCTTAAAAACGCTCCACCGTCGCGTTCCCGTCTAAAGGGTAAAAATGCAAAAGTGTGCTCCGATCTGTCTGTTACATTCTCTGATTCCACACACTTTTGCGTTACTGTATGCATGCAGATTTACCCGCCTGTCTAAACACGGACTAAAAAGTGAGAACGCAATGCCACTTTTGCGTTTTCTGTTCAGATCATTTCCGTGTAAACGTAACCTTATTTGTTAAACAACGAGACGAAGCATCATGCAGCCATGCTAGCAGCCCTGTGAGGCTGTGCTTTAAGGTGGAAGCAAACATCAGCATGTTTCTATACTCACAGTGACAGTGCTAACGTGCTGAAGCTTATCAGGTGATGCTGTCATGTTGACTGTCTTAGCTTTGTGTATTAGCATGCAAACGTTTCCTAAACACACAGTAGAGGAACAGAATTTGTTTTTCCAGGTGTTTGGTTTTCAACAAATATTAGACGAAAAGACTGGCCTCACTATGGGCACCATGAATGTCTGTACAACATTTCATGTCACTCCATCCAATAGTTGTTGAGATATTTCAAGTGGCAGACATTGCCATATCTAGAGCCACGCTGCATGGCCAAAAATACCTAATTTTTGATTTGCTGCTTTTCTGCTTTATTGTGTTATTGTTGCATATGGACTATATTTGAGTTTGGACAATCAAAACAAGCAATCTGAAGATGTCGCTTTGGATACTCTGGTAACTTGAGAGGAGTGTTCTCCAAAGTGGGCAAAGTGGAACAAAGGGTGCTGTTCCACGACATTTGACAGGGGAAAGTACATCCACACAAGCATGTACACACACACACACACACACACACACACACACACACACACACACACACACACACACAAACACAGTGTTACTGAGAAACCTCCCCACTCCTCTCAAACAACACAAAAACCAAAGAGAGAAACAAAGGAAGGACATTAAAAAAACTGTGCAGATAGACAGCGATTATTTAAATCGAGGGACTGACTATAAAAAGCAGGCAGAGGCTGCGGTGGAGGACGGCTGTATGGATTTGGCAGAAATAAAGAGAACACAAACAATGGAAGAGAAGGAGAGAGAGAGAGAGAAACAGAGGTCAGCAGCTGACAAAACAAAAGGATAAAGTCAGAAAGGAGAGCTGCTATCTCTCTATCCCAGGATGGACCACACAAATACACCTTCTCACCACAATCCATAACCTAAACACAACACTGTGAGAAAAGCTACTGCAGGGAGAGCAGAGCAAGGCGTCAGATTAGGGCTGCTTGAAACATATAGACAAACAGAGCGTTTAAAAATAGAAAGCAGGATCTATCCTATTATTGTGTGTGAGCGGGGGAAATCCGAGGGTAACTCTCAACTCTATCTCTCCCCAACAAAGCAGACACACTCACACACACACACACACACACACACACACACACACACACACACACACACACACACACACACACACAGGGGTATCCCAGCTGGCCAGCTGGGGCCTCGAGACCATTAAGAGAATTAAAGGCAACAGAAGATAAGCAAGTGAGGGGGGGAGGAGGAGGGAGGGAGGAGGAAGAGGAGGAGAGGCTAAGTACACAGTAGCATCCACTGGAGAAGAAAATGTTGAGTATATCGTCAAAAGGTTAACAGAAGCAGCAGCGCATGGACTCATTTTCTTTAATGGAAACAGAATGAAACACTTATCGTACTTACAGCTCCATCAACTCTCAGGCGCGCACTGTAGGACATATCACTGTAAAAACTGTCATCGCATACAGCTGTGTCGGCTGCACTACAGTATTTCTTCCACAAATACACACGCACACACACACACACACACACCTGAAATAGCAACAATCCCCTCAGTGAGACATATTTCAGCGATGAAACACTTCACCTTGTAGACAGGACAACAGATCAAGTCGCTTACAGTGAATATCCAGTGGCTCTTCTGCTGACTCGCTGCGTGTAGCTGTTCAGTCCATGTTCAAATCCAGACAGGCAGCCAAAACACTGCTAAACTCCTCCAGCCAGCCGCCGGCACACACACACACAGAGGGAGAGAGAGAGAGAACCAGAGCAGACAGGAGGGAGAAGAGACCAGCAGCCGGCAAGTCTGACTCTGACAGAGAAAGAGAGACTCCCTCTTTCCTCGGAGAGCTGCCCACCTCTCCCTCCTCCTCCCTCCACTGTTCCCTCCCTCTTTTCCTTCCCTGGAGCTTATCTGTCCCGAGGCTATCACCTCTTCCTCACACACTCCCCACCTCAACCACCGCCTTCCCCCAACACACTTGCGCTCCAACTCTAAGGAGTGTCTCCAAGGCAGCGCCGTCACGACGTTCTCTGCTGACAACTACAGCGCCGTGCAGACTTTGGAGCCCCGCTCCAGTTTCAGTTCCTCTTCAGTCTTTCCGAGAGGAGTGAGGGAGAGACATGAAGGGCTGAAAGCCGATCCCCTCTGATCTCATCAAGCAAAGTTACCAACAGCAACCAGACCGGCAAGCAGCTGAGAGAAACACCCGCTTCACCTCCCTCCCTCCCCCCTTCTGACAAAGAGCTCACACCAGGCCAACCAACCAAACCAACCCCCACCTCCCCCTATGGTACAGGCACACACCAACACACTTACACACACCTACACGTGCCACATGCACTACACAAGCGGAGCAAGTTTCAGGCATCAAGGTGAAAAGTGCCAGTCATGTCATGTACACCACAAGCATACGTGAGGTTACAGATGAAAAACCAAACTACAAATATCACTGAATAACGGACATTTACCGCATAATTCAGAAACTATGAGGAGTACTCATTAAAAAGAACGGCTCTGTCCACAATATTAGATTATTGTTGCTGTGTACAAAGTGTTTCTTTTTCTTCCATTTCGACAGTTAACACATGACATCCAGCACTGTCTGAGGGAGGAGCTGCTCTGCTTTGTTCTGTTCTGTTGCTCCCTTCTCTTTCCTGTCATCACATTGTGTATCAGCCCACATTACAGCATAACTTGGCTCTGAGGTGATGTGATGATTACGTCCATTTATTGACCTCCAGATGGTGGAGCCTTTTCCCACAGCTACATCAGTCATTCACAAAGTTGGGGAAGTTTGGAATAGCACGTGACCTCCAGGTGGCGTTTAAAACAAATCGCACCGACATGTTGATGCACTTACACATGCATAAACATTAACACTCTTGTGCATGAGCACTTGGGGGTGTGCGTACACGTGTACAGGCATGTGCACACTGACATATAGTGCTTGTACAGTGGTGAGGCAGACTACAGTGTTCACAGTCAGGCAGGACTGAGGCCCAGCCAGCTCACTTCCTGTATGGACTTCCTTTTCCCAGGGCTGCTGGGACCACCAGGGAACCAAACTCCCCACATCACCACCACTTCCACTATATCCTTACCATGTCATTACATCACATGTCTGCAGAGGCATTCAAATGGAACATGCACTGAGAGAGAATTGGTGGACGTTTCTCACAATTTTGTCAGATTTTTGTGCCACAGTCCACAGTTAGCAACAAGGATGCATTTAATTAGGAGTTTGTGCAATCAAGGGACACACCAATGCCCATCCAACACACACACACACACACACACACACACACACACACACACACACACACACACACAAGCAGTTTGATATTTTGAGAAATATGAATTTGTGTTTTTTGTACGCATTAAACAAACTAGATCTATCTTGTTATTTGGCGAGCTGTAGAAGTGCTGGAAGGTGGATTTTGTCCTTTGACAGAAGCAGGCTAGCTGTTTCCAATGCAGACCGAAATCATTCCCGCATGAAAACAGCAAAAGTGGCTGAATTGGTGGGAGGCTGTGGGGGGGGGGGGGGGGGGGGGGGGGGCTACCTTATATTTAACAGATAGTCATATGCGCCTTAAACTTGTAAGAAGTGTGAAAGATCTGTGTTTTAGTTGCTAAATATTCAACACAAAGACATGCACACAAACACACACACTGCGTGCACACATCTAAGCCAGTTAACTGGCCTCATTCAGACTGAGTTGGAAAAGAGGAAATGTGCAGATCTGTACAAACACACACTGGCGGCTGTAGATCACCTGAAGCAGATGTATGGGTAAGACACATTACCTTTGCACACACACACACACACACCAACTGACTGTTATTCTAGACGCCAGCTGATGTAGGTCAATGGTTCTGAATGTAAGCAGTCACTGTAGGCTTAACATAATACACACAGGTAGGGAGGAGGAGGCTTTGAAGCGAGGTTAGAAATCTAGCAAAGAATCTGAGGCTCTGTTTCCATGAAAGTCGAGTTGCTGTGAGGCTAAGTTCAGGTTTTATGGTTTGGGGAAATATTTTTCTGATGGTTTTCCCTGTCAAATGAGGATTTTTGTATGTATTCTCATCAGTTGTACGCACAGAATTAAGTTTTGGTTGTTTATGTACACACCATCTTAATTACTGTAATCCTGCCACTTCTATTTTGTAATCCTGTTTGCTGCTGTAACTCATCAAATTCAAATTCTCAGAATGATCAATTAAGTTAAGTCCTAGAAGAGGCTTGTGGAAGTCCATATTTGGAAAATCGCTGGGGGACATGACCTGGCGATGCCGCACTGATAGTAAAGGATGAGCTTTAAAGACTGTGCACATAGACCGGCGGCGTTCAGAGTATATGAAGGCTCAGCTCATTAATTTACTGCAGCTACTTTACAGTTTAATTTGCATGTAAAATGCAAACCCACAAACTCAGCCCCCTAATTCTGCTGGATTAGAGGCTTTTCCGGGTTTTAGTTTTGGGAGGCTTTGCTTCAAATCAGTGATCACCAAATTTGATTGTGTTGTCCAGCATCACGGCAGTAACATACAGTATGTAAAATATATTTAAGGGGGCATGTTCACCTGATGTCTAGTTTACCATTTTTTTTATGTTTTTATGCATCTGTCAGTGTCCTCGCATGAATACACCAAATCAAATTCATGTACATTTTGAGGTTATTGTACAGCCTCATAAAGGGATTCAGACTCACTTTGATCATTCTGAATAAGAAACCAAAGACACACTTTGACACTAAAGCTTCAAACGGAGGACTGAACCTGCGGTACCTCCCCCATCCTCTCCGGTGGACCCTGCTGTAAATTGTCCCCTGATTTTCTGCCTCAAGGCACATTCACACTTAAGGGACCCCATGGGGTCTGAGGAGAGAGTGCGCGCATGTGTGTTTGTGTGTGTGTGAGTTAATCTGCAGGACAATGGGGGCCTGTCCTCACCCCACAAACACACAGAATTAGGGCCAGGGGCCTCACAGCTGAGCAGCTTGCTGACAATAAAAACTGGAAGTGTGTGTGCATGCGCATTTGTGGGTGTGTATGTGTGTGCGTGCAGTGCCTCCTGCCAACACACGTGTCGAACACAAAGCCATCCAACTGTCCACGCGGCCCAGGGGAGAAGGCCTGTCAGAGAGGGAGGGACTGATAGATGGACAGACGGATGGATGGCAGGGGAGATCAGGAGTACAGAAGAAAGGAAGTGGGAGGAACAAGGGGTCTGAAACATGCAGCCTCAGGGTGAAGGGTGAGGACAGTTAGAGGGAGAGAAAGAGGAGGAGAGCTTAAAAAAAAAGAGACAGTAGATGGTAGAATTCAGTGTGCAGATGGCTGAGAGACAGGAGCGGTTTGGACGAGGTAACAGTGAAAGAGGGATGATGAAGGACACATTGGCTCATTTTGTGCTCAAACGATCAGCTGTTGTTTTCACATGTTGACCCAAATACGCTCAAACATTTATATTCCTGTACTTGTGAGGACTCTAATTATCTATCCTGACCTGAACCTGCTTTTACTTCAAAATCAAAGGAATAGTTTGATAATTTGGAAAACGTGGTTATTGGTGAGAGTTCAATGAGAAGATCGACACCCATTTGTGTTTTTACGGGGATCGTGAGCTGGACTGTTTCTTGGCATTGTGACTTCTTCGGGTCTTGGCTTCACCATGAGTTTGCCAGGCACAACAGAGACTTGTACACGGCCAAGAAATAGTCCCTAACATAACATACATACATATCATACAACCACATCCTTTTTACACTCGGGATTTTATAAGGATTACACAAATAAGACTTCACATTTTAATAAGTGAGTTGTTGGCAGGGAGATTTTGCTTCCTCTTCCACTGTTTCCCCCCGTCCCCCCTTCACCTTCAAATGGTTGTTGCATTGCTGTTTTCTGGACCCAGGGAAGGTTTCCAGGAAAGTTTCCAATCTAACAAAAAAGCCACCTGGTGTAGACTGTGTGTGATCTGCATGTGTCTTTTCACCATCCCTTTTCAGCAGTGAGTTAGAGATTTATCTTTCAAGGCAACTCTGCTGTTCCTCTGGTAGCAGCTTGGCCACTTTACTATTTAGCAGACCCATTTTTTGGGTCTGCTGTTTGCTTTATCAGCTGAGTATTTGTAAAAACTACTCTTTGGTATCAGTACATGGGGACATGGAGATGTTTTGTTGTTTTCAGTTTTCTTTCAAGTTCTTTCAAAGCCCATTTTAACATTAAAATGGATAATGGATAATTTCATTTCCTTTGCATCTGCGCAACTTATCTTGTGCAATATTATATATGTTTACTGTGCAACAACAAAACGGCAATTCAAAATCAACAGTAACTATCACCTTTACACGCAGCTCAAGAGCCCCTTAAAGGAGCAGTGCCTGGTAAAAAATGTCCTCATACCACAAGGTTGTCCTCATTTTTCTCGGCCTGTGAAGACATTCACAAGAAACCACAACACCAACCTTCAGCTGTCGTACTGTGAAGACACAAATGAAAGGCTCAGTGAAACACACAGGCACTCCACTCTCCCTCTTACACACACACACAAATTGATACAGATGCTGGCCATCTGAGTACAGCAGGTAGGCATTAATTCAGCCTGGCTGCACAATCAATGATGGTAAAAGGAGACAGCAGGAGGGACAGACAGCGATCTGCTGCTTTCATTTCTCTCTCCCTCTCTCTCCATTAAAACAAAACCTTTCCGTGTCTTGTTTGATTATAGGAAAGCTCTCGAAGTGAGTCACAGTCTCAATTTGTAAAGCACACGTACGGTTTTCTCTCTTTCAGGTGCTTGAATTACACTGTCACTGGGTATCATGTATGCTCCTCGCTCTCTGCACAACATACGGCTTTAGACAGGCCACGTCTTCACTAATGCAGACACATCTGAAAACCTTGTTTAAATGTGCAGCCTTTCCCATCTGCCCAGCTTTGTCAGACTGTTTGATTAAAGCTCCCACTCTTTTTCAGCTTTTATAACCCACTTAAGCCAGCAGTTCTACCAATGTCCCCCCAAACTGTAACTGTCTTTGCAGGGGTGTTTGTTATTTCAGAGTCTGAAGAACAGAGTGTGTCAGCAAGTCAGAGTTCTCAAAAATATGTCACATGACAATAAGCGGCCTGAGATCACATGACAGTCATATGTCAGCGATTCCTGTTTACACTAGATGAGCATTTTCTACTTAAGAGTGTTTTCAAAAACAACCGATGTTTCAGCTTGAATCCACGCCTCTCCTTCCCTCTTTTCCTTTTATAACTGTCTGATGTACTCTCTCTCACCCTCCTCCCCTCTTCCTCTCCTCCCTCCATCTCTGCTCATCCATCCATCAATCCAGCACCACCCTTGCCACTCCTCTCCTCCCACAATTCTTCCCACTGCCAATCCTCTTCCCCGTGTCTCCCCTCTCTTCTGCTCCCGTCTGAGCCCCCCTTCATTGTCCCCCCTCCTCCCTCCTCTCCAACATCTGCTGGTCTGCGTCTGTCACTGCTGACCTCTCGTTGCCACGTGCCAAGTCCTCCTCTCAGTGTCCCACAGAGGCCCTAAATCATTAGCACACACACACACATACACATCGGCTTGTGATAGATGGCTGTCTCCCACCCACAGAGAGCGAGAAAAGCACACAAATTTGACCTCTGATTGCAGACTCTAATTACATCGCTGTACCATTTGTCAATTAAATGTCTTATAAAGGCCAAATCCTTCAATTAAAGGGGCCTGGCCAACATTTGCAGAGAATCTCAACAGATTTAAAATTGTCACTCTGAAGCGCTGATTGGAGTACAGCACACATCAGCGCTGACACTGGCATTTAGGTTTGAGGTTTACACTGTGGTAAAACACCGGCGTAAAGACGCCGCAGCTAATCAGGAAGTTTTTGCTGTTTCACAAGATAAATGGATCACATTCTGTATGTGATGAACAGCTGCAGACGTAAGGACTCAGTAGTCGTAAAGTAATATTGGTAAATCTGTCTTACTGGCCAACCTGCAAGGCCAGAAGTCATAAGTGTCACCGTAGAGCAGCATTGTGAATTCAGCTTGTGCTCAGGCTGCAACAACAAGAACATTACTGCCATATACTGCAATATACTGCAGCTTCCCACAGGGACAGGAAAAACATTGTGTCCACTGTTTCAAATTGCCTCAAGCATGGTGACGTCTCTGCTTATATGCTGTTTTAAAGACGTTCTCCTTGTTTTTGTTCTTATGGCATTCAAGACCTTTTACCGTCAATGTAATACACGTGTATGAACGCATCACACTGTGCTAAATCAGATCATCTTTCACTTCATGCTACAGGAAATGGGATCTGAACAAACCACTCCATTTACACCCTGCATTAAAATGCGATCTGCATCTGGATGTATGTTAATGCAGGTGTAAAAGCATTAATATGCGTGATGGGATCAGATCTACCTGGAGGTAGTCTGGCTCATGCTTTGTGCGGAGGTGTAGGTGTAAACACAATCTGTAGAATGGGCTGGCATCTGTTCACAACATACAAATATTTGTTCTTAGTTCATACAGATTGTTGGTCAAATTAAGACAGTAAGCGGGAAGGCTGAAAGAGACACGCCTCTAATTACTGATTATATGACCTATTCTGTGCCACGAAAGCACCGAGAGATGCATTATTCAACAGAGCTGCATGAATAATGAAAGCACTCATACATGGATGGGAAATGAATGATACACACTAAAAAATGACCGTGCGTCAGTCATGCATCTGATCTGCTGTTACCAAGGCAAATCATACATCTGCAACACACCCGGAAAAACTGACGCAATATTTTTAATACAAAGAAAAGAGTAACTTCATGTAGTCCATTTATTACATGAGTGGACAAATAATTTGGCATTTGTGGTAGACAGCGTTTCACAAAGTTTATGAAGTTTTCCCAAACTCAACAACTCATAAAACTCCTTGATTTTTTAAGGGAGTCTGGGGATGATTGAGGAGTCTGAGGACAGAGATCTGATCTGAGGATAATGAGAAAACATTAAAAATACCAGGTGTCCACGCAAAGGCATGTTTGGCTTGTTCATCTGGATAATGTATCCGGATACAGATGTGATTTTAATACCACATGTAAATGTGGCTACAGTGACACCTGACCAGCATGGTCTCCTCACACCATCTGAGTGCAGACACATCTGCTTGTCATGCCTTGGGTGTGTGATTGGAGCCCACATGGCTCATGGACAGGGCTATTGTGACACCCCTGTGCGCTATCTGCACAAGCTATTTTTCTACTGAATCAACCATTGTTTCGAAATCTGAGTCATGACTTCAAAGAAACCAGGTCAGAGTCAGGCAGGCAGACAATCAGATAGAAAAACTGAGACAGAGACGGAGGTAATCGGTGGAGATGCAGATACATTATATCTCTTCGCACACAAGAACAAGCAGCTGGGCTGATAAGCAAAAGCAAAGGATGGATTAACCTGATGGCTATTGTCATAATTGCTGATAAGTTCAGAAGTGACCAGCAAATGTACTTTGAACTTTCTTGAAATGATGTTTAGGACTGACGTTCTGAAGAAACTCTTCTCATAGTGCACCTTACCCAGCGTTCAGTCTACATGGACATGTCTTCACCCTCCATGTGTCTGTTCAGACGAGGGCCAAAGGTGAAAGGTCAGTCAAATACGTAGACTACAGTTGCCTGTTATCAATAAACCAGACACACAGATACTTATGAGTCATATATATGTAGACATAATTACACAACACACGTTTAGCTTCCTTACTGCTTTTCCTTTCATCTCTGTGGTGTTGTGCTTTCAGAAACTGTCGCAGCAGGTCATAAAATCAGTCTGCTGGAGCAGCATTTAAAGTTCCCTTCAACCCTGTGTTTCAGATTTTCCATTTACTGCATGTCATGCTGTGCAAAGAGACCCATTTACAAAACGTGATATTAGCTTTGTCACATGGGGTGACATGCACTGTTGTGTTGTCACTCTGTGGGACGATGAAGCCAGTGCCCACAGAGAGGACTTTTCCCCCCTCCAGGTTTGATGTTAGTGTCGTTTTCATGCGTCTCTGTCGCCGAGTCAATATTTCTACAAGTTTATGTGTAACTCAGCAAAACATGTCATAATGAAAGCTATAATTGCATGCATCTATACGCGCACCTGCAGCATCTCTCATCCTGTGAAACTGAACAGCTGAAGGCTGGCAATTATGCTTCATGGTCACATGGTGCTCGAGTAACTAGAGCAATCGGATGGTCCAGTCAAGATCACGACCAAAAAAAATAAATTCAGACATTTAACAAACAAGTGGCAAACTGTGAAAGCTGCTGGAGGTTGGAAATTTAAAACTAGACGGGATTAGCAAATTACGGCACAGAAAATCAAAAACTTAGACTGTCTCATTTATATGTAACCATTCACACTGTTAGGAGGATTAGCGGCGACCTGCAGGGTTTTCTCATCAGGAAAGTTTCTGTTTATGTTCACCACCAAAGCACATTTTGTCTGTATCCTTAAGGCGAACTTTTACAAAACTGATTCGCAGTTTTCTTCCATTCCTTTCACGGCACACCATCGCCACCAACTGCCAATCAGTGGCATGCGCATTCACTCACCAAAACATCGCTCC
The DNA here is from genome assembly GCF_039877785.1 of Chaetodon trifascialis. Classification (NCBI taxonomy): domain Eukaryota; kingdom Metazoa; phylum Chordata; class Actinopteri; order Chaetodontiformes; family Chaetodontidae; genus Chaetodon; species Chaetodon trifascialis. Next base: position 16,318,113 of record NC_092066.1, read on the forward strand.
ATAGTGCTGCTAGTGGTCAAAACCTCCACAAGGTCCCTTTAAGATTCAGAAAACTTGCATTTGATATGAAACCGTTAAGTATGACCACATATTTTTAATCCACTTTTAATCTGAGGTTATCAATTTTCTCTTCTAGTTTACTATATTATAATCTTTTCATGACATGTAAGGCCATTTTGCACCAAACCTGTGTGCTACATCGTACTTTTGTAATGAACATTTACATATAAAAGCTGTACTATTGTACTTTATGCACATCATGTCCACTGCATGTATGTAAATTGTGTGTAAACATATATTGTAAATGCAAAGAACAAAGAAATGGAGGGAAGGGAAATGTAGAGACATAGAAAAGAAAACTAGTTTGTCAGAATGAGAGTTAATCAATATGGGCATGACAAAAAGACATTCAGGGAAATTTAGATTTAAAAAGACTCAACAGTTTTAGTCAGAAATGATGAGGTGTGTGTTTGGAAAAGTACTCACTGTTATGTCACATAAACACTTGTTCAATAAATCGATGGGCTTATTGCAACTACACTTGTGTGGAAGCACACACACACACACGCACGCACGCACGCACGCACGCACGCACGCACACACGCACAGTACAGACCAGAGTGACAGCAGCCACACAGACGGACCTTGTACGACAGCAGGACTCAGCAGAGCAGGTGAAGTGACACGGAGACGACAGACGGGTCAAAGAAGAGTCGAGGAGTTCAGGGCAGAGCTGAGCGATACTGAGCAGCATTCTGGTCACCACAGCAGCACAGCCAGCAGTTTCTCGGCCCACAGCAACTTAGCATCTTATGGCAGCTCCATTTCCTGCTGACAGGCTGGGAGGGAGCACCAGGCTGCGACAGTAATCTACTTTACTTTGGGATTAGCGGCTCGCTGCAGGTGTCACTCTCTGTCCGTCTGTCTATCTCTATCTTGACCTCTTCAGCGCACTCCCTCAATACGACTCATTCACTGAGCTGTGCTTTAATGTGCTCTACGTTTATAATCAAACCAATATTCGGATATTAAGACGGTAACCGTGAACTGAAGGCGCACAGGAGATTATGTCTGAGCCGCCAGTTTACACTGTTTCATCTTTATTTCTGACAGAACATTTTTCCATCAGTATGATAGATTGCCTCAGCAGCTGTTACTATGGAGAAGACGCCCGTCACAGCTAGAATCAGTGTAGCAGCAAACTAAAAACATTTCAGCAAAGCACCACACCGCAGTGGCTGGATTCATCCAGCGCTGACTCTGACTGGGAAAGTGAACTCAGTTTAACGGCTGAATTTTGCTGTTAGTGGCAAACACAAGAGAAATCTAAGCTCAGTGAGCGGATGTTTCTCACAGAAATGCACCTTGGGAGTCCTGTCCTTTCATTTCTATGGGCATACACTTGAAACACCGTTTTTTGTTGGTTTTTTTTAAATCAAAGAACCAGACATCTTTTGAAGCAATCTCTCACCTTTTTGCCGATTCAACTGAACACAACCTGAGAGGAAGCAGCGCTGGAGAGCAACACGTGTACAGCAAAGCAGAAAATCCTGCGTGATCATTTAGAAGTTCGCCTTTCATTACATTTCCAAATAAAAGGTTTACACGAGCAGATTAAAGCAGTGATGTACTGACCGCTCACGTCTGTCATGCCTCGTCACTTCACTGTATAAGTTCCACAGATCCACAGTCGAAAGTGAATATTTCCCGAAATGTCAAACCTTTGCTTTAATGTGGTCAGTATTAGACTACACTCCGCTGTGGTGCTGAAACGATTATTCAATGGACAAATAACTTTAGTAAGAATTAATAAACAATTTATTAAGGAATATTTATGTGTTTGCCTGCTCAAACTTTTCAAATGTGCTTTTCCTTGTTTTATATAATTAAATATCTTCGGGGTTTGGATTGTTATAAGGGCAAAAATAACAAATCTGCTTACATCTTTGGCTTTGAACTTATTATGAGCACTTCTCTTCATTTTCTTATATTTTGTAAATGTAATAACAAACTATTGAGTGGGTTATTCCATAATGAAAATAATCATGAGTTGAAGACGTGCTTATTGTGGGTAAATGTGAGTAGAAATGCAGCAGTTGTTTACTCTTCTTGGAATCCAAACAAAGACCCTTAATCAGATCATTGTATGCATGTAACTGACTCTCCTCTCTCCTGCCGGCAAAGAAAAAGTCAACACCAGCAGTGGCTGATGAGAGCGTCAATAAACATTCAAACGCTGCGAGTGCCAAGTGATGCCTTTCACAGTGGAGCCAGGCCTCGCTGTAACGACAGCAGAGCCGTCACAAACTGACTAAAACTGAATTCAGCTCAGGAGACGTACATTCAAACTGCTTATCTGCACTGGTGAGGGGAAAGGTCAGCCCGAGGAAAACAAAAGACCACGGCTCATTATACACAAACCCCACTGAAAATACTCTCATATGCCAGACATCTAATGTTGCCATGACAACTACAGAAGTACTGAGGAGGCATGTACACGCACTCGCAGAGACAGACAGGAGTGCAGGCGACAGATTTCAGCAGGATGTAGGCCTTCATGGAGGACGTCTCCACGGTGAGCGTAAGAGTAAGAGAGGACGACGGACAGCCAAATATAGAAGCAGAATAATGGGCTTCTTATCTGCTCCATCGTTTCCATATCTCCTCTGCTTTCCTCATCACTCCATCTCCCTGTAATTTCTCCTCTCCCTCTTCCCCCTTGAATGGAGCAAATATTTCCCTAGGGCCACTCTCCTGTATAAAAGAGATATATTACACCAGGAATTTTCGATTATGTGACAGCAGCGAGCTTTTCGTACGAAAAAAATAAAAAATCTCTGCAGGTACTGCCAGGATATTGGTCAATTTCCTCACCTCGAGCACAGAATACTTCTGTCTGTCAGATCAGGGCCGTTCATGGATCCAGCGAACAATTAAATCAGCAGGCGAGTGTGTCAAATACACTACCTTTGTTTTATATTCTCTCTGTAATTTCAACTTGCTACTGATCTCCTTAACCACAAATAAATGGAAAACGTCTGTGCACGTGATTTAGCTTTTTGGCTTAATCAAAAAAAGAAAGAAAGAAAAATCAAGGATCTTTAATACCAACGACACGAGAAGCCCCCAGTAGACTACAAGAAACGATTATTTACACAAACAAACAATCTGCTGGGGATTATCACATCTAACCAATTAACTGCTCTGTAAAATGTTCCCCGTACTCATGGTGTTGTGTTCTTTGTCCTACCCACAGTCAATACCCCAGAGACATTCAGCTTACCATCATATAAAACAGATGAAAGTATCAAATCTTAACAAGCTAGACAAGCAAATATTTAGCATTTCTGTTCCAAAACTGGCTGAGATGAACAATTATTATATAAAATAAAATAAAATCGACAGAAAATGAGTTTGCTTCTCTCTCTCTCTCTCTCTCTCTCTCTCTCTCTCTCTCTCTCTCTCTCTCTCTCTCTCTCTCTCTCTCTCTCTCTCTCTCTCTCTCTCTCTCTCTCTCTCTCTCTCTCTCTCTCTCTCTCTCTCTCTCTCTCACACACACACACACACACACACACACATGCACACACACACACGCACTGTAAGTTGACGTACAGACTCTCCAGTTTCACAGCCACCTCCTGTTTCCTTGACTAATTCAAGGCGATCACTCAGATCTGTTACAGATGCAGATAAACCAGCTCGGAGGCTGGAGCAGAATGCTGCTCATCACGCTGCAACACAACATGCTGCCACAAATTGTCTGCATCTGTCATTTGAATACAAACACCTGTTGGTTTCCGACCAAAGGGCTGCGGAAAGGAAGATGGCAAACAGCTGGCCCACATATGCCTGTCTCTCTGAATGGCAGTCTGTCTTCATGTCTCTGTGTCCGTCTCATATCCTGCATCTGCCCACATATCTGCCAACAGCCTCATCTATGTGTCTAAGCCGGCAGATTTCAGCCTCCATTGTCCAGAAACATCTGTCCTGTTCTTCATTTCTGCCTCTGTCTCTTACATACACACACACACACACACACACACACACACACTTGTGCGTCTGACCCACATCCTCGCTTAATGAAAAACAAAAATGAATAAATAAATCATAAGTGGGGGATGCTCTCGATATTGTGTGAACCTGGTGCTCTTTCTGTCTCTTGGAACAGCTTTTTAGCCTCTTTCTCTCTCACATGCACGCAAACATTATCTCACTCATTCTTCTTCTCATTCGCACACAACTGCTTCACTGAGTGCTCATCATCTCTTGTAATCCTCCACAAGAGCTAGTGTATTTTCCTGCTCTCACTTTCGCCCTCTCTCAAACGCACACACACACTGCGTTTGACATGGCGTTATTTCAGCAGTGAAGCGCAGAGAGCAGACTGGATGACATAGTGCTTCAGTTCTGAGGGTTCTCTACATTCACTCATTTTACGCTCGCTTTGAAATTGAGTTTGGTGTGTGTTCAAAGGCGGTCAAACTCGTAGCTGGGTCAGATGCCCCACTGGAGGTCTTTCCTCCATGTCAGGAGGTGACTGAAGATGAGATGATGCTGGAAATAATGGATGAGGATGAGGAGGGAAACCTGTGTCGGTTAAATCAACCAAAATGAGTGACCGTGTTCATGGAAAATTTCATCGATCTATGCTGTTTAAAAAGTCAGAAAATAATTGTTATTGCATGATAAAGGTACTTCAAACACAATATTATGGAGTGTCCTATATTCTACATACTGGCCACAATTCAGGCTTAAACACATTATAGCTGCAGGTTCCTGCACGTGGTAAACTTGATTAGCAGCGCTTCTTCCACACTCTGGACTACAGCCCAAAGGATAAACGGCCGGGCCGATTCATTTCCCAATGTCAGACTGTCACATAAATATCTGAACAGGTGGAAATGTCAGCCAATACGTAACAAGAAGGTGTAGTGAAGAAATGTCAAAGATAATTGAGGTTTGAGGTAATTAAGAAAACAAGAGTAACAACAGTATCAGCCTCATAAATCCAGTATCAGTCGGGTTCTACATGCCCCGATTCAGAAAACAAAAAAAGTTATTGCATAATGAGCTTAATGAGTCAGTGGCCAATACATCTCATAATGACCCTCCCAGATTTAGAAGTACAGGAAACATGATCTGCGTGAAGTTTAGTGTGGCCTCTAAATGTACTCTTGGCACTGTGTAAGAAAATAAAGCTGACATGTATAAAACAACAACCGTCTTAGTAGATTTTTGTGCATTCAGGGGGCTCAGTTAAGAGGATTTCCTCAGAAGTCTCATTAAAACTGATGAATCTTCATCTCAATTGGTCCATCTAGCGAAGAAGGAAAAAATACGAAGTGCAGGTAAAAAGGGAACCTAATCGCACTCTGTCCACATGACTCACATGAAGCTGTGACCGGAGTACACTGAGACACTCAAAGCTTGTTTTCTCACTATATTCACTGCCTGTGAGAACATGCCAATTTCCATTTCCTTTCAACTCTACTGCCAGCTGAAATCATTCTGCATGTGGTTGACATTTTCATTATAACTACTACTTTTCCCTCTCCAGGTTCACAAATATCCATCAACTCAGGTTTATAAAAAATGGAAAATAGTGTCAAAAGTTGTCCGTCATGTTTGGAATAACGAAACAAAGTCAGAAGCCTCAGTGAGACACAACGCTGAGGACACGGGCTGCAGGCCACCTTGAATTGTTTATCCATTTCAATTCTTAGCTAATACACAGCATACGTAAATAAAGATGAAGTATAACGTGTGAATAAATACATTATTTCCTCCACCCCTTCCCGCCTTCCACTGGCAGCACAACATACACTCACACACATAAATATTCATCACCACGCAGCTGCTGAATGACATTATAAGCCCGTCCAGTGCAGCGACAGTGTGGAGTTGGTTGATGAACAGTGATTGCTATCCTGTGATTGAGTGATTACTAACTTCTAACCAATTCTCTCTCTGTGTCACACACACACACACACACGCAGAGTGGGCTCCACTCAGACTGATGACACACCTCATCAAACTGTGGTCTGTTATAAGTGGTGCTGACACGTGTGTTTGTGTGCGCTAGTGTTCATAATCATAGCCGTGTGTGTGTGTCACTGTCTGTGCGGCGGCAGCGTGCCTGCACAGCATGTGGTGGTGGTCTGGTTTCCGTTCAGAGTGCTGTGAAGTGGTCTGATGAAAGCTCACACATGGTGGCGGTGAGACGAGCCTGATCTCCTGTCGGGACCACAGCGCTCAAACGGCTGGACGACAGAACTTCCCGGTCTACCGCAGATATTTAACAGAGTCGAGATAGTTGGCAAAGACTCGTCAAAGCAAGAGGACGTTTCATAAAAACAACCTTTTTCACGCTTCATTTTCAGTCACACTGGCCCCAGAACATGATAGCAATGAGCTCCATTAGGCTTTTACATGCATGAATTCACTTTCTGGAACAAGTCAATACTTCTTTAGCCAATTATTCTCCAGAACATCTTGAATTCTGCTGGATTCTGTGATCAAACAACTCTATTATTATCCTCAAATTGAAAAATTTCACTTCCATAAAGTTGGGCGACTCACCGGAGACAGATTTGAAAAAAGACTGGTGGTAACAGGAGCAGCAGATATCCCGACCTGTCCCTCGTACGGGTCGAGTGCCAACAACACTGCATCCCTAATTTTATAATAATGCAATTCCATACGGTCTTTGTTATGCCTTGTTTCTCTCAAAAGGGATGGATGACAGAGTTACATAGACTACCATGTTCATGACTTACAAACGTTCATGACAGGACAAGTTGGTCAGTTTCGGCTTAAAAATACTGTTTATTGATAATGTAATGCTTTATACAATAAATTTGGCTTTAGATTAAATTTAGGTTAGATTGAACTTTGTCATGATGGGTTCACTGAATGGTTTGATGACGCTCTGTGCTGCTCTTCCCTTCAGTTCGTCACTCGTCTGTGCATGAATGTGAAACAGTATCTGAGGCTAGCCGCTAAATTTCTCTGATCTCACAGTAATAGATGCTAATGTGAATAGTAGCCTCAGGGATCATTTTCAACTCTTGATCTCAGTTCAGCAGCAGTACGTGAGCATTATGAATTTATAAAACACAGTACGCACACATAACTAACCGTACCAGTGAATCATTTATATTATCACGCTACTTTCTATTCTGAGACTAAACATGCGTTTGTGTGTTGTTGTGTTGTGTGGTTGTGTGTTTAAATTCACCACCTTCGCTTCTCACCTTTACAGAGACATCACCATCTGCAGTGACACACTCCGCTGTACTCCCTCCTCTCCTCTCCTCTTCATATGCAGTTTAGGTCTCTCATCTTTTTCCCACATTTCCTTACACCTCTTCCCTCTCTTCTCACCGTTCACCTCACCTCATCCCAGTCTGACATGACTCATTACAATACAAGCCTCCTTCAGAATGCAAACCTCTCATCTCCCTGTCTCTCTTGTCTCACCTGCTTTTCACCCAACTTTTTTCCCTCACACACACCCCTCTTGACTTCCCCTTTCCTCTCTCCCCCCACTGTCTCCTACACTCACTCCTTCTCTTTTACTTCCACCATATCTGTCTCATCCACCTTTTATTCCTCCCCCTGACTTCTTAACATCCTCCTTTCTCTCTCCTTCTGCTTCCATCCTTCTTTTGGCTCCAATTAATTCTTTCATTTTGTGTTTCTGCGTGCTTCTGTTCATGCACCCCCTTTCCTTCCTCTCCAGCTTTCTCCAGACAAAAACCATGACTCCCCCCTCCTGTCTTCCCTTGACTCAATGGTGTCCATCATAGAGTCAATGAGTCACACTTCTGCACATCCCTGCCATGACTGAGCATGACATGAAAAAAAACATCACAGCCCCCAGAGTGCTAGACACACACACACACACACACACACACACACACACACACACACACACACACACACACACACAGTCCTATTCACTAATCTGCCAGGCTCATGTCTTTTATTAGCTCACTATGAAACAATAGTGAGCAGGAAGAACCAGCTGCAAGCCACAACCAGCTGTGCTATTATTATCTCCCTGATGTGTATGTGTGTGTGTGCGTGCATGTGTGTGTTTATACCTTTGTTTAAGCCTATATTAACTTTTTCCCAAATTGGTGGCTTTTGATCATTTTCTGGCCTTCTTCTCTCATTTTAAGTGTGTGTGAGAGACTGTGCGGAGGCCTATCTCCATAATTAGGACAGACCAGCCACACATGGGTCTCCCCTGACACTTTCCCTCCAAGACCTAAATATTCATGAGATTCTAAACGCTTTCATGAGCTCTGTAATTATGGCCAGAAAATAGACAGAGAGAGACAAAGAGAAACAGGGAGAGAGTGTGGGAGGCAGAGCAGGAAATGCCCTCACACTTGTTAAAACCAGGCTGCCCCACAGTATTAAGAGAAAACATCAACAGTGTCCTGCACTCCTGCCATCCAAGCCTGAGCAGCTAGAGACTATTTCTAGCGTCATATGACCTGATGACAAGGAATTTCATTGTTTCACAAACAAAACTTTTTTTGTATTTGCTGTAGGAGTTGCTTAATTTGACATGAAGAGCATAAATGATGCTATGCAATGATGTGATAATAGGTGGGTGGATATATGGAGCTGCAGTGCCACAGTGGTAATTCTCCCTGACAGCTGTGGACAGAAATTGCTTGGACTCAACAGTCCAAGGAGTCAAAATCAATAGTTATGGCATCGCTTGTTTTTTGTGAAGACTTCAAAAACAGTCTCAGTCAGTTTATTCCCATTTGTCTTGGAGTATATGCCAAGCAGAGCTGGGCGAGAAACCAAAAATGTTCCGGGGCTGACATCAGGAGTTGACCGACAAGTGACAGATCTAATTTGGCTCATGCAGGAATGTTTCGTAAAAGCTTTTCCCCAGATGATTTAGTGAGTGATCTGCTGAGAAACTACAACACCCCATCGTTTCCAGTCACACGCTACAAACTCGTCTTGCTTTCATTCCACATCTACCTTCATAACAAAACAACAAGACGGTCACGATGAGAGCGAATGCTACAGGTCACTGTATGCTTCAAACAAACTAGTCTGGATGACGTGTCATGCAAAAGGGCCTAGAGGCAGCTGTGTCTGAATAGCCACAGTGAAAGGCAGGGCGGAAAAGCCCCGTCACAGAGTGGAGTGAGAGAAAATGAGCCATGCAAATGAGGGCGAGGGTGCACACATTCAGACGGCCTCTGCTAAAAGGCACTCATGATGCTGCCTCCACTGTACACTCCCAAGAGTGATGGAACGGTCTTGTAAAGAAGAAAGAAGAGAACGCGCAAGAAAAGCTTAAACCCTGTCTACATTCACAGCTGCACACACCTGGACAAACACTCTGGAAAGTGGGAGCAATTGTTGGTTTCGGAAAGCTTCAAAAATAGCAGCACAGAGCCGCCCCAATTACCCTGTCAGAGAGGGTGTCTCAAACGCTGTATCTGACGACGACATTGAGGCCGTAAAGGAATAGTTTGACATTTTTGTGAAGTTAAGGTAAGCTTATTTGTTTAGTTTAATACAGCAGAAAGACTGAGCAAAGGCACATAAGAGCATTTCAAAACATGCAGAAATGTGTCTGAGGGTATGTAATTAATATTTAACGTTACTGTGCTGTAAACATTTTGGTCATACTTCCCAGCCCAAAGGCTAAGTTACATTATAAAGAAAAAAAAAGAAGTCATTGGCTGGGCTTCCCACAAGCGTTGCAGCACTGCGTTCATTCCATTCCCTTTAAAGCCTGAGGACAAATCTAATATCACATCTAATATTAGTGCGAATATGATTTGTGGTAACCAGGCCTCAGAGTGCTGTCTGGTCTATTTTGGGATTTGTAAGTAAATAGTTGGAGAAGCCAGCCAGGATTCCTGTTACAAAAACACTCAGAGATGATACTTGAGAAGACTTCAAGGCTTTTAAAGAGAGTCTCTGGCAGGAAATTCTGTTGTTTTTCCTCTGCGTAAAAAATGAAAAATTATTCAACGCATTTGTTGTTCACCAAGAGGTAGAAGAGCAGCTAAGACACCATGTTAGTTTCATTCCACTGCATTGTCCTCACAATTATCAGAATTTTTTCGCTCCAGCCAAAGCAATGCTTTACATCCCAGGATGAGTCCAGTGATTTTATCTAACTGGAAAAGCCATCAGATGATATTGTTGTCTCATGGAAGCCATGAATTCACAGAGAGACTGCAGCATGTGGCAGCTGATGCACAGCATCACATAATGACGCTGCACTGACACACAGAGGAAAAAGAAACATTTCAATATTGAGGAGACGCACACACACACACACACACACACACACACACACACGGATGGACACTGAATCACCACAAAATGACAAATGAGCAAAAGCCCAGCACCTCAGACGCTCCTGTCATTTATATGTAAATGAGCACACCGCTACTCCCCCCATGCAACCCTCTTTACTCAGAAACCCAAAGATGGAGCAAACTTCCAATCAGATCAGACAAGATGTCAGACGAGATGATTGGGAACGACGGGAAGCCAAACGATACGTGACAGGACAGGACATGACGAGGTGAAATGAGCTAAGATGACGGGGTTTAAGAGGAGCGGACATAAGCTGCAAATGAGGTCTGTTTGTCACAACACTAATGATTTCGTGTTCACTGTTGTCTCCCCAAGGGCACCAACTTCACTGCCATGCTCCTCAGGCAGTTTTCCCTATGAGGAGGACTTTGGTTAATGACTCACTGCTGCAATCCCTCCTTAACAAATTCACGTCTGTCACGCTGGATGACAACAAGATGACAGGCAGCTTCAAACCTTGCCCTGAAAAACTGATGAGCCAGCTATAACACATGGAGATTGACCAGTAAAGCTGCACACCGCCACTGACTTCAAGCGAAAATGTGACATTCTGAATTTATCTCTGCCACTCACTGTACTGGCAGGCACCAGGAGGAAATCTGCCCATATTACTGCAAAGTGCACTATTGCTTGAGTTATCCTGTCATTGTAATGGCCTCTGTGAGTCACCAGAGCATCAGCGGGCACAAAACACTGCTGACACACACACACGCACATTAACACACAGGTGCGCGCACACACAGGTTGTACGCTGCATTTAGACACTAAGCACCTGTCAAGGGCAGGAGGAACACGTCGTCTTCCTGTTTGTTTCTCCCTGCAGCAGTTGATGTCATTGACTTTACAGCGTAGAAGTGCATGAGAGTGCTGTTTTCCTTGAGTGACGTCTGTGTATTTCTGTATATGTGTGTGTCTGTGTGTGTGTGTATGTCCGTGAGTGAGCCTGTGTGCATTTTTGTAAGCTCAGCAGTCTATGACTGACTTAACAAAAGGCTGCTGCATATAAATCCATTCCCACTCCATCTGCCAGTGTAAGACGCATACATTTACATGGTTGTCCAAGGACAGAAATATATAAATAACTATACCAACAGTGAACCAGACAGATGGAAAGGTTCACATATAGGTATCTATCTGTCTATGTGGAATTTTGTACTGATTGCAGAGAGAAAAAAGAGTCACTGTTCAATTGGTACATTTCCGATTAATTAATTCCAATTACTTGGACCTTCGGTCAGAGCACGGCAGCTGAACAAGCATAAAAGATACATTTGGCAACAGCCAAGCATAGAATTCAACATACATGTAGAATAAAGTTTCTAACGATAAATGTGGAATTAATTCATATTTACTTGACTTTTTTCAAGGACATAAAGCTTACTAGAAGATCACAGAGACCCATAAAATAAAGCTAAAGTTAATACAATTCATCCAAACATGGACATGTGTGCCTAATTTCATAGGAATCCATTCACTAGTAGTTGAGACATTCAGTCTGGACCAAAGCGGTGGACCAACTGACTGACCGGCCAACATTTCCATCGATGACTTACAATTCACGGATTCCAGCTTCCAGTGAGGACTTGCTGTTTTCTTTGCATTACATGACAGTTGGTTACTGTTGGACAGATAAAAAAAAAGTAATTTCAGCTCTGAGAAATTGGGGTGAACAGTTTTCACAAGCAACAAAATGATGATGAACGCTGATTCGATCATGAAAAAAGACAGCTAGTTTGAACCCTGGTGAGATGGACTGAAAGTGTGACTCTCACCATTAGACATACAACGCTCTGATCTATTTTGTGCCTTCAGATTTAGTCTAATTTGAAGCTTCACAGGTTCAGATCTTTGAGCCTGCTTCCTGCATGAGCCTGCTTCCTACGGTACTCTGCTGCAGTGCACAACAAGCACAGTGGGTGAGGTGTGGAAATAAAGTAATTAAAAATAATGATGTCTGACGGAAAGCAGCTCACACTGACTACAAAATGCCGTCTGTCTTGTCACTAGATCGCCTCGTGTGTCACTGAGTGATGGGCACGGTGACACACTGGGTGCTGAGCAGAATGCAGATGAGCAATATGTCCGGCAACTTACAAAAAAATTGACCTAAAATCTAATTTAAAATTCTACTCTGTGACCAAGATGCTGATTAATTGATGTACATAACACTGAGCCAACTCCTGGGTGCTGTTGCCTTTGTGAACTACTCCAAAAAGTCACCCATCACTGCATTTAAATTAGTACTCTGACATCACTGGCAGCCCTCTGTACGGGGATTACTCCAACATGCTTCAGACAGAACTTCCACTATCTCAGTATGAGGATTTTTACCAGTTTATACATAATGCCAGGCAGTATCTGTTCAGTTTAAGTAGCAGTGACAGGGCGTGATAAGACACAGTCGATTTAAAAACCCTTATCTGGCCTACGAGCTGAATCCCATCTGCCTCTCTCCTCACACTGACAATAATGCTGCTTATTAGTCCCTCTGGAGGGATAAAGGGGACAAGGGGAGATTTTTAAAAAGGGAGGGAAATAGCAGGAAATAAAGACAGAAAAAAACAGGGAGGGAGAGAGAGCCGAGTAAAGGAGGAGAGAGAGAAAAGCAAATAATGTACAAGACTAGAAAAGGCTGACAATCGCAGGAATAAACAGGTGAAAATGTTTTTTAAGAGCTTGAAGCATAAGAGCCGAAAGCAGACGAGAGCAGCCGAGAGCAGCGGAAATGTCTTCGCTGAAAGCACGTGAAATTTTAATTTCAAGTTGAAGATGTGTAGGAAGCTGAATTGTCCGTTTGTGTGTCAGCACTGAAGGTAGTGGAACAAACGTTTGAAAAGTACTGAAAGCTCTGGGTTGAAGTGTGAAAAATGAAAGCCTTTGAACCGTCATTTAAAGAGTAATACCCCTGTCACACTGGAAAAAAAGCCACTAACACCCACTGACATCTGGCTTTTGTCCTCGGTGGGGAAGAATACAATCGGGTCAAATGACTCTTTTTTCACGCAGACATCAGTGCGCTAATAATGCCTGATATCAGACAGACCTGTCAACTCATTACACTCCATTTCCATCTCATCCTCATTTCATAAAAGACATAAAGAGTAACCACCATGACATTGGCACTGGCTTCCGAGCTGCTTTCTGCTGTTCCCTGTTTTCTGGTGCGTTTGTAACATCAAACGTTACTCACCAGAAAAAAACAGAAAGGCAAAGTCGTCTACCGGCAAAGAGAAAAGAGTCAAATGCCTATTTTTAGCAGGTTTTAAAAAAAACCCTGAAAATACGCACAAATTTTGGGGTAAAAGTGGGATAAGACATGAAAGCAGTTGAAATGTAGCATCTGAAATCAGCTGGAGATGAAGCGGCACAGACAGTTTAGAAGAAGTGCACTGTAAACAGTTGAAGTGTCACTTGCTCTGTGAGGGGTGACAGCAGTTGAAATGTCAGCGTGGGTATTTGAGCTAACGGTTGAAATAGCAAAAATGTGTTTGACGCGATGTGTTGATGCGTAGAGGCTGAAAGCAGCTGAAATTCCCGCTGAAGCGTCAGAGATGAAGGGCGTGCACTGTAAACAGTTCAAGTGTCAGTGAGTTCAAGAGGCAGGAAAGAGGAGCAGGCTGAGCGAGAGTGGGGACAGGAGACAACGGAGACATGTGGGGGAGGACATGGAAGAGAGGAAAAGTTGCTGGTGCCGTAGAAGCAGACGAAGAAGAAGAGATGGGAGGCACAGAAGTGTGGATGGAAGATGAAGAAGAAAGAGCAGGTGAGGGGGGGACGCTGGTGAGCAGCCGGATCTCCCACTGAGCCCGGCTGGTCAGATCGGGCAGACAGATAAATGACCCCCGTCACCATCACAATGCTCCATCTTCTCCTCCATCCCTCTACCCCTCCATCTCTTTCCCCACAAAACACCCCCACCCCTGCCGTATCACGACAGGTCATCTATCAGCCTGCAGACTCCACCCACCCACATGCACACACACACCAAATGAAGCCACGCTGCACCTGGCAGATGTGAGAACAGCACGAGTACCTTCTGTTTAGCAGCTCCTGTTTCCACTTCCCTCTCTCTTCGTTTTGCCCCCCCACTCCGCTTCCTACGCTCCCCTCTCCTCCGCTCTTATTCTCCACTCCACTTCCCTCTCCTCCCCTCCCTGCTCTTACCACCTGCTCTCCATTTTCCTCATTCTGGTCACCTTACGCATCTTAGCTTTGGAAAGGTCAGGGTGCAGCCACAGAGAGAATTGATCACTCCAAAGACATTGATTAGTGCTTGATTGTTTGCTTCATTAGTGTTTTGCAGTCTTTGACAGTGCAGCTTGTGTAACTCGGTGGTTCATAGTGTCACAAGATAAAAAGGGGTTAATGAGATGTTTATGTTTTCACTTTTTTCTAATCTTTGTTCTTTTATTTTGAAATACCACAGAGTTTTGCCTCTCTAAGGCTCCTGGTCAAGAGTGGCAAGCAGAGGTTGCTTCATTTCAAATGGACACAAACCATAAAACCACTGCGCTGCTTGTAAAATCAGCTGATTGACAAACAATCAATTAACAAACAGCTTCTGCTTCTATCTGAGATGCTGCCGCTTCCCTGCTACCACATCCAGTGAGCACAGGGATTCAGCCAACCTGTCCGTCCACTGTGGGATGTAAGATGACACATGAGGTGACACACGTGTGAAAAGACACACAGACGCACAGACACACAGACACAAACATTACCAAAGCTCCCTCAGGTGCGCTGCATCATAAGTATTTCTGCTGGAAGTTGAGAAAACTTCAGCACGCTACTACAACACGAAGAGGCGACAAACTAGCAGAAAGTACCGCTGGCTGTGAAAGGTTTTTCACTCTGTCAAAGGTCCCACCTGGACTGAAGATACTTTCTCAGCGGAAAACATTTTGCTCGCCGACCTACAACCACACAGCAGCCCCGCTCCGAGAGCTGAGGTCAGCTCATCCGGTGTAAACACTCACCGAACAGAGACTCAACTCCTCTCCAAGCGACACTTCTCTCGACCAGGTAAGGAGAACCGAGGCCTGTCCTCTTCTCCGCTGATGACAGCAGCGTTATTCCGGCGCTGTTACATGTGTTTCTTCGCTGGAGCGACGGTTTCTTTGTTGCAGTAAACAGCAGCTCGATACATCCAGCGAGACAGGGTCCCGATGCTGAGTGTCCGTTTACTCCGCAGAACCAGCGCTGATTGGTCGCTTCCACCACAACACAGCATTCGGCTCTGGTGCTATTGGCTAAGGCTCGGGTGATGCGTTCAGGGACTATTCGTGATCTCCGTTTCCCGTAGGACCGCTCCTTAGAGGTGTACAAAAATAACACTACTACCAACACTGCTGCTACTGTTACAGCTACTATGGTTGTTTCTACTATTACTACTGATAATACTACTACAGCAACTACTACTATTAACAATGACAGCAATATTTTAAAAACTTCATCCAATTTGGAGGCAAGCCAATATACGTGCCAGTGTTTCTAAACTGTTTTGTTTGGGTTGAATTTTAAAGGATAGATCCTCATTCTGTTTTATCATTTTACCCACGTTTGTTTTTCAAGAAAAGTAATATATTGTATGTCTGCATTCATATTCTGACAGTATGCCAACTGCTATTTAGTCGAATTTTATCATCCTTTTTATCATACTATATCTGAATTGTTGACACTGGATTTTCAGCTCTGACATATCACAGATGCTTCGACTTCTTTCATTCCTTATTTTCAACAGAGTTTATCTGTTTTTGGTTTGGTGATGGTCTGAAAACTGTTTTGGAATTTATCAATTTATCTGTCATGCCTTTTTCAATTTCAACTCCTTTCAATGCTTGAGGTTCATCAAAATCTTCAACTCTTTTGGCACTTTCACTTTGACTGACACTTAAGAGGATAGTTCAACTTTATTCAGTGACTAGACTGAAACCTCCTTCAAAAATCCCATTTTAACTACCATAATCAACTTTTGTCAGTAACTATTTCAACTGCCACTTTAACTTTAACTACTACTATCAGTGTGGTTTGATCACAGTTATATTTGTCATTTTAAAGATTACCATTTATACCCAAAAAGCTGCTTTCAATGTGTTCTACTTTGTTTTACCTCTATTCTTTTTTATTCTCAGTAAAAAGCGAATTTCAGTTGTTGCAAACCCTAAAATTCCGACAGCACATCAATGTATCATTATTCCCTTGCCGTGTTGCCCTGTTCCTGTGAACATCCCAGATATTGCTTTCTAGCTGAATCCTTATCACTAAGCAAATCGGTGAGCTGTTAAGTTGAAGTCAATCAGACACATAACCACAAGATCAATGCATGTGAAATTCAGGCTGTTTTGTTTGAGTGGAGCAGAGGAGGGCTGAGGCTGATTGACTCGCATCGAGTTGTGACAGAGGCAGTGTGCGCGCTGTGCTGTTTGTACTGAACCGCTGCATTACAAAATCAATACAAACTAATGTCTTATGGCCATTTTTAAGTCACAGCCACGGCATGTATGATGATGAATTATTTCAATTTCCATCTACTCACATTCATTGATTATTTCTACACATGCATTAGAGGGAACTAAATAGAAATCGATGCCTTTATTGGCCTCTAATGTTTGACCATGAAAATGCTCCTTTGGACATGTGCGAGGTGTGTGTGTGTGTGTGTGTGTGTGTGTGTGTGTGTGTGTGTGTGTGTGTGTGTGTGTGTGTGTGTGGGGGGGGGGGGGGGGTCCGGACAGAAAAAACGATCTTGCTTGTTGACACCGTGTCATTTAATTAATTGCAATTTAGAGAGATGAAAAGCAATATCAGCGAATTCAGTAAATTGAACTTGTGCACGGGTCAATTCAATTAGGAGATATTTGGCTCCACCTGGCGGTGCGAGCTGGTAGATACAAACAGTTCGTGTACTTCACAGTCTTACTCTATTTCCATTTCTACTCTTAAACATTGGTAACACCGATGCACATTTATGCAGTTCTGTCATCACCTGTAACTTAGAAAATGGAAACTGGAGTTGCACCACCATGGTTTGCATCTCAAACCGCAAATACCTGCACAACAATATATACACATAAAAAAACACACACAAATGAAGAAAAAAAGCTGATAAAATTTCTGTTGCAAGTACATTTTTATTTACTTTTGTGTTTTAAAAAAACAAACAGAAAAATGCATCCACGATTGAGCTGTCAAAAACCAATATTCCAGGTTTCATTCAACCCTGCTTGAGGCTGCATCCTGTCCAAGCATACAGGTCAAAGATGCATACAGACACTGAAATGAGAGGTAAAAACTTCAGTCAAATGTTTGTCCAGTCATCTGTTCATGTCATATTTTTTTGGTAATTTGACCTTAACTATTACTGCAATGGAGCCAAGGACATAAAAGCTATTAGTGTTTTTCAGGAAAACGTGGACATTTAAAATGAGTCAGCAATTTTTTTCAAGCACCGACAGCATCTACAGGCTAGCAACATGTCAGTGGAGACAGAAGATCGATAACTATTACAACGTACAATGCAGGCCTCAGTTTGCCCCTGAAATTATACTGGGGGGGGGGGAGCGTTCAAGAACAACATCACCAGTGAACGCACCAGATTTTCTACAACTGCTGAGATGAGCACTACTTTCAAACATGGAAACTGTGCAGACCTTATCATTTCCATATGGAGCAGTGTGCAGTGAGACCACAGCGGCTGGGTCAGAGGGGCTGTGGAGGGGGAGGGAGGGCTTTTCTCTGCTCAATGGAAGTTTTAAATGTCATGTAAAAGGACATTCTGATAATAAATAATACAAGAGTATTCAAAGGGAAAATAGATAAAAGTGCTTGGATACAATTTGAAAAACGTGTGCCAAAATTTCCCAAAGGCTTTATACTAGATGAACTTTTTGAACAGATTGTTTAAAGGGGTACATTAACTGTCTCTGACCAATAACACTCCACATATCTTAGCAAATTCTGGATCTCTTAAATTCAGCTTTGAAAAGCCCCATCTCGCTGTGGTCCTCTGCACAGTGTTGTAAAAAGATGATTTCAGTTCTTGAACTCTCACACTGAAAAAAATCCCATCTTGATAATCGAAACATGTTTTGCTTGGAGGACCAAAGATAATCTGACAGACAGTAAGGTACAATGTAAACATTACCAATGACGGAAACATCCAAACTTTACAAAATGGAACATTTTTTATGAATGCAGTAAAACGACAAAGCAAAGCACAAACGCTTACATGGAAGAGTTTGTCCTGCAGCGTTCGTCATCTTTCACATAAGCACAGATGTCTGCATGACAGCAATATACAAATACAAAAGAACTCAGACAACTTATACCGTAAGAAAAATCAGCCAAGCAATATCAATATTCATGTCAACAGTCAAAACAAGGTTAAATTGCACATGCAGACTACAGCATAATCATCCACGAGCCTCAAAGAAAAACAAAAAAATGATATGCATATACAGTATCTATATTATATACACACATCTGGACATCCTTCACAACTACTGAGAACTCTAAACTGTACAATATATCTGCTATAAGAACAGTTGCGCAAAATACCATTTGGTTATACAGTAATACTTTTTTTTGTTTTTTTACAATGTACAAGTTAAAACTGTCCACACAATAAATGCAAAGCACAAGCCCCAAAAGGCCACAAAAGTGCATGTTTATCAGGTCAGTTGGAAGCCACTAGAAGAAAGGACTGGCGCGAGAGTGCGAATGAAAGCTGCCAGTATCGAACAGGAGCTTTCCCACACTCCCAACCACAGTGTCTTGCAAGATTAATAGTTAGTGGAGGGAAATCTGGAGTAAAAATTAATTATACATGCAGGCACACATGACTGCAGATGCACCAACACAACACACACGCACACATCCTTGAACATAGTTAGATCATCACAGCGAGAGTGGACAACATGTTAGACTCACACTCACAAACACACACACACGCACGCGCACACACGCGCGCGCACACACACACACACACACACACACGTTGAGGTGATGATGAAACTCCATCAACATTCTCCCACTCCAACATTTCTCCACACCGTCACATTATATTCAAGTAGTGGCACTCTAAGGGCAGATACTTCGTCTTGGTACCTTCTGGACAATCGCACACTTCACATCTGAAAAAGGACACGTTGGTCTCGTGTTTTCACACAAGATCTTCACGTCCTGAGCAGTGACTGGGTGCAGGCAGAAGCTGGCCTTGTATACCCATCTTATTTCAGTTTCAACAAAGAGAAACTGTCAACAATGAAGGCCAACTTCAGCCACAGCACTGTCACCACCAGGCACTGGGTTAGAGGAATAAAACAACCCGCAACCCACTCTTTATAAACACAGGCAGGTTTCAGGCCACCGAAAGCTCATCACTGTGTTTTCTTGGGTTCAGCCAGTTCGATCCCTGCACTGTACAAAATTGGGTGGGGTGTTGACTGCAGCGTTGGGGGGGGGAATGCTTGGAGCCACACGTTCTGTAGTGCAAAGAGTGGAGATGACTTGTGAACAGACTGATGTCTTTGTTTTAAATGCTAACTGCCTTCTGACATTAACCGCCAGTCATCTGATCGTGAAGGAGCCTCACAGCACTGAAGCATGCGCAGACTGCTGCGTTTCCACCAAGCGGCTCGGCTCAGCTCAGTTCAGCTCGTTACACATTACAACGCTTATTTTAGTATCTTTCTCAAACAGAGCTGGTCTCCATGCTGTGCTAAACAACCACATACTGAGAAGAAAGAATGCAAAACATCCGGTGTCCTCTGTTGTGTTTTTGTTGTAAGAGTAGTGTGGCTCAATGTGTAATGCGTGCGCGTAGAGAGTGTGTGTTTGAGCTGCAGAAAACTGTGACGGTGAATGCGAGCAGAACAGAACACAGTTAAAGTTACAGCGTGTCAGTCAAGCTTCATGAGACTAAGAAAAGTCTCATCTGTTGTGGTTTAGGTGCATGTCAGTATGACTGTTTGGTGGAAACCCAACTAAGTCGAGAGTAGAGAGCAAGTAGAGATTCTTGGATTATTAAAATTCATCTACATTTAGTTATGATATTTTCTGTCAAATTCAGTTGCCTCCAAGCATTCCCCTTTCACAATATCTGTCCGAGAGTGAAAAATGCTGTTTTTCACTCTTCACTCGGAGAGGACGCACACTAAAACCCTTTCTGTTAAGGCCACTGAGTTGTGCTGAAAATCTTTTCCTTCATTGGTACACTTTGTTAAACAGGTGCCAAACTCTTTCTGTGTCTCTCCTGCCAGCGCCTCCCTCCTCATCCTCCCCATATTACCTCATGTGTGAACTCTAGCACCCTCTATCTGTTCCAGCAGTCTGATACAGGGAACTGGAGGTGATGATGCTGATATGGTAACAAAGGGCTTTCCTCCTTCCTTTTTTCTTCCTCTTTCATCCATTTGTCCTCTCCTGGTCCACTCGAGCATGTTCTTTTTTTTCTTTTTTTCCTTTGGTCTTCATTTTGACATTTTGTCCTCACTCTTTCTCGCCAAAGGGCCTCCCTCTCAGTCATTTGCTCCCTCTTCAAACAGCAGGGAGACATACCTGGTGCGCTAACGGCCGAGCAGGTAAACCACCACTTCATAGGTGCACATCATGATGGCTGTGTTGGGGATCTGTCTGACGAGGTGGGTGGTGAGGCCGCGGTACAGCGCCCGGTATCCCTCCTCCCTTGGTACCGTCAGCAGAGTTTGGAAGAAAGAGCGATACTTGCTGCCTTCCTCTCGTAGCCGTGTGCGGATCACCTCTGCAATTTGAGAGCAGAGGAAGAAAACTGTGTTAAACAGACAAAAAACATCTTCTGGATGATCTTGTTTGACTATGAGTGTTGCGTGGTACTCTCATATAAACTTCCTATTGTAAGCTATTGTTTGATCCATCTTTTGGTAGACCATCTGTCCATCAACCTGCCTAATCCTCACCTTCTGTAAATAACATACTCGAGATTCTGACTTTGTCCCAGATTGACTTCAGACAGTCCAAACAGAAGGCATCTGAACTGTTGCATTCAGCTGTGGGCTGTACGTGGGTGGGGAATGATAATATGAGTGATATTTATAGCACAAGTGGATGATATTTTCCAATAAGGAACAGTGAGTCACCGCCTCACTCCAAATGCAACATGTCCTGATGCTTCCTCTTCGAAAAACTGCAAATTCTTGTTTCTACATTTATGTTTGTGTACAAATTAAACAAGATCCAATGTGTTATCTGAAGTAAAGGTGCAGGTAGGTTCCCCCCCCCCCCGTCTCCTGTCTGTATCCTAAGCTAAGCTAATCGCCTCGGCAGCATCCTGCTGCCCCGAACACTCGTTAGAGCACTTGTGCGAGACTAAAAGAAATCCCCAACAAATTCACTATTTACTCCAGTTCGAGCAACATTTGTTAAAAAATGACAGCGGCCAACTGTTTTCCGAAATTATCATTATCCTTATCATTTGAATGTGAGACAGAAAGTTACCGTGAGGGTAGGCGATGGAGGTGGCACAGGTCTTGGAGGTGGCTGCTGCGAGCATCATGCCCACAAAGTCTGAGGCGTCTCGGACAGACTCCTCCTCTTCATCCATGCTGGCGTGGGCCTTGGACTGCAGCAGTTTGCGTTTGATGCTCTCGTAGATGACAAAATGGATAACAGTCTCAGAGATGCCAGCGTAAGAGGCTGACATGCCCCTGTAGAAACCTCGCAGGCCATCCATCTGGTACACCCGTCGCACGCACTCAAATGCATTCATTCGCCGCTCACCCCGGTTTCTGTAATCATATAGACATTCATTTAAATCCAGTAACGATGTCATTTCGTTGCCATTATCATTAAAAGAAGATGAATGAGTCATACAACCCACTCCACCTCTAGACTTTAAGGTCTGAGGCTCCTCACCTGGTTTCCAGCTGCAGACGGGTCTTGATCAGCCAGATGGGATTGGTGGCTGTGATGGCGGTGAACCCTGGGAAATTCAGAGGAGGTCAGAGGTTCAGACAGATGCAGAGACATTTGGAAGGACACAATCTAATCAACCATGGTAAATACTCTATACTGTACAAGGACAGTGAGAAAGCACTTGACTAAACAGAATCAGAGAATGACTCTAAAGATGATTCGAGACCATGTCTGTGCTAAAATCATCCTTCTTGAAAAGTCAATGAGCTCCATACAGAAACACGTGCTCGTCCATATTCACATACTGACCCTCTACATGTGAGTGCTACACAGGTACAGGTAAGCTTTCTACCTGAAGTAAAGTATCTCAGGTAACAGCAGTGCATGAAGGCAGCAGCTGTGTTTCTTTTTTTTGATGCGTCTTCTTAAAAAATTAAATCTAACTGCAAAAACACTGGGAAATGAGGACAGTAAATTCATTTTAGGCCTTTAACTGTCGCAGATTATGATTATACTGCCATCTGATTTATTTTTATCTTATCTTAATGAGATTAGAGAGGTTTTTTTTATATCATTACACTTTCAATGTGCTTTGTAATACACATATTGGCCTTTCTGCAAGCAAATCTGTCATTCCACAACCTCAAGTCCCAACAAAGTGGGTTTGATTCCTAGTTTTCACATTGCTCTAAATTGTCTTTCATTGTTAGTTCAGCAATACGAATGTGCATCCTTGATTAGTTAATTAATGAGGGTCTTCATGCTTATTATGTGACGTTTAACAAACCAGTGGCTAACTACTTAGACACTAGCGACAGGCCGTCAGCCTGATACTAGCACAACTAAAACAGCACAGAGACACAAAATGGTATCGGGAGGAGATTATTCAATTATTCAGCAGGACTGAAGTGGAAAGTCTATGACGTGAAATTTAGTGCAGCCTTTCCTTGCTATTAGTGGTGGGCATCCTTATTCTAAATCCATCTGCCGTCACCTCTAATCTTAATGTTTGTTTAGTTTGAAACTCCTGTCAGTCAGCAATGGGGTCCATGAAAGTGCATTCAAAATGCACTTGTGTGCACAGAATATATATATCAAGTAGATGTGAGTGTGTGTGCGTGCACCTGTTATTTACAGAGGATGATACTTTGAACAGATGTTTTTTGTTAAGTATGAACACTAGGGTGACAAATAAAGTTTGATGTGTACACTGTAAAGCTAATTAATGAGCACTCTGTATCACGATATAATGACACAAAGTCCCTTTAAAAGCTTCTGATACAACTGATGTGACAGAGAGAAATAAAACATGACCATTTGCAGAAAACAGCTAAGACAAGGGCAAGTCTATAAAGAGATCTGAGTCACATCTAGCGTATCGCTGCACCACAGCTCTACGTTAAGGCAACTGCGTGAAGAAGAGAGGATGACACAGGTCTGTTGAAGAGAAGAAGGAAAAGAGGAAGAAGAAAAAAGAGGGAAGTAGAAGGAAATAGCGTCTATGGCGTGTACTCACGAGGGAGGGGCAAAGCTCCTCCAGCTCCTCCCCGCTGCAGCTAGTAGCCTGCAGATATGGGGGGCTCAGATGGCGGGGGTCTCCCACCCAATCACGCAGGAGTGAAAGCTTTACAGTAAAGCCCTAAAATAGACACAGGCTTTTCTGTACCACAGTCACACACAAGCAGCAGTCACATCCACCCCCAACCCCACCAACCACCCACCCCAACCCACTGGTACTGTACAGGTAGCTGGAGAAAAGATGGGAGGTGAAGGACTGACCTCCCCCCATCTTTCCCCAAACTCTAATCCCAACTCTAAGCCCCATCCACTTTTTTTTGTAATTATACGGTTAAGTATTATTATTTTTTACTTAACAATTTATCTCTCGCTTTACTTCTTTTATTGACTGAAACAAAGAAAAGGTTGACTGAATAAAAACCAACCCAATCCAAAAGTCCAGCTCCATCTCACCAGAGTGAGGCAGAGTACAGATACAAAGGCAGAAGATAAAATTGAAGATGTTTTCTTCAGAATCATTGTGCCATTATCAGTTTATAATCTACAGATCAGAAAAAGAACAAAATCAAATACGATAAGCTAAAGAGAGGCAGGTGGAAATGCTAACCTTGTCGTTGTATGTAACAGACTCTGCGCTGTGGACAATGGCGATGAAAGGAGTGAGGAGACCACTTTAGGAGTATGTGATGACAAAAGGATGATGTCATAGATCACAGTGAAGTGAATCGATGAGGTGGAACAATGAATGACATTCTGCCCGCAGCGAATACTGTGTAGACCCAACCGGGTTCAGGCAAATTTTAATTTACGTCCTCACATGTGGAGAAAAATGTGTCTCCTGAGAGGCAGCATGTTTCTAGACAAACAGATCAAATGACTCCTGGAGGAGTTATTAGACAAGTCCTCTTCCATATCACACAGACGCACGCTGGAAATGGCAACTTCAGTGGAAAACTACTGTTTCCTGAAACAGATTTCCGGTTACTGTGTGTTCAGTGTAAATATTTTTTGGAATATTAACAGCATAATCTTCATAACTGTCCACAGTATGAGTGAGAGGCCTGTTCTATATTGCTGTTATATGACAATTTAAAGTATGTAAAGTAAGAGTAAGTACTTAAGAGTAAGTATGTCTGCACATACACATTTGCTCTAGATTCAGAGAAGGCAAACATACTTTATATTAACTGCTACGAGGAAAAGTATGTCGAAGTGAAGTAATGGGACTCGCCCCCTTGTGCTCCTTTGCTACCTTCTGTAGCAGTAACCCCTTTGCAATACATGCACAGACGGCCACAATTCACAGCAGGGAGGCCATGAGAGGCAATGACTCCACAAAACGTCAACCTATCAATACCCAGGCATCAGTGTAAATTCAGCTGTTCAGTCACTAAGGCTTTCTTTAACTACTGTGTGTCAGTGCTGACAAACCTGAATGCTATACGTGCATAAGAAAATCAGAGGCAGTACGTTTATATCGATCCAGTAGCACTGTTCCACATACAACTACACAGATATTTCCTGTACTTCATGCAAGGTGCTTTAGATAAACAAATGCAACTGCCGCACTGATGAAGTATGTGCTATTCTATTCTCCGAGCTTAATGACCAACAACACTGACTTTTCTATATGTTACTGTGCAGTAGCCCATTGTATTTTATTATTCGTATTTTACTCATGTGCAATTCAAAATCCACTGTGAAATTTAGCCATTCTTCACAAGGCAACATTTTCTACACTTTTGTACATAGTGCACATAGTTGATTTTTTTTGTTCATTTTTCTACCTCTCCTTTTTATTATTGCTGTTGTAACAAGTGAATTTGCCCGGCGTGGGATCAATAGCCTTATCTTATCTTGTGCTAATGTTTGCGCAATTTCAACAGTCACATGTCTGTGCCTTCACTGCGTCTTGTCCACATTCACGTATTGATTTGTGCTTTTCAAACAGGTGCCAGCATTGCTGGGGTTAAATGCTTGAGGCAGACTCTGTCCAGGAGTTAAATCTCATTTAAAAAGAAGGAGTCAGAATAGTGCCAGCTTTTTGGATGATGGACTGATACTGATTCTCCTTGAAAAGAAATGACTGTGGCACTGATGGTATTGATGGATGATGACAAAAGACAAAATGGAGCACATCCATTAAAACCTCCTGCAGCAGTGACAAGGTTAGCATTTCTTTTGTGCTGACAACATAAAATCCACAGAAGTATGTGTCATTTCTTTACCTTTACTATATTTATGAAACAAGACAACAGGCTAAGGGGAAGGAGATGTGTATCAAGACTAAGCAATAACAAAACCTTATAATAAAAACCTAAATCTACAAACCAGCAGCAAACACATTGCCATACGCAATGGTAATATCATTACAATGAATAACCATTATGAACTTTCTTTTATTCATAAAAATCACCATGGTTTTCATCATACCATTGTAAAGAAATGGGGTGCTACCTGACGTGTCCGCCCGAGTGCCGGGGGCCCCGGTTGACCTTTCGGGGCCGTGCTCTCTCCTCTATACACACAGAGCAAAGAAGGGGGCCCAGACCACACTGTTTAAGTAACAACTGGGATGTTAAACCATTTACAGAGTCCTCTGTAGAGGCCTCAAAATTAAAGAATGAAAAGAGGAAAAAAGGGCGAGGAGGGAAAAAATAATAATGGAGGACAGGGGGGACAAAGGGGCTAGGAGAGGAGGAAAGCACAACCTAAACTTTGAGGACCAAGTGATTTTCTTCTTTTTGTCGTGTTATAAATGTCAGTAGTGACACGTTATAGCCCGAAATGACCTGGATGCTGTGTCTCATTTGGGTTTTGGTTTTAGTGCAACAAAGTCTGAGACTGCTGATATAAGGATTTGTCTCCTCAACTATATGTCAGCTAGCAAGGCCACCATGAAGAGACATGATGCTGTACGATCTGGACAGACGGGTGTATTTTCAGAAAGAAGCTGTTGCAGTAAAGATATGCACGCAACTGTGTGACTGGCATGTCTTGAACTATCTTAACCATTTCTCCTAAATGTCAGATGGGAGATTAACTCGTTACTTTGACATACTTTGATTGCACTGGATTACATAGTGTTTACACCACCGATAAATCGAGGTCATGGTCAGTTTGATCCTGAGAGTCTCAAATTGTGCTTTCTGATAAACCCCCTACTGTATATATTTAATATTTCTATACATGAAACAGCTTATTAGTTAGCTTTAGCATGCTTTAGGTATTCACTAGCTTTTAAATTTGTGAAGATCCCACCATCCCACACATGTATATGGAAAAGGGGGGGGGGGGAGTAAGGGGGGAAGAAAATGAAGTGAAACTCTGGGATACTTCAAATTGTGACAAAAATTATGAGGAAAAATGAAATCTGTCTGGTTAAGACAAACTGAATCATGTTTTTTTGTTCATATGAATATATATATATATATATAACCCATTAGTGATTTACACTTCCCAGGCAGACTGACAGACAGACAAACAGGCAGATATGACACTCAGCGACACACAGTGGCAAACAGACAGAAGGGGGGGAGAAGGAGCCTTCATTACCTGCCATCCCAGCTGACACCATGTGCACCTGGGTAGAGTCTGGCTCCAGCACCCCATTCAGCTTCTCCTTGGCTGTTGAATAGGCCGCAAAGTAGATCGCCCTGTGGCGACGACAGAGACAGAGATTAGTATAAGAAATAAAGAACACTGCTTAAGTACTACTCGCTAGTAAACTCATTAGTTTCAACTACGAATTCATGATGAACATGCAGGAATGAAAAGAGCACCAACTGGAGTCCCACGTTGAGTAAACTAAAAACACAAATTACATGATTTCTATAAAGAATAGCCTTAAGTTAACTGCATTAAACAGGACAACATTATTTCAATGAGCTGAAATAACCACTGTACACAAGAGCATGTAGAGCTAAGCCGAGCTTATACGTAGTCTAAAAGCAAGCCACTGAAAGAAGGTTATCTGTGCCCGTCTGTGTTTGCCTCTCAATCTCAAACCACGCTTTAGTAGCAGATTTATCTCCCATGATTCTAGCTGCTCCTCACTAAATAAAAATCACAGGATTTAGTCAACATATCTGCTGAGTGGAATTAAACCCGGCGACCTCCCTGCCCTGCCCTCGTTCTGAATCGAGAGCACGCATGCACAACATAATCATGCTGCACTGCAGATGAGGGATGAATTATGTGAGTGGCTCTGAAAGGCTCTGTGCATCTCTCATACGTAATGAGCGATGCTGCCGGTGCAAGCTGTTCTGTGTGCGCATGTAATGTGTATGTGTGTTGCTAATGAACACCAGCAGCACGCCCAGTGGACCGTGCACTCATTAGCATCAGAAGATTTTTTTTTTCTTTTTTAGCTTTCCACCATCAGAGTGCCGTTTCCTCATTATAACAGGAGAGAATAACTCTGCAGCCCAGCAACCCAGACCCCCGCTTGTAGATAAATAAGATAATACATCTGTTTTTTCATTAATTATATTGCATCAGAAGCTCAAACTTGATCTAAATTAAGACTGTGATGAAATGAAGTTAAATGTTGTATCTTACATGCCAGAAACTTCCACTGTATCTATAACAAACTGTGCAGACATCTGTGGATGTTGACCAATAGCCCACAGTAATTGGCTGTTTTAGGGTATCTTCCCAAGATGAAACACTTAAGATTTCACTGCAGATGAAGGCTGAACTGATGAATTTGGCTGCTCTGAATAATGAATAAGATTTTACAGTGTTGCTTATTGAAAGGAGTTTTAACCAATTACTCACGTTCTGCGCATACTGACAATTCATTTAGGTTTCCTAGCTAGTCCTCCAAACCCTCAAACGGTCTGCCCAAATCCGATTCCCCCCCCCTTCCCCCCTACACCCTGCAAACGCATGAACGCGGCCAAATGTACCCCCCCACCCATCCCCCCCCCCCCACCCCCCCCCCCCCCCTACCCCCCCCCCCCCCCCCGAGTCTGGCATCTAGGGTGGCATTGAAGCCATAAAAACTGCTTACCTATATCTAAATTTGGTACACCTGTACTTAAAAACAATTTTAATGGGGAATATTTGAAAACATTTGGCTTCAAGTGGTTCATAAAGCTGCATGTTAGACAGCAGGAAAGCTCACATGCAGCCAGTGAGTTCATCAGGCTCACTTCTTATGTAACAATATCTTCCTATAGCACAGTTTGCTATAGCTGTCTCACACACATACAAACACACATGGGCACCCCCCAGAGAGTCTGAACCAGACAGAGCGAGGCAGCACAGACAGTGAAAGACTATGGAGAGGATGACTCGGGCAGAGAGACAGAGACCACAGCGAACCAACTGGAAGAGGATAACAATGGACATGTGACACAGCAGTAGCTAGGGAGAACTTGACAGGTGGGGGGGGGGGGGGGGGGGCAATGAGACACAAACAACTGTCTCAGTATAGGAACTCCATTGTGATAATACACCACCACAACAGTCACATGACGAGGCTGCCACAGCTGGCTGGTTCCAGCTGTTGCTGCTGTTTCATTCAGACTTTGATTGGCTGAGTTCAGGCTGTTATGCAACCCAGAGCAGCCAAGCTACAAAAGAGGGAACCTGCTCATTTCCTGTAGGATCTGAGGCACAGATTTCCACTGCATTTCAGTGAGTTTAACTCCATTCGTTTCTGTGTTTCTGGCGTGCTATTATTACTGCAGACATAAGCTCTGAATGAGCTGCAAGCTTGGGAAAAAAAGCCAAAAAGATATGCAAATACATTCCTCAGCAAAAATATGTGCCCACATTAGATGCATCATGTGAAGTAAATGACGCAGACTGCCTTTATTCTGTGATAACAGGTCATGTTGGTGTAGATAATAGTGGTTCTTACCTAACATTTATCACAAACATCACAGGTTGTGGTGACCTACTCTGCTGTTTTGGTTGTCAGATATTTTGCAAGTATATGTAGGTTATTTTTTCTTTATTTTAGCTTAAGCTGCACAGTGCCGTGGTATGGCTGAAGGGATCATGATGGTTAAGGCAGGCAGGAGAAGCCATGCAACACACACTTAATACGGCAGATAATGCTGTACATACCTGGAAGGTGCTACACCCACAAGGTTGGGTCCCAGTCCTCTGAAGAGTGAACGGGGTCCCTCTCGCTCAAGAATTAACCTGCAGAGAGATTTCAATTCATGTTCTCTTGGTTATTTCATCTTCATGCAGAGCAAGCATACATTGATTTAACATCCCTGTGCTATGTTTGCTATAAATGTGAATCATTGGGCGAATAATACGGCTGGCTGGAGAATATCTCCCACCCTCAAGTTAAATCACAGTTACAAACTCGCATCTACCACAAATTTGGAGATTCAGTAAAACGATGTCTTGACCATGTAGGTGCTGTCATGTGAACATTTACTTCATGAACTCTCTCTCCAAAATGTTCAACAAAAACACTGTAACAACACTGTCGCACGCACGCACGCACGCACACACACACACACACACACACACACACACTGACATTTGTGGGGCACCAAGGGACACAAAAAGAAACTGCAGAGGTCAACCCGTAGAGACAGCATTTCACTTGGCACAACATCTCTGTTTGTAGCTAAATTTATATCCAATGCGGGTGCCATATACTTTATGGGCAACCTGTCAGGACCTGACACTCAATACAGCGTGACATTATATACAGGGTCATTATCAGCATACTGGAACAACCAAAATAAATAAAATGACAGATGTCCCTGATCTGGTGGTGTGTGCGGTGGTGCTATCGTGGCGGCTAACGTGTTTATTTCTTGGTTTTCACCTGAGTTCAAAGACTGTTCATCGGTCTCATTCAGAATGAGCACATGTTATAGTTCAGCATTCCCTGCATGCTTTCATATAAACTGTGATGCAAAGTACATCCAAAGAAAAGCATCAAGTCATCCTGGAAAGAAATAAGGGGCCCTAAAGATACAAAATGGTCCTTTGGGGTACATTGAATTCTTATGATAGTGGCCCGACTTGAACTGCTCCTGACAATTGAAAACAAGACACAGCCCTGATGTTTCCTGAAGCAGCTATGTAGCTGGATTTTGTTCAGCTTGTGGGTTTGAGGCCTGTGCCTCACACGGCCTGTGAGACTTTGCCAACTCGTAGCTAAATACTTCAACTCAAAAAATATTGACAGTATAAAACATCTCCTCATGAATGTAAAGTAACTGCCTCAACGTACAGAACACACACCGGGCTGGAAGTGACAGTGGAAATCAGTCGTCAACGAGCTCTGCAGTGAAATGGAACAATGCCTGCATCTCACTGCATGCTGACCCACTTTGACTCGTGTGGGTTTTTTCCCTTCCTTGCCATATCGCTCTTCCCTCCTCAGCTCTGCTCCCCTCTGGATCATGTAATAGTGGTGTACAGTTTCTGCCAGTGGCTGCTTATCTCAAGGTCAACACAAGAAGTTGGTTTATGTCATCATGAGACCAGCACTGAGCCCAAAATAATGCCCTGATTGAGTGAAACTGAAAGAGGGCGTTACTACAATGTTATTCTGAAAATCCTGAAGAAAGCTTTGTTCATGCAGGCACAGTGACAAAGAAAACATTCCAAGTTATTGCGACAGCCAGTTAGAGCGAATCTGCTTTCCAGCCAAACAAATGTAATAAAAAAGATTCACGCTAACCATTTTGGTGAGAAACAGGAATTTCTATTGAGCTGCGCAAGTTCAAGACGCGCAGCCAATCTGAATTTCATGGATATATCTTTATATATTACATATATATCAATATTATTCCTGAGATGTGAAGTTAAACACGAGAGGTCTTTCCCAATATTCCTAATGATTAATGCAACGGCAATGGAAAATTCCACACACAGCAGCTTGTGCATTATGCATTATGTTTAACACTGTGACATGCTCTGTGACAGTCATGGAAACAGGTTGCCAGAGAGCAAGAGCAGAGACCTGTAGTGTGTGTCGAATATTTACTTTAATATTATTAATCCCTCCATTACATTTATGTTAACTGCGAGTATCCAGCCACACCGGCTTTCAGCAGGCTTCAAATAAACACCAAACCAATGCTGGATTCCCCTACACTCTCACTTCCCATCTGTCTGGTAAATTCCTGTCTAATGAGAAGGGGAATCATATACAACACCATGTTGCAAAATAGGAACAATTTCTGGTGTATTTCTCACACTGTTTTCCCTGTAGTTATTTTGACAAAGTACCAACAACAGCCACAGAGCTTTGAGGTCAAGATGAGGCTTAAAATGAGGTTGGACTTTTTATCTGGTTGTAGATTCTGCTGCTGTCCAACAGCTAAACAAGTAAGAGAACAAATAAGTAAGTGAGGAACTGAATTCACCTTCACTGCATGCTGACCTGTTCGACACTGGTTCGGCATACACACCAAAAGGCTTGAGCAAAAGGATAAAAGCACATTAAGACTCTGCAATCTGATGAATCTGCTATCGAGGTGAATTTGTTGTAATGCTTTAACACAATGTTACTTTTTCCTTTTTTGTGATGTAGCTTTCGGTCTCCCAGAGCACCCCTTACAGTGATGCAGGACCAATATCATTCTTACTGTGTGGGTCACTTTAGAGTCCCATAGACTAAGTCTGTGTCTTTTCATCATTAACAGTCAACAGACCGGTTCATGGACATTTGCTGTAACAACAACATAACAAACACAGACTGTGTGTGTGTGTGTGTGCGTGTGTGTGTGCGTGCGTGTGTGTGTGTGTGTGTGTGTGTGTGTGTGTGTGTGTGTGCGTGTGTGTGTGTGTGTGTGTGTGTGTGTGTGTGTGTGTGTGTGTGTGTGTGCGTGTGTGTGTGTGTGTGTGTGTGTCACCACTCTGACACTCTGAATTTAAAACTTCAGTTTCATTTGTACATTTCAGACCTTCTTTCCAAATTATTCCTAATTAAGTTAAGTTCGTAGAGTTAACATTTAGCACCATTCTCCTTACTTGAGACAGTGCAGAGGCCCTGGTGGAGCAACACGAGCCACGCCACTGGCTCCATTGACGGTGCTGAGCTGGACTTCAGAGATGTAGAGAGTGATGGAGGAGGACTGCAGTCTGGTCTTCACAACCTCCAGAGGACAAGTCAAAATAGCACCCACTGTGCCACCACATCTAGAAGGAAGCATGGAAGCGGTTGAGGAAGAAAGGGTGCAGAAACAAAGGGGATTGTGGAAAAAAAAGGACAGAAAGGGGAAAGACATGATGAGAAAACACATTTAACACTCTCCTTTAGCATTCACATTGGTCAAAAGACAAAAGGGGCAGATTAAAATAATTATGTACAAGAAAATCTGCATATCATATGACATATATGCAGTTCTTGTATGATGCTACACAAATAAAGTTTATTATTATTATTATTATTATTATTATTATATAGTGCTTGTATGGTGTTTTGGTTTTCTAGGTTGATTTTTGCTCTTTTATTTTATTATTTATTTCATGTTAAGTTTCCTTCTGCATCTTAAAAAGCATTCTATAAATACAGCGTATTATTATCATCATTATATTTAGATTTGGTTCAAGTCACATATATATTTCGCCCATTTCCTCTGCTTTCTTTTTAAAACCATCCTCTAATACTGATCTCCTTGATCGCTGGTAACCCAATCTGTTATTCCTCTTAGCTCTAAAAATTGTCAAGGAGCGGGACCACATGACCTGGTATTGTGATATACAAGATGCTGCCATGTGCAAGCTACCAGCTAAGAGTGTATAACTGGTTTCTTCCTGCAGTTCAGTGGAGAGTGTCCACGGCTCAGTGTAGCTGCTTGTTTGCTGACTGTTGTCATCTGAGACGGCTAGAATGAGGTGTCATGAAAATTACACTGCTGTTTTGCTGGCTCACTGAACCCGTACACACACCATAAATAAAAACGTGACTGCTCAAAAATGGAGCAAAGAAACTTGCTGCTTCGACTTTGGCCTCTTCTCTAACTGAAGCCATCAGCATGCAAACAACCCAAACACCCTTGTTACTGAATAATAAAAACAGATAAATACCACTGTTTTATCTGGGTCATTGACACCATAAGCCAAAGGCTACCAGACGTCATCTAAAAAACAACATTCTGTCCATGTGCCCCACATACACATTTGTTGATCCTCACTGCTGTCACCAAAGGTTTGGTGCTTTCCATCACAGGACTTGTATAGACAGAGCTTCACAGTCAAACCACCACAAAGCTGGAAAGTGCTTTTTCACTATTGCAGTGACAAACCATATGACTGCTATGAAAGTTAGGTTAAGTGAATACTTGCTGTATCCCCACAGCAGTGTATTCTGACGTCCTGGCTATTGGCAGTAAATTCCTCTAGCTGCAGTCTCTTTTGAGTAGCACCAGCTATATTTACCTTTCAAAAGACCGACCCACATTCATGCTCACAGGCAGCAGTGACCTTTGGTCTACTTTCAGGGCTACGCTGTCTGCAGCATGGGTAGCTGTGAGAGGAAGCACTGTGCTGAGGCTTCCAGCTCATGTTTTTGGGGGGAGACATCTGATTTTGTTTACTCAAGATAATGCAATGTGTCCTGTGTTGGTCTCAGATGTTAAATCCCTGACAAGAGAAATAAGAGAAGGGTTGTGGTGTGATAAGATTACCATATTTAAATATCACTGGTTTGGTGCAGAGATGAAAGCAGAGGCGACAGACGCAAAGAAACTGGAGACAATGGATTAAGAACAAGACAGACATACTGTGTCAATAGAGGGGCAACTTGTATGTCTGCATTTACATTTTCTTTGATGAACAAGTTGTCAGGCCTGTCTAGAGAATTGTGAATGAGAACAGTCGTTCACCTACTGTCATGGCTGCCAGTTTAGCATAAGGTAGTGGCCTCATTTAGTGTTTTACAAAAGACCTTCAGAGCAGGAGCAGAACACATATTTTACCAGTATTTTACACCCTAAACTGACCTTACATCTACAGTTTGGAAATGTATGCAATAAGCAAAAGTCTTCAGGTGCTAGTTTCTGGGAGCATTTTTTTTATCAAGTAGATGTTTGCAAGGCAATACTCATCTGCTGTATCTGGGGGTCTTTGCCATGTTAACAGTCTTAAAAGATAAATTAGCAGTTGTTATTATCCGTCAACAAAGAAAGAAAAGATACAGAAATATATTCCACTGTGGGCTACGCATACAAAGACCTGTCACTGACACTACGCTCCTCTCAGCTAATTAATCTGTCAGGTACTTAAAATGCAGAATCTCTGGAGGAAGTGAGACGCACTGCTGCTGCTGCAGAGCTTCATCAGGTTATCGAGAGTGAGTATCAGCGAGCCCGGAAATACACTGCATTTGCCTTCGAAATAAAAGCAGAAAGTCTCGCTACCTCAATAGAAAAAGTCGGTATTTACAGGCATATAAGGACGAAAAATAACATAAAGCTCTTGGTAGTATCCTCGAAGCCACATTTAAGCTCAAACGCGGTCTGTGTCACGTTTGGGTTAATATTTTACAGCACAAATGGGCATATTTTTAACTTTTGGCCGGAAGTTTGAACTGATGGTTTAGACACTGGCGTGATTGACGTGCCGTGCACACAGCTGCCCGGGTTGTAGCACATGCACGCGCTGCGTAGAAAAACGACCCTTGTTAGCTAGCTAGAAATACAGGACGACGAGTCATACTTCAGTGCTGAGACTGTCCATTCAAAAACAAACCCAGATGAAATTCGCTATCTGACTTACCCTCCGGCGAACAAATGAACCAGCGTGTCCCTTTGGCTCATTATTTAGCATGCTCTGCCAAGCAGCGCACCTCGGGGCTGCGGCAGAGGGTCGAACACGGGCTTGAGGTTCGTCTCTTGCCGTTGCTTTCTTCACCTAAGAGGATGCGCACGTAGATCGGGCAAACGACGTCGATGATGAACCAGCTGCGGGGCGAGTCTCCGGTGATTCAGACTGCAGTGGGCCGACGATCCTCCTGTCTGTCGCTCTCACTCTGCTCAGGTTCCCCTCTCACACAGATAGCGTCTTATCTTCGGCTAAACCACCCGAGAGCTGTGAGCTCATCAGGTTACCCACTGGCAAGACAATATCTCAGCTCTAACTAACGGTTTTATGCTACAATCCACGGGTTTGTCTCAGTTTTCTCCTCTGCTTTCATCGTTGCAGCGAGAGGGAAGGAGGCAGAGCACATAGTATTTACTGTACAATCATAGGCTGGAAAACAGACGCCGCTATTGGTCAGCCTGGCGCGTGACGTCACGACATCGCCGCCCTGATCATGCACTGTTCACATGCTCAGCGTTGAATGAATCAGACTTGCAGTATGTTTGGGTGTAAGATGGAACCCCAGAAACCAAAGATGACCACCTTAAATATATGGAGAGAGAGAGAGAGAGAGAGAGAGAGAGAGAGAGAGGAGAGAGAGAGAGAGAGAGAGAGAGTAATTCTTTTGATATTTCTACATGTATTAAGTCATTGTGGGTAATTTTTCATATCAGTGGGCAGAGCATAGCAGTACTGGATTTTTCCATGCTATGAAGTGGCCAACCTTTATGTAACCAGATAATAAATTAACTGGACTAACCATATCCCGTTGTGTAATCTATAAAGAATTCAGCGTGACATTATTTTATCCTTATCATCCACGACTGATATGAACACACATAAAGCTGAAGAGATCAACTTCACACACTTAAAGCTGGAAGTTAGCTCTTTAACCTACATCACTGTTTTAAATCCAGTGTAATAAAATAATAAATGCTGCTGTATTTGGCAGCAGCAAACAGATGTTTGCCTTTTCCCTTTGACCAAGACTTTGGTGAAGCTCTGGCACCAGGATTTAAGGCCAAAATCTTTAAATGCAAGGATCGAAAAGACATGGAGAGCATTCATTACTTATTGATTATAAAGGGCACTGTTCACTGAAAATGACTAAAGACATCTGTTTAACCAGCCCTTTAACAAAGAACATTTCTTAATTTAAAGTACTCATACAGGTACTTTAAGTAAGAAATGCTCTTATATGTTCTTAGCCTGGTAATATTGGCTGCAGCTAACAGTAGCTGCAGATCCACTTTTAGCATTAAGTGCTACCAAGTGCACTTTGATAGCATTTAGCATGGCAGGGAACATGCCCTTTCACTGACCAAAACTGGATTTTTTTAATTTCCGAAGGCTGCTACACAATCAGCTGACTACACTTAGAGTAGTCGGTCGGTGATTCAATAATGGAGTTGAATGACTCCACACAGTTTTGTAATTAGAAGCACAGTATGACAAGTTGGAGTCATGTGTGTGGTTTCACATTTGTAAAGTGAAAACCCATAATGTCGTGTCCTGCATTAGAGAGCTTATGTATATCCCATGATTCAGAGACTTAGCATGGATGCTGCAGGAGTTATTCGGTTTCAGATGAAAGGGGATGGTGTGCCTCTTGTTATTACAGCTTACACATTCGAAAATGAAATTATCAAAATCAACAGAATAAAATCAACAGGAGCTTTGTAGAAGGAGCCATCTTGGGGTTTTTTTTTCCAGTTATTATTATTATGTAATTTGTTAACAAAGTTTTTTTCAGACACAAATTTGAGTACTTCATGTGATCATAGAACAGTCTCATTTGAAATATTATCTCTAGACTTTAAAAAGTTATTAAAGCAGCTTCATCTTTTGTTTTGTTGCTGTGGGACCATTTTACCTTTGAATCAATATGGTCAGTTCCAGGTGAAAGTCCAAAACATCAAAAATAAACACTGTGATGCATAGATAAACACACGCTAATACTCAGAATGGTCCTGGACAAAATTCTCTGAAATCCCAATGCAGCTTTGGTTCCTGGTGAATGGGGAAATAAGAAATGAAAGAGTTGCGTGTCATACTATGCTTCCTCTTTAAAATTAATTATTTTTTATGTGTTTTTCCCAAAGTGTTCAAGGTTATATTAAAGGAATTGGTCCCAAGACCTGTCAACACTGCTGAAAATGACTAAATGTGTCCAGAAGACTGTCTCATAATGAATGGCATTAAATAGCTGGAGGGTTACGTGGTCACCACACTACCCTATTGGCAGTTGAATATAGACTTGTAGTGTGAGAAAGGCAGCTTGGTCAGGTTAGTGTCCTTTTCACAAGGATGAGTGCATCACAAAATGATTGCCCTCCACTGGAGCTCATGAGGATTCCTACTGACAGTTTAAAGGATCACGAGACTGAACAGCAGCAATTGAATTACACTGTTATTGAAAGCCAAACGCTGTGAATATATTGTGCAATCTGCCTGTCTGTATCCATCTGTCTGCCTCAGCTTCCGTCAGCGGCTGTCTCACTCACTCTCCATTTCTTTCTGTGACACTGTAGATAAATGATGAAGGAATGTAACATATACTGTATGTCTGTAACTGGTTTGTATGTGTGCAACAAATCAAATTCAAATAATAATCAAAAATAATTATATTTCATTGCCCTTCAGAGATTTGGATTTAGACATTGCAGCAACCCACGCATGTGGCAAAGACATGGAACATGCTGGTTTGTGTGCCTGAGCTTGCAGCTGAAGAGAGAGAATAGCAAGTGCAACACGAGCTGAAAGAGTAATGTGCTAAATGCATGTAATTACTGTGTGTTTACACCGTCAATACAGCCGAAGCAGGCTTCAGAAATCAAGCATTTTAACTAGTAATGAGACAAACATATTGCTACAACTTGTTGAACCACTGGCATGTCGTCCCACCAGTTTCAAACCTTCTCTACAGCCTCAGAAACTCCTTTATGATCACAGCAATGGATCATGAACCCAGTAAACAACACTGCCAAATATTTCAGAAACACTTTATTAGGTAAATAATATTTTCTTATATTTTCAAATGGTGCCAAATGAATTGTGTGTTTATTTGTGTATCTGTCTGTGTTAAAGTCCACTAACACATGTCTCATGATATCCCACACAGGCGGAGAGGTAGTGTCTCGTGATTTCCTGATTTCTGTTGGACTTTGACCAAACAGGCGGGTGGGATAACTAATGAAAAACACGCTCAGAGGTGTGTGTGTGTGTGTGTGTGTGTGTGTGTGTGTGTGTGTGTGTGTGTGTGTGTGTGTGTGTGTGTGTGTGTGTGTGTGTGTGTGTGTGTGTGTGTGGTCCTTGGTAACGGACCAAGATCACACTCACCATGAGTGGACCCCTTCTTTATCAGTGTTTGGGTTCAAAGGGAATGAAAAGGAAGAGGCGGGGGGAGCAGGTAAGGCAGGGCAATATGACAAAAATAGACACTGTTTAACTACTGGTTAAAAAATACACATGGAGGTTACTATTTCAGGTCACACTAAAGGGACATTTTAAAAATCTGCAAAGCGTCACATTCTTGAATATTTCTGCATAATGCATGAATTAAATTGCAATGTTTTTGAATCTCTGGTAACAAAATACCGACTCTCAAAAGTGGCAGAACTAGAACATGATAACAGACTGATCAAAATAGAGCAAGGGCTGTATGAGCATTGAAGATCTAGGTCAAGTACACCTTTCCTTTTTTTTTTTTTTTTTTTTGAAGGCTTTAATGTCATTGAGTTTTGTTTTTAGTGGCTGAGGCTAAAAAGAGATACCAAAAGTCACTGACTTGGCTCATTACAACAAAGTTCAGCTATCTCAGTAAGTCAATAATAAACACGTTTTTGAGAACACTTATATTTGCTGATCGTCAGCTCTGTTTGTACAGTATAATAAAGTGTACACTTTGGCAGCACAGTATCAGTCACATTTGATCACTATGTTTTTGAACCAGTGTCCCACAATATAACTTATTGTACAGGAATGAGTCATATTTTCTATGCTCATTATAGGTTTTCAAAATCTTCATTTACATAGTGTAATGCTTCTGTCCGAAATGTTGTGGAGTGGAAGTGTAAAGTAGCATTAAAATAGGAATACCCCAAAATATGTGTTTGTTGAAAATGTAAACTATCATTGTTGTATTTTGCCATTGTGCTAATGTCATTGATGGCAGACTTACGCATTTTCAAAGCCCTCGCTGGCACACGTGCAGGTGTTTGACCTCACCTGAGGAACAACTGTCCTAAAGGCCCTCTCTGCGCCACCCTGACACGGTTGACTAAATAATGCCACCTAGCGGTTTTATTTTTGACATAACTTTGATATAACTGATTTCTCAATGGAGGATGATGGTCATCTCCTTATTGAA
This sequence comes from Chaetodon trifascialis, assembly GCF_039877785.1. Classification (NCBI taxonomy): domain Eukaryota; kingdom Metazoa; phylum Chordata; class Actinopteri; order Chaetodontiformes; family Chaetodontidae; genus Chaetodon; species Chaetodon trifascialis. The sequence goes on from NC_092066.1 coordinate 16,358,053, forward strand.
AGCAAACCCATACTGAGAGGAAAAAGAATGAAACATTTGAACCACAGAATCTCCAAACAGGCACGATCACAGGTTTTGTTGATATTGTTTGTGCCGTGCGCTGCTTTCCGGCCGCCCCATAACTGCAAATGTAAAATTGTGTCTTTGATCATGGATATCAGAAGGTTAGGAGTAAAAAAATGTTTATGTCTGACGCCTTAGCAGCAAACTTGGCAAAAGGAAATCACATGTATTTCCACGTCTTACAAGCGTACTAGTCGTATTTGCCACTTTGATAAGTGGTATGTGTGTAAAGTTGTGATTATCAAAACATCACTAATGACTTTGAAGGCAGCATTGTGTCACATGACCAACGCACAGCTGAGGGACGCTGAGGAAGGCTTGCCCGTTGCTAGCCTATTAGCCACAATAGCTGTGTCTAGTAATCCTGGCAGAAACAGCTGTTTCTTCCCACCTTTCCGAACAAAATCACCCGAGGGAGATATACTACAAGCCATGGAGGTGCTGCTGCGCATATGGTCGTCTTTTGTATCGCCTGATATCACCAGCTTTTGGTTAGATGTCAATGTCATAGTTTGTAGCTAGGGCTGTCCAGTTAGCTCAGCTAGCCTGTTTGTTGGTTAACGCAGGGCCAAGGCCAAGGCCGAGCGAGAAAAGAGAGGCCGTCGGGTGAGTAAATTCACGATAACGTCTGCTTTTCACCGCGCCTGCCAGTTTTTCGATATACCAGCAGTGCACACCAGCTTGTTTTTCGACCGCTTCACATTGTTTTCGTGTGCAGAGACACGTTTTGCTTTTGTTAGCGGTTGTACAGTAACGACACTGTATCAGTCATGTATCTACAGCTCCACACCGTCAATATTAGCTGTCAAATTTGAACTGTTAATCTTGGAGTAGGAGCACACAGTGTAGATTTACAGTGCTCAGGAGGTAAATCATAATGGCTTTAAACACACGAATCTCATTCCATGCTTATGTGTTGTTATAATGCCTCTTTTTCAAGGAAGTTGTTCATTAATGTATCAATGACAGCATCAGTCTGGGGGCTGGTTGCAGGGGCTCAAACGACGACCTGAACCACCACTGCTCATCAGGTTCACCCTAATCTTAAACTTCAGGGTTTTTTTTTCTTTATTATATTTATTTGCTTGCCAACTCAGTTTATTGAATCTGTATCATCCTTATTTACCACTTAATTACTTCTAGAACAAAGTGGAACAAAGATAAAACGCATTTTTATGGCTCCACCATCACTCCAATTGAAACGTTCCAGGAGTCTCACACATCTCACTGATACAGAACACACCGTTAGCAATAATTCCATCTTGATTTTGATAATGTTTGTAGGTTTCAGGCATAACTTGACCTCACAACATGCCTTTGTTTGTACGGATGGATTCATTTGGTAAATAGATATTTTTGAGGATTTTGTGCCTTGATTTGAGGCTTTTTGAAGGTTGTGTGTCTTGTTCATTTCCAGTAGACAGTTTTTCCAGCCCTTCTTACACCCACAGCAAACCATTACTTTGTTTGCTCCTTTAGGATGTCGCCCCCGCTTGTATCAACAGGACATCACTGAGACTTTGAAAGCACCATATGACAGGCTTGCAAAAATAACATCATGTTGTATTTATCATGTCTTTTCAAGTCACTCTGTTTGTCTCTTGTTCTTCTACTATAGTCCTGGTCACAATCCACCAGGCATTTTGCTCTGTAGGTGAAGACAGTAGGAGAGAAGAAGAGAGGTGTAGGACATCAGGTTTTGGATCAAACCCTCTTCTGAAGTCGCCTCCACCATCATCTTAGTCACTGTCACCCTCAGCTGAGCCATGTCTTCGTCAGGGTGCTGCCACCTCCCCGGCTCCCTTTGTGATTACTCCGGGAATGCAGAATCTGATGCCTCCAAGGATTCGGAGGAGTCTGATTCTACCACACAGGCCCAGTACATTGCCAAGGTTACAGCTAAAGATGGCCGCCCACTCTCCACTGTTGTCAAAGCAGTGAGCTTGCAGAGGTAAGAGAGGGAGGAAGCCACATGGGGCCCAACGAACACACTGTAATTACATTGTTCTTTGGTTAATCATCATATTTCTGTCTTCTCTGATTTGTTCCACAGCGATGTGGGCATGTGTCGGATTTGTCACGAGGGCGCTGGAGGGGAGACGCTGCTCTCACCCTGTGACTGCACTGGTACGCTGGGTAAAGTGCACAAGAGCTGCTTGGAGAAGTGGCTGTCCTCCTCCAACACCAGCTACTGTGAACTCTGTCACACAGAATTCACTATTGAACGACGACCACAACCACTCACACAGGTCAGACTGTTTTTACTGCTCGGTGAAACGCTTTTGTTGTCTTTTTTTTTTTTTATTTCCATACAAAAAGAGGTGGAAGTGAGCAAGTCTAATTTGTCCAAAGCAGGCTATCTTTGCTTTTGGCCTTGTGCTGACATTTGAAGTGTCTGTGAGATTGATTTTAAGCCGTGGAAATTGTGTTTCAACAGGTAGCATCTTCAGGATATGAGGCGGCTTGCTTGTATTGATGAGGTGGTTGCCTGACCTTGTAATAAGAACTCTCGCCTCATAGGACTCGTTTTCAGTAGCAGCCGTGCATTCCTATTAGTTATGCATGGGAATCACACCTTTTTCCCTATTCTCTTGTACTTGGCAGGATTTTGCTGCAATAGCTATTAAAAACTAAGATGCACCAATCAATCAAAGTAACACTGGTTTAGGTGATACTCTGGAAAGCTAATTTTCATTCATTTTGCCCTTGCTCAGTGGCTGAAGGACCCAGGCCCTCGCAGTGAGAAGCGCACACTGCTGTGTGACATGGCCTGCTTCCTTCTCATCACACCCCTGGCAGCCATCTCCGGCTGGCTGTGTCTGAGGGGAGCCCAGGACCACCTGCAGCTGAAGAGCAGACTCGAGGCTGTTGGCCTGATCGCCCTTACCATCGCCCTCTTCACCATCTACATCCTTTGGACACTGGTAACTAATCCATTACTTAAGTTAACCTCCTGTAATTGAGAAAAGCATGATGGTACACATATTCATGTACCTGTGTCACAGGCATACTGTGTAACAATTCTGCATTGAAATGCCTAAGAACAACTAGATTGATGTTATATATTTAATTGAATTCTGTACTTACAGAATCCCAAATATTACCAACAGTGTTCAAACGCAGAGAAATCCATATGGTTTGGTGCATTTCATTTGGTCACCTGTCGGCGGCGTCATATGCCTTTTACACCTTCTAACTACTAACATATTCAGGGAGACACCAGATGAGATGTCAGTGGGGTAGCGGAGTAGCTAGCTTGCCTCTGTTGTTTGCTATTGTTTGTGTGTTGCTCACTCATAATGGAGCACAAATATTCATTTTCATCGGCAATGGTGGTTGTTTAACAATGAAGACAACAACTCCCAACAATCCCACGCTACCTCAGGACATCATCAGATTTCGTCTTTTGTTATTGTTTTGATCCCTAGAGGCAGAAATTACATACTCTGCGTTTAAGGTGCAAGCACAGAGTGAATGCTTTCCTCTCTGGCATCTTGACACCCACAAGTTGTTTTTAATGTCTTGCTGTCCCACATAGATTTGGAAAATAAATCTTAACTGGCACAGGCACAGCACAATAACAACCAAACCCACAAATTTATGTTCTGCTGTTGATTATCGCAGAAATTATATCACTGTTCTGGTACTTCTGGTCCCACTGTGACCTTGAATGCCACTTGAACAAAGTCAAATGATAGAGAGACATGACAGCTTGATAATCTCTGACACAGATCACCCATTTGTTTGGAAGCTGGGCAGATGGTTCATGCATACTTATGCATGCAGAGCTCATTGAGAGAGTAAGAGTAAGCTGGCTTTTACTCTTAAGTAATAATAAGCTGCTTTTCCTTCACTGGATCCTATTCTTTAAAAATAGGATATACTGTGAATCTGAAAACTTCTCCAGAAACCCAATCCTTTAATCTTCAGCAAAAGAATCAGTGGAAATGACAATTAAAGATGAGCCCTTTGTCTCACGGCTTGTTAGTGCCTACTGCTGCCAGCGTATTGTTCCTGTTCTGTGTCCAGACTACTCTGTCTCAAATGCTCTCAGTTGTAATGATGTCTGTCTTTTTCCTCTGTTGTCACCTCCTGTCTTGCCCCCCTCCCGCTCTTCTTCCGTCCAATCTCAGGTGTCATTTCGGTATCACTGTCAGTTGTACTCGGAGTGGAGGCGGACCAATCAGAAAGTGCGCCTGCTCATGCCTGACATGAAAGGGGCGCACACCACCCAACGTTCAGTGCCGACCAAGTCGACCAAGAAAATGACTGACGAGACCATCGTATGAGTGCAGAGTGGTGCCAAGGGGAATATTTAAAATAACACCCACTGAAGCACTCTCTAAAAAAGAAACAACAAAAAAATACAAACAAAAAGCAAAATTAATCATATTAATGAACTTTTGCACTTCCTATGGACCATTCTGGGAGGAGACAGAGCTACTTTACTTTCTCCTTCTCATTTCTTTTATTGAAGCACTTGATGTAAACTACTACGGTATTGGCCGACCACAAGAAGTGGTTTTGGGAAGAACTCATTCCAGAGTCATAGTCGATGTCGAAACACAGAGTTGTCACCGGACAGCCAGGGCTGGGATGTGAATGACATGAACACATGGACAATGGACTAACCAGCTCAGCTGAATGTCCGTGACACAAACTTATGAAATACTAAGACACAAGCTAATGTAGCAGGATATAACTGATTCAGCATGCTACTACAATATAATATGAAAAGTATTCACTACCTATTATTCCCCCATGCCCCTTCACAATGTATTTAGCTGTTTTTTGAACAACGGGCAGCCAGTAGCCCGGCAGGATAATAATCTAAAAACGTGACTGACAAAGTCTATCTGTGAATATTCATTCTTGACAAGTAAGGGGCGACAGTCACAAGGTCTTGTCTATAATCTGAACCCTTTTAAAATTTCCTGGTAAAGCTTTATCATTGCTGCCTGAACAGTGGAAATCAACTCCCTCTCCTGTTTAGACAACAGCTAAGGCATCACATATTTATCACACTTATCACGGGGTCAGTGAGGATCGTAGTAAATGGGACAACACTACCTGCAGCCGTCAAACGGAAGTGCGGTAATGTAAGAAGAAATAGTATTAAAGGTGTGGAAAAGTGTTTACATTCTAATTGGGTGACGTCTCTACTATTGTCATAAAAGTGCATTAGCAAACGGCCCTGCTCCACTTGTAAATGCACCATTCATTAATTGAGCTGCCTAGCAATGACCAGTAGTTACGTCCTACATCACAAGAGATGCAGTCTTAAATAGAAGAGATACCAGTGTTCTGATAGTGAGATTACAGACTTTTGTTCAATATAAAAGCAGAGATGTTATCAGAGCGGGCTGGTACTCGGTGAAGGTGCAGAAGAGAAATGTGTTCTGAGATTTCAATCGATGTATGCAGCATATGCTAAAAAAAAAGTATTTTGTGTTATTGTAGTCTTCCTGCTGCATCCCTTGGAAAGTTGGGTTATTGTGCAATAAAACACGAGGGACTCCTGGACGAAATCAATGTGGAATGTGACTCGTCTGCTGGTTTTAGGTATTTCAGCCACTAATGGTCTTCATGTGGCCTTTGGAAATATTATCTAATGATCAGTCACTGTGGGGGTCATGCCCCGAGGTTTCAGTCTTATTGTGTAAATAGTTTGAATTGTTTTCCCATTTAATATATTTGTGCTGGGAGACCTTTGTGACAGGCACAGTGAACACTATGAATATGACATTTGCTCAAGTGTTAAGTACAATTTCACGTACTTGTACGTGAAGATTTCCTTTTTAATCTGTTTTATACTTCACTTCATTTCAGAGGGAAAGTCTGCTACACTTAATTTACAGCAACAGCTACTTTTCAGATTAAGGTTTTCCATAAAAACATACACGTTTGTAAAATACAATACATTGCTGGGGCCCCTTGTCAGGTTTAATGAGTTGTTACCAGCTCCAACAAAGACTGGATTCCCCTTAAAGCTTCTCAGATGGATTCATTAACTGTTAACTAACACAAATTTGGCTAGCACAACATTTTTTCATCTTTCTTACCTCAGTAACCACCTCACAACTCCCCAGAGTTATCTTGTGACCCTTTGGATCGGCCTGACCCCCAGGTTGGGAACCACTGGACGGACCTGAAGAGCTAAATTATGATACTATAATATATATTATAAAACTAGCTCCATCTTGAGCTGAGGCTACAGTAAAATGCTACAATCCACTGTAGCATAAAAAATACCTAAAAAATATCAGTGTTATAAGGTGGTCTTGGGTTGAGCTTAACCCAAGACCACCCTATAACACTGTTCAGGTACAGTGTGTCATTTTGTGTTGCTAAAATAAAAACAGCACAAGCACCATAATATTGTAAAATTTAATTTCATGGCATTAATATAATGTATGTGAGCAGACAAGCTATCAAAATCAAAACAAAACAAAAAGAATATATTTTACACAAAATGAAATAAGCATCAGCAGCGTCACGACCACTTTTGAGATGATGACTGAACGAGGAGGAGGAAAGCCCAAAAAACAGGACTGCCGGTACGACTGAAACAGGCAGGATTGAAACCCCAGGCCTCCAGCGTGTGGCAATAACCGTCTACCAGGGAGATGTCTACAAGGTCTCAGGCCAAGCTATTCTGCTACACTATCATGGGTAACTGGTAGCTACTTACGCCGTACCACCAGTCCTGTTTTTGCACTGGGATGTAGCAGATTGTACCTGGGTCAGATTATAATTTGAAATCAATTCAAACACTTCTTTTTGGGATCGATCACTTGTGGCATGACAGAACTGACTCCACTGATCTAAAAAGTGCAGATCTAGACAATATTGCACCCCAGGCGGATGGAAGCACACCGACACTGTGGATTTCAATTAATAATCGACCCAGGCGAGGAGGGATAGTGGCCGTGGGTTACAGGTTCTGACAGCACTGCAGTTTGCTCCCCCTCTGGCCGTCCGTGGTGGGTGGCACGCTGATGTCCACCACGTTGTTTCCTGGGGACTCGTCATGGGCAGACCGCTCAGCGATCTGTTTCTGCGAGACGATGCGGTAGATTTCTGTTTTTTGAAAGGGAGGAATAGAAACAGATCAGTCAACAGATGAGCTGGCAAAGGTTATCTTAGAAGACCACCTTTCTAACCACATTATGTGTCTATAGCACTGAAACAACATGGTTGAGGTGAGGTCGCAGCTATCCGTCACCCTCACTTGGCACATTAGAAGGAACATGATTTCACACAACACAAACAACTTCTCTCAGAGAGAGGAAGTTACAGAAGCAAAGTTCAAGAGTTCACGTACCAGAAATTACCATTTTTTTCAGGAGGAGCTAGTTCAAAACTTAAGTTTATGCTCCCAGTCCTTAAATCACACAAAGGTTTAGTGCATGTTAAAGCTTGAAATGTAAAATCTTTACAGACCAGTGTTTAGGATCTAGCAGCATCTAGTGGTGAGATTACATTTTGCAATCATCTCAGTACCCCTTGCCTCACCCTCCCCTTCCAAGCATGTAGGAGAGCCTACAGTGGCCCCTAAAAACATGAAAGACGCTCTATGGAGCCAGTTTGGTTTGTCCACTTTGGACTACTGTAGAGTACTACATGACTGTGTGTGTGGAGGAGTCACTGCTCCCTCTGCAGATATAAAGAGCTCATTCTGAGGTAATGAAAACACAGTGATTCTTATTTTCAGGTGATTATAAACTAATGAAAACATACTTGTGAATATTATATTCCATATATGCCAATAGATCGCCTTAAATTCTACACACCGGACCTTTAAGTAACACCATTTCAGCTTAGAATCACATGCGAATGGTATGTTATTAGACCAAGGTTTGGGAATGATTAAAGTGAAATACTTTCTTTTCTTATTATTCCAGTAGAATATAAACAGTGCAGCTGTGACGTCCCACCTCTGTTCATAAGCGTACCTGTAAGGATATTCTTGAAGGCTTCTTCAACGTTTGTTGAGTCCAAGGCTGAAGTTTCTATGAATGACAGATTGTTCTTCTCTGTGGGATGAGAAAAGAAAACCTACATTTAACAGCAACAGAAGCTTACTATTTATTATAAATACCCAGCGACAAAAGTAAAGTCTAAAATCCCTCCTTGTGCTCTAACATTTGACCTTTCCCGTGTCTGTCTGTAGGCTCCGGTACCTGCGAAGGCCCGGGCCTCGTCTGTGGGCACGGCCCTGAGGTGGCGCAGGTCGCTCTTGTTGCCAACCAGCATGATGACGATGTTGTTGTCGGCGTGGTCCCTCAGCTCCTTCAGCCAGCGCTCCACATTCTCATAGGTCAAGTGTTTGGCTATGTCATACACTAAGAGCGCTCCCACCGCTCCTCTGTAGTATCTGTAGCAGGAGCCAAGATGGCAGGAAACATCAGGGGGTCGAAGGTTTAGTCTTAGAAATCACTGGTTTTCATGACAGGTACATCTCTGTTGCTTGTTCACTGGCTAATCCAGAAGATACAGTAGTTAGTATAGTCTGCACTCTGCTGCTTTACTAAATATGTGTTTTTAAATTGGTCTTAAATTCAATTCCACGCAAGATAGAAAGGTCAAAGTGAAAGTTTGCTTTTGACATCTGCAGCCGCTCTGAATTTACACTGAACATGTTTGACGTTTATCAGATGCACGTATGTATCTAGGACAGTGACAGGGCTGCCTGGGGACCTGTGTCTACCTCTTTAACTAAATGCTGCCTCATTTGAATTACTCCATTTTGCAGGATAATGTGTCAACTGTCACTGAAGCACTTCCCCACACTGAGGGGTTTCAGGTGACAGGCAGGGCTCACAGAGGTGGACTCACGCCGAGGTGATGGCTCTGTAGCGCTCCTGTCCTGCTGTATCCCAGATCTGAGCCTTTATCGTCTTGCCGTCCACCTGAATGCTGCGCGTGGCGAACTCCACCCCGATAGTGCTCTTGCTCTCGAGGTTGAACTCGTTTCGCGTGAATCGAGAGAGCAGGTTGCTCTTCCCTACGCCCGAGTCCCCAATTAACACAACTGTGGAGGGAAGAAAGAGAGAGGAAGATGAGACAGGTGTATTTGTGTGGTACAGTATGTGTGATGGGAGATGGGCTGTATATATTAATAGATCCAAGAAATGTTGATATTGCATAAAGCAGTGCCTCTAAAGGCTGTTTCAGCAGAACCCAGGGGCTTCATGCTCGTGTGTGTGTGTGATTTATGATGGGATATGAAAAACACCTATTACTTTTCTAAAGTACAGTGTATAACAAAATGCAAGGCTCGAGTCAAGACATAGCCTAACTGTTACTCAATAGCTCCAGAGAATCTGCCCTTTTCATTACTGCTCTTAACTGAATGACAACTATCTGAAGTTTTTCGAATGAAACAAAGCTTTTTCTGATCTATTTCAAGTAGTTTCTCAGCAGCGTTTATCAAAAGACGAAAGCATGGCTTTACAATACATTAAAAATAACATGTGACAGCCTGACCAAAAGGCAACCGCAGCAGCAGCAGCAGCAGCAGCAGCATTGTTTAACAGACAAACTATGTGATGGAGTATTTGATAAGTCATGTGTAGCCTGTTGTATTGAACAATATGTAACACAAACTGTGTGTCTGACACTGTCCACTTTTCCTCACTCACAATTAACCCACTGAACAACGATTCTTGTAGTTGAACTGTTCTGCATATCCAGACTGTTTTGGGTGTCATTGTAGAGAACCACTCACACAGAGAAAGAGGGTAAAAAAAAAACAAGAACACATGTCCATTAGCAGCCAACCACCGAAGACCATGAAGAGGTACAGTTATTTCATTTATGCCATCACCCTCCCGTTAGATAACCCAAACAGGAATTAAAGCCCTGAAGTGCCTGAAGGATTATCCACAAAATAAAGAGGTGCTTTAGTTGGTGATGGCCAAATTTAAATAATGGAGCACGGGGGACGGTTTTCAAGAACCATTTCTTCCACTGAGCAGAATCTTCTCAACTGAATAAATGAGGGATTTGCTTTTCACCCTGCGTCTTCAATGAACTTAATATGCTCGGCCTTTCAAGTCATGAGTTTAGCCCAACCAAAACAACCTGAGGGTGGTGACAGTGAGCAAATAAACTGCTGAAATCTACACTTCACCTGCCTAATTCTGCCCTAAAGATTCAAGAGCAAGGAAGAAAAGGAACTGTAGGGATGTGGCACCAACACTGTGAGTATAAATACGAGAATCTGAGGCTGAAAACCTCTAAAAGAACCATAAGTTCAGCACAACTGAGCAGCTGCTGTGTGGCATCCACAGCATAAACTGAAAACTGGATTGATCATGAACAGGCTTCAGTTTTACGCATGTCTCAGCTGTGTTAAATTAGACATCAGAGTAGCTCTCGGACCGGGGATGAGCCGGTGTTTGGACCGGGGCTGAGGAGGCTGCTGTCCACAGCGCAGCAGCAGCAGCAGCAGAGGTGGAGCCCATTTGTTTTCTCTCTCTCTCCCGTCGACAAAAGGAAATAGAGCCGAACTTTGTCCCTGGCGACACCGCGCTGGTCCGGGCTGCAGGAAGCTGATAACAGGGCTCCATCAAAACCTGAATCGACAAGTTTCAGGCCGCCTTGCCCTTCCTGTTTCGGCCGGGTACACAGACGATGGCTCGGGCAGAGAGGGAGGGAGAGAGCCCTCGCCTCCGGCAGATGCCCTATTCATGCCACAGAGGATACTTTGTTACATCTAAATGTCCCTTTGGCTTCCACAGGCCCGGGATGTTAATGTGTCACAGGAGCTGATAGCACGATCAAAGGGAGGCATTCTGGATCCAACTGAGCCCAGAAGATACACATGGACCTGAGTCTGGTACCGCTTCGACCTCAAGCTGATCGGGCCTACTGGTTATCACAATAACGCTAACACACAAAGTTCTGAGCATTTTCAGGGAGAGCTGACTCTTACAATCATCTGAGGATGCAGCGTATCGATCACTGGAGGCTAATAGGCCTTTAATCAACCACATGAGGTGGAATGAGCAGAAAACATCAAATGTCATTCAATAAACGAGGAAACTGTTGACTCAAACGACCAAAACCTGCTCTGAGAGTTGATGAAAGTTTAATAGAAAGGCTGAGCACGGACAGGGTGTTGCATCCTATACCTATAAATATAGCTGCAGGCGTTGTAATGTTACAATGACAGCATTATGTTGTAATATCAGCAAGCGATGATCATCCGGACAGTCCCTGAGAAAAAACACATTATTCCGTTTCCTTAGAAAATCTAGATATATGCTCAGCGACAATGACACGGTACGAGATGTATAGATAAAGCACAGCTTCGTCGGTGAGAGCCTGTGTAAAGGGGGAATGCAGTCATCTTTTTTTTTTTTTTTTTTTTTTTTTTACCTTTGAACAAGAAATCGTATTCATCGTCTCGGTTCCCCATTCTAGACGAGGCCGCTCCAACACTTGTCTCCGGAAGAGGATGTGTGAAAAGTATTGGTATGAATTGTCGCTATATGCCAGAAAAAATATGGGAAAGGTTTGTGCCGAGACTCTGCGCCAGTTTTGGCTGTCAAGGCGAGCTGGCCGCAGAAGGGGAGAGCTCCCAACTCTGCAGAGGGAGGGGAGGAGTCCCTGCGCTTCAAATACCTTCCTCAGGGGGGCGCTCTTTACTGGCATGCCGGCAGACCAGCATCCAGCTAAGGCCCACAGACAGACAGGCCTTAATTCTGAATGAAAGAGTGAGACGGGCAGGCCACAGAGGGTTGTCACATCATTTAACTTTATTATGATGATGAAAATAAAAATGTGATTTGTTATAATGTGATAGCTGCAGTTTTATCAGGCAGTAACAAACCTACTGAATTGTTTTAAAGACCATATTTTGGAGGTATAAGTGGAAAATGTTATGGTGGAGATATTTTGTACGATATGAGGGACTGGCAAATCATGGAGCATTTGTGTTGGAGTTGTGAGGGAAAATACAATGTATGAAACACGATGGCACAAATAAAAAAAAACAAACATAAATATGTTTGCCTGAAATTGTTTATTTAATAGAAAGCTCGATGAAGTGTATAGATTATTGTTATGTTATTGTTATTGTTATTTTTATATTTCTGCCTTTAATTCTTATGTTTATAAACTGCCAACTGTTGGAAAATTTGGATGACAATCAGATTGTTTCCGTACATGAACAAATGCTCCATGTATATTGAATTATATGGCTACATTTCTTCACAAACACGTCAAACTTGTCTTACCAATTGAAATGACAAAAGTTAATATAACAAAGACTTTAGAAAGAAAAGACAAACTAAAACTGACAATAACATATGGCATTTTTCTGATATTGTAACTCAAAGGACTCCCTATGCCAATAATGATGGTGATTTATTGTGATTCAATGGGACATTTTCTGACTTATAACTATGCATTCATATTAAACCCTTTTGGATATAATGTGAATTACAAGAGTTTATGGTGTAAGTGAGAATGCAATCAACTGGCGATAGGATAAATTGTCAAATGCTCGGATTTCCTGATGAAGGTGACAGCCGAACCTGTGCATAATGGCGTAGTGTCATTGTAAACACTGTACATTCTTTTTAGGGTGAAGTTTCCCTTTAAAGTCGTGCTGACAGCTGGTCCCGCCCACAGCCCTGCTAGCTCTGCTCCTATTGGTCAAACGTGAGGTCAGCTGCTGCAGTAAGGTTGCACGTGCTGCTGCGCGCATTTGAAGACCAAGATGGCAGCCTCCGTGTGTCGGTGCTACGAGGTTAGGCACTCATACATGTACTTCATTGCAGCGCTTGAGTTTTGAGCAGAGCATTTGGTGAAGAGAGAAGCTTCTTTATGCTGTGGAGTTTGTCTTTTCGTCTCCAGTGACGTGGAGGCGATTTCATAGGGCGTTTTTCTGTTTTTTACTCGGAGAGAGCGCGAGATGTCCGTTAGTAAAAGGCCTTGTTACATCAGACTCACGGCAGACTCCTCGCTGTTCTTGTTTACATATCAATGTCTAAAACTAACATTTTGTTTTAGGCTTGCAGGTGACAAGATGTCAGTGTGTGGGCGGCTTTTGTAGCCAGGTACTGTGACTAGTTGATCTAAAACACAACGTCTCATCGCATTAATAGTGGTGGTATAGGGTATTCTGTGACCTGACAAGGAATTTCAGCTCTCTTGTTCGGTGTTTTACAGAGAGATACTGTTTTGCGGTCACTGCGTTCTTTCTAAATGTAATGGGAAGACCATTTTAGCAAATACTCGTGAAAACAGCCTGCTAAAAACATTAGCAGTCACAATATATGTGTCGCAGCATTTGGTGTAACAGCGGCTAACAAAGACTAGATCAAATGATGTTTCAGTAAGAACAGATCTGACTGCTTGACCTCCACAGTGAGGGGCTCTGGGTGCTCTGTTGTGTTTCTGATGGCAGTTTTGTGGCATCTCTCGTCTCCTTGGGGAAGAATCGCTGCATGGGCATGCCAGCATGCACAGGGCATGAGGTGTCACTGAATGCTTTGGACTCAGCCCAGTGTAACACTTTTATGTGGTTTTGGACCAACTTGTTAGACATCATGAAGGCACCAAACAAGGGAATATCTTTTGGAAGAATAATGTTCCATCGCTCAAAGTCTTGGAGAGTCTATGCCAGGAGCATGAAGCTTTTCTTGAGGGTTGTGGTGGACCATACCTTACTAACACATTTTGTTGGTTTTTCTTTTAACATGTCAACGATCTGTGTATGCTGTTGAAACATTAGTGATAATTAACCTGGCGAAGGTGTCTAGCATTATTTACAGGTTAAATACAGCCTGGTTTTAGCCAGGACACCTAGATGCAAATGAAAGGCCTGCAAACAACCAAAACAAATGGGAAATGGGGTTACCATCACAACATCATGTCTCCGTTGTGCCTATTGTCATTCTCCTATTTTATATCCTTGCTCACTATTGCGTGAACCCAACCCATTCATATCCCATTAACCACCTTTCACCCATTCTCCACCCACGGCAGTGTTGACAGAGTTGATGTTTGTTGCTGACTGTGACTCTCTCCATCGCAGCTGGTTGGCAGACGTGCCTTGGCCCTCTGCTCGCGGCCTCTGGTCTCCTCAGTGTGGAGAGGAGATGCCTTCCGGTTGCATGGGAGCCCAGCTGCAGCTGTGCAGGTACCCCCATTCACCTTTAAGTGACACATACTCATTGTCAGTTACATCAAGGAAAATCATTGCTTATTTGTGTAACTTCAGAGAGTTCGTTTAAGGGAGGAAGTTGAAAGTTGGCTTTAGTTATCTGACTTTGTTGTCCCATTTTTAGAATTTTGTCTTCTTACTAAGTAGTGCATCGACTGTGGTTTATTCCATCTCTCAATGCTGCAGATAAAGAAGGACCTCCCAGGGGAAATATGTGAATAATCTGGTCACTCTATTTATGCATCTGTCTGTCCAACTAAAGTCCTACTTTCTGTTTGTCTCATTAGATACGATATGCTTCGGGACGTAAAGGTTTCCTGGGAGAGTTTGTGGAAAACCTGCGTCAGGAGTTCAGTAAGGATCAGGAGATGAAAGACAACATAAAGAAGTTCAGAGAAGAGGCCAAGAGGCTTGAGGAGTCTGACGCTCTCCAACAAGCCCGTAGGAAATATGTAAGAGCCTTATTTAGTTTCCAGCTGCTGTGATTTCATATTAAGGCAATGTGTGTTTGCATCATGAAATGATTTATTTGCATTCACAGGGTTTGCTTTACATTATTTTTTATTCCCTTCATCAGAAATCTATAGAGGCTGAGACACTGAAGACTTCAGAGATATTTAAGAAGACCTTTGGCTCCCTGTCAGACACCGTCAAAGAGGTAAAGTATCAGCACTTCCTCTGGTTTACCCATAAAACAGTCATACTTCTGTACTGTTGCCGCAGATTGAACTGCTGAACCTTCATGTCTGAACTAATTGGCTGCTCAGGGTTTCCTGTGTGTCTCAGTTACGTGGTCAAATGTCAAACAAATATGTGGTCTTACATTGAAAATAGAATTAAGCCTTCTTGGTTTCTTGAAACGTGACATAAAGTTACACTTCATTTACTGAATAATTGCATGTGTCTTAATATTTGTGTGTGTGTGTGCATCTGTTGGCGTTCTGGCCCCAGGGTCTTGAGGAGGTGAGCCGCACTGACATTGGGAAGAAGTTGAAGGAAGGTGTGGAGGAGGCAGCCAGGACAGCCATACACTCTGCTGAGTCTGTCTCCAAAGGAGGAGAAAAACTGGGCCGAACCAGCGCGTTCAAGGCCATTTCACAGGTCAGAAGACAATAAATAATATACATACGTTTCCAAGGTTTCACCCTCAAAATGACCGCATCAAATGACAGAGGAGCATCTCGTGACATCATCTTCATCTTTACATTGTTGCTGACAACCAACTACATCAAACCACATACCTGTTCCTGTGTCGACAGTTTGAAGGAAACATGTGTGTGGTTATACCCCAGTTATAATGAAACTGTGTGACATCTCTGCAGGGTGTGGAGACCATGAAGAAGGAGATCGATGTTGGTGATTCTGGCCCTTACAGAGCTCCCTCTCAGCTCAGGAAGAGAAGCGATTTTTCCTCCAAAGGAACGGACAGTGACTCTAGAGTGTTTGAGGCCAACGAGTGAGTAACTGTTGGAGCTGAAACCTGTTTCCCCTCTCGCCCCCTCCTGTGCAGAGATATATCTTCTCTTGGACACTTTATGGTCTCTGTTAATCCATAACTGCACTTGTTGTAAACATCTTTACTGATGAAAGTGATTTTCCTGTGTTTTATCATGCAGAGAGGCGATGGGCGTTGTTCTCCACAAAGATTCAAAGTGGTTCCAGCAGTGGAAGGACTTCAAGGACAATAATGTAGTTTTTAACAGTAAGGGAATCCTCTCGATTTAAGATACTGTGGAATTACGGTTATATAACAGATCACCTGCAGTGTGTAGGTGTGTAATTCCCTTTAGAGGCAGCAGGTGGCACCAGATTCTTTACACTAGTGTTTATCTTGGCAGAGGCTTATGTGCCCTTACTGCTGCACGTTTTATCCTCCGTTATGACCGAAAACATTAATATCTTTTTTCAAACAATCTGTCCTCACCACAGCTATTGTTCCCCACAGGGTTCTTTGAGATGAAGATGAAATACGATGAAAGTGACAATGCCCTCATCAGAGCGTCCAGAGCTGTGACTGACAGAGTCACTGACTTCCTCGGTAATGCTGCGTCGTAGTTGGTTTTGATGTTGCAAATAGTTTTTACTCATTCTGGAATCCGCTTCAGTGAAGTAGCGGGCAGTAAGAGATGCGCCCCATGTTGTGGCCATAGCCTGTTTTACACATGAATGTGGATATTGAAAAAGCATAGACACAAGATGTTAACTCATATTTGTTAATGTCCCATTCATAGTTCTGAGTGATCTCTTAGTTTTTGCTGCTGTTTGTTTGTTTGTTTGTTTTCCAGGTGGTCTTTTCTCGAAGACAGAAATGTCTGAGGTGCTGACAGAGATCGTGAAGGCGGACCCCACCTTTGACAAAGACTCGTTTCTCAAACAGTGTGAGAAAGACATCATCCCTAACATACTGGAGGTAAACTGACTCTTCCTCCAGCTTTCACTTTCTCCTCCAGTCTGTCTGCTTCATTCACATTCTTCTCTTCGCTCAATACCTGAGGGCATTCCACAAGGAGGGCTAGGGAAAGACTTACTGATAAGGGTCTTGCTTAATTAAATGTGAGTCTTTACTACGGCTTAAATCAGATTCAGCAAATGAATTTGTGACTTCTTCTGTTACAATTAATAGTCAGGCTGCAGCTGTCATATTTTAAAACAAGGTCTAAACAAGCTGAGCATCAAAAGACATCATTCAAAGTAGAAAACAATCAAAACAATGCTTTGTGTCTCTCACAGTTTAATGATAATTGCAGACATCTAATAATGAAAAAGTGAAGGCTTGGTTGATTGTGGTTCAATGAAATGAGGATCTGTTGTGATTTAGGCTACAATGTAAGACCTTACCATGCGACTGTGTGGTTAAATGCTGTTGCTTACATTTTTTTAAAACTGCTCTGACAAGGATTGACTGAAGCTTGAGTTACCATTGTAATTTAAATGCTTCCAATAGGTAAATAATAAATAAGTCTAATTTGCTGCATAAGGTGACTTGTGAAATCACCCTTTGTTGTAAAGCAGTCTTCAATAACAGTGTCACTGTCTTTCTGCAGGCTATGATCCGTGGAGAGCTGGATGTTTTAAAAGACTGGTGCTATGAAGCTGTAAGTCCAGTGTTCATTTCATCAACTCTAATTAAACACCATGAAGGTGAAGGTCATTTTCATGTCAAATGTGTGTTTTCTTGTACCGGTTCTCAGACGTATAGTCAGCTGGCTCACCCCATCCAGCAGGCTAGAGCGCTGGGGCTCCTCTTCCAGTCCAAAATCCTCGACATTGATAACATCGATGTAAGTGTTTGAGAGGTGTTCACTAGCCATCACACAAAGTGTAGCACTGTGCTGTGTTCACAGATTTCTTTTCTTCATGCTTCTTTCTCTCTGTCCAGCTTCTTCCCTCTTAATGAACATTCGCCTCATTTACATGCCAAAAGCAGGCACTTTATTCATTACGTGTGTTTAAGAAACGTAACCCTTATTAAGTGTGCTCCTCTCATTTCATTTGTTCGTCCCTCGCAGCTAGCAATGGGCAAGATGATGGACCAGGGTCCAGTGCTGATCATCACTTTCCAGGCTCAGGTCGTCATGGTGATCCGCAGCCCCAAAGGAGACATTGTGGAAGGAGATCCAGTCAGTAAATTTAGAATTACTGCATATATATGTGTGTGTGTGTGTGTGTGTGTGTGTGTGTGTGTGTGTGTGTGTGTGTGTGTGTGTGTGTGTGTGTGTGTGTGTATATATAGTCTGTCTAGCAAGTTGCATCATACATCACAAGGTTTCAGAAAGAGGTTTGATGAGTTGAGAGGAGCCCTCCACCTCTCCATACTGTCCCTTTGGGACTGACCCTCTGCTCTTCTCCCCCTCAATCAACAGGGGAAGGTGATGAGGATGATGTATGTTTGGGCGTTGTGTCGTGACCAGGAAGAGCTGAACCCCAATGCAGCCTGGAGACTCCTGGACATCTCCGCCTCCAGCACTGAGCAGGTTCTCTAAGAGGAGGAGGAGGAGGAACACAGGGATACGAGGATGTGTCTGGAACACCTGCACATACTGACTTATTTATATATATATATATATATATATACACACACACACACACACACACACACACACACATTAACATCAACATCTGAGAGCAGAGTGCACCCATGCTCCTGTGTTACGCCAGAGACTGTATTTGCACACACTCACGTTTTCAATTGCTACCCACAGGATTTATGTGCATATGTACATATTCGTCCACTCTAAGGAAAGTATACATGAACATAGAGATAAACTACCAACATGATATACATATAAATATACAGTATATTTGGCGCATCCACTAATATGTGTGTGTAGTCCTTTGCACTGGTTAGCTCAGTGTTTCCAGGTGGAGTGTGACTATAGAGCATTTACGTTCATTTTGAGTGGATGGAACATTTTCACCAACAAGAGGAGCCTGTGCCATTTCTCCCATTGTTTCATCCAGTGGTGCAATCCGTCCATATCAGCCCAGTGGCGAGATCCAAGAAGACTGGTGGGAAAAAATTCACATCACGTCTGTGACTTAACCCATTGGTCCTGAGACTAAAACTGGGTTTACAGCTGACCACTTAGTCTTTGTCAAACAATGTAAACAGGAAATTGACATCTGGGCAGTGGCAAGGATGAGCTGAGTGGGCCAGCATGAGAGGCCTCGTTAATCAAGTCTGTCCCATTCTTCAAGTTAAAGGGACACTCTAGTTGTAGGCATGTAGATGAGTTTACTTGTCTCATTGGGGTCCATGTTTTCACATGTGCTGTAGCTCAGAGACCACAAGCAGCTGGAGAAGCGTATCCTTGTGTTTGTGTTTGTAGTAATTCACAGAGGCAGCATGTTTTCTGAAGTTGCAGTGCCTTGAGCTCCTGGTCACTGAACATCCTCAATAAGAAGAAATCTACAGCTCTTAACTCTCTGTAAATATGTTAACTGTCGAGTACTGCTTCTTTGTAAGCTCGGGTGGGACCGCAGTCAAGTCATGTCATTATGGCAGCTTTAGTGTTCGAGGATCATTGGCCATCTCATGTTGCACATGGTTTAGCTGTGCTGAAAGGTTTGGTTTACTTTTGTGTATGTGGCTTTTCAAGGGGTGAGTGCTGAAGAATGAATGAGTACGTTCCTGTACTGTCATGTTGACTGTATTTAACATTTGTTCTGTGTCCATGCAAGGCTCCACTCATATACCACTGAAGACACATTATCATTGTACTGTAACTCTTTTTTTCCTCGACTGTTCAGTTAACCTACAGAAACATCCAAACTTGGGAAGAGCAGTTGAGCTCCTGATGAATCCAGATTCGCCGTGACGAGCATGCTTGGTTTGTATGAGTTGTTATTCATTGCCAAAGCATGTGACATGAGGCCATCTGTTACTTACTGGAGTTCATGACTACCCCTCACGGTCACACCATGCTCAAGTAACATGTCTTTGTGATGAGTCCCTGGTGTGTGCTGATGAAACAATATCTATCACAGGCTTGTATTTTTAGCATTCAGTGATTCAGAACCTCCCAACCATCTTTTTTTTTTGTCTCTCCTGGGGGTGGAAAATAAAACCACACCACCATAAAATGCAGGTGTGAGGACTCGGATGAACATGCAGAACAAGCTGTGAAAGGAGAGACTGTTAGTGACGGAGTACTGAATCAAATCTCTGCAGTAGTTTTTCCCCCTCTTTGCAAAATATCTCAACAGGTATTTGTCACATATCCATGAAAATGGTACAGATGTTTTGGGTCCCCAGACAATGAATCCTTGAGGCCTCACCTTTCGTCTAGCATCTTCGCTGGGTTTGACCTCCAGGAAATATCAAAACCATATTGGAAGATTCCATGAAATTTTCAGAGCTTGTTCTTGTGACCCTGAGGACAAACTCTTTTCATATTACAACACTTTATCAGCTTTCCCCTCATGCCACTATCAGCCAAAATTTCACCTTTGCACACAAAATACTTTTTTTTTAATGTCCAAGAGGATGAGTCTTTTAGATGTAATGACCATATGGCCTTTCCAGCACTACTCGAAAGGCTCAAAACATCACTGTATTTGTTCTATGCAACACTTAAACATTGTGGGTTGTAAAGAACATTACAGCTTTGAGGGTCCAGTTGCAAGACTTCACAGTTTTAGTGTTGATGTCTTATTGTGTGTGTTCAGTAAAGGCACACATATGGTCCCGCTGTTACATGTGTAAGAAGTGTTTTACCTGAACAAATCTGTTGATGTGTTAAATGTCCTCATGACTCAGAATAAAGATAAATTCTTCAGACTGCAGTCGACTGGTTTTCAACAGACCCAGCTTCCTAACTTGTTAGCATGTCTTAACAAGGTTTGCTTGAAAAATGACCAGGTTGTTGCCATATTTTCCCATGATTATGAGAAATCCTCCATCATACACACACACATTTCATCCTTCCCTCAATTTTGCAATCATTGTTTTATTTTTGATTTGACCAACGAAATACACATCCATGAGTTTTTCAATTTTTAGCCAGTAATGTGTCTGTCTGCAGAATGAAGAGTGCTCTATTACGATTTGCTTTGTCCAAGTCTTCTTAGTGTCAGCAGCTTCGTATGCATTGTGTATGTTTGCTCACAAGAGAAAATTCAACTCTGCACATTGTGTGTGTGTCCTTTGTTTTCTCATTTCAGAACTGGCATGCTTTGATAGATGTGCATGGATTTGGCCATTGACACTGGTTGATAAACCTATAGATTTGGTAGTATAGGGAGGATAGATCAGGCTTTAAATCACACATGCCTGTAGATTCACACACAGGGCTGCTTTATAGGGGATCTCATCCAACAGCTGTCTTTGGTGATGAATGACTGGGGACGTCCTCACACTAACTAACCTCCTGTGGTCCTCCATAGTCTTCTTGCTTTTCTTGTCTGCGACTGAAGCCTACTGAGAGTTGATCAACGAACATAAGCTCTTGAAACTACACTGAAGTGAATCCTTGCCAATTATGAAATCATGAAGTTTATGCACAACATTTTCAAGCACAGTTTGTTTCTTTTTGATGTGCAGCACAGTTAAACCATTTCAGTCAAAGGATAAAGTCAGAACATCCTCATAGAAGAAGTCCATGTTTTGCCCCCAGAGCAATGAGCACTCTTATTATATCTGAATAAATGGGGTTGGATGCACCAACACAACAGTCTGGAAGCAGAAAAGGCCTTGGAGGCAGTGCAGTGCAGAGCTTTCCTTTATCTACTTCTTTAGTTATTACATTATATTCTTGGTGGCACACTACAGTGTATACACCAAGCTGTGTTCTAGCCTACATAAATGAAAAGGCTTTCAGCGTAGCGTATGCGGTAACATCAGATCATTATGTAAGCTGATTTTACACATTGTGTGAATGTCAAAAAACTCAGATTGATTAAATATTTGATACTTGTATTTGCCTTTGTGGTTGTTTTGGTTTGTAACATACTTTTCTAACAACAGTTTGTGATTTCATTTCCCCAGAAAATAAAACTACACTGAGCGACTGACTCAGCAGTGACTTGATATACATACTTGATAAACCTTATTTTCTCTACATATGCATTTAGGCGTTGCTGCACTACTGAGGAATGCACAAAACTGGGCAACCTATCAGTACAGGGCAATAATTGCATCAATATATTGCAATGTATCAGATGTGTGGGGACAGTAGTCTGTTAAAGAAACAGTTTGGCATTTTAGGAAGAATGTGCATCACCATCAGGGTGCCAGACAAACTCCAGGAAGTCACCGCGCCATGAAAATAACACTGTAACCCCTGTAAAATCACATGTGTTGTTTTTATACTTTGGTCTTTGTCTTTTAAACAACTGAGATATATTGTATAATTTTGGACAGTCAGACCAGCTGTCTCCCCTGATTCCATACTAAACTAAGCTAACCTGCTGCTTGTTCCACCTACATATTCTATACTGTATACAGACATGAAGGTCCACAAACTGTAAGTGGGAGATTGGTAAGCACAGAGTAGTTTGGAGACATTGCCCTGAGCTGAACCTGTCAGGCATCACTTATTCCTAAACTCTGTATCCTGCGTATAAAAAGTCGAGTTTAGGATTTAGAGTCTGCTAATCCCATTCAAGGAGGTGAGATACATTTGAAAGGAAGGGCTGCCTAAAAGGACAGAATCAGGGCAACACACAAGCCGGTTACAAAGATTAATCTGCTGCCGGGCAACCCAGATATCCTGTAGCGGTGACCTATGTCTGCTCCCTGAACCACAGCTTGACCTCATGGTGTACCATCTGCAATCTAATGTTGAATTTCATAACCATGCAGGTGGGAGACTCGGCGTATCAATTATGGCTGCAGTGGGTGGCCTGCTGTAGCACTGCTCAGTGTGATTTGATTACGAGCTCCTTCGGGACAGTGTTATGATCCACTGACTATTAATTAAACCTACAGGGAGGGCGCATGTGGCCTCAGGTGGGGGAGATGTGGCTGTGTATGGACGGCAATCTGTTCCAGTGTTTGTACAGTTTTAATTGTGTCAATTAATTACTTCTCACAGTGAGTGTCTGAAGCTTAGCCACAGGCAGGTTGAACTACTTATTTTGTTCCACATCTTGATCATGTTTTCTCCTGCAGGTCAGCAAAACTTGTAATGCAGTCTGACATAAGTCATCTTATACAACCCATAGTATTGAAGTCTTTCTCTAAACATATGCAACCTGCGGATCAACTGTATCAGTTCTTCACCTCTGAGAAACTCTTGCTATCAGCTCCTTTTCCAAACAAATCACAACGTGATTTATTCAGGAAGACTATCAACATGACAAAGCAGACAACTGGCCAAAGGCTCCTCACTTGAGGGGAGTCCTAAAATTAAATCACGGGGTCTTGAAAAGGTGAAAATGTGTTACCTGTGTTATTATTTGATCAGCAGCACTGTTTTATGGACGGGTTGTGTCAACATCTTGTCCCAAAATCAGATCTAATTTCATTTCACCTGCAATTTCTATTGTGTTTACATGGCATTTATTCCAAACCAATGTGTGTTTAATGAAATTACTACAAACCACTGGCAGCACAGCAAACCTCAGGGTTGGGGTGGATGGTCAGTAGAAGCCCACAATTCATTTCTGCCCTTTGGGTCTGATGGCTGCTTCATTCAGCCATGCGTGTTTTGTACCCAAAGGCGTAGCCAGCATTTTAATACAGAGGTCATGAGTCTACATGCTCTCCCCCCACACCAAAAATATTTTAATTTGAGGGGCATTTCATTGTTACCTGTTCAGTCATATTTTCAGCAAGTTTTATTTAAACACAGCAGTTTTTTTTAGGAAACTCCTAAAAAAAAAAAAAAAAATCAACAACCACTCAAAAACCCAATTAAAATAATAATTGCCTTTATTTGCAACACTATTATCATCACCAGATCACACAATTCTTTCAAGGAATCTTTCTAGGAAATTATAGACCCTTGAAAGCAAACAGTTAAACTAGTTACAAGCAAAATATTTACCTTCATGGTGTTTTTTTCTGCGCACCTGTCGCCAGTCGGCGTGCAAAAGTTGTTAAAGGCTCATTGTAAGAAAATGGGGGAATCATCATTTTGGAGTAAACAACAATAAACGCTTTTGCCACCTCTGTCTGTGACATACTGGCAGCATGGCTTCATGGGCCCCTCAGTGTCCGTGCCCCACGCTGTCCTCTTACATAATGCAAAAGCCACACACGGCTTTCGGCGCTTTACTCATCCAAACGAAAAGATTATGTGTGCAGTATATACAGCCGAACGTGGACAGGGGGGAGGGCGGTGGGGCGGATCCCTCAAAGTGAGCAGACTTAAAAGCTCCTGACAAAGCGGAGGAGGTGCTGCGGGACGTGACGGAGTCCAGACCTGAAGCTCCGTGTGCAGGCTGAGGGGCCGGAGCTGTCCGCGGTGCTGAACAGCTGCGGGATCAGCGGCACGCCGCGTCTCTGACTGCGCGTCCTCACCTGAGACACCAGCACGAAGGTAAGTCCTCTGACCCGGTCCACCTCCAAGTTCTCACTGCAATGATGGATTTGTTTGTTTGAGTGAACTTCTGTATGAAGGAGTCAGTGTGAATGTCTACTTTGAATTACTCGTTTGCAAGTTGTCCTGTGCAGCTGCAACTTTGTGCTGTTGTGTAACTTCATGTGAACAATTGAGAGTTTTAACAGAGAGAAAATGCTTAATATTTCTTATTTATTTAGAGGCGATAACTGTCCTGCTACGATCAGCATCACACTAAAACAGCCAATATTCCTCTTAGAAGACAGGTGATTACGCTTTCCTTCACAGACTGAGAACACAGAAAACTGTCTGACTGTTTTTGAAACACAGTGGTGACAGCTTCAGCTTTGAAGGAAGATTAATAAATGAAACCCATCTGCTTCTTCCTGCTGTCATTTAAGAGACATCAGACAAAAGTTTAAAATGCTTGTCTTTGAATCTTTGAACTACTTTTACTATTTCTGTGTTCAAGAAGTTTTACCAGAAAAATAAACACGAAGGAGAGAAAGTCTTTGGGGTGATGTAATCAGAGATCACCGCCAGCAGGGATGAAAGAAAGGTGGAGGTGACACACTGAAATAATGTTTTTAGATGCTGTAAAATCAGATGACAGAGCTCCAGCTGTAGATATTGAGCTTTGTTCTGCCTGTAGTCCCACAGTAAGGGTTTATCTTAGACATCATCATTTCACCCTTTATATTTAGAGAAGTCCTTGACATTTTCAAAGCTGCTGTCATAATCCAGAGGTGTAACTGGGAGGTATTACAGGTATTACAGCCATGAGGAACGCCATATGTCACATGTGCTCTGTCCTATTTCATTGAGGCTTTGAAATGATAAACTGTGATTCTATGATATTTGTCCACATTTTACATCCAGTTTGGGCTCCAGAACAGCTAAAAGTCAGTTTTTATTTTTTAGCGTGTGAGTGTGTAATTCAGATGCGGTCAGGCACCACCCTGTGATTTATCTGCTGTTTAGGAACCAATGCAGCTCTGTCAATGAGGATCTATGAGCCATGAAATTGATGTCCTTTCTTTTCTATTCTTTAAAGCTCTATTACTTTGCTTCTCATTATGACATCCTCCTTCTCAGCTCTGTGGTGGTGGTATATCATTTTGATTTGGGCTAACCTGCAGAACTGAAAATATACAGCGACTTCCCTGGTCACCTTTTGCAACCATCCATCTTCAATGGGTCCTCATATCTGCTGAGTTTGCCTGCGAGTAAGAACAACTCCAGGCCTTCGATATAAAAAAGCCTCCCACACCACTGTATATTCTGCCAATGTAGCATAAAGTGCACTGTCAAGTGGAGCTGCAGTGACTAGCAAATATTTTGGCTGTGTTGCATAACTCTCTATAAAAGTGTATTTTGACTGGGCAGATACTCAAAAGGATTTTAATCTCAGTTAACTTTTAAATCCAGTCTTGTGCCACTTCCTTTCATGGCGGCCGATAAAAATCAGTCACATGCTAAAACCGTACAAATCCTGTGTGCAGGAAAAGCAGGCCTTTAATGGTAAATGTGTTATTTGCATCACATTGTTCAACTCCTATTGTCCAGCTTTCAGCAGCAGCCGTCTTCTCAGTGATGTGCACTGACTCTGACTAACATGTCGTCCTCCTTGTGTGAACTTCAAGCCTCTCCACTGACTTTTGAGTCGTCGCTTGGCTTCTTCTTCTTCTTCTTCTATACATGCGGCCACCAGCCATTTGATAATTGATTCTGAGGCAGGCAGTTTCTTTCATTATCCCGTCAAGTCTCCTATTAAAGCTTTGCTCGGCCCTTCAGTCCCATCATCCAGAGAGCAGGGGAGCTATCAATGTGTCTTTGCGAGGATTGGCGGGGTGGTAAGGAGGGAGACGGAGTCTCCTGGAATAGAATCTGCTGACTTGGGAGTGCACCTACCACAGGAAATGTCTCTCCACTCCACAGCCCATTAAAGAGGCTACGGAGAGTGTTTCTGTGCAAGAGTGCAGCAACTCTCCAAGGGTTTTCCCCACATTTCTCTCTTCCCTCATCAGTGTCTGATTTATTTATCTTGTACTATGCTGTACCTGAGTTCAGGAGAGGGGTAGTGCTTCTATCTTGTCTCAGTTTTGTTCTGCACAAGAAAGATTAGAAGATTTGACAGAATGTGCAGTAACAGTTTTAAAGTGAGACTGTGTGCTGAAAACACCTCTTGAGAGCCCTGAAATCATAAGAATCTATAATCCTCAACATGTTCCAGGCCCCTGTCCAGCTCTGGACTCCTGAATCAGATCAGATGTGTCTCACTCACTCACTCACTCACTCACTCACTCATGTTGCATCTTTTTTTTTCTCTTAGGTATCTCGATGAGTGAATCCCAAAATGAAGAGGTTCCTGGTGATGAAGGGCTAAAAATAGAAGCTTTCTCATCACAGTAAATCACCGACTCATTGCAACACGGCCAGCCCGTTCCAGTGACTCAATACAAAAACGCTGTCTGAAGCTCCACAACAGGGATCATTTACAGCCTGCAAGCACTTTGATTGATCTGTGGAACATCTTTGGCTACTCGATTGGAATTTATACATCACTTTTAAATCACAAGACACGTCTCTCTAGGGCTGCTATTGGATGACACTTAAGAGGGCTGGGCAGGTTGTAGTAGTGACCTCAGTCATTGCATAGTTAGCTTCTCTTGAAAGCAAGCGAGTGTATGTGAAAGAAGGCAAGAAGTTATTTTGAATGAAATCTCTCTAAGCATGCCTGAGCTTGCTGCTCAGTTCACCAGAGGGCTTATTAATTTGCACTACTGATTTGCAACACGTTTTCTCTGCAGGAATAATTTCTTTGCCTGGTTGACTGGTGGGAAGCACTGCTGCTGAGTTCAGACAGTTGACATCTGCCAGATGTGATCTCACTCCAGGCTTAGAAATCACACCCAGTTACAAAGATGACCCAGCAGAGCCATGCCATCCCTCACAGCTTCTGACTGCAAAATAAAACTCACACAGTGAACATCTTCAACCTTCAAAACATTCCCGCGATCCACGATGAGCGACACAAACTACTGGGTTGTGGACTATGAGCTCTCCTCTCCTGCACCACCCGGGTTCCCCAGGAGCCCGACGGTGCTGCAGCCCATGGCAGGGCACCCCGAGCAGGGAACAGCCCTGTGTTTTGTGGGCCTCCTTGTGCTGCTGCTGCTCTTTCTTGTTGTTCGCTGCGTCCGTATCTTGTTAGATCCCTACAGCAGCATGCCAGCATCATCATGGACTGACCATAAGGAGGGACTGGACAGAGGACAATTTGATTATGCACTGGTGTAAAGAGGACAGAGCAGGAGATGAGGATGTGTATGTGATGGTTCTTTTGAGGGACTTTTGATTGATGATGTTTGTTGTTTAAAACTAAAAGTTTCAGCTCCTGAAGATGAGAGACTCTGCAGTGTGGTACAGTATATTGATGTTTAGCTGGGCTAATGCAAGCTCAAAGCAAGCCAAGACAACAGCATAAAAACCACTAAACAGTGGAGGGATTAAATGCAGCGCGGCAGACAGAAGAGGAACAGACACACCAGAAGTGGTGTACCCATTTTAATTTACAGTAATTCATATAATATCAGAGACGTATGGTGTATATGATGTTACGCCGCAGCTTTTAGCGACAGGCACTGCAGGAAGACAACGATCAGTATCTCAGCATTGCGCTTATCATTTTGTAATTCTATAAAGTTTTTACAAATACCAGGCCTGCATTCTAAATAGAGAGCAGAGCTGCTGCAGGAGAGGCCCTGATCAAATGAAAGAGGAATTAAATGTGTTTAGGCCAGACATGGAAGCCATTTAGACAGAACTAATACGCACTGTTTCTGCAGACTCGGAGACAAGACTGTCAACTTTATAGGATGATTTACTGTTAATGTAAAACTGATATTTCCTCTGCAGCTTTTATTCTTGATTTATTTTTTTATTTGGAAGTGCAGCTGAACCAAACATTTAGAAGATGTCATGGTTTCTCTGGAACTGGAAACCTTTATTTTTATTCTATTTACCTTTAATCAATGTGAACCATGCTGGATATTGTCTAAGATGATCCTCAGGTGAAATGATTTGTAAGTAACCAAAGCCTCTGTCATTTGAGGGAATCACTTAAATTGAGCTAAATTTGCTATTTGTATCTATTTTCTTTACAATTCTCTGTGTCCTAAATTTCAATCTTATGTCACTATAAAAGCCAAAGTTTATAATACATAACAGTTAATACAGCATACTTTATTTGGGGTTGTCCTGTTTCATGTCGTTCTCCCTTTAAGAGGCTTATGAGGCTCAGAGCAGGGGGTCACAGCTCTGGCTGAATATGTGTCATATAAAGTTCTGATTATGAAATGCATGTACACCAAGTTCCTCCGCCTAATCCCTTTTTGCCTTTAGGCCCCGTCCAGCGCACCAGCCAAATCTGCTCAACAGTGCCTGTAGAAATGTGAGAAAAGCTAATATCTGTTTCATACTAATGATGTTATTGCTCCTTTTGCCACTTTGTTTTGTAATATTGTTTCTTCCCTTATTATACTGTAAAGTCCTTTGAAGTGTGGCAATGACAGACTCTTTATAAAGATTAGTATTAATATTATACTGATTTGTTAAAATTTGATTCCTTAATGATGACCAAAAACTGTTTATTAATACCAAACTATTGTATATGGTCCAATTTCCTGGATATAGAGTTTTTTTAATGAAATAAAAGCTTTTGTCTTGTCTTGATTTTAGAAAGTTTCATTTCCTTACAGACACACACACACACACACACACACACACACACACACACACACACACACACACACACACACACACACACACACACAAACTTTTAATTGAGCAAAGGCTGTCCTGACTGCTGCCCTAAAGTCAATATTAGCAAGATTTAGAGCAAATGAAATCAATCGAATAATCAATTGGAGGCTCGTAAAGAGACACAGTCAGTTGATTTATGGGAATCAACCCTCCCAGAGGCAGATCAACCCCCCTGATGAAATATATCCCCACACTGAGTGACTTAGAGCCTCATCACAGCACTCTGCTTGTTTGGATGAGACAGACATTTATAAGTAAGAGCAAACTTCACTGTCAGTCGTAGGGTTTTCAAAAGATCCACATCAGACATCACAATACGAGTTAAAAAAAGTATTAAACCAGAGTTTGGAATATTTAACATGAGACTCACATATCTAAGACCTCTCTAATCTTCCTAATCAGATTAGGAATTGTAGTTCTATAGATTCAGAGTGTTTCCTGAATGCATTTTGATTGAGTTTTTCTGGTTAGTTGTGACCTCCTCTGGATACTTTGAGAATTACAAGTGTGAGTCCACTGATCACTGACAGATCAATCAGTGCTCTAATGCGCTTCTACACTAAGGGGAAATACAGAATAACACATAATGGATACATGTGTACAATCCTTTAGTTATTACGCTGGCTAACTGATTAGCTGTATATGTGGAGCCCATTTCCACAATTCATTCATCTGAGTATTGTTCTGAAATAGTCTCACATTAGCTGCTGCCCTGCAGAGTATTCTATTGTTCAAAGACAACACACATTTTAGCCATGCTAATGCATGGCTCTAGGGATGGAATTGTTGGTCTGTAAGATGGTCCACTACGTCGGTCCAGACTGAAATATTTCAACAACTTTTGGATGGACTGCCATGAAATTTTGCAGAGACATTCATGTTGCCCAGAGGAGGAATCTTAATGACTATCATGAGCCCCTGAGTTTTCCTGTAGCTGTTTATGAGGCTCACATCTGTTGTATTACAGTTTTTGCCCATTGCTTGAACATTACTGACACATGCTTAGACCAGAGTAACAAAACTAGAGGTTTTTGTTACTTTACCTTAAACACAGTGTAACCATACCCTAAACAAAAGTGCTGCTTTGCACTTTAGCTGCAATTCTGCAACACACTTGCTCCTGCACACTACACACTATTTCATACATAAGACATTTCGTTCATAAATGAAATCTCAGGGCACCATTGGGAAAACACATCCATTCAAAATACAAAACACATTGGGTAATTGGAAATACTCAGACACACACCTGAAAATACTTACTTACAAAACTGAACACCAATCAGCCACATATAGGCCTCAGCTAAGCAACAGTTGGCTAATGCTCCTTTTGCACCAAAACTTGGAAGTTCTGTGAAACATACTGTACAGTATAGTACATAATGCTGTACCACTGAGATGTTACAGTACTGTGCACAGTATACAGTACAGTCCTGTAAATACAATAAAGTTTTGTGAAACATGCAGTGATTATATTGAGATGTTTCAGTTCTGTGTATGGCATCTACAGTTAAGTACAGTATATACATTACTTTAAAAAGAATAAGCAAACCAATAACAATTCATGGTTGCATTTTCCTACAGAATGGCTAGTAGACCTTGTGGGGGTGGACGCAAAGCCTGTTCACCCAACAGCAGGAACTTGCCATTGTAGAAATAGTCAGAGCAAACAATGCAATCCGTCTCCACCAGCTACGGCAACAAATATTTGCAGATGGGCAAGTATTCATCAACATAAATCAAGTAAGCATTACCACTATCAGACACATCTTGGTAAAGCACAGCATCACCATAAAGCAAGAGTAATAAACAGTGTTGCATTGAGTTTCACAGAATGCGTCTGAGAAACTGAATAAAAACAGTGACAATGAAAGACTGCAGTGTTTTATAGAAAGTACAGTAGTGTGTTGCTGCTAATCTGAAAGTGTATTCGTATGATGGAAGTGTGTATCATTTTGTCATCAGAGTGACATTTTGACAAAGGATTGTTAGGTTTTGATAGCAGAGTTTCAGTTTGACGTAGATGTGAATGCTTTATTTCCCAGTGTTGTGTCTTTGCTTGTGTGTAGAGTTTTGTCACACTGAGCCAAGTTTTGCAAAAAGTGTTCAAGCAACGGGCAAAAACTATAAGAGAAATGTCACAACTATTTGAGGGATGGTCATTAAATATGGTTCATTCTTGCTCTTCTGAGGATGAGTTGCAGTGCATTTGGTGACCTTTCACCTCACACCATCATCTGGTCAAATTTGTAACTGTACCAATACTTTGGTCTATGACTAAATACCTGTGAAACTAATGACATCATGCTCAGTGGCACTTTGTGTTTAGTGCTAATCAGCAATATATTAGCATGCTAACACTCTAAGATCGTGAACATGTTTGTGTATGTAACATGCATGTTAGCGTTGTCATTGTGAGCATGCTAGCATGTTAATGCTCGTGAGGAAATTAGTTAGGGCAAGTTATCTGTGGTGATAAACCTTGCACAAAGAGTGACCAGCCAGACTTTGGTAAGTGGACTACAACAGCCTTCTACAGTTTATCAGGCTCCAGCAGAGGGCTGGAAGCACAGTGAAACACCCCCACCTCATTAGTACTGCAATTAACAGAACAGATTTTGCTTCAGTGGGTTCTGACAATTTACTTCCTTGATAAAAAAACAAAGGCCCTCAGTTCCCACCATCCTCTCACACAGACACACATGTGCATGTGCACACAGATATGGAAATAAGGCTGGACCACAGAAAAATATGACCTCAGCCTTGACATGCAAAGCAGAACTTGTTCCATGTTAACATGCGTGACACTTCCCACATGTCACAATATTGCTTTGGGGGAGGGTGTATATAAATGTTATTGCTTATGGTAATGCTACTACAATTCTTCTAATTTAAATGTATCGCACTAATCAAAATTTAAAAGACAAAAAAAACAAAAACATTATTAGCTTTTTTAGATTTCACATTGTTGAAACAAGGCATATGTGTCTCTGTCTCCCGGGCATACAGACTAGGCAGGTGCACATGGTATGCAAATACCTTTCTGAATGTGCACAGGCTAATTTTCTGGTAATGTGACTCCATCCCACATTAAAGTATAGAAACTCACTTGTAGGCTACGTAGAACTCCCAGCACACAGTCACAACACACTCATGCACACACGAATACAAACAGAAGTGAAGCACGGCCTACTGTATACACGCATGCAAGTCTTATTTGTCTACTGTAAAATGTAAACAGACCATCTCTCTCAGTAGACACGGTCCTTTTAACATATTTATCATACATTTTACATATTAACAAAGGAATAAAACACCTATGCTTGAGACAGCACAGCTGTGGTCCTGATTGATGTGCATGACAAAAAAGAGCAGTTCATCTGCATAACAGTACTGATGTTATCACCTGACAGCCTCCTTATCCCCCTCCACGACAATACTATCAGCTGAGAGTGTTGGCTGAAGAGGATGATGGTGTGAGGACTACTGGTGTGTGTGTGTGTGTGTGTGTGTGTGTGTGTGTGTGTGTGTGTGTGTGTGTGTGTGTGTGTGTGTGTGTGTGTGTGTGTGTGTGTGTTTAGAGGGAGTGTGTGCCATAAGAATTTGAATAGAGCCCTTGATGACATGACACAATTGTTCAAAATGAAGTGTGAGCTCAGCGGCAGGGACATACACACACTGTGTTTACCTTCAAACTCTGAAGTCCTGGAAGTGTTCAGGATAGTTGCTTTGGGTGTCAACAGCTGCTGTCCTGGACAGCAGTAACACAGGGGAAGTTAAGCATTATAGACTGCATATCATGTCAGCTTAATAGGTTAATGCTTAATGCTTAAAAGTAGAACAATGGCACAAATACAGAGGGGTCACAAGGTCAGTGTCATTTACACAGCAGTATCTAGAGTTTGCTAACCTTAGCTAGCATTAGTTACCACATGCTACTGCCCAGATCAGACCAAGTGAGGCGGCAGAAGCAAATCTTTTAACTCACTGCCCTTTGTTGCCTATGAATCTAATTTTTTATCTGTGAAGCATTAATATATTTCTTCTTTCATCTTCCCAATTCCAACCTTATATATTAACGTTTTCAGTACATTACAGGGCTAATAACAGCAAGTTTATTATTCAACACTGTAAAGTGTATAATAGCCCAATAATAGCCCAGTGCTTCCTTTGTTACCCATGCTGAGTTAATGGGTTATGAGCAGGAGACGCCCCAGGTGTTTCATTAACTGCTCATCCATCAAGTTACATCATCCTGTTAGGAAAAGACAGAGAATACCGGAAGCTTTCAGAATAAAAGCACACGTAAGCTACATGTATGAGCAGTTATTGTAGACTGCACAGAACTGTGACGGATAATGGGTTAAAATTAATTAAGCAATTTTATTTATTTATTTTTTTTTAAATAGCAATATTCTGCTAATTTGGCTGCTTATTTTTTGTGGCAGTGATTCGTATTCAGTAACATTACATTTAGAGGGCACTTGCATTTGCACTTGTTTGTTTATGTTTTGTCATCGCATAAACGTGCTTTTGGAAAGCAAACGACGGCTTTCTTTGCAAACACTGCTAACAGAAACCATTAAAGGTGTCGCGTTCTCTACAGATGCTATTATTTTGAAATGATCATCACAATCTTCTCCTCATCGTGCCTAACTTGACACCTGAGCCGTGACGACTGAACGGCTCCTCGCCAGAGTAGTCGTTAGGATACAGCGGAACCAAAGCGCGTCGCCGGCCAATTAAGGTTGAAACAAAGTCTTAGTTTGTGGTGGATTTTTCTTCTTCTGACCTCTGAACTGATCAGTCCATCATTTTCACACAGCTG
This sequence comes from Chaetodon trifascialis, assembly GCF_039877785.1. Lineage (NCBI taxonomy): Eukaryota > Metazoa > Chordata > Actinopteri > Chaetodontiformes > Chaetodontidae > Chaetodon > Chaetodon trifascialis. Next base: position 16,391,951 of record NC_092066.1, read on the forward strand.
CCGCCAGGTGAGTTTCCCTTTTCTTTCAACACTTTAACCACAACTTGGTGTGTTTCACTTTGGAAATGAATGTGCCGTACCTGTGTTTGTTTTCAGTCTGGTTTTCACCCTGTATAAGATAAATAACATTTCTGCATATGTTCCTGGATAGACAGGATTGCACAGTCTCTAGCTGAGTTTCTGCTTTTTATTCTGAGACACTTTACAATTATTTTATGCCCTTTTTTGTTTCCCAGCTTTGTGAACTACATGTATGGTTCAGTGGCACTAAAAGCCTGAGTGACATTCCTGGAGGATGTTAATCTTAATGTATTGTTAATAGCTTTTGTATTATTTATTAATGATGATAATATTATTTAGATGGAGTTTTTGTTGTGGAGGTAGAGATATTATATGTGGCTGATATTACACCATATTGTCCATAAGCTCTCAGGATGTTTATGGTACAGTACTAACACACACACACACACACACACACACACACACACACACACACACACACACACACACACACACACACACACACACACACACACAAATAAACAATCAAATGAGTGATTCTGCCTCTGAGGTCTCACTCTACGCACTGCCTGCTTACTCTGGTACAATCCAAGTAGCAGACTTCCTTGGACTATGAGGAAACATCTGGTATAAACATCATCTTCACCATGTGTAACTGTCTTCATCACCTCTGCCTGTCCATCCACAGCAGAATGGCCCTGCTACCTGACGTATGGAGGCAGGACTACTGGCTCCCTCCAGGTGTGACCTGGAGAGACATGGAACAGCTGGCAGACTCTGACCGACCGTTACCCCAGGACCTCCTCATAGCGCTGCCCCTCGCTCTGGGCTTTGTCGGCCTGCGCTACGTGTTTGAGAGGTAAAACACACCTGCTGTCTTTGCTCCGTGCTGGGTGATGTGTTTGGGTGGGATGTGGTAGGCTTTACAGGTCAGGGCAATGTGGTCTGTGTGTCTTTGACAGTTAAACACAATAATATCTACATTCCTCGTTTAGGAGGGATCACGCTTGAAAAAGCCAGAATTATTTGACTTGGAGAGACATAGACATGTTGCCTAAGACAGTCAATGAAAGTTACTTTGAATTTTACTGCAGACCAGAGTCTGTTTGCATGGGATACTTTTTGGTCATGATTTTCAAATTGAAGAGAAAAATCTAAAGAAGCACATGCTCAGTTATCAGCTTTTAAAAATCTCTTATGAGAAACTGTTGGTCACAAAGACAGAGGTAGTGTTGCAGTGAGCTTGTTCTGAGTGCAAACAAACCTCAAAGGCCTCTCTCTCTCTCTCTCTCTCACACACACACACACACACACGCACACACACACACACTGCCTTCAGGGTTTTTGATTGGTTGATTACATCTCCAGTGGGTTCACTGTGGTAACATTCATGGCAGTGAAGAGTGAGTGGAATCAAATGGCTGGTTAAACCCAGTTAAAATGTCATTATCATGTGGTATTATTCCACCATGCTGTGCTACTTTATTCTGTAGTATTCTGTTATCTCATAGTTTTTATTTAAGGTTTATGTATATATAAATGGTTTTCAATTATATCACATTTTTGCACATTTAGTACATATAGTTTTCTAGACATCTGTGTATATTTAGAATACTTCTTTAAAGGCCTGTCATGTTTCTAATTGCAGCTCTGGCCTGTTTCTTGTGCTGTAATGCTAAATTTCCCTCCTGTGAACTGATAACATTTTATCATATCTTGAATACAAATATGTGTCAGGCTTAGTGGTAACATTTCTGCACACACACACACACACACACACACACACACACACACACACACACACACACACACACACACACACACACACACACACACACACACACACACACACACACACAGTGTTTTGTTAGCTGCTCTAACACACAGAGGTTGTATATACAGCCTTAAGTACAGCTAAACAACTGCGCGCCTGACTGTCCTACAGAGGGTGTTATGTTATCATTTGTGTAAGCTGTCTTTTGTCTTCTTTGCCTGCAGGTTTTTTGCCCCACCCATGGGCAGACGTTTGGGGGTGAAGAATAGATCACAAGTGAGTGCTGCCCCCTCCCCGAAGCTGGAGTCGTTTTACACCAAGAGGAGCAGACAGCCGACACAGGTCGGTCTGAAAGGCCTCAGCATGCGTGCGCTTCAGCTTGATTTGTGGCACATTTTGATTTAAACTGGAGGAAGTTATCTGAGCACAATGAAAAAGGATCCAGACGAACGGTTTTTAAATGTCTCCAATGTTCATTTGAGACATTTACTTCCTCTTGTGAGTTGTGCTTGAGTGTTGTGATGGTAACACATCCTTGTTCCTGGAAAACCCAGCCTGAGGGAAAACACATCACCATATGTGCAGATGCACACACACACACACACACACACACACACACACACACACACACACACACACATTATTCCTTCCCAGCTTTTGTATATATATATATATATATATATATATATATATATATATATATATATAATTGATCATTAACACCAGTGGGGTAACAACACTTACAGTAACTTAATACCAGCATCCATTCAGGACAGTGACGCTGAGATAATCTGATGGAAAGAATAACATCCACTGCCTCTTATCTCTTTCTCCCTTCTGCCAGTTCTGCTAACTTTTACTCATTCATTCATTGCATTGTTGTTTCAGAGTGAAATAGTTACTTTGATGTCGCTCTGTGGCAAAACCCAGAGGCAGATTGAGACCTGGTTCAGACTTCGCCGGAATCAAGACAGACCCTGTCAAACCAAGAAGTTCGGTGAGGCTGCGTAAGTGCTTTCTCTTCCACGGTTCAGATTACAGACGGCTTCCTTCCTTCGCCACCCGCTGCAAAAAGCTCTTGAGAACTTTTCTAATTTTGCAGGAAGTTGCCACTTCATACAGAGACAATAGCTGTGTTCATTTGTCGACTTCATTACATTTTTAATGTGCTTTCTGTCTTAATGCTCAAAATATCTGATTTCAAGTGTTTTCATCTTGCAGGTGGCGGTTCTTTTTCTACCTCACAGCCTTCATTGCCGGACTGGCCTGTTTGATTGATGTGAGTTTCAAAAAGGTTTTGTAGCATTTCTAGTGGACCAGCTGTGTTCTTAAACCTCCCCTCAACTTCCTCCACAGAGACCGTGGTTCTGGGACCGCAGTGAATGTTGGAGGCAATATCCAGTTCAGGTGAAACATTACTTTACAGTACATCATTTCACTGCTTTGGATAATTAGTGTGTCCTGTTTTGTTACTGCACTATAGCGTCCTCCTGTAATAAATCGTGTGTCTCTGTTTGATGTGGAATCAGTTTTGAAGGGAAGTCTGACTGAAATCTGAGTTTGGGGAAACAGATGAAATGTGTTTTAAAGAGGAAATGTGAAACAAGCACAATATATTTCCTCATTCATATTACAGAGAACAATGAATAATCTGTGTCACTAATTTAGATCCAGTCACTCATGCTATGGTTACACGAGTCAAGGGATGTGAGCAGACATGCAGCAGCAGGTCCCGCCTGCTGTTTAAATGTGACTGCTGTCAAACTTGCCATGAAAAATACTTTCTGGGCCTACAGCATATTATTTTGATTAAAAAGAAACAAACAATGACTTTGAATTGCTATTTTTTTGGACTGATTGCCAAAACCCAAGAAGGAGTTTCTTTGTAAAAGACTAATATAGCAGAGGATGGTTTCGATCCATCGACCTCTGGGTTATGGGCCCAGCACGCTTCCGCTGCACCACTCTGCTGCTCATACCCCCCTGACACTCGGGCTATTTGAGTTCATCTCTTACAGCAGTCATAGGGTGTATTTCATCATGCATGTCATGTCCTCTCTCCTCCTGTGACCCGGTTATCATTCCCCCTCTGCCATCATGGGGGATCTTCCAATCCCTTAAATATATCTTGAGGAGAGACCACCCGCCTGATGTTGCCTGATGTTGCCTGATGTTGTTCAGTGTAGCCTAGACTGCAGACTAAAACAGTGGCAATGCCTCTTACAGCTCCACAAAGCCCAAGAAGTGAGGTCTTCATATGTCCTTCTTTGTCCACCCTCAAGTCCAGAAGACTGAGAAGGGAAGAATCAGTGAATCTTGGGACTTTTTGAATGAAAAATAGCTGAATTGATTATCAGAATAGTTGGAGATTAATGTCATTCCCTGCTTGTTTGATGGTACTTAACTGAAAGGATCTACAACAGACACAAAGTGTACTTCCTAATCGACATTTTGAGTGAAATCCTCCAGCTGTTTCTCTGTCTGCTGATATGGTTCCATTTTTGTGCCACCAGTTGCGCCATGTTTCTGTTTTTTTTAATAAGTTTTCATTGACTTTTGAGTAATATTTTGTCCACAGCCCATGGAGAGACCTCATTACTGGTACTACATGCTAGAGTTGGGATTTTATGGCTCTTTGCTCCTCCGGATCTCTGTGGACATCAAGAGGAAGGTGAGGACCTCAGAATGCATTCATCGTTAAATGTTTCTGGTTTCCAAACTTCATTGCCTCACAAGACATTGGCCTTTAGAGAAGGACATAAGTGAAGGTATTAGCCCGATGATCGCTTCCGCTGGGTCATATTTCTTGATGACTTGCACTACTGCTGCAATGAGAAACTTCACTGGACACATGGTTAATAAGTAACTATAACAGCAGGAACTTAAATTCTGTTGACACACGAAGGTCATTTTATTTCACTGAGTCGATTCACTACATATATTTTTTTGCCAGGATTTTAAAGAACAGGTGATCCATCATCTGGCCACCATCTTCCTGCTCAGTTTCTCCTACTGTGCCAACTACATTCGCATCGGCACCTTGGTCATGCTGCTTCACGACTCCTCTGACATCCTGCTCGAGGTAACGTGTCATCTCGTGCTTTACTCGATTCATGTTAAATTCAATGTATTGTCTTAAATTTCTTGGAAAGGCTGCTTTCATGTAGCCTTTGTAGAAGACAAAAAAACAACCTGTACATTGAGAGTCCCATGTCTCAAGGGCCACAGCCTAAGAAGCACATGGGACCTCACAAATATAATTAATCTCATTAGAGCAGGTCACCATAGATTCAACTCCACATTGGCCAATTTTCTACCTCTGTGTGGCCTCACCAAGGTGAGAAAAACTAGAAGTATAAATGTTACAGACTACAGACGGTCACGCTGGGCTCGAGGCAGCTCTTAGAAAGTATCTAGGTTGAGATCTGTGTGGCAGCCTGCGGGATGCTCAACTTATTTCAGCAGGCACATCCTGTGACTGAGTCCTGATAGCAAGCAGCCCGAGGCGACATTTGTCTAAGTGTACAAAACAAAGAATTGTAGATGAGAAACGATTTAAAGAAGAAACTACAGCAGAAAAAAAAAATAAAGACGTGATTGGTGCTGCTCATGCCACAGATTCATCATGGACTGAGCTCACATGAAGCACACATGTTCATGTTTATTTCCCCCTTGTTGAAAGGGGAAATAAAGTATTTGCACAGTGTTTAACTAATGTTTTGTTCACTGTTGTGAGTTCGCTTCACATATAGCTTCATTTATGCTTCATATTTGTGTAATAAGTTCAATTCATTGGTACTTTTGCAGTCTGCCAAGATGTTCAACTACGGCACTGGCTGGAGGAGAACGTGTGACACACTGTTTGTTGTGTTCGCTGCGGTCTTCCTTGTGACTCGCCTGGTGATTTTCCCCAGCAAGTACGGTTAACTCGTGAGATGCTTTTCCATTTTACTACTAAATGCAGGATGGAGTCTATTGTCAGAAACACTTTTTCAACATAACTCTAATTATCTGATTATGTACAGAATCATCCATACCACCCTGGTGCTGTCCATGGAGGTCTTTGAACCTTTCGTCGGCTATTACTTTTTCAACGTCTTGCTGATGGTGCTGCAGGCTCTTCACATCTTCTGGGCTGGCTTAATCTTACGCATGGTCTATAAGTTCCTGAAAGGCAAGGTGAGAATCAGCAATCAAACACAGGGCACCTCTGACCAACATATGTTTTAACATCTGAGATGAGATTTTCATACAGGCCCTGTGTCTGCTTCTGTCTGCAGCTGGAAAAAGATGAACGCAGCGATGAAGAGAGTGAGGTTGAGGAGGAGGAGGATGATAGAGGAGGAGAGGGAAATGCGGACCAAGGAGATTATTGTTGGGAGAAAAGTAAAGACACTCTGAACTCCAAACTGTGTGTGCTGACCAACAGTTGCGTCCTAAATAACTTGAGTAACCACAGGACATCTGTAGCTGACAGGATGCGCAAAGCTCAGTAAAGTGTTAATGATTTCTATTACATAACATTACCATTTTTGCCATGTTTTACACACTGAGTGATATAGGATGGATGCAACGCATTAACCTCTTTCCTGCCAGTATCCTTCATTTTAATTGAGAGTGCAATTAGACAAGTTAAGCAGTGAGAGTTGAATCGTCAGCCTTGAAAAATGCTGACTTAGCAGAGGATGGTTTCGATCCATCGACCTCTGGGTTATGGGCCCAGCACGCTTCCGCTGCGCCACTCTGCTGCTCACCCCAGATGGGACTCGAACCCACAATCCCTGGCTTAGGAGGCCAGTGCCTTATCCATTAGGCCACTGGGGCACCTGCAGTGGCACGACATGCCACTGTACAATGATGGACAGGGATGGTGGTGAAGCACAGGAACTTGAGAGCGTTCAGTGCCTGTCTGGTGATTTTCTTCATTACAGCCTACACTGCAGACTGTTTGTCATTCAGCAAATTCACAAAGGACATGTTTGAAAACAGAAAAGAAATTGTAGCTAATAGATAGAACAACAGCAAAATAAAAGATATACATTAGGTAGCTGATGTAAGACCGGTATAGACAACATTGTTTTGTTTTGTTTTTTGTTTTTTTTTTACATATTGTTTAATAATGAAATTGTTACACAACATGCAGTAGATATTCAAATGCAGGAAATAAAACCATCATCTTACTCTTTCTGTGTCTGTCTCTTGTGATGATAGAACACAGGGCCATGGTAATTATTCTGATACTTAGTTCAATGTTTTAGACTTATCCTTGCTCAGGTTTTTACCTCCGGCTGTTTCTAAAGCAGAGCAGGTTTTGCATGTGCTTTTATGAAATGTGTTTACATCATATACAGTCACAGGCTGTGAAAAGATGCTGTTTCTTCTTCTGTGCCGCAGTGCCACCTGGTGGCTTGGACCAGGATGACACTTACACGCTGAGTGCCACACTGGAATGTATGTGGTGACCCAATAGTTTCAAAGATGATGTCATTGAGTAACATCAAACACATCATCCGCGGTGTAACTGACCTAGGTTAATGTAACCTCTTAACCAAAGGGTAAATATGTAGCTAAATGGCGTAAATAAAGGTGGAGCCGCACCGTTCCCAGTCAAACTGATCACGGCTCTAACCATTGGTGGAGCTGGTCCATGAGATGGAGTAAATGAATCATGGCTCCACTCTGCTGGCTTCTTAGTCGGATGTGAGTTTATCCTACGTTGTTATTATTGGTTATATGTGTTGTAAAACAACCAAATTAAAATGTACTCTGCTTCCACATGCTAATGCTTTTCTATTTGTCGTGATTAGCCACCCAGCGGTGAAAAAGATAAATTCATGCCCCCGAGTGTCCTTGAATATTCGCGTATCTGAACTGCTACAAGGGGGCACTACGGCACCGGTGATACATATAATTAGACTTATTAATGCTGTACAGTCTGAACACATCGTATTTCATATATGTTTATGTAGCATAGTCTTATATGGTTGTCTCTGTGGCGCAATCGGTTAGCGCGTTCGGCTGTTAACCGAAAGGTTGGTGGTTCGAGCCCACCCAGGGACGACAGAATTTATGTTTTCGTTAATATATATATGTTTTTTTTTTCTTTTTTTTATCATTTCATAACAGTGTTTTCAGAAGAGTCGTCTTAACATGTATCGCTTATTTACATCAGATCGTCACCGCTGATAAATCTACAACATGTCAGCACCTGCGATACAAGCACCAACCCTAATTGTGCAGATGTGTCGGTGGAAAAAAACAAAACCAAACTGGATGAGCTTGTTTCTCCTCTGAAGCTCAGGACCGGGCTCATCAAGTTCCTGCTCTGCCCAACTGCGAGTGAATGGTCTCGACGTAAGTGCAGATTTTATAACGTTCAAAAGGTCGTTTTTGCTCTATGTTGAGAAATGCTTTATGATAAAGGTTAAACTTGGTTTGTCTGCAGTACCTGTGATGTGTTTTTGGTTGTGTACAATTGGTATTTCACGTTGCATTCGTGTATGAAAGCAGTTTTTGAACACGTGTTTTCTTTTATGTTAAGTGTCTCGAATGTAAGCTGACAGTCTGCACTGGGAAAACTGGTTGTTGAAAAATGGTTAGATCTAAATATTAGGGTTGAACTTAACGGTTTTATTGGCTTTTAGTGTGATTTCAATGTGTTTGTTAAGTCTCACCAACACATTTCCTGTCTTCTTAGAAAACAAAGATGCAGATTTTTGTGAAAACACTGACCGGTAAAACCATCACCCTTGAGGTGGAGCCCAGTGACACTATTGAGAATGTCAAAGCCAAAATCCAAGACAAAGAAGGTACCCTTTACTGTGAAGACCGTGAAACTGCATTGAAATTGTCTTCAAATTAACACGTTCAGCCACTTTTACTAAAAATCTGTTGTGCACTTTGTATGTTGCTGCCTCTTATTGAGAGCTCTAGAAACAAGAAAATCCTCGGGAGGCCGTCACTGGCACCAACCAGTGTCCCCCTAATTATACTGCTCTAGTGATCATTGATTAGTCAGTGATGTTGTTATTGATCTCCAATAAACAAATCCCAAATAAAATAAAATAGCAACTCCTCTCCTCATATTCTCCAATTTTCACTTCAGGTATTTTCTGCCCTTACACATTATCCTTAAATAGATCGCAATGTACTTGAACGACTTCAACAATGGCATCTCATGAAACAATGTATAAATAATCCAAATATGCTTTTGCGTGTAAACACCTTTTCATATTTTAGTTAAATATGACTGAATACTTTCTGATATCGCCAGTATTTAACTTGACGATGCCTTCCACATCGAAGGACTAGCATGGGTTACACTCCATCGGCCGCAGAGATGCAGTTTGAGCAGCAGCTGTAAGCTTTAATTGACTTTTAATACCAACCACAGTTGTGACTGTTTTGTTTTGAGGTATCCCCCCTGATCAGCAGCGTCTCATCTTTGCTGGGAAACAGCTGGAGGACGGACGCACCTTGTCAGACTACAACATCCAGAAGGGTAAGTGAAGCCAAACACCACTAATGTCATAAGGAGGAGGTATTGGTGATCATTTGCCCTTTTCTTTCCCTCCTCAGAGTCGACCCTCCACCTTGTCCTGCGTCTGAGAGGAGGCATCATCGAGCCCTCTCTGAGACAGCTGGCTCAAAAGTTCAACTGCGACAAGATGGTCTGCCGCAAGTATGTGTACAAACACAGTACAGTGTCATATTGGTGACACTGAACTCATTATCAGAGAGAGTGAAATGAATTTCACTCATTTCAAGTGTTTGGTCACATGGCACAAACAGACAGGGAAGAAAAGAGCTGCAGACTGCTCATAGCTCGGTGTAGCAGCAAAAGTATTGATGCATCAGTGTGTTCATCGCTTAAATGTTGCAGCTTGTGAAGGTTGGTTTAGCTGTAGCTATTTTATATACTGCTAGGTAGCTTAATCTGCAGCATTGCCTCATGATTTATTAGTATTATATTAGTCACCAACTTTGGAGATGCATGATTTTCACAGGACAGGAAGGAAATGCGAAAAAATAATTTGTAGTAATTTTTATATGTATAACTTTATATTTTATTATATTTTATTTTATTTTTATTTATTTTATTTTTATATTTTATTTCTAATGATTAAAGCTGTCAGACAAATGTTGTGGAGTAAAAAGTATGATATTTGCCGTTGAGTTGTAGTGGAGTAGAAGTATAAAGTAGCATAAAATAAAATCCAAACTTCAAAATTGTACTTAAGTATGGAATTTCAGGAAATGTACTTAATTACTTTCCACCACTGCAAGGAGATTTGTGTGTAAAGGTCTGCCAGCTTAATCAAAATATAACTATTTATTGGCAGTTCTTCAGGACACACGTGTAGTCAGTGTTCTCGATGATATCGTTTAAAAAAAATTATCAGTCTGACTTTTTCCCCCAGTTTCCTCCAGTATTTATTGGTAGAGTTCAAGGTGGAATATAATGAGTGGGTTATTAAGTGCTTCACTAAACCATGAAGCTGTGTAAATTGTCACCTAATGAAACAGGGACCACTGCCCTTTTCTCTGATGAGATGCCAGGATGATGATGGTTATTTTGATCGATTGGTTTGTTCCAGGTGCTACGCTCGCTTACATCCACGTGCTGTCAACTGCCGCAAGAAGAAGTGTGGACACACCAGTAACCTCAGGCCCAAGAAGAAGCTGAAGTAGACTGCTGGAATCAAAGACCTATATTGTCAATAAAACAGTCTGACAGGCACGATTGATAAATGGCTGGTTGCTCACTCACAGCTCTCTTCAGAATATTCTCCTGGTTTGTGTTCTGTGGATAAATCAGCTCCATATAATGGAAACATCTCAGCGTGTTCATCTGCTGTCTCCAGCTAATCTGTGGTCGAGTTTAAACATCATTATTTTCTCTCACGTTATAAAACTGACACTCAGAAACCAGCTGCATGTATGAGTGTAGAGTATTAACCTGGGAAGGCTGAAGGGTGGTTACAGGCTGGAGTCCTGGGTGTGTTGAGTCATATTGAGTACTTAAGTAGGCTATATTGATTTTAAAGGTGATTTAGCATAATTAATCAATAGTTGATCACATTTTGTGTCCATGAGATGTGATGACAGGAGCACTGTCAGCTGGGTGAACGGCTTTTTGTAAAGCAGTTAGTCAGATAATGTTGGATTTTATTTGTAAAGGTGTCACATGAAGCAGTGACACTCACTTATAACTGGAAGCAGCCCAGTATAACCGCAGTCTGATCCATTTGCCACCAAGCATTCTTCGCTGGAGGACAGCATCTCAGTGGAAGTAATGTAAGAAACCGTTGTTGCACTTTGCCAACACGTATTATTGTTGCCCATTGCAGGGATCAAACCAGCAACCTTCTGATCACAAACCTCTTCTCTAACATCAGTGCAAATGCAATAAGTGACAAACAAATCAAACCCAATAACTGGACTTAAGCTGTGACTCAGTATGACCTTTTATATTTGGATTTGGTTGTTTGGGCAATCTTGAATGTATGTTGAACGTAAAGATTCATATAAATCCATTTCATTAACTTACTGAAACAATGTGGATTGATGTGACAATAAAGTTCATAAACTAGATGGCCCACAGAAAAAAATACCACAAGAAAGAGAAATGACTGAGTGACTGTATCCTTTGCTTTTATTTCCAAACTCACCACAACAGCTCAAAGTCTCAGACATAAAGCTGGCGTGACTGTCAACAAACACCCTTAAAATAGAACAATAAGGCTTGAAAAAATAATAGAAACATAGCACTATGTTTAACAGTACAGTCTGTGTGATAAAAGACTCTGAAGGCGTACGGCATGTTGTCCACGGCTAAAGGTAACAGGCTGAAAAATGGCAGAAGGCAGAAAAAGTCTCTTAGATTTCCTTGAATACGTCGAGCATAAATAAGTTACTAAGACTGTGGTTTGTTAAGAGATGATGCACACTGCTCAGACTGGACCAGTCCAAACACCAGTTCACCTTATCTGTAGTTCTATGTGATGACCATTATTTCTTTAGTTCAATTAATAACAGTAGCATTATTGATTTACTATATTATCATGTGGAAAATACTTATTCACCCTAAATGTAATTACTGCACGTATCTTATCCACTAAAATGCACGTTTTATCTTAGATTTAAAGGTTTCTGACAAGCTTATGTGAAGATGTGACAATGACTCTGCTCCTAACATTTGATCTTTGGTGTCAATATTCAGATCTCATGTTTAAGTTAAGTTGTGTATCCATGCCTTACCCAAATATAAACCACTATTAGCGTACTATTTTACTGACTTTGAGTACACGGCGTTGGTTATTCCTGTGGAAAGGCACCACCTAGAACCAACATTATAGCTGCTATGTTATGCATGTGTAGCTACAAGACCATACACAAGTTTAACTCTGCATAAATCAAACTTTGTTCACTTTTAATTCAGTAATAATGATGTTGTATGCAGGCTGTTAAATAGGCAAATCTCTTAAATGGAACTTTTTTCTTGTGCGCTGATTTTATTTGCATTCACTTTCCACTTTCTCTACTTGCACGGACTCATTTTGTTGTAAAGACGTTTAAATATCACTCGTCATTTGAAGCAAAGAAAACGAAGAAACAAGGCCTCTCGTTCATGTTGACACTGCATCGCCATTTTGTGTACAAAAGTCCTACTTATGAAAAACTACAAGCACCACTTCTCAATATTAAATGTCTAGCATCGTGAAGCACTTACCTTAAAGTTGGTTTATTGCATTGAATGTTACCCTTGAAAGCAACATGAAGCGTTACATTAGATTGGACAAGCAAAACCATGTATATGCTGCTGCTTAGGCCAACACCTACAGCATGTTGTTGAGTACAGCACAGCCACTGCTGCAACACACACACACACACGGAGAAACCTTCCCACAGCTGAGGTGGTGCTTGTGCTTGAGGAGGACATGGGACCAGCTCCATCTTTGTTCTGTTTACTCCCCTGCTGCGTTGGCCACAGCAACATTTAACCCTGTCATCTGTTCCATCTGTCTCTTGGGTTGGACTTCCCCCTTTTTTCCTCTCTTACTTGTCGATGAGTTTGACCAGGCTCTGGCGGAGGTCATTAAGGTCAAAGATCTTGATGTCCAGAATTTCAACGGCCCTCTGGATTTCAGAGTCCATGCGATCGCGGTCCTCCAGGGAGTTATTCAGGTTCTGCTCTGAGTTCTGGATGCGACGCTCCAACTCTGAATTGCGCATCTCCATCTCCTACACACAGGAGGAGGCAAAGCAAGAGGAAAATGAAGGAAAAACTAATGTTAATGTCAATTTTACCACTGATCATTTCAGCATTACCTCACAAATGTGTGCACAATTTCTGAAAGCATACCACGATAGCATAATAATCTGACTCCTACCCGTAGTCTGTGGATGGCCTCGTCCCGGTCGTGCTCCATCTCGTGGTACTCTGCTTTCTTGCTTTGCAAAATGTGGATTTCCTGGAAAAGAATGAGAGGCACGCGTGAAGTTTGAATAGCAAGGTCATTCATCAACACCTGTGATGAACATTGCCGCTTCCCACCTCTGACCTCTGGGACAATAAGCACCAACCTCATCTTTGGCCTTCAGCAGGGCCTCCAGCTCCTCCAGGGACTGGGTCAGCTCATCCTTCAGCATGTCGCTGGGGCCTTGGCCTCCATGGGCCTCTAATTCAGCCACCTTACAACACACACACACACATAGAAATTCACACACACACACACACACACACACACACATACACACACACACACACACACGCACACACGCACACACACACACACACACACACACACACACACACATGCTTATATATATATACTCAGAAAATAATAAGCAAGAAAATAAAGAAGCTTTACTGCAGCACATGACTAATTAATCCCAGCAGGCTGTTTGTTTAATTGATCATTAACACCAGTGGGGTAACAACACTTACAGTAACTTAATACCAGCATCCATTCAGGACAGTGACGTCGAGATAATCTGATGGAAAGAATAACATCCACTGCCTCTTATCTCTTTCTCCCTTCTGCCAGTTCTGCTAACTTTTACTCATTCATTCATTGCATTGTTGTTTCAGAGTGAAATAGTTACTTTGATATCGCTCTGTGGCAAAACCCAGAGGCAGATTGAGACCTGGTTCAGACTTCGCAGGAATCAAGACAGACCCTGTCAAACCAAGAAGTTCGGTGAGGCTGCGTAAGTGCTTTCTCTTCCACGGTTCAGGTTACAGACGGCTTCCTTCCTTCGCCACCTGCTGCAAAAAGCTCTTGAGAACTTGGCTAATTTTGAGCCATACACACACACATACAGAATTAAATCATGTTGGACATGGCTTCACTCAAAAATCTTAAAGTGGTAGTTTGGTCTCTCACATCCTTGAAGTTTAGTTGTTTGTGTTTTATTTACTGTATTTTGTTCCTCTGCTGTTTGTTATTATTCTTCCTGTTTGACATCTATTGCTAAACAGTTTTATTTTGAAGCATTTTGTAAGTATAGCGTGAATAGCTAAATAATAACTATGTTGAAGTTAAAAATCATGGTCTAATACATCTGATTAATAGCATGTTATAATAAAAAATGCTTTCATACAGTATCTGCGATCTGATTGTACATGAAAACACAGTGATCCATGAAAAGGACCGCTCATTACTTTACAGGCTTCAGCGTCTTGGTTTTTATTAACTGTAACTACAAGTTAAAACACGCTACTACTTCTTCTACATCTAGGATGAGCGAGTCATGTCGCCATGAACAGGTAAACAGGAATGAAATCCTTGCTGCATTGCATCACAATCCAGACAGGCTGGATTATTTTAAACCGTGTATGGTTGAGGCGAGGAGGAGTGGCAGAAAGAAGGAAAGAGAAGAGAGGAACGAGTGGATGCCAGCTCCCTCTGGTGATTTTTCATTTTTTCCCTAACTGGGGCATTGAAAGTAGGATATTGCTGTCCTACAAACCCCTCTCCCTCTCACACCACCCCAGAGACGTGGACCATTTTCAGCCACCTGGTCCCCTTCTTCTGATAGAGGGAACAGTCTCGGTCCAAAGGAGAGAGAGACTCACTTCTATGAATTAATTTGTCAATGTGGACCAAAACAGTGAAAACTGTTTCTAAATACGAGCAGTAGAGAATTCAAAAGCAGTGATCAATACTGTAAAGCTGGGCTATAATGGAAAGGGATCAAGGTATTAAAGCATGGTTTGTATTTGTCAGCCTGTGGTGAGGTCGTTCCCACAGGAATCAGCCACCAGCCACAGTGAAAATACCTTTTATTGATGAGTGAGGAGAGGGAGGGCGGGGGCATCTGCATCCACTGGAACCTGAGAGGTAATTCAAGTGTAAAACCCTCCCGAGGCTCGGCGTATTTAGACTGAACTCCCCTGTGGTGAAATGTGACATTTGCAGAGTGAACCGGTTCAACCAGCTGAGAACACCTTGATTAAAAGCCTCGCAGGGAAAACGCCCGCAGCGCAAGTCATATCGAAGCATGATGAAGTGCGTTAGCAGCCTCACTAACTTGTCCACGTCTTTCCTGAACAAGTACTTTCAAACCAAGGAAATGAAGAGTCTGAGAACGACGATCCGTCAGCAGAGACTCGAGTCCCGTCAGCGTCATCTTGTTCTTGCTTGAACGAGGCTTCACTTCAGTTTGTGCTCCTGTTGCACAGCTTCGCCATCAGCTTCCGCCCTGCGGGTTACTACAGAACGAGCAAGGACTCGGCTTCACATGAAGGCCAAAAGGACTTTAGAAGCCACAAGAGAGAGCAACTACTTTTCAGTGTTTGACTCAACAACGCCTGAAGGTTTTTTGGCCTGATTTACTTCTCATTAACCAGTGAAGCCTCAACTTTGAACAGAGCTGCTTCAACACTCACCTCTGGTACTGGGGACACTGTAAAGATGTTTCTGTGCGGCTTGGAAGTCAACTTTGCCAATAAGATTTTCATGTAACAGCTACGCCATCCACAGTAATCTTCTTCACGATTACTTTGGTATAATGTTTAATTTTGAATTTCTCTAGAAAGTAATGTAGAATCTAATTTACATACTAACATAAGAAAGTCTTCTGTTCCAACAGACAGCAGCTCTAAACCATGTGGTTTCTAAAAATGACACTCTAGATTAAGCCTGCCTGTAGTTATTTCAAAGTAAAGCTAATTTAATATGACAGGATATTTTAATTACTTTTAAATTTAGAAATAGGAGTGTATGAGGAGGATATGAAGGCAGCAACACCTCTACATCTCCACACAGCTGAAGTGCAACCTGAGATTTGAGATTTGGCAAATATAGTCAGCATGTTTTATATTGTACTTCTGAACCTATAATTGAAATAGTTTAGTTTCAGAGCATTAAAACATGTTGTTTGGAGTAATTTTACCATGATTGTTTTGGTGATTTTTGCCCCAGAATTCACATTTTAATGATGGTTAATTCAGCGTTGAGGGTAAACTCAGTTTAGCAGAGCAGCTTCAAAGTGCCTGCTGCGCCTGAGCGTGACTGAACTGAACGTAGCCGAGGCTCACCTGGTCTCTCAGTCTCTCCGTCTCCTCCTGATACGCTGCCAGCTGCTTCTTCCACTGCTCCACGTTAGCATTAGCTTCATGCAAAGCTGCCACCAGCTTGGAGTTGCTGTCCTGCAGAGTGAAGAGCTCAGCCTCCAGGTTCATCTCACAAATAGACCTGAAAGACGCAAACACAAAACTGTAACCCCAGGATGCATATGACACGGTGCATGCAACACTGTATATATAAGCCTTATGACAACATGGCTAATGGCGCACATGATTATGAGACATATTTTAGCCAACATGGATGAGGCATCCTTTAAAGTGCTCAGGACCATGATGAAACACTGTTGGCCTGGTTAACACAAGCAGCGAGCCTCTGTGACACCGTTCAGAAGGCTATACCAAGGACTGCAGCCTGCAGCTGCACACCTACTGCCCAGAGTGAAGGTCATTTCACAGGTCTTATAACAAAGCAAAGACACACTCATTAAAATTCCCAGAAAGCAAACAACAAGACCAAACTCTTCCCACAGTAATCCTCTAATCCTGGAAGGATTTCTATGAGTGGTCTTCATCAAAAGACTGAATGTGACATTGAGAGACTACTCTTTTTTTAAGGAAATGAGTGTACTGACATGTCCTGGATCATCAGATCTGTAATTTATAAGTATCAGGGAAGAAATGAGTAGAAGATGATCTTTGGCACTTGAATTTGGCACCAATGATGCTTTCATTGCACACACTCACATGTAAAACAGGTTGGCCTGTATCGCGCTTGACTTTACAAACTACGTAAGAGACACATGAAATCATTCATTGATATCAGTTTCAGTCAGTTTTGGTGCAGCAAAGACGGGTCAGACTCTGTCCTCATCCCTGATGCTGCGCCTTCGCTCCCTCCCTCTGCATTCAGAAAGCATGAGGCTGTTCAGTGGCTACAGTTTGCCATGGGAACCATTCAGGAGCGGCTTTCATAAAAAGCATTGTGGGCGGCTCAAAGGGCTGAACGAGGAGATGTTTACAAGCCTTATTTGATGTTACGTATGAGTCAGAATCTCAACAATGGCCTCTTCAGTTCCTTGAAAGCTTAAAAAATCAAATGACGTCAAACTGTAATTAACCCATCCCATGAAAACCATGTTGACACACAGCAAACAACATTGATCAGATTAAATCCGCAGATCAGCGAAGATCAGCAGACGCTAGGATTACCATACATTCAACATTAAATTACTAAAATACTTATCCAATAAATTGTTATAATGTTGCAAATGTCCCAAAACTCTTTTATTATTCTGACTGACTTGACAAGAAATCACATTCTGTCTCAAAAATATGATCTGATGACAAAATACTTTAATATCGTTACACTTAAGCTTTGTCCCGACACTGCAGGCGGAGACACGGCACCGTGACCTGTAGCTAACGTACATGTATTGTTGGTCTTTCAAGGCTAAACCACTATTTCCATGGTCAGTACTGAACCTTTAAGCTCAGTTCCATATATGTTTGTGGGCACTGGATGAAGTGAGAGATAACTGGAGAGTTTCATCTCGTTTCAAATCAGTCATCGGGTTTGAGCTTTGAGTGCGGCAGAACAGAGCAGAGAGGAAGGTCTGCGTCTACAATGAACAAAGCAAGCGCCTCACAAAGGGATTCTCATCACAGTACTGAACTGCTTGAACAGAAGGTGAGATCGCACACAGAGCAAGAAGAAGAAAGTTGTCACTTCACTTTCCATTCTGTTAATGTGTGTGTTTGCGTGTGTGTGCCTGCGTAATTCGGTTACCCCTCAGACAGCATCTTCTTAATGCGTTCCTTCTCAGATGACAGCGTGATGTCCGCGCTCTGGCTGCGGAACAGCTTGTCCTCCGGCCCGTTCACACACATCACCGGAGGAGACTGGAGTTCATCCGAGAGGTCCTGAGAAACACATCAGTAAATGGACTCCAATAACGCACGGCAACACAACACCAACCGGATGATTGAGAGAGGGGAGGGGCGGCTTCTTTCATTAATAACTGCATCCAGAGCTTGTCAGTACCATTCACATCAAAGTCCGGTTAACATTGCTCATTGTATACTTTACAAAACACAGCAGAGAGGAAATAATAATCACTTTCTCTCTGCTCTCAGGACTTGATGGACTCATGGTGATGTCAGCTGCAGCTGTGGAATGTAAAGTACATTTACTCAAGTACTTAAGCACAAATTTGAGGTACTTCTACTTTACTTGAGTCTTTTCTTTTCATGCCACTTTCTACTTCCACTACTACTACTACTTTCACTGCATTGAGCAGTTTTTACTTTCAGTACTTTCATATTTTTTCTTAAGCACCATTTTGAATACAGGACTTCTCCTTGCAGAGTTGGAAGCATCAGTGCTTTTACTGAAGTAAAAGATCTGAATACTTTATTATTGAGATACTTCAGCTGTGTGTTTTGGTCTGATGAAATGAAGAGCTATCAGCCCATCACACGAGGTTTACATAAATTCAAAATTCAGACAGACGAACAGGAAGGAAAACAAAGGCTTTCAGAGAATGTTTGCACACATGCAGTATTTCATGTGCTTTAAATCTCAGTTTGCGTTTTGTGCCGTGTCAAATAACACAGCGACAGACTCACCTGTGAAAACTGCAGAGGAAATCCATCAGGTGGGGAAAAACAGACAAAGAAACATGTCACTGCAAAGTTCACATGACAACCACAAGCACACTTAGCTGGTGATCAGTGATGCAGCGCAGGGCTACTTAGCAAGAATCAAGCACAATTAACTGAGGCAGTTGGCAATTTTCTGCAGCTCTGGCTTCTCCAATGTGTTCATCAAATCGATAAAGACGCAGTGTGAGAGACATCACTCGGAATGTGCTCAGTCGTAGAATTAAAAGGAAATGGGCATGTGCCTCATGACCAAGCAGATGCAACTGATGGGTAATTATTCTTCATTGATCAAAAAGGCCCCGAGCTGACTACATTTTCATCATTACAGTGTTGGCACCAGAGGCTTCTGGGTAGCAGTGGGTAGAAAATGCGGATGCGGAGCACTGCTGAGCGGCATGGGATAATTTTACCATCGTCCTAGTTTCCCTCACTGTCTCTTCCCTCTGAGACAAGTGACCCAGCTCATCTTTCTCTTGCTTTTCTTTTCTCTCTCTCTCTCCATCCCACCTTAGATTTAATCACAGCGGCCCTGTCTAATAGCTGCAATGTAACAGAGGTGCATTCATCTGACCTTGGCCTGTGCTCTCAGTGTCTCACCAACACTAAAATGCATCACTGGATTCACATTTGTATTTCCTGCCTGACACCTGCAGAGGTTTGATCTACTTTCACGTTTTCCTGAAAGAGTAAAGCTCACCTGAGGGGCAGCGATTGTGAGCGCCGTGTTGGCCAGCTCTTTGTCCTGGGACTTTTCTCGTGCCAGACGAGCTGCATCTTTCACCTCCTTAAACTTATCTGAGAACTTTTCAAAAGAGGACAAGTGAAGAACTGCTTCAGGTAATGAAACATTAATAATGCAGCAGGAATAATCCTCTGGAAATGTATTTGTCAGAGTCACTCTGGGTTAGTTTACCTGATGCAGCTGTTGCTCTGTAGCAAAACCGAGACCATACACAGTGTTGGCCCTGCTGTCCGCCCACTGTCCAAACTTCTGGGACGTCTTGGTAAATGTCATGCTGGGTGTAACGGTGCAGTTGATGATTGCCTGCAAATGCAGAGATGACAAAGATGATTCAGGTGGGTCGACATCATGTGAATACAACAGACACTTCAGCAGCAGATCAAAGAATCCAGATGAAATACTTGAAATGATTCATGAGTATTAGTAGAAGCATTTTGAATTGTTTCAACAAACATTTCATTAATCCATCCATTATCTACTGCACTTTGTCGTTCCAGATGCGTTAACATTCCATCTTCTGTGCAGACTTGGACAGTCATTTTGCCGATTACTTTCTTTCTCTTGTGCAGGAAAATAATAAAGGTGCAAAAGCAAATAAATAGATGAACTATGATGAGTAAAATATCAAGTGTGGAATTCTTTGTTTACTTTCTAGGTTGCACTCCAGTGGTTTAGCACTGCGCTTCCATAAAGCTGCTGGACTCAAGAGAGTAAGCTAAAGAAAAAAAAAAAGCTCAAAGTCGAAGCAGAGCAGGCCAAGATATCCCAACTGCAGTTTGAATAATAGGTCAAGCTGGATTCTGGATTTCCCACAATGCAACCAACAGCATCTTTTTGTTCGACACCCCCAGCTTCCTGAATGCTCAAAAACCTCAATTTGTTTAATTGATTGAAATACCAACAATTGTTTTAAACTAGTAACTTTCTCCTTCTAGAGTCTGGAGCAGTAAATGACAAAATGATTACTCATTGTACAGTATAATATGTAGTATTGTGTTATCATTTGAGCACGGCACCGACACACACCTTGTCAACACTGGGTTAACTTCCTGTTTCACATTGGGTGGAAAAGTGTAGAGATGCATTTACTTTCTGCTCGGTTTTTCTACCACTTTCTCCCTTGAGACATGTTTGTTCTTTTGTTGGTTTAGGACATAAGATAAGCTCTGCCACTACACAAGCGCTTAATGTTCAAAGTAAATTCAGAGCAGAGGCAGGGGCAGCAGTAAAGACACAAATGCAGCACATCCACCAGGTTCATGACCTCACTGTGAGAGAAGTGGCCAAAGCCACCTCTCTCCCCCTGAGCACATGAGGAAGAGGAAAAAAATGAGAGCGGACCTATTTATAAACCTTTTTACGTCATCTCCAGCCTTACAATAATGGAACTGATTTAAAATCCCAGAATTGCAGGGCAAAGGCAGCTTAGGAGGGAGCTTTTTGGTCCTTCTCTCCCGTCCGACAAATGATTGTATGAACTCTACACTCTGCCTTTCTGCGCTGACATGTTTGACATAACATGTTGGACGGTGGCAGCAGCGGCAGTGAAGATTACCGTGGGGCCAAGCACCAGTCCTGGCAGGATTGGGCTGCTGACCGACCAACTGCCACCCCGCACAGCCTTCTGGGAGGCAGAAATGTGGGTCAGACCAGAGGTGCTAAGAAGAGATCAGATAGACCCCCACCCCCTCCTCTCCAGTGATGGATGTGTCCTCTTCTTCATAATCTAAATCCACAAGCCTGCGAGGAGCGCGCTCTGGCTGCTGAGTTGTTGACACCCACTGCGGTTTTGTTCAAGATCTATTTTTCTTAACCTTACAGATTTTCAAGTAGGAGGATGGTTGGTGAGGAAAACTCAGCGTGAAGCAGCCGTCTGCCTTTGAAAACTGCAAAGACTCATTTGATGTCAAGGCCACCATCGTCACTGCGCTCAAACAGAGCTTCCTTCAGAAACAGGTTTTTCAATCATGAGTAATACATGGTTCATACATGGTTTCAGCTCTGGATACCAAATCTACTGGAACTATACGTTATGTTTTTTATGCATTATTTTAGCTTAGTTTCTTTGCTGTCCACTGTCAGCATCATCACTTTCCTCCCACTAACCTTGGTCCCGCCCACGCTGATGATGCGGTAGACGTTGCGGTTGGCATCGTAGAAGAAGGACACGGTGACGGCATGTTTGCTGGCAGGGATCCAGTTCCTCTTGGTGGTAGGGTCGATCTGGAAAACATGGGCCCGGGCGCTGAAGATCGGCTGCTCCCTGGAAGAGGAAACACAGGGACGACAGTGAGAAACAGCAAGAAACCAAAGGAAATGTCAACGTAAACCCTTTCACACAAAAACAATGCTTTAGATATAATGTGGTCAACTTTAAGGACATTGTGAACATTTTCAAATCTTAGAAACAAGACAAAAAGCGTCTTGCATGGAGCAAAATGTGTTTTTGCTCCTTATTTGAGCATTAACACATTACTAAAACATCCATTAAAAACCCATTATCATGCAACTCAAATGGTATCTCTCCTTTGTCTAAAAAGAAAATCCTTTATCTTGGTCATAACGGTACATCTCCATCTGTCTCTCTGCCATCTATGGACAGACGTTGGAACCATCCTTTGGCTTTCTCCCACACTTTTTCCTGCGTCATTCAGCAGCCATACAGGGCTGTGACTTAGCTGCTAAATGATGTTGATGAACTCCCAAGTTGTTCACCCTCCACCCTCTGCTCTGCTCCTGCCAGTATTTGCAGAGCTGTATCCTGGATACGAGGTAAATATATCAAAGCAACAAAGTCAGGAGTGTTTGGAGGTGGTTTAGCCGCTGTCATGTGGTATGAATAGGAAGACTGCTCCAGATCTTCGTCTCTTTTTAACTCTCAAGTCCAGTCAGTACATTTACAGCACCGTGTATTCCCACACAGACAGAACATAAAGCAGATATGTGAGGAAAATACAGAAGTAAAGTTTTGTGTCAGTCTGAATATGCAACCAAATCTCACTCTGAAAGTCAAAGACGTCACAGCGTAGGCATCAAACTGTGAGATTGTTTTCTACTTGGTGCAAACTCCTGTCTAAACCGATGCAAAAGCAAAAAAAAGGACTAATGTCAGCATGCTAACAGCTCACAATGACAATGCTCACATTTATGTATACCAGGCATAATGCTGGAACATGTTCACCATCTAACTTTGGTGTGTTAGCATGCTAACATTTGCTAATTAGCCCTTAAAACAAAGTACAGCTGGGGATGATGGGAATATCTTTAGTTTTTCAGGTATTTGGTCACAGAAAGTTTGAGGCAGTTTTAAATTTTGACCTGCTGGTGGCACTTGAGGAAAATTAAGAGGATCAGCGAAGTGAGAAGGATTCATCGTCTGAGGATCGTGAACGCTGCTAACGTGGCTAACAACACAATTTACATGTTACAGAATAAATCATAGACAAGGTTCCCAGATCAATGCTACTGCCATGGTGAAATAATCTCATCAAAAAGAAAATCTGAAGACAATCTCGCTGTCCATCCCATCATGGCAAACATGGCACACAGTGAGCTCCACACATTCAGGACTGAGGCACTCACTGTGAGCGTCCTCTCTTTGTAAATTCTAGCAGACAGATTATGAACCTAATGCTCATGTTTCTGGTGCAGACAATACAGGCACAGATTACACTCTCAATAATAAGACAGGACAAGATGCTGCCCTTCCTCACTCTTAGCTGCTCGTCTCCCTCTGACTCAAATGTCGCCTAAAAGATGTGCCAAGGTAAAATATGAAATGGTAAAAACCAGGACACCTCGTCTTCGGTGCAGTATTGTAAATTGCACTGGCTGTTCCCATTAGAACTGTAGTATTTTGGCCCCGTCATTGTGCATTTATATCTGACCCCATTAGTGACACACAAATCCAGTAATGGTCTCTGTCTGTTTCTCACCGTAGGAGTTGATGATTAAAAACAAACATTACAGCATGCATACACTGAGCTTTGAGGACTGATGGTAAAGATGTTGATATGAACGGTGGCATTTCCACAGCTGACCCACTCCAGTCTGATAATAGCCTGCGCTAGAATTCTCTGCTCATCTCGCAGTAATCCTCCCTGTTGTTGGCGGATCTCCTGCTGCAACCACTGATGCACTGATCTGAGGTCTGACTGGGGCAAGACACTGGGATGAGAGCAGTCTGTTAGAAGCTGGAGGTGACACTTAAGCTCTGGTTTTCCAGTGATATAAAATCAACCATCGTACAAGACGAAGCTCAGATAGTTTTGTTTGTATCAGAATTTGACTTTTATGTTTTCATTGTTCAGACAGTGAATTCATTACATAAACCAGAAAAAGGAACTTAAAGCCACCTAAACAGTTTCAAAGCAACACTCCTTTGTACAGTCATGATGTTGGGCGTCTTGCACAAAACAGATTAAAACAAGAATGCTCTGATTTGAAGCAGCAGAGTATGACTCAAGTTTCAGGATCCTACAGTTCCCACACTACAATTCAGTACTACACATTATGTACATGTACAATAATTGACTGAATAAAGCCCAATCATTCATTCATTCATATTATTAGGGCTGAGCTAATGAGTCATTTTATTATCAATTATTTTGCTGATCTCCAGAATATCAGAAAATAGTAAAAAAAAGCTGATCACAACTTCCTATAAAGAGGTGACGTCTTGAAATGACTTGTCTTGTTTGATGTGCAGAACCTAAAGACGCTCCGTTTATCATTGTATATATTATCATCAGCTGAGAAAATTCACATCAAACTACTCTAATTGTTCCAGTTCTCTTTGACATGATGCCAATAATTTGCCTTAGAAGTCAAAGCTTTATATCTATCATTATATCGACTTTGACCATACCTCACATGTTTGAGGAGGTCCATATTACAACCACTGAGGTCAGCGACTGTGACCTTGAAGAACAAAGAAGAGGCTGTTTAAGGCGTCAGAATCAGCTGTTCTCATCACTGCCAAGCTTTGACGTTGCCCAGGAATCAAACCTGCGACCGCCTGTGGTGGACCTGTGTTACAGTCAACACTACATGTCTGAACACATGATTGCTGGCTTCTAGTGTGTGTGTGTGTGTGTGTGTGTGTGTGTGTGTGTGTGTGTGTGTGTGTGTGTGTGTGTGTGTGTGTGTGTGTGTGTGTGAACACTCCTTCCTGTGTGTGAAAATTGTTGGTGAGACACACTGCGGTGGTGTAAAACAGCGTGTCCGCTCATGCGTGTGTATTCTTGTTAACTGGTCAACACTCTGGTTCCTTAAGGATGTTCAGCTACTCGACCTTCATCCTCAACAGATGGATGTGGCCTATGGGGCTTAATGGGGGTCTTTAAGCGTAACAAAGCCTGGTTGTGATTGGATGGAGGTCAGGGCTGCACCTCAGGATGAATAACCCCATTAATTCCTACCACAATCCAACAGCATCCACAAGCTGCTTCACTGTGTTTCTCCGGTCTCCCTCTGGTCGGACCTGTCTAAACCTTTAACACACAGATGTTTAACATCTGGGTTCCTTTTCTTATTAAACACATTTAAGAAATCTGAGATTTTGCTTTAATTGTGAGCAGTTTCATGCCTGCTATGCTCCTCTGTGCGATCGTTCCTGGGTCCTCTCTCTCTGCTCAACAGCAATAAAAGCATCCTAAAACCAGTCATTACAAAGAAATATGGATCAAATAATCTGAAGAGGGAAACATTTCAGAAGACGATGGCCTTAATTTAACAGATTCATCACGTCTGAAAATGACCCTGTTGTATCTGCGTTGGTACAGGGGTGCTGCTCCAGATGTGCCATCTCCTGAATCTGTGCTCCAGTATTACAACAATCTTAAATTATTATGACCATTTAACTTTCCTCAAGTTAAGGCTGACTGTCACCTGTTCTTCCATATAGAGCGTATTTCTTATTTTAAAGTGGAGTTTTTATGAATGGAGTGGGTGGCATCTTAAGG
The DNA here is from genome assembly GCF_039877785.1 of Chaetodon trifascialis. Classification (NCBI taxonomy): domain Eukaryota; kingdom Metazoa; phylum Chordata; class Actinopteri; order Chaetodontiformes; family Chaetodontidae; genus Chaetodon; species Chaetodon trifascialis. The sequence goes on from NC_092066.1 coordinate 16,417,645, forward strand.
TCACAAGTCGAACAATGTCATCCAGGAGCAGGAATAACAAAGACAAGCTGCGAAATGTCCATCCAGGCTCAAAATGTTCTTACCTTTCTCTGTGGTGAGGAAACATCTTACAAGGTGACTGAGGCTTCTTTTCTAGAGAGAGGAGAGTTGAAGCCAACTGAGTTAACCCAACAAGTATTGGTTGTCGGTGCAAATTTAAGTGCAAAAACCGATGAGTAAACAAAGTCTGCTCTCAATTTTCACTTTGAGCCTAATTAAATCAATGCAACGCAAGCCCAGACACACTTACCCCATGTCGGTGTACAGCCTTGGTGAGTCTGATAATAATTCCGCGCTGGAGCTGCTGTGGCTGCCCTGCTCTCCTCTTTCTTTCAGTCTGAGCTACCAGATGCTGTATTCTCCAGGGGAGGGGGAGGTTTCTCCGCAAGGCGCCACACACAGCCTGCTGCAGCCTGCACAGCGTCCGTACCGTCCTGTCCCGACCACCGGAGTCCGCCGCTCACCTCTGCGGAGCCCGGGGAGCTACAAGCCGGATGAGGCAGCGCTGCTCAACTCGCTGACAGAAGTGACCGCCGTCCCGTGTGCGTCCATCTCCGGGCAGGGCAGCAGAGCAGCAGCCTCTCTTTGCTTTGTCCCGAACCTCGTCCTGGTGGTCACGGCTCTCTGCTCTTCATTCAGCCGGCTGTTCGCGTTCAACTGCCGGACACAACCGACGGTTGGGTACCACCTGCTGGCTCTGCAGGCTCCGAGCACCTGCTACAGCTGCATGAGGCGGTGAGGCAGGGGGACCGTGTCAGCCTGCCTGCAGCCAATGAGCCCGCATGTGTGCGTTTGCTGCAAACTGGATCTTATAGGTCTGCTCGGCGCTGCCAGGTTTAAGGCTTAATGAAATATTGTCCCGAAGGAAAAGCCGTGACCTAAAAAGACTTCTTCAGAGTCATACTACAGCCCATTTAGGACTCCAGCTGTGATCAAACGTTTTCTATGAGCAGACCTGCCCTCCTGCCTCACATTGTAATAATGAGGCAGTTCGTCTGTCAATCCATCTGCAGAACGAGTGGGAAGAAAAAAAAGAAAGAGAAATACAACAGTGAAGGCGAGGTGAAGGAGCAAAAAGAAGCAAACTTTAATGTTCCAAGATTATCAACAGGAGAATCTTTGTGAGCATCATTCAGAAAGCCTAACATCAGTCAGTGAGGGCAGAAAAACAAAATGGTGCAGCCACGAGGACAACACAAAGTTTCTTCATCAGGTTGTTTCAAACAGGAATAAGCCAAACAAAGATTATCATAGCAAAAGTAGACCGACTCTAAAAGTTACCCTCTAATCAGAAGACATGCAAAAACTACTGGGTATGTGTTGGTAAGGGATGAGGTGGGCATCTATTGGTGATTTTGTTATAAATAAATAAAAATCATGACAATTTTTATAGTTAGACTCTAAATATGTCAGTGAACAGGTGCATCTAGCTAGTTATCCACAAAGGATGTAACATAAATTTAGACATCAAACATCATCTACTAATCTACAGATAAGTCATACAGAAACAGGACATAAATATGACTGTGAGGTAAAAAGAACCACCTGCACAGCTGAGGCTGGCCAAAAGCTGACCTGGGTTGGTTGGTTGGTTATTCATTACTGTGAGAATATGAACACAGAAATGTCTTAACGGAGACACGTCTCACAGCGACACGTTCAAAGCCTCGCTGCTTCTTTCCTCTGTGCCGCTGAGGGGACGTTAAAGTTATTCAGCCCAGCTTCAGTTCAGAGGTGAGGTGGCTGCGGTCACGCTGTTCTGACGATGACCAGAATAGTTAAATAGAAAAGAATAGTCAGTACACCTCAGAAGAAAGTGAGGCTGATAAAAACTAGCTGCATGGAAACTTCACTGGTGTCCATCGAACGCATGTAACATCTAGAGCGCCGAAACTAAGACACAAAGCTCACGAACGGTTATAGAACAAAGGACCGGTTCTGTCCTCGACGCGGTGACAACTTCACTCTTTTCTAGAAGTTCAAAACTTTAAGGGGAAAAAGGACAGAAAAGGGATAGAAAGGTTCTTCTAAAAAAAGTCCTCCCTGTATAAATGTTACACTTGGTTCATCCTGTCTTAATGATTCAAAGGTGTCTTCATGCCAAATTTCATAGTGCACATACAACATGTAACTTTCCAAAATGAAACAACATCTTTCACCACAGTCCAACGTGGTGAAACCTACGATCAAGTTTCTCTCCAGCACATCTGTTCTAAGACGGGGCCTCAGAGGTTTTCATCATACTTTGTCTCGTCAGGTGCTCAACTCTAGCTCATGATTTCCCCTCTGAAAGGGACTCCCTGCTTCACTTTTCTGTGACAATCAGGTGATTAAATCGTACATAAATACTGTGGTTGTATGCATGTTTTTTGACATATGACTTTTGAAGAGGGGTCTTTGGGACTTGCTGCCCTCTTCCTTTGGCTTATTTGATGCCTTTAGCTACAGTGTATATGCTCAAGATGATCCCTGTCTGCTAGCATTAGTGGCTTCAGAGTATCAGAGAAAGAATGACGGCTTCGTTCAGTGAGAAGCTGGTTATGGTGTTCGCTTTCACAACGAAAAAGAAACATTTAGAAGAACAAAAACAAAGTTGTCTCCCTGTATTCGGATCTTTGGAGCTCACCTCCTCAGATCTGGAGACAAAGATGTTTTTTCTTTTGCGTTTGTATTTTTTTAAGAGCTAATTCCACCACTTGTTCTTTGCAGACCACCTTGAGAAAGACCTGCCTTGAAAGACGGCCAACTGCGCTAGCTTACATCACTGAAAACCTCAATGAAAACAGCCTTTATTTAGAAAACTTTCCAACTCAAAGCTGAGAAAGAAAAGCAAGTGATCCGCGGCCGTGTAATCCTCGGATCTGAGCTCTCTGAGGCACAACACCACAAGCACTTTTGAGTTCACTTGAACAGCCAAACAGTGTTTTCACGCTCCTCTCTCCCAGATGCTTGGATGTGATCAAATGCAGAGCCTCAGTTCAAGCTTTGAGTTTAAAAAAGTTGCCATATCAACTGCTTCTGTTGTGTCCCCTTTTGTTTTCTCTCTCTCTCTCCAAGTCACAGAAGACGTCCTGTTGAGTTAGCTTGGAGGACATTTGTGTGAGACACCTCTTCTCCATCTTTCTCAGCTTTTGGAGCAAGATTCCCAACCATACCGCCTGGAGATCCTCGAGGTTTCAGGGGCACACGAGGGACAAGATGACACAGTCGCCCCCTCCCCACCTGCAGAATTGTTCGGACCTCCACCCTCCTCGACCTGTCGAAGGTCTCGCCTCTGCAACTGCGCTGCTCCGACAACGACAGCTTTTCTCCTTCGCCACGTCTTCGCGTGTGAGCAGCAGTGCCTTCTCTCCTCCACCAGCCTTCCACTCTCTTGTGTCTTGCTCGCATCCTGTCCAGCTCTACTCCCATTTTTGCTCTCACTCTTGTGATTGGTTGGTTTCTCACGGTCTCTCTCCTGTTACTTTCACACAGTGGTGCTTCGGTTGTAGCAGTGGAAAACGGGTATCCATGTTTGTTCTTTTTTGTTATTACCCAGATTAAAATACCGTTGAACTAAGCTTCACACCGGCCTAGCTCCTTTCCAGCAACCTGTCAGACAAGTACAAAAATATACATATACACATGAACACTTGTTTGAGGAAACAGTCGTTTGCCTTTTAAATATTTGTATTAAATATGAACTTTTCATTTAAAGGGATTGTTTTATGTAGGAAAAGTGCTTATCCCCCTTTCTTGCTGAGCGTTAGATGAGAAGATCGATAGTACTCTCATGTTAGCCAGCAGCCAGTTAACTTAGCACACAGACTGAAAACTTGTGGAAACAACTAGCGAAGGAACAAAATCCACATATCAGCACTTTCAAAGATCACTATTTAACACATTATATCACATTTGTTTGATGAAGACTATTTCTTAGCCAAGATCAGTGAGCAGTCTTGTTATCAATATGATGCTGCTGACAACCAAAGAAAACTCCAGGAAGTCACTGCTCTCGGCCAAGAAATACACTGGCACATAACCCTCTATTAAATAACAACTTCTTGTTCTAACACTTCAGTTTTTGTACGGATTGAACAAATGAGACATAATGTGTTAACTTGGGAGATTTAGAGGTGCTTGTAAGATGATTCTGTCACCTTTGGACAGAGTCAGGCTCGCTGTTTCCCTCCACTTCCAGTCTTTATATATTAATATATACTTTCTTCATCACTGTTACAACAGCCTGATCACACAGTGGTATCACTGCTCTCATCTAAATAAGTCATGAATGAGCTTACTTGCCAAAATGTTAAACTAGTCCTTTAATTTCAATGCGTCATCTTAGTTTTAGTCCACAGTGGAATTACTTACAGTCTAGTACTGGGACAGTCCAGTCACACCACCGTGTTGGTATGCCCGCTCCCCCTGGTAGGTGGAGTCCTGGGACAAAGCCACATCAATCTGGGACTTGAACTCATCTCCAAGGTAACTGTCCTATAATGGGACAAACAAGAAGCAAAAGAGGCCCGTCAACAGTTATTCCTTCATTTCTTTCCAAGAAGAAAAGCATGAAGTGGTTTTTAACAAAGATGAAGCCTTTATGAGAAGAGGAAACCTGGACAAACACTTGGAACATATGCGCTAACAGCTCTGGCACCGGGTACTAATTGCTATGAACAAAACAGACTACTAACAGCAGCTTAGTGCTCCATAAAAAAAACACTAAACTGATCATTAAGAATTACTGACAGTAGATGACAGTTCAGTGAACAAACCTGAGAGAGTTCAGGCTGGGAGAGCCCAGGCTGGCTCATCTGTGACGGCTGGCTCATGTTGATGTACCCCTGTGTCAGAGGGCCCTGGGAGAAGGGCTGCGAGCCCAGGTCCTGGCTGGCCTGGCTGCCACCCATGTGGCCTCCATGCTGCCCACGGTCTGCTCCGCTGTGGCTGCCCATGTTGCCGCGGTTTCTCTGACGGCCACCTCGAGTCCCGCCACCTCCTCCACTGCCTGCTTTGCCTTTCATCCCTCCACCCCGACCTGGAGGAGAAATATGTCACAATTCAGACAAGTGTTTGAACGGCTTTAACTGAACACCATGTAGACATTCAACAAGTCTAAATTTAGCATGACTGTACAGTTTTGAGTGTTCCTCACCTGATGAGGGTCCATTGACCTGACCCATGTAACCAGGTGGAGGTATGGGGGGCATCACGAGGTTGAAGGGGATGGGGATGTTCATAGAAGTCATGGGACTGGGGCCTGTTCCAATCATACCTATCTGGTCATGGGTCTGGAAATACATATTGGACGCACGTCCTGTAGAGGACAGAAGTACAGGTTAGTTTTACTTCCTTTCACAGTTACATGGCGGTTGTTATAGGGTTCATTAATAACAAACTAACATTTGAAATAAGAAACAGGTGTGTTTTTCTTTTTCTCACCGTTGCTGCTGCGGTCATAAACAGACCCAGGGATGAGGGCCTCCCTGGCATCATACATGGCTGTGCTCATGAATCGACCCCCCTGCAGAACAAAAGGACAAGCAAAGCTATTTTGAGTTCTTAGGACATGCCTCATTATTTCTTGGACGTTTGCTGATTTATTGCCCTGTTTTCTCTAAACCACTTGTCTGAGGTGCATGCGTAAATTATGAATCACACTCTAAAGCCGTTATGTGCCACACTGGAAAACAACACATTCATGACCCAGTTAAGAAACCCTGACTTCAGCATTCTATATCCACCTGAATGTCAAGGTTCAACGTTATCTTTTTTTGTGTCACGAGGGAATATTTGTTCTGCAGCAAGGATTCACATCATGACAGAATACAAAAGGACAACATTATTAACAACATCAACTATATATCACATGATTAGTATAGGGAACTCCAAATTCATAGCAAGTACAAATCTGTAAGATGTCATACACACAGACACTAAACTCACAGGGTTAATGGTGTTGACTAGCTTGCGGGGCTTGCTGAATTGCATGAGGCTCTCCCTCAGGTTATTAAGGGGGCCTTCGACCAGAACCTTCTGCTCCTTGTAGTAGTTCAGCAGGTGGTTCCACAGAGGCTGCTTGGACAGGGCCTTGGGGTTTCCCACAATGATTACACCATACCTATGTGACATAAGCAATTAACGGTGTCATATCAAAAAGGCAAAATGTGTAGCGTACAAAAACAATGGCTATCTATAAAAGCAGACACGGGCCCTCAGGGGCTTATGTTAAGTGAACTGGGGTTGTTTTCATCTTACCTGGCCCTCGTGAGAGCCACATTGAGACGTCTGGGATCATTGAGGAAGCCGATGCCCTGGTGCTCATTGGCCCTCACACAGGAAAGGATGATGAAGTCCTTCTCCCTGCCTTGAAAGGCATCCACACTCGCTATTTCCACCTCCTGCAGAGAGGAGGAAGAGAAACCAGTGCAAAAACTCACTCATCACTGAAGAAAATATACAATGTTTACCTTATGTTGTGAGACATAATATGCTTGTGCTTTCTTCACAAATGAGGAACTGTTAAATGTAAATGGCTACTTAGAGCCTCCTCTTCATCCTAAACTGAACACTAGAGATGTCCAGATTATTATGATACAAAGTCTGATCCAATACATATATTTACATGGCAGCAGAACATATGCAATGCTGATTAAATATGTATCTGGTACACTGAAGTAACAGCTGGAGCTCACAAAATTTGGCACACCTTATCTTATCATGAGCAACTTGATCCAAATACTGAAATTATTAAGTTGATTAGCTTAAAGGTCCAGTGTGTAGGATGTAAGGCAGAAATGTAGCATAACATTCATAAGTGTTTTTTCATTAGTATATAATATAAATATATAATGGCAAAAAAGAATTGTCTTTTCGATCCCATAGAATGAGCTCAGTGGAAGAGCGGATCCTCTTTCCCTCATGAATTACATTAAACATTGCTGCCTGAACACCAATAACTGAAGAACCTGATCACCAATAACACAAATAGCAGCCTACAATTCTGCCTACTGACAAATCTAGACTGAACTTCATATACCTAAATGTACAATTCAAAGTTAGAGTTGAGTTAGCTGAGAATATTTACCGCCATTTACTCTTATCAGTTTATCATACCATTGAAAAAGCACCATTGACCAGCTTTTAGCCAACTCGCATACAGTTGTTTCAAGGTTTTCAAGGATGTGTGGGAGCTCCAACACTAATAATCATATATATAATAATCATAAATAACGTTTAACTTTCAGAGAGCAACTACTGATATCGATGTGAGGAAATTTGCGAGAGCTCAGTGAGAATTCAGACTTGCATCGCCGCGTCCTAATATTATTTCTCACATTCACACACTTTTCAGTTGCATTTGGAGCAAAATGCTTGCACTGCAGAGCCTGGCTGTCATTAATTAGAGCAGTGCAGAGGTGGACAAAACACAGTAGAGTTTAGTAAAGAAAAGATCGGATTTTGATCTGCTTTATTTTAGATGCTATAAATTGTTTAAAATTTGTGGCTCTACTTAACATCTTCAGTTTAAATGGTTGTGATACATTTTTATGCTAAGCGCACAATACAACACTTAACCTGCACAAATGTCTGTTAACTATACCTGGTAGAGCTTGGTATGCAGGGAGCCACTGAACTGCATGTACTGGACCAGGTAGGACCTCTGTCCCTCGTAGGGCGTGATGATGCCAATCTGATCGGGTTTTGCTCCAGCCTTCAGCAACCTTGTGGTTATTTTCTCCACATTGGCTGCCTCAGTCCTGACAGGGATTACATGACAAAAACACTTCATGTAATTTGACATACAGTAAAGAAACTAATAATGCTTGACTGAAATTTTTGACTTTCTTCAGACGTAGAGGTTCTTCTAAACAGAAATGTAAAGAGCCACCAGTGGCCACATGTGTACGATCCAAGGGTTGAAGTGACTCAGGACAAATATAACTATTAGATGAACATAATGATGAAGAAAGTTGAAACCTGTTGAGATAGGATGTTCCAGAGCTGGCAATTTCCTCCTGGCCTTGAGTGACATAAAAGAACATGGGTTTGTCGGGCTGCGGCCACTGAAAGTCGAAGCCTTTCTTCACACGGTCGCCTGTAGAAGAGGCAAACAGACATATGAGTCAGTGGAGAAGAGCTGATAAAGAGCTGACAATCTCTGAGGTAAACTTGTATTCTCCCCAAATTCTCAGGATGCATTTATGACCATTTCCAAAGTCTCACAGCGTGACTGGACACTAAAGTCTCTGAGAGAGAAAAACAGTTGAGGAAATGTAAAGGAGCACCATCATGTTACTTAAGTGCATTTAGCTGAACATGGGCAGGAAGTTAGAGGGCAGTTTCAAAAGACTTAAGTGGCAGAAAAGGGAAAGCCAAGTAATTAAGCATCACATGATTAGTTTTCAAAACTTTCTTTTCATCTTACCGGCAGTGACTCCGTTCTGCAGAGAGCCCTCATAGAAGATGTTGGAGGGGAAGGCGCTGAGGGCTGGGTGCATGCGGTACTGGACCTGCAGACGGATTGGCCGGATCCCTAAAACAACCAGACGCTCAAACAGGGACTGGGACAGACCTGCTTTAGCTGCCTTCTTACACATCACCACAGGGCCCAGCTGGCAGTGATCACCCACCAGAATCAACTACGGGGGAAAAGAAAAAGAAAAAGAACAAGATGATCGGAAAGAAAAAATACATGTGTTAATGTGGACACCCTAGACCCCACAACCAGAAATTAGCTGATGCCACAGAATGATCTAGAAGTACTACTTCTAATCACAAAGCTCTTACCTGTTTGGCCCCCAGGACGACAGGCACCATGCACTCTGGTTCGGTGGCCTGGGTGCTCTCATCAATCAGGATTGAGCGGAACTGCATCTTGGCCAGTCGAGGATCTCCAGCACCGACGCAGGTACAGCAGATCACATCTGCATTCTGAGAGTGAAGGAACAACACAGACTTTGTTTTTGAAGAAGCATTACCATTACACATAATCTGTCCACAACTATTAAAGCAAAGTCGGTGTACAACTTTGTGCCTATTACAGTCACAAACAGGAACTTGTTTAGCTTCACTTGGAGTTCAGTAAAGCCATTCTTCATACCATGAGCAGCTCCCTCTCAGCAGTGCGTCTCAGAGCTCTGTAGCGCTTCTCGTCTGAGGAGGACAGCTCTCCAGTCTCATCCTTCAGCTGCTGGAGCTTCTGAAGTTCTGGCATACTTCAGGTAGGAATCAGTTCAGTACAGTGAGTTCGGTGATGCTCTTGACAACAGATAATTAAATCTCTAACAGGCTGTATTACTGAGGATCTGGAATCGCTACAGGTCAGTAACGATCTGAATTGTACTTCCTAGATGTCCATGTGTTGTTAAACAATATTAGCCCAACCCCTAGCCATGCTGCTTAACACAGCGCTATCCTCAGTTATCAGTTATTACTGGGACTAACTGACACTTTCTTGTTATTCAAAGACACATAGTTTAGACTAATGTTGTTACACAAGGGTAAGCATACCTGCTATAAATCATTCTCACAGTTAACAACACATAAAAAAAGGCCTTGCAAAGTTGCTTTTAAAAATGATGATTGATTACAGGTTATGTGTTACCTGTCCATATTACGGGTCTGGTTGTGCAGAGCCAGGAAGGACACAGGTGAGTCGATGGCCTCCCTGCTCTTAGCACACAGCCTCACCACCTTGAGGCCCGTCTGGTGGATCTTCTCTGTCAGCTGATCGACAGCAATGTTACTGGGAGCACACACGAGCACTGGCCTGGAGGGACAAAAGGTACAATTCTGTCTGAGGGATCATAACACATAGCCAAACTATTGTTTAAAGGACCAGTGTCTAGGATTTAAAGGATCTAGGCAGAAATGGAATATAGTATTCATAATTATGTTTTCATTAGTGTAGAATCACCCAAAACTAAGAATCGTTGTTTTTGTTATCTTAACTAAACTTAACAATTACGGTGACTATTATCACAGCACCAGCTGACACATACAAAATACAGACAAAGTAATAAAACAAGTACAAACATTTGTATATGCATCTTACCCGTTGCCCTGTCTAGCCAGGTGGTAGACAATGGTGGCAGAGGTAACGGTCTTCCCTGTGCCTGGAGGACCCTGGATCAGACTGAGGGGACGCTGCAGCACTGTCTTCACAGCATACACCTGCATCACAATGAACCACATTCATGTGAGCCCTGAAGCCATAAGACCTAAAATACATCATATGATCACCATGTAAAAGAATTACTCCCTCTTGATTTGTGCCGAAATACCACTGGGGTTGAGTGTTTTTTTTTTTTTTTTATAAAAGTGAACTCTTAAAACTATGTCTGATCTCTGTCATGTTGTTCATGTAATCTGTAATATAGGTTAGGTCACATGTATACTTTTCTCATTATATATTTAAAAAGTCTCTCTTGACATTACAGGTTTTTTTTTCTCTCTTACTCACCTGTGAGTGGTTCAGGTCAGGCAGGCCTTGAGCGGTGAAGCGTTTGGGCAGCTGGCACTTGATGACCACATCCTCCACCTCATGTCCCAGCAGTTTGTGGTAGATGTAACCAGACACTGAAGTCTCATCCACAGCAAATGTCTTCAGGGCACTTTGCATCCTGGATGATGAAGACATGAACATGGGAGAAGGCTCTAAACTGGTTCTGAAAAGCACCTGTTATTCACTGAAAAACCTTTGCCTTTTCAACATTAGTAACATGAATGCATTCATTTATTTTTCAAGGACCTGTTCAAGACCAGTCGTGTCAAATATTACCTTAAATACAGAGCAAAGTTTTTCATTGCACATTGAAAAGCTTCAGACACCAGACTTTATCAGATTTATACACTGCAGTAAAATACAAAAGCTCTTTAAAGTCAGACTGCCTGACCCTCAGACATGTTACTGACACACAAAATTGGGTTTCAGGCCTTGTTTACACATATCACAGCAAGTGACAAGAGTGTGTGGTTCTTGTTGTAAATACCTGTCAAAGGAAGTGGACTTCCACACAAAGTCGACCTGAAAGTTGTGTGGGATCTCCACTGGAGCCCCAGCACTGCTCCTTAGCTCGATGGCAATCTCATCACCGTAGTCTGGTACAGGAAGTCAAGGAAGTGGTCGAACCTCTGAACATACTGTGGTTGTCATCATATTTGAGGTTGTTGTTATGGCAGCATGTCAAATGTGCTTTATTTACTACTATCCTGATATTTCAAGAGCGCTGCAAGAGCTTTGAATTCTGCAAAACTGTCCATTTGTCAGTTTATACAGGAAGTAAGTACACAGATGAATCCTTGAAAATGAGACATGGAGACGTTTTGTTTTTACTTACGTTTTCACGGCTAGCTCACACAGTGGAGCACCACATCACCTGAGGCAGCTTGTATTTTATGGTGGAGTTACTGATCCTTTTCAGAGTGACACGGGTGGATGCACCAATGATTGTTATGAAATGCAGCTTCAGGCTGCATATCATAAGGCATAAGCTGTTGAAGCAAATCAAAAGCCAGATGTTGTAGTTTCCTGCAGCTGCCACTAGATGTTAGACAAGACTCATTTTACTGATGGCACGCTAAAGTGAAGCTCAACTTAAATAAGAGACCCCCATGGCTGTGACCAACTCTCAAAAGTGATACATGGGTGAGCTATAGATAATATGTATGAAATAAGGTTTTCTGTTCAACACAGTATATCTATTATAACAGTCATAAGGATACTATCAGGGACTTTGATGACATGTCCAATGCCTTTCCATGGAGGGGCCAGGTCTCCTTTGTACCTCAGGCAGATTTCATCTCCCTGCATCAGTCGCATGTCTAGAGCACAACAGATGAGATGGACAAAAACACAACTCCATTACGTACACATCATTGGATGGAGTAAAGGCACCACAAGAGGCAGAATTTAAAATTAATTAACAAAAAAAGATATCTATGAAAAAAAATACAAAATTATACACTATTGAAATATTTAATTACTGGCAATTACTTAAGAGTGTAGTCAGGGTAACATTAAAAATATGACTCAACATGATAAACTGATACTCATGATAAAATGATAAACTTGAAGCAAAACTTAAAAAATACCTGAGTCTGTCTTGGGAAGAGTGAAATAAGCAATCCTCTTTTTATTCAGGCCCAAGTCCCATCGGACCGTAATGTTGTCTTGAGTCTGTCAGGAAGGAACATTCACAGATATATTCAAGACTTAAATGCCAGCAGAAACCATTTTAAGTCAAAATAACATAGTACAACAAAATACATGTATGATTGTAACAGCTTAATTTCCTTAATCTCCAGCATTAGAGAAATCTCTCATCAACTATTTTGACAGCACTGTTTGTTACAGGACAGATAAGATGAATTTTTTGGGCAATTTCATTTTTATTTTTTTGTTTAACCTGGGACTCTTTGAGCTTCTTATCATAGTCGGCCTCCAGCTTCACAAGAGGACCAAAGATGTTCTGGTACTGGTAGGCATCTTCATAGCGGAGCAGCACGTGTTGCGGCTCCTCATCCACACCAGGCTTCTCCAGGTCCTCCAAAGTCGCAGTGGGATTTTCCTGCCATGTAGAAAAACACACACACAGGATGAGAGAAAGATTAAAATATAAATAGAAAAGCGAAACAGACTGCTGTTAAGAGTTGAGGGTTTTCTATCAATGTGCTAAAATTTCCTAAATTCCAACTTGATTTAGATTCAGACAATATACTTGTTTGACGAAACACATTTTGACATGTAACACATGAAAAGCGCACAAGTGTAAATAATAACATGAATGATGGCTGAATTCCATTTAGCTCCTTCTGTTTTAGGTTCCAGTGCATGCTGGTTCACAGTCACAGCTTACTGAGACACTTCGATACAAGACAGCCATGGTTAATGTCATTAGTAACACCTGTGGTTTGTTACTAAGTCAAAATGTCTGCTCTGAAAAGGCAGATGAGCCCATAGAAAAGAAATACACAAGAAAACAAAAGAAATACACAAAAATACACAAATGCATGTACATTTGACCTTTTATACAACAGGAAACTACACAAAAATCCAGCATGAAAGAGGCAGGGAAACTGATACTGAAAAGAAAAAATTAGCTCAGCAAACTCAAAGCAAAGGTATGTGTATCACACCCAACTGTATGAATATACTGGTTAAGTCTATAGGTAAGCCGTGCCCATGCTCAAATTCAAGTTATGTGGGTTTAATATTTACATAGAAAAGTAGTGGGTGTGTGCAAAGACAGCTGCACTGATAGTACCTTCCAGAGTTCCTCCAGCTTGTTGATCTGCTGGGCAGTGATCTGACGAGCCCTGAGCTGCTCCTGCTCTGAAGGGATTTTTACCAGCCAGGACAGGAAGCAGCGGTCCTGGATGAGAGGCTGCCACTGTGAGCTGTCCCAGTTGATGTCCTTCAGGCTGCTCTGGCTGGCACATGGCTGCCTGCATTACAACCAGAGCACAATAACTGTGAAATTCTGTATTCTCTTTGATTGTCCCCATCAGCAGGAAGGTCAGAATGCAGTCAGCTGCATAAAAGCACCTTTACCTGCACAGTAGCACCACCACAGAGTCAGCTTTGGCAGGGATGAAGCCCAGGAGGAAGACGTTGCGACAGCCACAGTTGTAGCACTCCAGCACTGTTTCCCCCAGAGGACCATCTTTGTGCAAGGTCACCTCCTTGGACTTTGCTCTCACCAGGTGGTTTACAATGTGGCTACAAGTGGAAAAAAGGATAATCAATGCACTCGAAGGAAGAAATGCAAATGATTACACTACTGTTTATTTTTACAGTCACTGTGTACTGTACTCCTGCTATGATGATATTGAACCAATGAAATGGTTCTCTCTCCAGTTCATTCAGTTAAGTACAGCAACAGGGAGGGTCAATAGAAAGCCGACAAGTCTTACCTGCCGGATGTGTTTCCACGGCCATTACAAAACCACTTCTTGCTTGTGTTGCAGTAGACCACACAAGCTGGATCATGAATCCCACAGTAACTACAACAGAAGTAAGTCCAAATTAAAAAGGAAACAGAAAATCTTACCATTAAGAACATGGACCTGTTCAATATCTAATATGTCAGAGAACAAAACAAGAAAAATAAGCATCTAACCTGTGATAAATGGTCAAAATTGATTATTATACTATATTGATGTTAATGCTTTACTATTGCAGCTACAATCAAAGTGATGCAACAATCCGCCTTATAGTAGTTTTAAAATGAATGTTCTTTTTCCATTTTTGGACTAAAATACAGTATGTGTGTAGATTTTAATTAATATGCCACTTAGTTCACAAAATACATACTTCATGAGTTGTCTCATAGCCTGCCAAAGTGTAATGCATGTCGGTACATGCCTACAAGCCCATAATCAAGCTGTACGTTGATGATACACATCAAAATTTATATAAAAATAATGGAAATGAGAGGGTGGCACATTTGTCAAGGAAACTGACGTTCTCATTTTTGTTCCACCAGCACTGTCAATATTCTGCAAAAAGTTTTAAAAACATTTGGATTTGATGACCGATCTGCTGGTGAATGATATGAGGATACTTAAGTTTCTATACAAACAAACTGAGCGGTTACTGTGTCTTATCCAGCTAAGCAACTGAGAATATCTGGGATGTCAGACATAACACAGCTCAAGTCTTTTGGCACAGCCAAACTAACAGCTGACAGTCAAATTGTTCTCTAATTAACATCTTAACTGTGAGTGTGACAAGAGCAGTGCTATTTGACATGACTTACATTTCATAGTGATTAATCACTGTTGACATTAGATACGATACAAGATGTTGGGATAACATGGCTTATGTGACATCTGTAGTGAGTGTTGTCTACCAGCGACAGTAATCAACCAAAGTGAAGAGGACAAGATGGACAGAAACATTGAGTACAGATATGTTCAGTAAGCAGCTGAGAATGAGGAAAAAGTATTTAAGATTTAATATCTACTTCTGCACCAATTACACTGCAAATTAAGATAGATTTTCAATTACTATGACCAACAAAAAATGCCCATTGACAGGGCTCTAGGGGCTGTATATAAATATAGCAAATCACAACAACCATAAAAAAAGCAAAGAGACACTATGTGATCAAAATAAAGACACAAACTGATGGCAAGTGATTTGCCCCCACTCTGATAACAGCCATGGTACCAGTCACACTGTCTGCTCCTTTACCTGCAGGCGTGTACAGGGAGATCCTTGGTGTAGTAGGTGTCCTCCTCATCCTCCTCAAAGTTCAACTCTGCCAGCAACTGACTGGCTTTCACCACAGGGTCGTCTCCATTCTGTAGCACACCGTCCGGGTCATTGACCTGAGGAGACAGGTGTACAGAAACAGAAACTTCATGTCATCACTATGTGGGATAAAATAACACTAAAGGATCACAGATAGTGAATCGATTGTGCAGAAATTGAACAGATACACAGCCTTATGTGGTAATATATTTCACCTGTAGCTTTGCTTACTGACTGTCTGTCACAGCAATAAATGGTTTGTTTACAGCAATAACACACTGACTGTATCCAACTACTTGTATCTACTGACCGCGGTGACTGTAATCAGTACAGAGTATTATGTATAAGTATTAGTGAGTATAAATATGGGCATTTGGGGCTGATCTGCCACAGAGGCAAATCCCTGACACTCGTAGTATGTATGGCAATAAAGTCCTGCAGTGACATGCCAGCTGTGTCAAAATGCTAAATGTTGCTGCCAGCTAGCTTTTCTGGGAAAGACAGCTAGCGAGCATGCTAGCCAATTAGCGGGATAAAAGCATGGTATCAGATGGAAGGCGTCATCATGCTAACCGGGGGTAGCCAGTGATGTTGTTAGCTAACGTTAGCTAGCGAAATCACGTTTTGTCAATACAGTAGAAGACACATTTTGACACCGAGCTGCGACGAATAAAAACCACACGCACCTGGTTGTCTAGCTGACTCTGGGTCTGGCCTTGAGTCTGGGTCTGGCTCGGCAGGGTAAAATCGGTGAAGTCGTACTCGGAGCCCTGGGTGTCCGCTCCCAGCAGCTCGGCTTCCTCGGTGTCGAGGAACGTTAGAGTCTGGGAGCTCGGCCCGTACGCCTCGACACTCATGTTTTTGCCTTGTTATTAACGGTATTTTCCCGTTCCGATGAATATTCCGCAAACTGTTGCTATTCCAGAAGAAATGGAATAACAGAGACTGAATATTGATGAGAAAATGACAAACAGTGGTGGTGAGAGAGAGAGAGAGATAGAAAGAGCCTCGACTATGGCTGCATTCCGTTTCTCTTCTCCCCCGCTCGTTTCCTCTCCTCTGTCACTACTGCTGCTCTCCCACAGAAAGTCACCTGCAGGGTGCGAGGGAAGGAAAGGAGACAAGGAGACATTTGTGAACAGACTCACATGCGGAACAATTGATTTCTTATATGGTCACAAAACTCCGAGGTTTATTATGCAACAAGGTCAAATATTGCAGGATTACTCAAATGCAGTCCTTTAATTTGTCTAAAAATTACGAAATGAAGGTGCATCAAATGTGCTAGCTGAGTCAAAAAGATACAAAGTGTATTTACAACTTTTTCTTTGCTTTTATTAGCTTATTCAACAGCGACAATGCTCAGTGATTAGCAGAAGAAAAAGAACTGTAAATGACCCAGAGTAAGACTAATTTTCATGTGTTGTCTCTGCCAAGATGTTAAAAAAGACATGATAAAAATAGAATAAAATGGCATATACTATTAATACACATCATAATAAATATGCAAGATAATCCAGTACACATCTACCAGTAAATCATGCCATTGTGTGGTAACACATAAAAGTAAAGCAATGAAAGGAATTTCAGTACCAATTTTCTCTTTGTACCTATAAGTGGAAGAAATCAGTGTAAATGTGCACCTTTATATGGTTGTATGATTTTAAGACAACCTGAGCATTAGTGATCGTGGCATTCAAATACTTCCTTATAGGTTTGGGAGGCTCACTAGAAATGTTGCCCCCCTGAAAAAAGCCTAACCATATCCATTTTATCTGCTATACATCATACCCTGATCCGACTCTTCACCCCCTGAACCATTCGCAATATCATGTGTTATTAAAATCATTTATTTA
Organism: Chaetodon trifascialis; assembly: GCF_039877785.1. Classification (NCBI taxonomy): domain Eukaryota; kingdom Metazoa; phylum Chordata; class Actinopteri; order Chaetodontiformes; family Chaetodontidae; genus Chaetodon; species Chaetodon trifascialis. Next base: position 16,434,781 of record NC_092066.1, read on the forward strand.
TAAGAAGCACGTCGACCCTTAGATTCAACCACAGTGGCCAGTTGAAGAACATTTTTATTTAAAGTCAAGAGTTGGATTTTCTGTCCACAAGTGGAACATTGTCCTCATATCCCATCTGCTCAGAACGCCTCACAGGTTGGGACAGCTCTGAGACTCTCCTAAATCCTGGTACTTTCCAAGGTTAAGAGAGGTGATAAAATGCTTTTACTCCTGTGCCAAATAGTGGGAATAAAAATGCATCAGTGTGAGAGTTTTGGACCAGTCGGGACCAATTTCCTACTTTAAGAGATTAGATAAATACAGTCCTTGATACTGACTCAAGCAGACTTAAATACCTTTTTAATGTTGGAGTAACATCCTGATCCCTTCGCTCTGTCAGGTCTGAACAAGCTCAGCAGGTCTCTCCAACCACAATGTACTACACCCAGTGTTACTGTAACGCACCCTCTACCAAAGGAATCTACCTTGCGAGCAGGTTACGAGCAGATTATTCAACATCTCAAGATCATCTCAAACCTCTCATTATCTTATTATTATTGGTCTTCATCTCTCTGACATCACCTTAATATCTGTTTCTTTCTGCTTGCCCAGCATTGCCTTTTCAGGTATAACTCAACAATTCATCTTGTTTGTGCTACTTAGAAATCCAAATGACTGAATTCAGACCCAACCTAAAATGGCAATACCAGCATTTCAAACTCTGAGTCTCACACACCTTTAATGTCACTTTGTGATCACAGGTTATGAAATGTTTTGGCAGGATAACAGCTGACATGTAGTTTTTCTTGCATGTGGTTCTCTGCGGAACACATAAAGTCAAATGACATTTGCATGCCTATTTCGGATATGAACAATAGAGAGGTGAAAGAGAAGGAAAAAAATAAGCCTGTGTGAAGTGTTTTAATTACACATGGCTTTGAGCCAGCTTTGCCTTGCACAGTTGCACTACACACGTAGGACAGACACATTCAGTTTATCACATGCCTTCATACTGATTGCATGTACAATATATTCCCTGAGAAAAACAAATCATTGCAAGTGTGAATCTTAGAATGTCTTCGGCTTCCTCTTATTTTAAAGTCATCACATTTCTCTGCTGCAAAGACAAGCAACATATGGGAATGACATCAGTTAAAAGCACCAAATTTAGGCATGAGTTCCTGTTCTTGACAGTAAACATTAAATTTATGCCATTACTTTTGAGTCATCACTGCCTGAACTGTAATTCACAGGTTTTTCAATGTTTTGAGTCGCAGTTATCATTTTACTTGCCTCAGGAGTCACACTGATGAAAACTTGTAGTAAAACCTGTGGTCCATTTTGGTGAATTTATCTACGAGTCTGCTCAGGTCGTGAGTCATTAGTGGTCATGCTGGTGTTGATGCTTGTGATCGCCGTGCTCGTTGTGTTTGTGATCCAGTTCCAGCAGATTCAGCATCTCCTGCACAGCGGCCTGCAGAGCTCTACCCAGGTCCTGGCTGCTGTAGGGTTTCCCAAGTGGAGGCACGTGGATGAAAGCAGAGCAACCCTGCCCCAGGTGCAGAGAGGTGTAGTAGGTGTAGTCACACAGATACCTGCCAGGGGGCCAAAGGATGGATGTTAGGTTGTGTAAAGTGTAAAACAGACAATGAGAAAACAAGGCAGTGAGAGTTCAAACTGCATCAGCTCTGTGAAACAGTAGGTGGCCCTGGCTGTTAAGACATTTCATGATGAGTTAAGTCATAAAACAATTTTATTATGCACACTTGCACTTATTCGGAGTAAAAAGAGGAACATTTTTTCTGCTAGTAGGTGTAGGCATGAATGTTTTTCAGTGAAAGATGTAGAAAGAAATTTTACATAAACCAAACTCCACAGTCAGATCAAAAAACAGATGGCAATACATGTAGTCTATCTTTGACGCATAACAAACAGACTATCTGATGTTTGGTTGGCTGATTGTAGGGAATCATGTTATCATTTACTGCATTAGAAAAAGACATTTTCTTGTATACAAAAATAACAATGGCAGCTGATAAATCACATGACTGTTTATTACAGATCATTTGATTTCTCACCATTAACAGCCTTGATCTATTCGCTTTTTATTTACTGTAGTTTCTTTCTGGATTTCATTTGAGATTTTTTTTTTTTTTTTGAGAGTTTTTCACAAAAGACATTTTGACATTTTGAAAATGAAATCAGTGGTGGTTCAGTTCCAATTAGCTGCCTCAGTTTCAGGTATGGTGGATACTGGCTTACTGTCTCACTGTCATAAATAACTTTCTGGGACATTAAAGAATGGAGCCAATGTTAATGATATAAGTAGCACCTGTGCTTTTACCTGTGTGTGCATGTGTTTCACTTACCTTCCAGCATCCTTAGATACAGAAAGAGTGACCCCGAGGTCAGAGTCGTTGACCCTTTTGCAGACTGTGTCCATGTCCAGGACCGATTGTATGCAGTCGGGGCCGTTCTCCATGCAACACTGGGAAGCTGGGCAGAAGTTGCAGTTATCCAGGCGTTTGTAACCCTTGTTGTGGCCGCACTGCTCCAGGGTGACAGTGGTAGCTAACCCAGAGACACCCACATGGACCACTAACTGCTCGCAGGACCCCAAAAGACAGATGGCAGAGCTTAGTTTGGACTGCTTGATGGATTTTAGCTGCATTTCATGCACAGTATGATGGTACAGTATGTATGTTTTTCTGTTCAGTATTGTGTTTTTTCTGTTCAGTATTGTGTGCTTCTTTGAATACCTGTGGCTGGTGTTCTTTCCATAACGATGGCAATAGGTTCTGAACAGCCTGGTATTCAACAGGCACCTCACACACATGAAGGTCTACTGCTTCACCCAGCCCTAAGCGCTCCAGCTCCTGTGAGCACAGAAAACACACATATACACTTTAATTACAGTCTTAAATGGCTTCAAAGGCGAACAATAAATAATGAAAGAAAAGGCAACCTCTAATCTGATCACTGATTACCTGTACTGCCACCCAGCTAGAGTTCACTGCATGCTCACCAAAAGGCTCAAAACCTGCAGAGAAAAGAACATCAAGCAAGATTCTTCACTGCAGCAATGCTACACAGTGCTGCAAAATAAATAAAAAAGTAATCAAGGATCCTTATCTGTCATGGAAAGAAGCAATAAAAAAGCACTCTTAATTCAAAGTCCAAAGGTTGCATCAAGTTAAATATTAATTGTGGTGGTAGCACACGATGCTCAGTGGAGACACACAAGGTGTTCTCCTTGCATTTGAGCAGTTAAAGAGTTCTGTTACAAAATCAATGAGATTTAGTGTCATTTAGTCTCCTCCTGATGCAAAACCAGGGGACAAAATCCTTCTGCCCTGACAGCAACATTGTCTCTGCAGACCAGTATTTTTGAAAGCAGTGTGATTACATATTTATCATTAAAAATACCAACCATTACATAATTTAAACCAGATCAACTGTGCAGCTCAGGCACAAGTAGAAAACTCTATGGGCTATAACAGTCCTGTAGTGACATGTGAAGAAATCATTTAAGACACACTTGTCTCTCTTCATTCCTCTGACCAATTAAAAGCTCTCACCTGTCACTAGTACTTTCTTCTTATTGGCCATTATCCTTGGTTGTTATGACAGGAATAGTCATGGATCTATAATAAAGGGATCAGATATCCCCAACAAGAATTCCAGGATTGTCTACGCTTGCTGCTGTCTTCTTCTGGCTCAGTGCTGAAAGGAAATGACACACCAAGTCTGTATGGATCATACTGCCATCTGCTGTATGGGCATGCATCCCTCCACAGCACTTCATCCCATAATAATTTAAATCAGCACTAAGAAATAAAAAAAGAAAAAAATTAATAAAGGAGGAATTTGTATTTTTTCACCTTGCACCACAAGACAGTTTTGGAAAGTGGACAGAAGAGAATGAAAACTGATCGTTTTAATCCAAGTGTCTTAATGCAATAGAATGTAATTCAAGCCACATGTGTGCTGAAAATGAAACCCAAGCATCTGCACTGCATCACAGATTAAAGCTTCGGAGAGCTGTCTCATGAGTGGGCAGCTAAGGCGAGCAAAAAAACAACCTCCCCTCCATCAACAAGAACTGTTGAGACAGCCCATAATAATCATGTAACCCCCAACCAGCTGGTCCTGTGGAGCTGCTCAGTGGTTTTACTGGGCAGCTCCCAGGTGTGAATGTATGCACTGTAACAGCATGAGTGTGACACAGGGCGTTGCTGAACATGCGGCCCTGTTAGCTTCTCCCAAGAGAGCTAAAATCAAAGGACATTTCTCTGGCTGAGGGAGGAGAAATTAAAAGCTTGCACAACCTCTGACACACTCCATTACCTGAGTTTAGAGGACACCCTTTTTTCCCCCCAGTTTGTTGTCATGAAGGCAGAGCTAATCTAATATCGCCTTACAGAAACGGCTCTTTTTTTTAAGTCTCGGTGCAGTCTGCGGTCCACACCCTTGGGTTGCGAAATGACTCACACATTCTGGACACTGCACCCTATGTGGCTCCGAGCTGGCATAGTGAAGATAATATGCTCTCCATAGGGTGGAGATTTGTTTTTTTCTTTCTCTTATTCATGGTAGTGCCTCTACAGTTGGAGAATCAACATTGATTTGTGCCTCTGAATCACATCACTCACACACACACACACACACACACACACACACACACACACACACACACACACACACACACACTATAATACCTCCTTCAAACACCTACACAACCTGCACTGCAGTTGCTAACAGCCTCATCTGTCGCTCAACCCATTCACCTCCCTCTCTCCATCTCGCCTGCGTCACTTGCTATGTCAGTGTTGCCATGGAAACACATGATGCCCTCTCTGCTCCGTGGTTCTGAGGCAGACGGTCTGCTGACGTCATCACTGCGTATGGGTAGAATAACAATATTCTGCTGTAGTTTCCACCACAGGGCCAGACTCTGGCCTTCTATACTGTAGCCTCCACTGGATATACAGTACACTGTGTTTGTTTGTCTGTCTTCCACTCTATTCTATGATGTTAGGCTTCATTCTATTCTTTTCTGTTCTATTGTATTATACAGTGTTCTATTACATCTAGTCTTTAGTGTTCTATTCTATTCTATTCTATTCTATTCTATTCTATTCTATTCTATTCTATTCTATTCTATTCTATTCTATTCTAGAATGGCTTCTAGTTCTACTCTACCTATTCTTTTCTATTCCAATCTATAATGCTATATTCTATTCTATGATGTTATGCTCTATTCTATATGTTTCTGTTCTGTTCTGTTCTATTGAATGTTTGTCTGTTCTAATGTTCCGTTGTATTCTATTCTGATCTATGTCTTCTGTTCCATGCTTATCACTGTCTTGTGTTAGATTCTGAATCGCATTTGAATAGTGGTAAACAGTTTTTATGTGGATGCTCGTGTGTTGAACTGCATCTATCATTTATAGTCTAATGCATTAATATTAATAATTCATTCCTCATTTGTTCAAAAGAACAAATATGTTTAAGTGCCTGTAATTTTAACAGCTTTGTGGTCCTTTGTTACGATGACTAAAATCTGTGTATGTATAAAGAAACTGAGGATGGCTCGAGATCCACCCACCACAGTTATTAAAACCATGAAAACATGTTTGATGGACATGTCAGTATGTTAACCTTTCCCCAAAACACATGGTGTCCTCATTCTACTGTCACCGTTTCCTTCCCTTTTCTAGTTCACGCTCAATTTCCCCAGAAACACTTTCAGAGCACTCTGAGATGTTGAGATGAGCATCTCATCTCAAGTCTCTCTCTCGCTCATGTGTGAGGGTTGAATGTGACCGCTGCTCCTTACAGAGCTGAAACAAGAGGTGTTGGTAGGTCTGATGAACTGGAATTAAATCTGAAGTCAGTCTGAACTTCAACAAACACTTTAAAACCAAATTAGGAATCTATTTCATCCAGTTTCCCTTTTAGTATTTTTGTATCTATTCCAGATTGAGAATCGCAGGAATCCTACAAAGTCTCATGGAACAGTCCAAGCTTATACTATAACTCATATGTTGATGCTTATGTCGACTCAGGCTATCTGAAGCTGATTATTCTATTCTTGAAGTCTTTTCAAACAGCCTCAGCCTGCGTTGAAGGATTATTTTCTGTACGGCCTGCTCCTCTGTTCTTCCTTCCCTTGGCCTTCGCCTCTTACACCTTCCCCGCCCAGTCTCTGCTCTCTCTTGGCGACCCTGAGTTTTTTTATGCTATGACATCAAACCACAATGCATTGCACTGTTTGTAGTTTACTTAAAGTCTCCATGGCAATAAAGACCGGCTCGGCCCCTTATTCAAATTGAACCGGAAACCAACGTCATTTTGGGCCAATCTCCGCGCTCTGGAGTGACATAATGGAATTTTTAGGGCTAGAAAGCGAGCGAGGTCTGGCGCTGCGCATAGCAGTCGTGCCATCGGGAAAAGACAATATCATCGGCGCGCAGGAGAGACACATCAGAGCCCCTCGGGCACAACAGCTTAAGTGGTCGACTGGTAGAGTGAGTGACACACAGGAGGGGGACAAGGAAACGGGATCACAGAGAAATAAGGATCAGCTGATTTCCTCATGTTTGGATGTGACTGCTCAACAATCGTTAATGCGTAACGCTCAACACTCCCTCATGTGAGGGTGTAGAATGGAAACAACCCTCTACCCAGGCACCGTGGTCAATAATCCGAGGGTCTCCAGCATCTATTCCCAGAGCACGATGATGAAGAAGGACATTAACCTGAACCTGGACGACCAGAACTCCGAGCTCAAAGCAAACCCGCTCCGAGACACAGACGGACTTCTCAACTCTCCAGACTTGGGACTCTTGAAACTCACCTCTCCGGACCTGGAGCGCCTTATTATCCAGTCAAACGGTCTGGTCACCGCCACCAACCCGACCTCCCAGTTCCTCTACCCGAAGTCAGCCAGTGACGAGCAGGAGTTCGCGGAAGGTTTCGTCAAGGCACTGGAAGATCTCCACAAGCAGAATCAGCTGAGCGAAACGGGGTGCGTCTCCGTGGAGAGACTGGAGCTCCTCGGATCATCCAACGCGGTAGGCTCCGCCGGGCTCCAAACGCCAGATCTTCCTGTATACACTACTTTGAACGGGTACACTGCCAGTCCGCTCGGAGCCACCACCATCAACTACTCCACGGACACAATCCCCTTCCCGCCGCCTCCGTCTCATCTGAGCAGCGCGCAGCAACAAGCGGCCGCCGCGGCGGCTCTGTCACGGCTCCAGTCTGCCGGGGTGACACACGGCTTGGTTAAGGACGAGCCTCAGACGGTACCAGACATGCAGAGCTTCGGGGAAAGCCCCCCTCTGTCTCCCATTGACATGGACAACCAGGAGCGCATCAAGGCGGAGAGGAAAAAGCTGCGGAACAGGATAGCCGCCTCCAAATGCCGCAAAAGAAAACTGGAGAGGATATCTCGGCTGGAGGACAAGGTCAAGAGCCTGAAAACGCAGAATACCGAGCTGGCATCCACGGCCAGCGTCCTCAGGGAGCAAGTGGCCCAGCTGAAGCAGAAGGTGATGAACCACGTCAGCAGCGGATGCCAGCTTTTGCCAAACCAGGTCCAGGCTTACTAACTCAGTAATGGTGCTCTTTATGGATGTTTTTACAGCTCTAATATGCTCTGCAGATACGGGGTTGTATTATGAGGAACATTTGCCTTTTGTAACCTTCAGTCCTTATCAGAGACTTGATAGGAGGCCATTCTAAATGCACCCTCCAGATAAAGCCTGCAGCTGAGACACGAGGCAGACATCTGCCGGCCCTGCGCAGAGGTGAACAGGCCTCGATGACAGCCGGACAGTGACAGGTTAACCAGCTGCAGGTGAGGGCCGCAGCTTCTTCTGATTCATGGAAATTTGGCAGTGTTGTGCAGACTTATTTTGTTGCCCTAAGTTTTTGGGAAGCCATGTAGCAAACTGCTATCCAGTGGGCAGGTGAAGGATAGCGTTTATCTGTGTGTAAGCTGGACAATCTCAACCAGAGTGCAACCAAACACCAGGGTGTCACCAAGTGCTGTCATCCACCGTGTAATATAATGCCTTACTTGTTTACAAGCACTTAATGACAAATATATATTTTATTTACTGAAACATTTCTTATTTTACATATGGTCTTACTTTTTTTTTTTTTTTTTCAAAATGAACACTGCATGTCTTGTTGCTTTTGTGTACAGTAACCATTGTATTTTTCATCGTGGTGGCTGCTGTGTAGCTCTTCAGTCGCCACTTCCATGAATGTAACTGTACGTGCTGAGAAACTCTATGTATCCATGTGTAATGGACTTTCAAGTCTCTACCTGACATTTATTAAATTCACTACATTAATAACTGCTCCTGTGTTTTGTTTCTTGTCAGGCTCTGCTTGCTTTACTATCGCTAAAATGAACATTTGTGAGAATTACACATAAATTCATGCCTTTACATTTATTGCATCTTACACAGCTGACTCTGTGAGCAGTGTATTAAGTGCAGTAGAGAAGCTGAACCAAGCCATAGATGGTCAAACAACTCTGAGGGTAGAAAACAGGACATTAATGCAGTATTATGCCCTCTGCTGGGCACAATAAAGCTTCAACCATTTCTCAAACATCACATGTACACTTCTTGTAAATCTCTGACCTATGGGAACAACAGCTGAGAAAAACCAAGCTGCAGCTTTACGATTTTGTTTATTGATTCCTCATTTTAGCAAATCTGACATTACAGAATTACAGCACAATTCACACAACTAATATCTGACAGTCAGAAAATTTCTATTTACAAGGGTTATTTATGACAGGGAGGGAGGAAGAGGAGGAGGAGGAGGAGGAGGAGGAGGAGAGTTGAACAGGATCGATAACATGTTCCTAAGTCACTGGCAACGTTTACAGCTGTAGCAAAACACAAAAAAATACAGTAACAAAAATCAACAAACAAGTCAAAAGTGAACCAATGCCATAAGAATCACTATTTTAACGAAGTGTTCAGAGTATTCAGTTTACTTCCCAAACATTTTCCCTTTTGAGGCTTCTGCACAGAGCAGGAAAACACTACCAGACAAGTTTATCTAACAAATGTGAACAGGAAAAAGCGCTGCTTTCGCCTCTAAATTTATTGTCGAGACCTCTTTGGAAAACAATTATTAAGACTGCCTTTGTACAAACTGTACATTCACACAACCACGTACAGCACAGGTATTACAAACCATCAGCAGGGCTGTATGTTGCTGATATTTGGGTGTGGAGAGAAAGGAGTGCTATTGCTCTGTGAGAACAGTCTGCTTTTAGTCTTAAAAGGTACATAACTGATATCAAAAGACGGACAAACTTCCCAGCAAAGCTGCATTGACATGATCAGAGATTCTCACAATGGAATGTTTAACTTTCCTCTTGAAGAAGCATTTTAAGCTTTATAGTCACTGTAAACACAAATACATTTTCATTTGAAAGCTGGGACCGTTTAAAGGAATTGAATACTGTTGAACATCTCTTTAAAAACATAGAGTGCACATTGCAATGCATAATCTAGGAAGAACATTATGTCAAAAATAAATAAAGTTATAAGTAATACAAAATAAATAAGTCATATTTTGAAATAACTTAGGTGTTGAAATATTTTCACATGCCTCAGCTCATCTGCGAATGCATGACATACAGGTTCTGTAGTGTATACAGGAACAGACAAATGCCTAACTTTAGCATGAGAGAGAGAAATACAACTCATAATTTGACATGTAACATGCTTAAAAACATCATGTTCCACCCAAAGATCAAACTAGTGTCTACCATGACATAAGAGACTATCTTGAAATTGATGGAGATCTGTGATATTCCCGTGCTCACACTGAATAACATGCCTTTCCAGTGAGTGCATGTTGCAAATTGTATGCGGTGAATGAAAGCTAATACAATGAGGAGGGGCCACATGTGCAGCCTTTAGCCCCATTTAGTACCTCCAAGTACTGAAACTGTCAGACAGATGGGTTTTCAATCCGGACAACGGCTCATACAAATAACCACCCAGTCAACCAGAATCTGTTAAAAACATCAACAACATGCACCTCTCACTAAAGCACAGGCAGGAATCCAATATCCCAAATCATTATTATAGTATAACATGTTAATTATATGTATATATATATATATATTATATATGCATTTTAAAATGCACATCTTTAGACTTTTAACATTTTTACACTCTTCTCCATGTGGTCAAAGACATCCCTTATCCTTTTATTCTGCTGTATGTCTTAAAAAATAGTAACAAAAAACAACAACAAAAAAGGCCAAGAATCTAAATTCAAGCAACCTCCAGAGGCCATGCAGCTCCGTCCGCTGGACCAACCGAGTGGCTGACATCGCCATGCAATTTTACTAAGAATAATAATAAAAAAAAACTGGGAGGGCCAAAAATGAATAATAACTGATATGCATGACTTTTTTGCTATTCTTCATTCCTAAAATTACAAGAAAAGCCAACTTCCAAGTGACTGCTTGGATAACAAACTAAGAACATCTGTAGAAACTCAATCACAACACTGGGAAGGACTGAATTCACATGGTCAAAGCCACACCTAACCAACTCAAAACCGTAAAAAAAAAAAAAACCCAAACAAACAGTAACTCTATTCACAGCAACAAACAGATATTTTCAATGCGACTAAACAAATGACTTGTATCCATTTAGGTTCAAGGCGTTAGTGCTGAGTGGGAGCTTTGGTTGGAGGATCCCTCCACCGTTCCTCCTTCACAGCCTTTTAGAGTAAACCCAATTGCAGACGTGTCAATCAGGAATGATTAGGTCACAGCCGCCTTGACTGGCCTTTTATAATTCTGCTAAGTATAGTGTGAATATGTGTGTGTGTGTGTGTGCATATGTATACATGTAAAAATAAGATTAAGATTGTTCCTCTGTTAAACATTCTTCACCCTCTGACTGAGCACTATTACATAATGTCTGCATTTCTGAAACGAACAAAACTTTTAAGATGATAGTCATAAAACAGCAAATCTTTGGGGAGAGCCGGCTCATGTAGATGGAGCTCTTCGTGTGGTGAGAGAGGTGGAGAATCTAAGCAGCCAGGTTGTGTGTCTCTGTATGGCAGTGTTTGTAATACTGCATGTGTTTGTGTGTACGTGCACGAGAGAAAGAAAGTGAGAGACAAACTTAAAAAGGTGTGTGGATTTTAGGACGGCAGACAGAGTGTGTGTGGTCATGTTTAACAAGCACAATCCTGATGGGACCTCTGCGGCTGCTCGTTGAGCTGTGGCCCCTGTTTAGCTCCAGTGACAGTCGGATCGTTGCTGTCTATACTCTCAGTCATCCTCTCACATATGATGTCCACCAGCCGCTCGAAGGTCTGCTTCACGTTAATGTTGTCTTTAGCACTCGTTTCAAAGTACTCAAAACCTGGCAGGATAGGTGACGGAGACAGAGAGAGGCCATGGTTAGACTTATTGTTCCACTGTGAAGCTTATCCAGCTAATCCACTTATGTCATCATGTCAGGGCACATCAAGGTTTCAGCACCTCATCCATTTCTCCCTCCATATCAGATTTAAGCAAGTATGTCTGAATGAAATATATTCACAAAGTTTTGAAAACAACTAAATCTATAATTTCAGATCATACTTAAACCTCTTTCATCGGTGGGTTGGAGTTAAGTCTAATTACAGTCAAATTACAAATGATCCCTCCCCAAACATGTTTTTGATGTTACATGTTTCAACAGGAATAGCAGAAAATAACACCTAGCTTGTCTAGAAAAGAAGCTACCTGGCACTTTGTGCCTCAGCAAGCAGCCTTATGAAGACTGAAGTGCTGATGATCAGACCTAACACATGACGCTAGTTCAGACTCGTGTTAGCATGGCCCAGTAGCATAGCTGCCTTGGATTTAGCGGTCTCAAACATGATGAAATTATGAAATGTGGCAGGCAGAAAAGTCTACTCACAATACCTTCAGTACGCTGCCCAAACACAGCCAAGACAGGATGAAATTTACTGATGTTTAGATACATCATTTACATATCATCACACCCTCTTTGACAGAACTCTATGGATCATGACTGTATTTAATTTCACTAATGCTCCCACGAGGAGAGAAACACCAATAGGGGCAAACAAACAGACATATGGCATGCAGCTTCCACTCTGACCAGCTGACTTACCCAGCTGTTCTGACAGCTGCCGGCCTCTCTCTGAAGCCACCACTCGTTCATCCTCCATATCACACTTGTTCCCCACCAAGAGGACCTGGGCATTGTCCCATGAGTATGTCTTGATCTGGGTCGACCTGTTAGCAAATACAGCACAGGGTGTTCAGCTGTGTTGACTAACTGGTTCTAGCCAGTTAGTCGACATAGCTTTAGCATCTAGCCAGATGCTAAAGCAGAGAAAGGTGGCAGAATACTTCAACAGAACTGATGGCCAGAGGTCTTCAAGGGTCCAAAAATTCATGCTTGAACCCAAAAAAGACCTGGAACTGTGCTGTCTGATCATGGCCAGGTGTTCCCAGATCCACTCAGGTATTACACATAATGTTAAACATAACCAGGACCCACAATAATAGAATGGAACGCAGTCTGGACCCGACTGACCATATAAAATGTGGATCTGAACCTGTATGATTCGGGTCTCGGGTCCTTGGGTTTGGGCAGACCTGTGAGGACTTCTAGCATAGGCTTCATCTGAATTTTGCCAATGTGAACAGTAAAAATTGTCTTCTTTACAACCGTCATTCCTATTGGTTTAAATCACCAACTTCATTTTCAGATATGGGAAAACGGCAGAGCCACTAGGAACAGCTTCAAAAGAGTAAACAAGGTCACATAACACAAGTGACCAGACAGGTTTCAAACAAGTTTAACATAATTATCTAAATCACTAGTTTGGATATGAAAACAAAGATGGATGTTGAAATTTAAACCTAAGCTTTGTGACGTTAACATCTATTCTGCTTAATGACATTCTGACTCATGTTGGACCGACATCACTCCCAGTTCTTGTGGAAACATACAGCTTGACAAAGCAAAAGGTCGATTTAAACACACATTATTAGTGCTTTCATCTGTCACTGCACTAGTGAACAGTTAAATAACTGGATTAACCCGAGGAATTGTTTGAAACCGGTCTGATTCTCTTGACTACTTGTGTGTGGGGCTGGGCAATTAATCTAATTTTCAATTATCATTTTGGCTTCCAATGATTATGAAAACAAGATAATTGAGAAACACAAGTATTCGCTGCATTGTTTCACAACAATATTCTTGTTTTGCCTTGTGTTATAAATCCAGCACAACCGTTTCCTTTACAGCAGTGCGCTTTTGCTCCTCCTTAATAGCCCAAATTCACTTTCACAATACACAAGGCCATCGCATGTTTACCTCAGCTCACTGTGAGCCGTCATTTGCAAAAAAACTGGTCAAAACAGCCACCACTTGGATTTTGATGCATGTCTGTCTGTGCTCTTACGGTACCAGTGCTTGGGGTAGCCAAAAAGCATGAGAGTGGCATTTCAGCAGTTCTTTATCACATTTTATGCACAAAATAAAAACACTATAATACACACCACATATAACACACATAGTACACCATATTTATTATAATTGTAGGACATTCATTTTTTAATTTGCTTTTCAGTTTAATTATATTCAAAGTTAAAGGAAATCCCCCATTAAAAGAAGTTTTTTATTTTTTAATAAAAAAATATTTTTTTTTATTTTTTAAGTTCAATATTCAATATATGTTCCCAAAGTCAATGGTTAACTGTGTTAAATAATTGCGATCTCAATTTTGTCCAAAATAATTGAAATTATTTGCCACCTTCATACACACAGGCATGCATACTCAGGTGTCCCTCACCAGTCTTGAACGGCGTTGAAAGACTCCTCATTGGTGATGTCATACATGAGGATGAAGCCCATGGCTCCCCTGTAGTAAGCTGTGGTGATTGTCCTGTAGCGCTCTTGGCCAGCGGTGTCCTACATGAATACACATGAACACCGTCTGTTTTAACTGAACGTACTCATAAAATAATTAAATGGTACCGGCACACTCATTGTCTCGTGGACATGAAAATGTTTCCACCCATCAACGGATGGTCTTCCTCTAGCTGTGGTCTAAACATTGCCATGTCCATATAGGATTAAAGAAACACTGTGGAACAAACAGCAGCGTCGTGACATGTGCATGTGCCTCCTGATGATTGCAGAGGTTTAACATTCAGCCAAACTCCCATGAGCATTAGGTATTCCTCTGGTGTTGCACGTGATAAGCAATTGGTCCCAGGGTCATGCTTTATGGTTCATGTTAAGTACACTTCAAGGATATTCCCATTACATAGCAGATGATGTGATTCTGGGCATTGGAGAGGCCAGTTGAACAGCTGGTAATCATTAGAGATACATGATGATGATAATAGAGAGCCCTTCCGTCACAGATGTGATGGGGAAGCATGAAAAACAGGCAGTCATATTAGGACAATCGGCAGAAAGTATGGACATTGCCTTATTTCTGATTAATCAAATCTATTTTTTGCAGGCTTGTTGAATTACAGTATAAGTACTGTAGCGCTGAAACAATTTGTCAATTAATTAATTTTACTTTTCAAGTGAAAATGTCAAAAATGATCTGGTTGCAGCTTCTACAATGTCAGAATTTGCTGCTTTTTAGTGTTTTCCCATCACTGTGAACTGAAAATCTTTGGGTTTTGCAAGAACTCTGAAGAAGTAACCTTAGACTATGGGATACTGGAATGGATGCTTGTTCGTGGAGATGAGCAGAGACTGCCTGAATCCTGTGCCACACAACAGTTCTGTCGCTAAAGAAAAAACTAAAAGAAAATAGTAGTGCAGGCAGCTGTCAGACACAACTGCTTGTCTTGTTGTACTGTCAGTTTATTCTATGCTGAGTGTGCACTACATCGCTGTATTATGAGGGGAAATAAGAACATCAGATTGGACTCTGTATCAGCAGATACATAGAAAACACTGATTGCAACATCTGTAGTAGTTATGTAATGGAAAATAGGTGTGCAGCCACAGACCGCTCAACCTTGTACACCCTTACTTCTTCACTGGTGTCTACTATTGATAGCACCCTTAAAGACAGCAGTGCTGAATGCAAAACGCTGATAAAGAAAAGAGGCGGCAATAACCAAAGCCACATGAGCTTTTAATTGCTTTTCACAAATCTTCAGGAGTTCAGGGTACAGTGAAAAGCAATCCTGAGGGTGAGTGTGATTCACTCGCTCTCCAACAACAACTTCTCACATTTGTCAGCCTGCTCTGAGAGCCATTAGACAATCTGTAGCTGACAACCTTAGCAAGTTTGCTATGCATGTATGTGTTCACTTCCTCACCCATATCTGCAGCTTTATCCTCTTGTCGTTCCTGTAGATGGTCTTGACCTTGAAGTCGATGCCCACTGTGCTGACAAAGGCTGGCGTGAAAGAGTCATCTGCATAGCGGAAAAGGAAGGACGTCTTTCCTACGCTGCTGTTGCCAATGATGAGGATTTTAAACATGTAATCAAAGTTCTGGTCTGAGGACTCCTTCTGTCCGTATGTGGCATTTGCAGACGCCATCTATGCAAGGATTGAGATTATATATTCATTAGTCATAAAGAACTGGGTTGAGGAAACAGTGTGTTCTTATTTACAGGAGCTGGACCAAATAACATAAACACTGTACAAGACTACCCAATAGACCACAAACTATATCCACAAACATGAATCAAACATAATAAATGGTAAAAATGAACAAGGAAAATGTACAATGTAGCTGCCTCTTTACCATTGCACAAAATATCACTGTTCTGGTTAGGACATGTGACAGTTTGACACACCCTTTGTCAATAGTTTGCATAATTCTGTATTCATACTGAATTATCTTAAAAGGTTGACAGATTCAAGAAGCACAAAAGCCTCTGAGTCAGGAAACCACTGACATCAAGGCATCCTCTGAGGTTACTTTTAGACTGACACAGCAGATTCAGGTATCCTCTGCCTAAGTTACACAGTAACGTCAACATTGCTTATGTACTGAGATCGGAAACATATGTAGATACAATGACAAGAAGTCCACAAGTCATCAAAACCCTGCCACAATTCCAGCATTATGTTAAAGGTTAAAAGGTCTACAACAAGCCCCAGGAAAGCACAGTACAGTTTCACTCCTGTAACAAATGTGAGCATTTCCACACCTTTTTTCAGAGGGAGAGTTAAAGGGCAGCTGTCAAAAGTCAAATTTCAAGTTTACTGTACTGACTGTTACAAACTCATATGTGGCAACAGTGAAACACAGGAGCACAGACACACCAATATGAGGCACATCTGTGTAGGGTACAATGAGAAAGACACAGATCATAATTATCCTTCAAATAAACAAGAGTAAAAAAACAAAAATCATCACTAAATTCATATGCCTGTATAAAACAGCCTTTTGTGTATGATTTAACACGTGATGGGGTTCAATCATGTCAGTAATGTCTGCTGTGTGAGGTCAGGTTACACTCCATATGGTTCCCAAACTCTCATGGGTCTCATGAGGTTATCGGCTAATATAATGATGCAGCGGAAGCCAAGAGGCTTCGTCAATATAACCAAGACCAACACAGTCTTGAGTATCTCCACGTCATATCAATAATACCTGTCGGAGAAGGAATGCACACCTCCGCCCCACGCAAGATAAGAGGACGGAAGTACCAGGGCTTAGCAAGCTAAGCATCAGCTAAACTGACTATCCTTTTCCATCCAGGAGGGCAGGGAACCTCCATGGAGCGCTACGCTAGCCAGCTAATTATGAATGACCATATGGTTGGCCAGAATTTGCCTTGTGGTAAATTAGAGAAAAAGTGACAAGCTGTAAACGCCTGTAATTCCCTCATACTCTATCTGAACACAACATGGTCCCATTTTAAACGGCCTAAAACACATTCCCTATCCATTGCGGAGCTTATCTGGGGTTAGCTTGCTAGTGAATTATGTAGCTGCCTGGATTGGACTGGTTCACGGTAGTGGGAGAAAAAACCCTTGAAAATACAGCCTAGTTATACATTCTTTACCAGCTGAAATAAGGATCAAACGATTGTTAAAGAGATGAAAGCAATACAGATTAAAATGCCGTTTTCAGCCACTGAAAATAAATGCAATTAGGTTAGCATCGCTGCCTTTACTGCTAACACAGCAGACCGTTACCAGTATTTAAAAGTGGCAGCAGGAGCTAGCTAGGCATCCCAGCTATGTCAAATGAAGGTTACTCTTCCTTATTTACGTCTGAATTCTCAGTCTAAATCCAGGATATGACAAGCGACAGATAATCCTCATGCTAGCTGCTGCAGCTGTTATACTAAACTCGGCCCCGTAATGACAAATAAGCGCAGGGTTTACCATGAAATGTGTGTTTTATCCTCGGCTTCGCAGCAGCGCCTAGCCCCGTCCCCAGCTTTGCACCTGCAGTAGCTCGTGCAGCTCTTGACTGACAGCCCCGGCATGGGCGGGTACAAACAGAGTAAGGATGATTGGCAGAATGATTGACCAATCAGACAAAAGGCTCCGCTCATTCACAACAGAGAGCCAATATGAATTATTTTGAGGATTTAATTCAGTATTATAAGTAAGGATAAAAAGTAAATAACAGTGTACCATATTTAATTTATTTCATTTAGTTTCCTTCATCAATTAATTTCTCAATTTCATTTATTTATTAAGTTAATTGTGTGTTTTGTATGTACAATCTCAATCTTAAGAAGAAGAAGAAGAAGAAGAAGAAGAAGAAGAAGAAGAAGAAGAAGAAGAAGAAATGTACTTTATTTATCACACATAGTTAATGCAAAGTACCTAATCAGTACAGCTGTCAGATTAATGTAGTAGCGTAAAAACTACCAAATTTCCCTCTGAATTATAGTGGAGGACAAGTATAAAGTACTGTTAAATGCAAATAATCAAGTAAAGCACATGTACCTCAAAGTTGTACTTAAGTATTATTAGTATTATTTATTTGAGTAAATGTAGCCTTAACATTAGTAAAAATGTAACCATCTTATTCCACACTTTTTGAAAGCATAACCTACCTTGTAATCTTACTCCGACTCTTCATTTCAGCCATAACATGTTTACACTACTGAAAGACTCAAACCACAAGCAAGTATTTTTCTTATCTTATACAAACCAAACATACATTCATATAAGCCAGACTGATCAGTATTTGTTTTTTAAAAATAAAGTTATGAGATATTGCAGAATGTTTGGCTGCATAGTGTGACTAAGCCATCAGCAGGCTGAGGCTTGTTCAGAGATCAACATTGTATGTAATAAGCATGATCAATATTTACTTCATATCAGTGATAAATAGGTGCATTCTTGTTTTTGGATGCTAAGTATGCTTGGATGACAGAATTGTTCTTGTTTATTATTTTCTATCCATGTTTTATTATTTAGTTTCTGCGGGAAAGCAGACAACAAGACATCAAAGAGTGAAGAGCTTTTCCTTTATTGGCAAGGCATACAGTTCTAGATGGAGAGAGGGCAAACACACCCGCAGTTAAACAGCAGAGTTTGGATTGTCAAAGCTGTAGAGTCTTAGTTCATGACCCATATTCATAAAATCTGTAAGGACAGAAATACTGATCTAAGATGGCTTGAGGCTGTATGACTATTATCTAAGTGTCAGATCAGCATACTGACTGTAAGATCCTTCATGAATACATGATCTGACCAGATCAGTGGAAACGGAGGAAGACAGGGAGAGATGTTTGAGAAAAGCCAGATGGAAATCTGTCACTCAACTATTTTTATACCAAGAAAAACATGAAAGTGAGTATTTTTGCTTATGAATAATATTGTTTGCAGATATAAAGAAATGAAAGAGAAGGGAAAAAGCTGAGTAACAGTTGAAATCTGTCCTGTTTGACTTTCTCACACACCAATCTACACATAAGTACTAAACCTCACTAAAATAAAGTCTAGTGTTTCATCATTTCTGACAGATAATATAGAAATAATAAATAAACTGTACATGAAGCACTGTGAGGAAAATGTACAAAATCAAACAATTAGTGACACGCAGAGAGACAGACTGAATGTTTGCATCTTGTGCTAAGCTGTTGTTAAATAGTCCTTAGTGTTGAAGGCATCCTTGAGTGTTGGTCTGTTTGGTGCTGTTTATGGCTACAGAAAGGATTGCACATGTTTTACTCCAGCATGTCAGTGAACACATCTATGAGCAGAAAAAAAAAAAAAAATCCCAAGTGTGAAAATAAGGCGTCAAAAAAACTTTCAGCTTGTTCACACGCTAACACATGATTTACTCCATGGTAATAAAATAAAGTTTCTCCACAGGCTAAGTTTTGTAAGTATACTCTTCATATTCTTCGAATACTGCAGTCAATGTCATGCAGTTCAACAAAACACATTTTTTGGACAGTCAATTATAAAAAGAAGAAGAAGAAGAAAAAAAAAAAACTGTCCCTCCAATTCCAGCCTTTAAGAGCTGTAGTGGTCCAGCCCGTGCAGTCCAACTCCACCATCAGGCCATTTGCCGACAGAAAAACAGCAAAATAGTCTAATTCTACATGTTCAACTGTACTGGAAGTGCAGAACTGTAAAAGTACCATACAAAGTGCTTTGGTTTTTTTCTTAGCAAATACATCAAAAAAGTCAACCCAGTCATTCACTCACACACACAAAAACCACATCACTGTTTTAAGACAATATCAGTTTCAGTTACTGTTTGAACAGGAGTTAGAAAAACAGAGACACTGGGGTCAGATTGGCACACAGGGTGCTACAGTCAACCAACTTTATCAGTCACTGATGGAAAGTAGCCAGTGGCAAAATGGAAATTACAGTACGGGTTGTGTCATGCTTGCTTGGCACTTGTTTTGTCATTGACTATGTCCCTGTGAAGAGCGAAATATTGATCAATGAGAGAATAAAGATGAAAATAATTCTGGCACACGAAACTGTCTCCTAGTAACCTCCTGGATTTTTTACAGTTCCAGTGGTGTTAACATCATTCTTTGCAACCTGCCTAATATGCTGTCCTTACCAGTCTAGTAATTTATGCCAGTGGATGTTACCAAAAACAGTATTTCAGTAGGTGGATGCAGTGTTTGATACATGGTGTAGTAACGATAATGGATTTGAATGGATCGTTTAATGCATTTGTCGCTGTACTGTGAGGGTAAGTTTTTGCATGATGTCTGTGCTGGTTGCTTAACAGTGAATGACAAACTGTTTTGCATTCAAAAGCCTCCAATGTGTTCATGTTTTGGCTCAAGCCCTTAAAAACCACAATGAGGGCTAGCTATGAACAAAACTGTAAAGTGCTAAACTTGAAGGCAAACTGATAAAGTGGGTGCCAAATATAAAGAATGCAAAAAAATAAATCAAAAGAGCAACAAAACTGAAACATAACTGATATTTTGTAGTCCTACAGTTAAATACGTTTTGAATGCATATAGGTCTATGCAAAACCTTGCAAATCATTTGCCTCCAATTTCAGAATGTCAGTTCCACTTGTCAACACTAGGAGGCACCATGTGCACAGCCCACATGGCTTTGGATGTTAATTCCTGACTGTATAACACTTCACTGACCCTGGCTCAGCTGTGTCGCTGTCATAATATCATAGTTTAAGATTATAAAAATGGAAACTGAAAGCCTGAAACGACTGAAAATCTCAAAATAATATGTACTGCCAGCCAATTCATCATAATCATACTGTATTCTTTCTGCCTACTGAACACAATGAAATGGGCTATGCAACACCAGCTGAAAGGAGCGCTACGCATACAATAATAATGATAGAGTCACTCAAAATGTCTGCTACATTTAAAGCTTCCTGCATAAAATCATGCACAGCTCCTTTCTGCCATGACTTTGCTTACACTGCTTTGAAGTTTTACTGTACTGTATCGTCATTCACTGTATTTCACTGTGTATGGAACTAAATAAAACTGAATAAACAAACAAATGAAAAATTAAAAAGGCAGGCAAAACAGCATTGTCCATGTAATCTGCAAGTTTGGCAAAATGTCTTTCAAGACTTTGTTGTGTTTTCACGACCATTCATCACTTCCTCACTTTCCTCACAAGTACTCCAAAAGAGGAAGACAGTTCTGTCGTTTGTTGTAATAGACCTTGGGTTGGCTGGTAAAAGAGAAGTTTTTTAAACTTCTCATTGTCTCTGTAGAACTTTATCCACAGTATGTCTGCATGAAGGACACAGAACACAAACGACCGGTCAGAAACTTGGTTTCTTGGTTTTTAGACTCAGTCTATATGTCCCTCTTCAGTGCAAGTGACTGCTGTGTTAAACTGCAGACTTTCTTAACACCCCCCACACCCTCCGCACTCCCGTACCCCCCACCCCGAGGCTTGCTGTCACCTTGTTTGTGGAAACCAGAGGTGGGTTTGGTTGGAGTGGGAGAAGGGGAGTGACAGAGGATGAGGCACCGAAATCAAGAAAAATGAACGAAAAAAGGCCAAAAGAAATACAACTTTTGATTGGTGCTATGTGCCAAGTCTGAAGCGTGGCACCCCAGAGACGCCCTCCTGGTCCGTTTCTCTGTCTTCTGCCATGTCTTTCTCAGAGTCTAAAGAAAACGTCCTGCCTGAATCAGTAGTGAGCTTTTTGGTGAGCAGGTGAGTCGTAGCAGACACTGCATCAAATCCGCTGGCAGAATCAGTTCTGGAGAGTTCAGGCCCCCTGCCACCACTGTAGCCCTCCTCTTCCTCAGGTGGACTCTCAGTGTCAGATTCTCCTTCTTCTTCCAAGGTCAGCTCAAACTGGAACTTGTCAGCTGAAGTGGAGCCACCACTTCCACCCACTGCTGAGGCTTCACCAGCAAGGGCTCCCTCCTCCAGGCTCTCTGGGTTGGGTGAGGGACTGTGGGGGATCATGCTCTGGTACCACTCTCTGTTATCCTCCAGTGTGTCCAGGATCTCCTGAGCATCTGGGTGGACAAGGTCCGCCCATGTCTCCCACAGAGGATGAACGATGTAGTCAATGAAACCCACCTGAAAGAGAGAAGTGGTGTATATTTCTTTGAGTGCTTTTTCTTTAGAATTTTCTTCACTACCTCTACATTTCAATTTTACACTTTATAATGATTTCATGAGTGCTGCAGCTTTTATTTCTGTACCTGGTTCTTCTCAATTGAGGCATTTTGCTTGTCACACATGGGGCTGATCTCCATCCCCTTATCTCTCTCCCTGTCCCCCTGGGTGAAAAACTCCACCATGATGCGGTCTGTCCACTGCCGGTACAGCTCCAGAGGCTTAGTGGGGTTACTCAGGTCTGCACAGTGCACCATGTTCTGAAGGACCTGTGGTGACAAATATCTAATATAAAAACAGTTTTAAGCCATAGTCACCTAAGCTAAATACTGTGAGGTATTTAACTTGAAACAGCATCAACTGATTTTTTGGTCACTTGGGGACAGCAGAAAAAGGTGTAACACCTTACGAAATGGCTGTGGCAAACTGTTAGCAAGATTAGCATTGATTTGGAAATGTGTTTCTGACCATCTGATTGATGCAGTTCAATATTCACTCCTCTGTTAGTTCTGTTTTGGTTTCGACCAGCTCCTGAGGGAAATATCTGTTTTTTCAAAAGCAATGTTCATCACCTAGTCGCTAACTTCGTCTGCTGTTTGGTGCTAAGGTGTACAGTGGGATTTTGCAGCTTTTATGCTGAAAACAGCAGCTGATTAGAGAAAGAAAACTTTGTGAAAAATTGTGGCTGTAAAACCAAAATAATGAAAAACGCTCTTTAGAGCTCAGAGGAACTGAACTGAACTGAGTTTGTGATCACAAGCGACACCTTTCACATTATTTTATTCATTGTTAATATAGATATATGGATCAGTGCAGCTCTAACAATGAATAAATTGCCAAACTGTTCTCACCTGTATGCGATCTGAGTAGTTATCCAGCAGTAGGACTCCTAGACTGGTGACTTTCTTGGTCTCCACCATGGTTTTTAGGTCTGCCAGTAGATTCATGTGTTTAGACATATCTGTGGCCAGCACCTGTTGGTTAAACAGTGACATTTAAATTTTTGATTTGAACAAAACACAGTGTTACACAGAACAGAACTGAGCTCCTCCGAGGCCTCTTACCATGTCTATGACCATTTTGCGCAGCGACTGTCTCTGCTTTTTGCTGAGGTTCTGGAAGATGTCACAGTTGTCTTCCTGCAGGAGCTTAAAGCCAACAGCCAGGTGGTGATTCTCCAGCACCGACGAGTCATTGTACATCAGGGCCAGCTCTGAGTCTGAAGGCAGAGTAGCAAAAAAGTTTACACACAGCACTGTAAACCACAATCCCACCCACACACATGTATACAGACACCTCATCCGCATAGTTAAATACACTCAATGCCCCCACACATTCACATAATCCCTGTGGAGCCATGCAAACTCACTAGTGTTGATGAGAAACTGATTGGAGACTCCAGGGTGATCCACGTCATGGATGGCGCTGGCAAACAGAGCAGCGAGGATCTCCAGATCAGTAAACACAGCCTTAGAAAAACAACAAGGCAGGCACAGTCAATATATGTGTGTGTGTGTGTGTGTGTGTGTGTGTGTGTGTGTGTGTGTGTGTGTGTGTGTGTGTGTGTGTGCTCAGCGTGACAGGATGTGTACAGATCATATTGTTTTTATTGAATGATGATGAAGTTTGTATCTGCTCTTTGTCTTGGATGAAATCAAGTGATAATGTACCTCCAGAGCAGGTGTAGACAGTAAGACATGCGTGGACTGGACCACGTCTGCAGCATGGATGTTGTTGTGGTAGGCCACGTCTGCGTGGTAATGATCCTCTAAAGTCATCATGAAGGTGATGAAAGTGTCCACTGGAATCTTAAAGGACTTGAGCAGCTCCCGTTCCTACAGCAGCAGGAGAACACTGAGTCAGTCAAGATGGAGATTCATCATTCATTAAAATTCATTCATTCATTTACCGTCTTGCTCGCTCATTTACTCTATCAGATGTTTGAGGTTACACAGTACAAGGGCCATACTCTGATAAAGCACAACATGTTGGGATGTGTTACCTGGAAGATGGTGTACATAGTGACCGTCAGTGGGCGATTCCCAGAATATTCAGAGACCTTAAAGATGTCAATACCCCATCTGTTTATGTCCTCCAGCTCCTGCCAGTGGACAGCAAGCACAAATCTATATCTTTACAAACATACGCTACAAGGAAGAATACATGTAAAACAATGTATAGAGATAAACAGTGTTGAACTTGTTGTCATACCCTTGCTAGGAATCCTTCCTGGCTGGTGTTGACCCCGAAGCGAGGGATAGTGGACGGGGCCAGGCTGGGGCTGTGGGTTGCCTTCTTCACACCGCTGATCTGGGACATGGGCCGCTTCTTCTTGTCCTTATCCTTGGTGGGGGGAGCCATGATGTCCATGTCATGTTGCTTCTCTGTCAGATGGAAACAGACCAAACATTAACACTGTAACAGTCTCTTGTTGCACTCTTCTGTAATGATGCTATAGCACTGTATTCCTTCTAATATCATATTTATACATATATTTCATTATTGTGTCACAAGTGTGCAATGTAAAAAATATGAAATGTGTAGGCTGCTGATAAATCTTTTTCCATGATATAATTCATATGATACATATGTTTATGCACAGCTTGTGGATTATACAAAGTGAAGATATTTTACCTAGGAAGGTGCTAGAGATGAACTCAGACACCTGGTTCCCTGAACGGCTGGTTTCTGACAGCTGGCTGAGCTCTCGGTTCAGCATCCTCTTGAACTAAGCACAAACACACACACACACACACACACACACACACACACACACACACACACACACACACACACACACACACACACACACACACACACACACACACACACACACACACACACGTGTGCATGAGTTAAATCAAACACACTTTTTGCCAGAAGAGAAAAACTCATCTAAACACAAACAACCATCCAGAAATATACCCAGAATGGCTACACCAGCAGCAGCATCCACATGTGCTTGTGTGTGTCTCACGTCACACGGTGCAGAAGCTTATGATTGGACAGAGATGCATGACTGATTTTACTAGTAGTAGCCTGCGCTGAAACACACGCTGCACACTGTGCATGTGGCTGATGTTTTTCCAATCTAAAATCTACAAATGTAATTGAAGATGTCTAGGCTGTCAGTGAAAGTCCACCGTCTCTTCTCAACCACCAGTTGTCCACTTCTTCACACTCATTCAAGAAACGAGCAACATGTGAGCCTCGAGCAGTCTCGCTCCCTCCCACCCATCTCATCCCTCGCCTCTCCTTACCTGAATGAACATCCACGACACCGAGATGAAATAACTCACTTCTGGCATTTCAGCGCAAAGTCAGGCATGGGAGCAAAAATAAAACTGAGCGAGAGAGCAGAGCTTTCTGGTCGTCCTCCGACAACAGGGACACTTTGTGCTCCTGCACTGCTTGTCTGAGCAAAATCCACAGCAAGCCAACAGTCCACTGGTTAGCGCTGCAGAAGCTTTGATCAGTACGAGCTGAACAGATGCATGAAAAAAATCTGCTCAGAGGTCCACGGCAGAACAAGATAGTGGATGCACAGCTGTGGGAATGCTGTGGGGATGCGAGGATGTAAGGCAGAGAAGCCACACTCCATCGCTCCCCCTGACTCTCCCTCATTCACTCAGTTACTGCCTATGTGTGTAAACAGAGGGAGAACGAGGTACTCCAATCCCCGCCTCCTTCCAAAAATGCCTAAGAATAGCAGCCAATCAGACACGCGCTGCAGCAGAAGTTTGGAGAGACAGAGAGACCTCATTGGTGGGGAGATGTACAAAGTAGGCAGGGCCGAGCGTGTCAGAGGAGGAGGTTGTGAGACACACCATGTGCACAAAGTTTGAAGAAGATATGAAGGAAAAGCTTTGAATGGATGGAGGGGGATTTCATTCATGTAGCTAAAAATAAAAGCAGCACACCATGTACCACAAGGCTGTGGGAACATCGACCATTATCATGAATATGATTACAAACAGCAGTTAACTAAATATTTTGACACAGAAATACACTCAAAGCAGACTGCCTTGGCAACGTGAAAACAATATGTTCATGCATGAAAATAAGCCCAGACTGACTAAAAGAATACCTCAATGGCACACAGTCTGATGACAAAAAACATACCACAGTGCAGTTAATACTTCTAAACTGGTTAACCCCACTTTTTATATGTTGAATACAGTTTAATTGTGCTGGTGTAAAATATCATAAGATAATAAAGTCTTGGTATGACAATAAGTGACAGGAAGTCACAGTTTATTATGAGTACCAAATCAGTTAAGAGCCCAGAAAAACACTATGAATGGGGTTAAATGAGCGTTTTCTCAACAAAGCTAATCAAACATAAATGTTTTAGTGGTCCAGAGTGGTCTCACTCTTCCTCAAAGACACTTTGAGTTCAATAAGTCCGTCAGCGATGCAGAAACATGTTCACTCTCATGTGCCTGTCTTTGGTTTCTAAGTGCCAGTATGGATAATTCTTCCCCACTGACTGAAGCTGCTCATTGACTGATCTGCAGCAATGGGGTGGGGGGATGGAAGGGTGGGGGGTGGATGTGGATGTTGTCTTGGTGGGGGTTGCTGCCGCCACGTGAGCGTGTGTAACGGTATATGTATCCACGCAGGCAATATATGTGACGGAAGGCGAGGCAGGCGATGTTCATGTATGTGATGGGAGGAAGTCTGTGCACATGTGATGTATGTATGTGTGTGTGCTAGTATGAGGGGCATGTGTATGTTGCGTGGGCGGTCTAATCACGGAATCACATGAGAGCCGGGCTCCAGTCCGAGAGGAGCGGGATATCATGTAGGAAAACTGAATGTGGGGGATGCCGTTTCATCTTCAGCTCCCACTTCCTCATTCACATTTTTCTGCACATGAGTGGGGGGAAGGGTGTGTCTGTGTGTCTAGTCTCTATTTGCATGCATGAAACCATCCCGCTCATTCATGGAGTTAGCCCCGCTCCCATCCACTGAGGGACGTGAGATTCTATTCATATTTTCTCGTTGGATTTTCTGCGTTCGTGAGCTTTCAGATTTGTTAAGGGATCAGTGAAGGCTAACAGCACTTAACAGTACATCACACACAATGCACGGGTTTAGTGTTGCACTTGGAGCCCACTCCAATCTGAGCTGCCGTCCGTTGATGAAAAAACAATGAAAATTATTAAAATATCTTTTATTATCTCCTCTAATAAAAAAAGTGCTGACGCATCTCATCTCAATAGGGAAACAACAATTCAATTCAGCTAATTCGATTGCTCAATTTTGACCATTAATGTCTCATCAACAGTGACGTGAGAGAGCAACAGTGGTGAAATGAACTTCTTGATATTTATAGATACCTTCACAATCAAGAGCTATGATGGTTACATGCATCCATTGTTATAGGATTAATCCTCCAATATGATGAACACACAGAATATATTATATACTAATTGTATTCTTCCCGAGGTTCAACCTTGATGAGTTCAGGGTCACTGACTATACCGTGCTCATGGAGCTGACCGGACTCTGACTACCTTAAAAATGGCAACAAGATGCACATGACTAATAAAATCCCTCAGGGGGGTGAATCATAGTACAGATTAGAGAGAGTGCACTGCAACCTCGCACTGAACCTGGCTGTATTAAGACAGGTGTGTATGCTGGCTTTATCGTGCTGTGCTCTCACTGTAATGTGTTTGTCTTAAAGTACCTTGTTGGAAGCCATCTCGCTGACAGAGTGACGAGTTTTCAGTGTCTCTAGTTGTTCCAGACACCAGTCCAGCTCATCTAGAGTCTCTATGGCCAGCTGCTGGTGAGGCTCCTCTGTACCAGATAAACACAGCAAGGCATTATGGGATGGAATCAGCTCATTCACATACTGCTGAAACGTCAAAAAGATTGTTAAAGTGGAACTTAAAAACTGGTCACAGAAATTTAAGGTACTACTTCACTACATTTCAGAGGGAAATGCTGTATTTATATACTACATTTCTAGTAACTTCGCATACACAACATTTGATGATCTTATAGAAGATAATGGCAGCATTATTGATTGAACTGCATAATGGGAAATATGTTCACATCAGCTCCACCTTGAGCAGCTAAAACAGAACAATGCAGCCTACACACCGATGGAATGTAACAATATAATATATAAGGCTATTTTCTGCACTGAGTACTCACTTTTGATACTTTTGATACTTTAGGAACGTTTTACTGACGATACTGATTTTCAAAGATTTTTTCTTTCTTTAAATATGACATTGTAATGGGTTTTCTTACATTGTGGCATTGATACTTTGACCTAAGTAAGTAATCCACTGGATTTCAGGTTTTTGTGAATGACATTAATGCACTAATTCATTACTGTGTATCCCAGATCATGACAATGTCCTCGTTGTATGCTCAGTCTGGGTTGATAATGGGATACTGAATAGTAAACAGCCCAGTCTAAAACCAGTACTGACCTGCGAGGCTGGTCTTGCACATGGATGGCGGGTTGCTGCCTGAGGATCGCGTCCTGTAGATAGAAGACCATCCAAAATCAACAAGCAAAAGTCAAACTGGAACTACAGCACAAGTATGTCTGTCAGGTGGGACATTGAGACTATGAGAACATTCATCAAGCAGAAAAGGACATTTTCTAAGAACCTACTTGCTGGCAGTGCGATCTTGCTGGCCGGTTATGACGGCAAAGTTACTTCGGACTGTCCTCAGGCTGGCAAGGACCTATAAGATTGGGACAGGAGACTGAATGTACGACATCACCAAATGTGACATATGTAACAAATGTGATGCAATGACACCACAGATGTCACTTCATTCATCACCTTAAATACTTGCACATGCCTTCACTTAATTCATCTTGAACTAGACCAAGTGTTTCTTCATATGAATCGCTGACGAGCCTTTGAAACCAGATACTGAGGCTTTCATCCTGCAAGCTCAAGTGCTACACAGAGGCATTCCCCTCTCCCCGTCTGATGTTTTGATGGCATCACTGACCCTCCTCTATGTCATGTCTGTCACTCCATCTGCAGCCAAACACTGATTCAGCACACAGAGAAAGCCCTCAGAGTATTCGGTGTCCAGACTTGACCCATGTAGCGGCCTTATCAGCCATGGCATGCAAATTTAAACAGCATGATCCAGCAGTATTGGATTCACCACTTCTTTCACTGTGTAAAGTGAGCACAAGTGTGACGCACATCCCACGCAAGAGCCAGGCAACACCAGCGGGATGCCTGATCCTGTCGTAGGTCCAAACATGATGCTGAGGGCCTGCGCCGATGAGGCAGTAAAGCCCAGTCTCGTACCATCTGGACTTTATTAGAGTTCTCTGAACGACCTGCTGTCTTTCACGCACAAGTGAACGTGATTCTCATTTTTATTTGCAAATCTGGCAAACGTTCAGAGAGCACAAAAAGGAAAATTACTTCCAAAGGATTCAGAGGACTCACCTGTGCAAACGGTGTGACAATCATGTCTTCTGTGTGTCTGCAATACAGATGAGAATGCACAAGAGGAAAAGACATGAAACACTGATGAAGAGCAATCTATAAGAAACTCAATCTTAATTATTCATCTGCATTAAATAAAAAGGCTAAACAACTTTGTTAAGATGAAATAAATAGAAATAAAAGGAACTGCATAGAGTATGGTTGGTGAGGAAACGGATTGGGGTAGGTGGAAGGGTGGGTGATATAAAAGAATGAACGGATAAACACTCAAGTAAATAAAAACACAGACAGTGTTATTATACTTGGTTGTCTCTGATTAAGCATCACATGCAAAAACAAAGAAAACAGAACTGGGTGTTTTCTTGGGGGGTGGGGGGGTCTAACGGAGATCAGGTGAAGTGTCTAATATTTAGTCACGCTGGTCAGGAGGGGGGTGGGAAATGGCCGTGAAGTCATCTAAAGGGAATACAGGTGAGGACTTCAAGGGGACAGAGTCAGTGTTTCTATCTTGTTTTCATTTTATCATGTTCTTCTCACCGAGATGACAACCAGTTGACTTCCCAGTGCTTCAAGCTTTCTTCCCTTCAAAAACAGATAGGCGAGAGACGATGAGGAGACCTGTGACTGCTTATGTTACAAACTTGAATGTGTTCAGACATTACGCGCTGTGGAGGGGACTGTTTCGGGGACATATTGGACACACAAACAGCAAAAAAAGAAAAGAAAAAACAGACCAAAATTTGCCCCTTTCTTGCAATTTCTTGCATTCCCTGAGAAGCAGTTGGGACATGCAAGCATATGTGATGGAAAAACAGCTGGTTTTGCTAATGTTGGGCTTTTCGAGAGTCATCTGAGAGTGGGTTTTTTGAACACACATGCACACGCACATGTTTTAAGCTATAAAACTGAAAGACTGCAACAAGAAACGCATCAGAGGTAGAGACCTCATATCAGTCTGTGTAGGACTTTTGGCCAATACAAGCAAACGTGTGTAGAAGAGCTTTGAGACATCAAAATACAAAGCCATGAAAGAGACAGGACGCCACCTCAAAAGTGTGGCCCTTTGGCTTCAGAGGACGCTGTAGGAGTCCAAAGAAAATGCCAGAAAGACTAGCTTCAAATTTGCAAATAAAGTTGAGACCGCAACTGTTTGCTGCAGCTTGTGAGGGGGCCAACCACACGAATCTTCCCATTTCGGAGCCTCTCAGCACGAGGAAGACAGACGAGACGAGAAAATCACTGACAGACGTGTCTTCTTGGTTTTTTTTGGTTAAATGATATTTAACAGAAAACAAACTGTTGACTGGTGTCTCAGCATCAGGACCAAAGTCTTTGTACTGAAATGTCTCATGCAACACTTAGTATACTGAATATACTGTAGACTATATTCAGTAGAGATTATATGCAGCACTCACTTATTTTTAAATGAGACCTAAAGCACAGCACACAAAAAACTGTCAGTATTGAGACTTTACTTTTGTATTGTGAGATATCAAATTTGAAGGCAATTAAACATGATTTCAGTGGACATTTTTTTAAAGCTGCAGTCTGATATTGAATATGATTTTCATATTTAGTTGCGGAAAGTACATTCTTTATTTTGCGTATTCAATTAATAACGGATCATCACATGCTAAAATAAGCACACAACACAAAAGTAAAGCATGTGTGGAGCAGGAACATTTCAGAGACACTGGACTGATCTGAAGGGTGTAAATAAAGGATCATTTTGAATAAATCCAGGAAAGAAAATCTTGCCAACAACCCATCCTCCTAAACACACAACAAATGTGAAACACACATATGTCGTGTTGTAGAGTGTCACAAGGAGGCACCACATGAGCAACATGAGGTGTGAGTGAACTTACAGGTCACTGGCAGTGGAAGAGTTTCTGGAAGGACCTTTGGGTGAGAGGTCAAAGTCCGAGTCGGAGCGGTAGAGGAAGGATTCCCGCCGCTGGCTGTGAGGAAAGTTGGCCTGTATGACCCGGCCAGAGCCAGGGCTGGCCTGGGGGTCCAGGGGGCTGCGTCCCACTGACAAGCCATTCTCCACATCAAAACTGAGAAAAGAGAAAGTGACGATTTATTAAGCTAAGACAACTCAAGACACATTTTATGGATAAAAACAACAAACGGGCAGATTTATTCCAAAGCATGGAAAGGAAATGAAAGAAGCATCCATCCATCCATCCATCCATCCATCCATCCATCCATCCATCCATCCATCCATCCATCCATCCATCCATCCATCCAGGACACCCACTCTTTGGTTTAGGTTGCCATTGTTAACCATTAACAAGCAACCACTTTCCATTAAAACATTAAACCTAAAAAGACATTCCTACCACTAGTTTGAATATATCTCCTGCAGAATGAATCTGTTTCTGGACACATCGGTTGGAAATACAGTAAATAAGAACAAGTGGAAAACAGCTGTCAGCATCATTACTAGAGATATCCTGACTGACTGTCCAGTACAATCTGAGCTGTCACTGTGATGTCTTCTAATAATATGAATGTGACAGTGAGACAAATAAAGGGATCAATGAGGGCTGATCCAAATACTACCAGCTTCACTTGGTAATGAAAAGGTTGTGCTTGTGGCCACAGACAAAGCAATTGTAGAAATCCCAGTATCTGCTCCACTTGAGAGACTGGGGCTGGTCCAGTAACAATGACAGGGAGAAAATGAATATACGACACAATAGTCCAAATGCAAAAATATCACAAGCTTTCATCACTGGGTAACAACATTCAGCTGTTTTTATCCCTTGAACAGGAAATTGTGTCATTTAGACGGAAGCATAACCATTATAAACCAGCAAAGACCAAAATAAGGGCTAAAAATGACTAATTTAGGAGGGTGACAAAAAGGATATGACAGTGTGAAAAATGTGGGAATGCAGTTATCACACTGATATATACCACAACACGGACTAAAAGCAGCATTGCATTTAAACAATGAGTGGGTGTGGGAGCCACAGACTGTGAATGGCTGCATGTAGATGATCTTCCTGTTGTAGAGGGGGCTGACTATAAGGACAACTGACCCAAATAAAGCCCTTTCCATCAAGCTGATGAGACATAAGGAGGCAGATAACAGCAGAAATCTCTTCATCTGCTGCCTGAAGATTTCAAGCAAGTCAAGAAAAGCAAAGATTCCCACAAATCCATCCACTTCCATCCAGCCTGTGTTTATGTACTCGTACAATGTGGACTACACGAAGTGCACTTCATTAAAGGTGTGAAGCCTGTGTGGCTAATGTCATGCAGGGGAGGCACACACCAGAGGCATGTGTGCGGTGAAGGACTGTGAGTCTAAAATTAGCATCAGCGTATTGACGTGGGGGTGAGGGTGAGTCTAAAAATAGGCTGGCGATCAGGTGAGGAGGAATTCCTCCTGATCAAACACGATCTGACTACAGAGAGCAACACCCAGTGAAGGCACAGCGAGGCTTTTTTACAGTCTGGGCACGTTTCTGCCTTGATCCACATCTCTAATTTCCCACAGCCCCTCTGCTGACATGCGAACCTGGAGAGACTCTGTCAGCCTGGTGCTCCGTTTGGCAACACGCCCCCTTTTATAAACAGTCTGAGGAACTCCAGAGTAGAAATCCCCGCTTTAGCAAAACAGCCATTAGCAGAACGTGAAGGATTTTGGACGGGCAGATGCTGAGACACACATTCAATCTTTTTCAAATAAATATAGCAGGGTAACCATGTTCAAAAATAAAAACATCTGAAAGCCAAGGCACATAAAAACTGAAGCTATGGGTGCAGGAGTGTTAGCTGGAGATGTCTGTCAATGATAAGTGTGGGAAATAATAAAAGCACAACACCAAAACATCATCACAGTCTTGACTAAATTCCTGGACAGAAGACTGAATAACACAACACTCAGTACACTTTAGCTGCTGTTTGAAGTCTATACACTAGCTCTGATTTCATAGTAATAGAATGAACTGCTGCTGAACTGCTGAAACTATTTGTTGATTAAGCCATTTGTTGATAGTTGAATGACAGATAATTTATAGACATTAATTTTTGGTTAACTGGTCTTTGGACTGTTGGTTTGAGAAAGCAAACAATCTGAAGTTGTTACCTTGGATTTTGGGAACTAGAGAGGGGTATTTTTTTAATTTTTCCCTGAAATTTTATTGCATAAATGACAACATAATGAACAATAATACACTTGATAGATAAGCTGATAATAAAAATACAAAGTCTTGGCCCAGATCTCCAATATTCATTACCTGCGTATCTTTGGGCTACACTGGAAGCCCCGAAACATTGGCCGTTACCCCCAGAGACTAAATCATGGTCAGATCATAGCTGATGGGTTCTGAGATTGAAAAAAATGAGACCTTATGAGACTTACTACTTGATGCAGCTATGCCTTGAGCTAAATGTTAATGTAAGAAACCCAAACTGTTAACAATGACAATGCTAACATGCTAATGTTTGGGGACCATTCATTTTTGTACAAATCCATAAAATACTTGTTGAGTTATTGCAGTTCGGACCGACAGACCAACATTGCCATCCACAGAGCCGTGTGTCTAGCATGGCTAAAAATAGCTAATCAAAGCTTTAATATCATTAATATTATTACTTGATGACTTTGAAGGCTGCAGCTTTCTTTGGCGCACTAATAGTAGGAACGCACCAACAGCAGGATGCAAACATTCTATTCATTCCTCTTTCCACTCCTTCCTCAGTGCCCCTCCTCCTACCCTGCTACCCTCCTAGGATGCTGCATGAGGACAAGATGTTAGTACGTTACTGGCTATTACGTAACACCATCCCCCAGAAGCCCCCATCCCTCCATACATGTGACCGATTCAGACACACTGACTGCACTATAGATAGCCGAGGACAGGAGTCAGAGGGAGGGAGGCAGGGAAGACAGCAGGGTAAGTGGTAAAATAGGGCAAAGAGAGGGGGAGAGTAAATAAAATTTCAAAGGGGAAGAGAGTACAGCCTGTTCTGAGACATACACATGAGGGCTTTTTGGTCTTAACTGTATATACGCTGTGGGACTGGGGCAGGGTGGCTGGAGGTGCATGCCTGCAAATGTACAAACATGCATTTGATTATATGCATTTGAGGATTAATCACCATTTTGACAGAACAATTATGGATTAAACCTGTTGTGTGTGTGTGTAAATGATGCCTTTAATGTGCGACAGCAGACCAACGCGCCACCTTACACACTGATAGTGTGTATTGTTTTGATCTGTGAGCGCGCACATCATCCAGATACTACAAGTACTGTACACCAACTCTTTGCCTTTCCTGTTCGCTCCCTCTATCGTGCTCTGTCCTCCCTAATGATGCTGCACTCCTGGCTGTTGTCCTGCGTGCTCTGACCATAAAGTCGTTTCTATTTTTGTTTCAGCATCACGATTCTGCCTCTGTGAAGCTAAATTTAGCCTCTCTGTGCATGGGGAACAGACCGAGAGAGGCAGTGATGCAGCTAAAAATAGAGTTTCAGGTAGAATACAGAAACCTCCCCTCCCCTGTCGTCTCCCTCTGCATCGCAGAGAAACAGATTCTTCCCTCCATTCATGAATATTTATGGGGATGTTTCTATTTGAAGCCGATGGCGAGCTAAAATTAGATCACAGATCAAAATATTGCCCACGTCTTTCCCTCGCTGCCATTTCACTTCCAGCTTTTGCCTCTTTCTCGGGGGACTGAACAGAGACGTGACTTATGATACTGAACTATTTAACTTTTACTTACACACCCAACCCCATCCCACGACACACACGCACGCATGCATGCACACACACACACACACACACACAATGATATTGTATTTTTCATGCCCTTAGGTTTATATAAATTAAGAAAAAAAGACACAGTAGCATGAACAACAGGAGGTTGTTGCCAAGGTAACAACAAATGGGGAATAAACCATAAACTGAAATAATGATTTTAAAACACATACTGTCTAGATTCATTTCTTCTGTTGTTGCAGTGCTGTGTCAGACAGGTGTTGATTCAATATTAGGTTAGCTGGTGTACTTACATTATATTTTATTTATTCAGTTACTTCTGTTACTGTATGAATAAACTGCAGCCAATCACACCACAATCACACACACATGCAAATTAAGACAACAGCTAAAATACACCAGACCATTGTTGTCAAACTGAAATGGCTTTCATGCGGACTGATGCAATTTCTTATAGTGATGAAATTCATATTCTATTATTGTATATATTACATACTGAAGAAATGTAACAGGTTTTATTTCTATATTTCTTTAATATGGGCAACGTTGCTGGAGCAAATGTGCTCCAACTCTGAAACCCAAGAACTTCCACTGTGCCCGGCCTTTTACGCAAACACCACAAAATGTATACTAAATATGTCAACAGAGGCATTTTGTGTTTTAAAGAGGTCAGAGGTCAGCGTTCAGACTAATCGTGCACGCCATCCTGACAGGAAGCTCCCACAGAAGCGCCATGGCTGTTTGGACGGCCGGTCTTCTAATTTGACTCTATTGTCTTCGTGTCTTTCACATGCCAGCCAGTCGCACCCACCCACCTCTTCTCTCCTTCCCTGACACCCTCCTCCCCCTCTCCCTTTCTCAGTTTCAGGCACAAGTGATCAAAATAAACAGAAAGGGATTTTTTTAAATAATCATGTTGAGAGGGAGGGTGTTGTTTAATAATACAACAGATAAACTTGTTGGTGAGTGATGGCTGATGTGTGGAGTAGGCGCTGTCTGGAGAACTGAAATACATCTATGAAGTCACTGTGAAGACAGGGTCCCTCTACTGGGCTTTGGTGATAATACAAGAGGTGATCAGACAATGGAAATATACAGTTGAGCCAAAGCAGATTCACTGATTGGTCATTGACAAAGAATTCATCAGATGTTTTGATAATTGATTAACTGTTTAGGTTAAAAAGAAAGAATTTGCTGCTTCCGGCCTCTCAAATGTGGAGATTTGGTGTTTTCCTTAAATGATGGTAAAATTAATATCTATCAAAAATCAAACATTTCAAACAGGATGCCACGATGGGCTTTGGAAACATGTGATTTTATAGACCAAAAAATCAGTCAAAGCATTTGGCTGATGAATCAATAATGAAAATAGTTGCTAATCTATTATACTGCGTAAACAGTAAATCAGTGAGTAGAGCTGGGTGACAGGGCTGCAATCAATATCTCAATAATAATAAGAATATTTCTCTGATATTGATATTGAGTATATCATATGAGGGAGAAATGCAGGCAAAATCACAAATGAAATAATCCAATTGATTATTGATGCATTATGCTCCATGAAAAAAACACACACACACAAAAAAACATTGAATTATTGAATTGTAAAAAAAAAAAAAAAAAAATCTAATATAAAAGGGGAGTGGATACAGTCAGAGAGATCCATCCTAAACTGGCATCTGCATTCACACACAGAGCTTCATTCAAACCTTCCACTAAGAGCACAACCAGACACCCACACATACACACACACACACACACACACACACACACACACACACACACACACACACACACACACACACACACACACACACGCACACACACCTGATTACTTTCTGTAGTCTAAAGAACAAACTGGAGCCAACATTCCTGGGCATCATAAAGCCTTTTAAAAAAAAGAAAAGTGCAAAGAGAGAGGTGTGTTACGGCGTTTGTTATTTAAG
The DNA here is from genome assembly GCF_039877785.1 of Chaetodon trifascialis. Lineage (NCBI taxonomy): Eukaryota > Metazoa > Chordata > Actinopteri > Chaetodontiformes > Chaetodontidae > Chaetodon > Chaetodon trifascialis. The sequence goes on from NC_092066.1 coordinate 16,471,970, forward strand.
TGGCTGGCTGGTAAGAGGTGTGATTGATGGTAACCTGTCAGTAGCCCTGATACCCGACACCCCGCCTGCGTCACCGCCTGTCACGGCAACGTCAATCCCATCTGTGGAGCATTAAAATACAGGAGCTACAGGGCAGAGCGAGCGAGAAAGAAACAGAGAGATAGGCCTGTAAACCAGGGCAAGCTGTCATCTGAACCTTCATTCATCACTCCCAGGCCTTTACTGTGACACAACCAGAGGTAGAATTTGTTACAGCAGAGCTGACTTGCCGGACCAGCTCAGACATTTATTCAAAAGCCATTTAAGAGAAGGCAGAGAGCATTTATACATGTAACGCAGACCTAATCTGGTGACGCTTGAGAGTATTGTATTTCCCTCTATACTGTAATTTAAAGTAATTTCTGTTACGTGACAATGAGTGTGTTGAAAGCAGTCTGTAAACGTAATTGAAAATAAAAGAAAAAGACCAAACTTTGTTCCCCTGCTGTTGTGTTAAAGCATTATAATCTAGGCTGTGCGCTGCAACATGACACATGAAAGATGTTCTGGAGCAAACAAGGATTAGGATTGGCTTAATGAGACCACAAATTTCACACCAGCGGCTGAGCGTCCACACCCTGCAGCCCAACACGCAGAACAAAGACAACCAAGGATGAACCGCAGAGGTGGTAAATGTGGCCACATCAGAAGACAGACTTTTAAAAAGTATTCTTGGAGCAATTTTCAATTCACAGTGACATTTTCGGCGTAACACAAGAGTCCCCAGTGTGTGTTCTGGGATAAAAGCGGTCTGCTTGTTTTTGCTGTGGCCCCTCACACAGAGGGAGGACCACCCTGTTTGTTTGTCTTGCCCTTCCTCTCTGTTCCTCTGACAGTGTATTATTTAGCCGTGTGGCAACCTGATGGATGTGGTGTGTGTTTGTGTGCGTCGTCAGCAGAGCTTCATTAATTCACAATAGCCTTATATAATCTTAATTCAGCTGCTTTGCTGACAGGTTGTCTTTGCCTGAGCTTGTTGCTTCTTGAGCATAACTTTATTATGCAATATCTCTGACTGCATTCATTTGCTTACATTACGGCTGATATACGTTCATGTGCTGAAGCTTCTTTAAAGGGGCATCAGCATAAAGAATAGTTTGCCTTTTTGGGAAAAGCACTCATTGGCTTTCTTGCTGTGAATCAGATGAACAGATCAATATCTCTTTAATGTCTGTACAATAAAAACTAAGCCACAGCCAGGAGACAGTTAGCTTATTTTACCATAAAAACTGGAAAACAAAAACTGGAGTGCAAAAAGGTAAATTTGTGGGGGCTGTGTGTCAATGGCATTTTTTGGTCAGGAGCAGCATCTTCCTGAAAATCAGACATTTTTTGCTGGCCAAGATCATATTTACTGTACATGCATGAGAATGGTGTCAATTGTCTCATCTAAGTCTCTGCACAAAAGATATTCACTTTTAATTTGAGGAAAAACACTTATTCAGGGTATTTCCCAAAATGTCTAACTAGTGCTTTATCTGATTTCAGTGGTAGAAGTCTTGCTTGGGCAGCAGCATGTAGGAAAACATTAGATCTGTCCCCCTGTCCCCCTGCACTCCCTGCTTGTCCCTGCTGTCTCTGTTACTGAGTAATAAACCTTGTTGAAACCAGGAGTGAAATGCATTTGTACATGCTGTAGATCTTTCTTTTCTCAAGCTTTCAGTAACACAGAATTTAAGAGTTTAGCTGCTATTATTTCTGAAGGTACTCATGAAAAGCAACACAGACAATAACTTTTCAGGCATTGTATCATTTCACATCCAACAAAAACCAAGGCAATATGTCGACGTCTTTCTGTCCAAATGACAGCTAAGTATGAACATTATGTAACTACAATACCCATGCATGTCCATTGTTCAGAATCAGGCAGTGAGACATGTTAAAAGAATGTGAGCCAATGCAGTGTTAGCTGACATAACAGAAAGGCAGGAACACAGAATCACTTCAGTGACCTTTTCAGAAAACAAGTCAGTGTTACGAGACATACTGCTTAATGTGACTAGGTTGTATGGAGTGAGTGATGTGAAAGAGACTGCATTGTTTCTTCTGTTTGTGTGTGAGCAGGAAGTGAGACAAGGCAGTATGTGAAACTTATGATTTTCAGGGAGAAGTAAGACTTGGTTTGTTTAATTGATGAATGGATCAACGAATCAGTGGAGAATAATTTATTACTGAAGAACATAAGAATAAATCTGTCATTGTATCACATATAGTAAAAACAAATGGATCTATGACTGACAACAAAGGCTATATTTGTTACTTTATATCAGACACACACACACACACACACACACACACACACACACACACACAAGCTGGCAGTAAAGTAACTGAGTCATTTCAAACCCAGCAGCTGGTCTGTAAATTAAACAAGTGTGTGTGTGTGTGTGTGTGTGTGTGTGTGTGTGTGTGTGTGTGTGTGTGTGTGTGTGTGTGTGTGTGTGTGTGTGTGTGTGTGTGTGTGTGTGTGTGCGCGTGTGTGTGTGCGCGTGTGTGTGTGCGCGTGTGTGTGTGTGTGTGTGTGTGTGCGTGTGTGTGTGTGTGTGTGTGTGGTCATGGTTTTACTGCACTTAAGTCCGTCCACTGTAATTTAGTCAGAACAGTTTATTTTGCTATGAACTCAGAACAGCTAAGCAAGAGACAGACAGAAAAAGAAAGACAAAACTAGTGCGTGTGTGTCTATGAATGTGTGTGTGTGTGTGTGTGTGTGTGTGTGTGTGTGTGTGCAATTATCACATGTGAACTGTATTGTCAGTGCTCCCTCTCTGATGGCTTTAATCACCATGCCAGAGTCCAGCCCTCTTCCTCAGATCTTTCCTTTGGAAAACAACACAAAGCCGTCATGACGCCTGCACTGGTGGACGTGCAGCGCGCTGACCTCTGATGTACTGAACAGTGTGAAGTGGCTGCTGAGGGTAGTCGCTCTGTCAATCATCAATCGATTGATATGGTAGAAGCACTAGTTTGTTTGTTTTTTTTCCTCCCAGTGACTGATTTGTCCGTTTCAAATACTAAACTTGATACAGTATCTGTGTTTTTCTCTCTGTCCGAAAAATCTGCAGTTTGGTTTTAAGTTGCATGCACTCTTATCAGCTGCAAAAAATCCAATTATTCCAGTGCAGTAAAATTGTTGAGAAATTCTTCTGTGTTTTGCAGCTGTTCTGCAAAATTAGGCTATGATAACCAATCATCCACAGTAAATGCATCCCTTAGCTTCAAATACTGCTGTTTGTCTTTCCCTAAGTGAACTTAGAAAATGAACTTTGCTGGCAGGCTGCAGAATAATGTACAGACAGTTAGGGACATACTGTACATGCTATACTATTTTACACTGTAGATCAGGGCTGTAAGAAGTAATCAAGCAGTTGTTAAGACTAAAAAATATTTATACCGTATATGAAAAAATGAAAAGAAAAGAAAAGAAAAAAAGCTCATTTCAATTTCCCAGAGCCCAAAGTGTCGTCATTAAATTTCTTCAGTCTGAATCCCAAAGACTCTTCATTTACTTTTATAAATAAAAAAGAAATGAAGAAAATCCTTACATTTTAGAAGCTGGCACCAGCAGATGGTTGACAGCTTTACTTGAAAAATGACTGAAACAATTAATGGATCATTAAAATAGCTGGTGGTTCATATTCTTTTGAACGACTCATCGATTAATCAACTAATCACTGCAGCTCTACGGTCGACCACTGTTTAAACAATGGCAGCAAACTTTACGTCAGACATACACAATATATCTTTAACTAATGTGTCAATGCATGGAGAACATGCAGATAAGGATTACACGGTTTTCTAATTGTACAGTTATGACATCATGTAAAAGCACTAGCGGTGGTCATTTAAAAAACGAGAGTGAGTTGGAGACCAGCAGAGATTTGCAGTGAGTCATAGGAGTGTCCTTGACTACCTACGTGCACACACATTCACACAAACACACACTCCAAGACGCCTCTGTTATCCTCCAGGATCATATCGCACGGCAAAGAAAACACTGAAGTGAGAGGAGGAGAACTGGTGGGAAATAAATATAAGCGGTGGGTTTGAAGGTGAGAAGACACATGAAGAAGAGAGGAAGTGAGGAGAGGAGAGAGAAAAGTTCAGAACGTGGTCTATAAAAGTGCTGTAACATGATCAGCGTGAGGTGCTAATGGTGAAGGTTCCTGAGGCGAGATACGTGTGATGATGATTGCACTGAAACATGCTGGACACTAATGTGCATCGAACATGTGGCTTTGTCATCAAGTAACTTGTTACAGTTTATATTCAGGCGATAATTAGAAGGTTCTTTGCTCTAAAAGTAATTTAGGATGAGCTAACGTAGACATAACAATAACACCTGATTGCTAAATATTAAAGAAAAAGTGCCAGAAAAAACTACACGTACTGCAGTGAGCTTTGAGCTCCTCACAAATTCAAGCTCAGTAAGTAATAATATAATTAGTTAACATAATAGCTAAATTCACATTTTCATATGTGTCTCAGTTGTTCTTTTGACAGTTAATCTTCGAGCATTTGTGAAGCTGTTTGTACCTGACTGTGTCCACAGTTTTTAATCTACAGGCTGTAGAGCAAAATTATGAGAATAAAATGTGGATTTAAATTTACACATATCCTAATTTCTAGAGCTGTGGGTCAAGTTTCACCTAATTTGCCTTTCTCACAAAGATGTTGCACAACAAGAAGTTCAGAAGACATGACTGGGTATATGAAGGTGGAGGATATTTTTCAAATTGAACATTAAATCCAGTTTATTTAAGCATGTATTCAGGTACCAGCAAGTGAAGCATACACGTGGTCTAAATTTACGTGTTCAAATGCAAATAAAATCATGCAGGGTCAAAGGATCCTGATGCCAAATACTTCTGAATGTCACAGGAAAAAAAGCCTCAAACTATCGTTACACACAATGCTTTTGCATAGCACACACACACACACACACACACACACACACACACACACACACACACACACACACACACACACACACACACACACACACACACACACTCATAATTGCACAATTATTCTGTCAAGCTATGAAAAATTATTTTCGTGCTTGTGTCTGGAAAGCTCGTTACTGGAGAGTAAAATTGTACGGTTTTAGGAGAGCGTTCAGCCCATAATGCCTGTCACACTGCAAACACTCCGCCATGACTTAACTCTGAGTGAATGAACATTACAAATGAACACACACGTACGAGCCCACTTTCAAATCCCACATGAGCGCAGCGTGCGTGTGTGTCGGTGTGTGTGAGGCCCACAACCCATCACCAGTGGACCTGCTCCTGTCGTTTGTGAGGCAGATAAATGAGTGTCAGTGACGCTCCCTGTGGGCCAAACCACCAATATAAGCCACTAATGATTTAAGAAATGCTTTGGAAACACTTTCAGACACATTTATTATGACAAAATGCTTTTTGGCTGTGACGCCTCCTCCCCTTCGCCAGGACCAGTGGAAGTTATGCTCCGTGGAGGGCACAGAATGATTTAATTATTTCTGCAAATGAGCAGATTCATGTACTGAGACTGAAAGCGCACATAAATCATGGCCACACTGACCTGGCAAATTTAGATAGTAATTGACCTCTGGCACAAGTAGTGTGTGTCTACCTCAAACACAAGAGTTTATCTACACAAACTTATCTGGAAGAAGAAAAAAAAGAAAAAGCTGCTTGACAGGGTTTGGCGTCTAAAACATCAGAGTGTGTCCAACGTTCACACTTGGTGATTTTGATAAATCAAGAACGATGAAGATTTCTCTTTCCCCTCCTCTCCTCCCAGGTGGAACTGACAAAAGAGACTATTGGGTTTCTAAGAAATGCTGTTCTAAAGCTCAGCCTCAGTTACCTCACTCACATGTAACCTGCCAAAGCTGTCGTCTTTGTAAGACTCTTAATTCATATTAAATTACTCTGTGCATAAATCACGCTCTCTCACTCCAAAACACCCAACAAAGCTCAGACTTCTATTTGCTGTCAGTGGTTCATTTAGAAATAATCTTTTAGCAATTTTCTCCCCCTTCCCAAGCTGACATAACTGCGTAATGCTCTGTGTTGCTGGCACTTCTTTTTATACTTGGCCCTCCGCAGACAGTGTTGAGAGAAATTAGATCAATAGCCTGTGGAAACAGAGCAGGCTGTAAATGGTGGGACAGCAGAGGAGAGAAGTAACATGGCTCAAAATAATGGTGCTAATTATCTGGCATTTAATTTTTTTTTTTTCCTGACATCAGAATTGTTTTCATTTAAAATTCAAAAAACTTCTATGTATATGGACTTAAAACAAGACTAGGCGTGTTTAGCCATGCTAACATCCGACGATGTACTTTGCACAATGGGGCTAAAAGTCAACATTAGCATGCTAACATGCTGTTTAGCAGACACAATTTAATTGGTTTAGCATGCTGATCAGCACTAAACACAAAGTACACTGAGGCTGATGCAAATGGCAAAAGTTTTGCATGTATTCCGTCGTAAACCACAGAATTGGACAAATTTAAATTTTGACCTGATGGTGGTGCTACAAGAAAAGTCAAGGGATCACCAAAGTTAATACAGGAGGACATGAACATTGGTACCAAACGCCGGGGCAACCCATCCTATAGTCATTGAGGCATTTCACTGAAAACACACCATAAATGTCAACCTCATGGTGGCGCTAGGGGAAAATCTGAAGATCACCAAATTCAATATACTCTGGGGGTCATGAAAGCCTGTACAAAATTTCATATCAACTATCCGTTAGTTGTTGAGATGTTTCAGTCTGGACCAGAATGGTGAACACCTTTAAGCTACACTGTTAGCATGGCTAAAAACCCATGTTCCATCATGTTGTTCTGAGCTGGCAAATACAAATTAAATGTGCCTTACAGACTGCTTTCATAGCCTAAAACCAATTTCAGGTTCATAAAATTGACATCAAAGGATGACTGAATGCAGCAGAACACATCAAAGCCAATAAGCTGCTACTGTCCCAGGTTTTCACAGGGAATCCTCTTATCTGTCCTCTTTTAGGAAAAGCAGGTGTTACCTTTCCAGCTGAAAGTTGAAAGGAGAAACCAATAACTGCCACTGGGCAAAACAAGCTGTGTATCAAGAGCAGATGTATTCAACACTTTCGTCTGTATGGTACCTGTTGTGCTCACAGACACGTAAAAACATGCCAACCCTCGCCACATACTGTATCCATCTAAGGAGAAAGGGCTACTGTTATCTGGCTGTTGTCTCGTGTGGTTAACAGATAATTTGGGCTTTAAATCACACACCAAAGGCAGGCGAGACGCTCTGGGTTTGATGTCAAAAGCTGCAGTTTTATATCCTTCCTACTCCCGTAGGTTCATCTTGTCAGCTACCTACATGAGGAGTGTATTTTATACTTTCAAAAGGAGCTCTGGCCGGCATGTCTGAGTGCCTACATCAGGTCTCTGGATGCCACTTTATTACCAGCACTGTGTTTTGGTAGATCTCCCAGAAAAGGAGGAAGAGAAAAAGAAGGAAGGAAAAATAAAGAAGTAGAGAGAAAGAAGATACTAGAACATTTCGGAAGTCTAAAGATTTACAATTTCAACCCTACAAATGACTACTGCCGAATCATTTCATACTCATAAATATAGCTTTTGACTTCTTAAATATGTGATATTAATAGACTGCCAAGGTGGTCAAGGACAAGGCTGATAATCGTATGCATCCCCCCTGCACTTCTCTTTGCTTTTCCTCCAGAGGGTAAAATGGTGGTGGTGACTCCAGCTCTGACAGAGTCTGCTCTTCCATCATCGGTGTACCCGGGAAGATCGATACCTCAACCCAAATAAAGCTCCATGTGTCCTCCGTCCAGTCTGTGACTCCCTCCTTGGACATAGTAATGGATCCTAAAACTGCAACTATAGCGTGCAGAGAATTTCTGGACTGCTTTTTAGATCCACAAGTGGAAGTAATCTGAGCAGCGGTGTGATAAGTAACAGTCTGACATTTCCATACTTTCGCATCACCCCTGAATTTTTGTCCACATTTTGTTCAAAAGCACAACTTGACTGCACTTTCTTGGCAGGGGTCTTGAGGGGAATTCAATTGAAAGTACAACTGCCCTTTACAATCCCTCAAGCTCACAAATGTTCTGCATTACATCTGATAAACAAGGGTCCTGCCTGAGAAAGACGACAGAGGACTGTAATGTAAACACGCCTTTATCTCCGAGACCCCCTTCACAGACTCCCCACTGGCACTGAGGATTATGTGTGAAGCTACAAAACTTATGGTGGACTTTTCCTGTGAGAATATCTGTGTAAACCTTGGCATTAGAGCGACACAGTGCACAGAAAGCTCTAATGGGAAAGAGCCAGTGCATGATGCAGAGAAAAAAAGGACAGGATTTCTCCTGCATTAATGTCCAAGCTGCGTGTACAGTACACATTTACACACATGCTTTATTTGTCTTAAGTGTGTATGAATGTGAGTCTTTCACATCCTGTGAAAATCAGTGTCTCTGAATAACTTAATTACTTCATATTTAAGTTTGAATAAATAAATAAATAAATAAATAAATAAATAAATAAATAAATAAGAATTAAACATGTATTTGACCCCCTCCTGTTTGTGAAAATCTGTTTCAACTAAATCTGCTTAATCTAACTGCCGTTAAAAGAGTTTTTGCAGCTAGGCAATCAAATGGGAGCAGCAGATACTGCACAATCTATTTCATTTCTATCCCACACACAGATTTAAAATTAGACATAGACTCCTGTACAGCTTGTCACCTCATTTTCAAGTCTTGGCTGAGCTACATTATATAGTATAACCACAGTTAGTTTGTCTTTAGCCACATGTGATTTGGCAGGAGAGTTCATGGCAGAATAAAGTGAATAATTTAGAGTTCCATGGTGGACTGCTTTTTGTAACCAAATGCAACAGAAAACTCAAATGATGCAAAAGCAATTATTTCCAATTCCCTTGTGCTGAGTCTCGTTAACCGCAGCTTCAACGTGAATAGGCACTTGGTGTCTTTTGTGTAATGAAAAAAGAATCACTCCCTGGAGGAGCGCCGAGTCTAACAAAAGAGGAGACGACACAAGTGGTCAAGAGGAAATATGATAACAAGAATATTTTGGGAAATGCAGATATGAACCAAAAACAACTGATAAGGGCAAAAGAATGTTTCTTGTAAATACTGCAGCTGATAAAAGACTGTATGCAGGCCACAGATGTCAGATACTCTGTTATAAAACACTTAAATCGCAATATATCAAGTCCTGTACACTGCAGCTGTGGGATCACCTCCACTTTTTAGTTTCAATCAATACTAACATAAGAAATTGTCATTGATGCTGCACAAGTGATTCTATATTCCAGGTAACTTTTGTTAAAGAATTGCCTTTTTGCCAACAGAACATGCTACTCACTTCATGTACGGCATAATATTTCTGTGTGATGTTGCACATGCTGTGTGTGTGTGTGTACGTGTGTGTTAGTGATGAAAGGAGACACTGACAAGCAGAGAAAGACAAAAGGACTGAGCGAGTGAGAGTAAATGAGATAGCTCTTAATTACCGCCTGCATTTCTGTATGATGTCAATAGGCGTGTTGACAGCACATGGCGATCCCCATATGTTCCCACTCCTCACAGTGATACTCCGCTCCACGGAGTAACAGAACCCACAGTTCGTCGGCACACTCATCTTTCTTTAGTCTACTCTCTTTTTTAACTCGTCCTCACCCTCCTCTTCTCGGACGCTCCGCTGCTCTCCCTCTCTTGGTTCTCCTCAGCTTGTGGCTGCTCTCATCCCTGTAAACCCCGGCCCGCTTCCTCGTCTGTCTGGCTCTGTCGGGCTGTCCGGCTCTCCACGGCTTCCCAAGAGTTCTCATTACCTCTGGCAGCAGTGAACACCAGCTCTAGGACCGCTGGCTCCAGCGCAGAGCAATGATGCAATCCATGCTACTGTACGCTGGTGAAAACCTGCTTTTCCTTGGATGATCTGAATAAATTTGGAGTGCGTTCCTTGCTGAGCACCTGAATTCCTCGTGCACACTCCCTGCAGCCTGCCTGTCTGCCGTGCAGGCTGTAGAAAAAGCTTTTCATCACTCTCAGCAGAGCTCCATTAATCGGTCCCCCATGTACATCTTGTCATTGCCCTGGGTCTAAATGTAGCGCAACACCGCTGCCCTCTTCCCCCTCTACCTTTCTGCCTGCCTGCCTGCCTGCTCTCTCTCTCTCTCTCTCTCTCTCTCTCTCTCTCTCTCTCTCTCTCTCTCTCTCTCTCTCTCTTCCTCTGCTTCCTCTTCTCTCCCCTGGCTGCAACACCTTCAATCACAGCAAGCAGAGACCTTTCCTTTCCCTTTGCAAACTTGCTCTCCTGCTCCAGTCTGTCACAGTAGCCCTGTGCTGCAGACGTGTGTGTGTTTTTTTTGTCCAAGTGCCCCACAGAATGTGCACAGATCTGCACGAGGTGTGTGCATGAGATAGTGAGCAGCTGAGTGTGTGAGTTGTGCGCATGTGTGTGTGTGTGTGTGTGTGTAGGCATGTGACTGTGCAAGTGTCTGTGTGTGTGTCACACACAAGGGGGAACAAGTTTCAGAGTGAGGTCAGAGCTGAGAAAAGGGGCGGGATCAGAGCCAGCATGGTTCTTGCCTTCCCCAAATGTTTTAGCCATTTTAACCCCTTCCTGCTCTCTCACACACTCACACACACACTGAATCCTAATACAACGGCAGGACAGCACTCCCCCTTTGGCCATAGCACCATTATCCTTTCCAGATGGAGCGTGTATTAATGTGTGTGTGTGTGTGCGTGTGTGGCAGGTATGTCTTGTCTATGTTAGGTAAAGAGATTGATGATAGGATGAGTATGATAGGGTATTACAGTAAGTAGCTCTTGGGACACAGCTTGCTGAGAACGAAGAACATGGACAAACAAACACACACTTACCCGTATGCAGTATGTGCTCACACACAGGCTTAGGCACAAGCATGCAAGGTCACCCGTGGCCAGGGGCAGTGTATTTTTGAAGACCAGAAATGTGGAAAGTAAATATGAAACCTTAGCTGGTTGACCTTTTGTAGGCGTCATATGAAAACTTAAACAGGAAATATTTGACAAGAGTTCAGTAAAACGAGACCGGGGCCACGAATTTACAGACTATATGCCCTGAGACTGATTAAGCCTAGCTTTGGATTTTTAGACCAGAGACGAAGAATTTGCAAAATGTCATCAGGATGAGCTGCGTGCATGAGAAGATTTTAATTGCTGAGGGGAGTGTGATCAGGTTTTCTGAGCTGTTGAACTGTGAATATTCTAAATTCAAATTTCAAATTTGTAATTCTAAAAAAAATCCACACATTCGATTTTTACCGGGAAAATCTGTTGAAGTCTGACACGTTTAAAGCTCTCCTGCCATAGTGTCATAATTCTGGCACTGCACACTGTTTTCACTGCCTCTCTAATGTCCAGCCTCTCTCTCGCTCTTGATTCATTGAAATAAGAGTGGTGATGATGGATGGAATAGAATTGAATGAATTGAATGAATGCCATCTAACAGCCGTTTCTGGTTAAACAAAACTGATTTTACTCTTTAACAAAAACATATCTCTGTGGGGATCTTTTCTATAATGTTTTCAGACACTTAGAATAACAATCTGAGCCTGTCAGTGGCAAAAACAAACACTTTTAGTGGACGTACATGGACAACGCACAAACACTGCAACGCTCTGATTCAATGACAAAACTTTAAAAATGGTTGTCTCCTTTAGTCTCTTGGACACAAAAACATGGGAAACATGGTCTATAAATCAGATAATATGTGAGCAGAATTCAGCCTATTTGTCCTGTTTGAAATCTTCTGGGACACGTGAACTGGACTTTTGTGTATTTCGTAATGTGTAGGTATGTTGATCTTTTAGGAGACATGTTCATGTTGAGGTAATAAAAAAGTAATATGTCTCTTGTTTTTTCCTTTTGCGGACAGAATGTGCAATAACAGATATTTCAATGGTTCAAACCTTCGTGTTTCTTTTAGAAGGAATATTTGATTATTTTGACTGCCCTTGTCAAATTGTGATATTTCATTGCGAACTGAATTTTGACCTTTTGCCCGTTTGCTAAACTCCTTCCCCTCAGTGTGCATGGGTCTATAATAAGGGGTATGTTCTGCATTTAAAGAGTTTGATGGGTGGTGTCTTTTTTTTTAAATATTTCCAAAAACAAAATACAAGACAAACAGTGTTAGAACTGCATTAAATCCTGTGTTTATCTGCTCTAACGTAAGCGTCAACTGTTAGCATGCCAGGCTAAGTAGCTCACTTTCTACAGTAGTAACCTAGCATTACTGTACTTCCAAAGCCAAGGAACACATTGTTGACTTTAACGTTAGTTTGTGGGGTTACACGTTGCATAAAAAAACCCCATAGTGACTGACATAAACTGTAAATATATAATACTATAAATTGTGTAGCATCCTGCAGTAGCTGTGGAAGATAATCTTGGATTATGTTAGACTTTAGGCTAATGTTAGCGGCTATCCTGCTTCTTATCGTATTTTGGGAAGTTAACACCCAGCCATGAACATTACACAGAAAAGTATGATAGAATTAAATAAAAGTCTGATCTTACATTTTATCTTACCTTACTTAAAAAAAAACTACAATGAAGTAGCTCTACACTGCAATACAAGAACTAATTTATGTTCTTTATAGTGTATATATGTGGATCATCAACTAGTGAATGTAACCGTCAATTCATATTGAAGCACACAAACAAGGCTGTCAATTTAAAACAGGTCAGCTGGAGAAAGCTGGAGAGGTGGTGTTCAACTAGCTTAATTAGCTCGCGAGCTAAAGCTGATAAAATCTGCCAGTGTGTTGTCATTTCAGCAAAAATTACTATGAATGCATTATGTGCCTTGTGTGACCGGAGAGTTTGGCAGGCGAAGCAGGGCTTGACGAGCGGTCATTTGCTATCCAGCTAGCTCCTACACACAAAAAACATCTCCATAAATGGATGTGCACTTCATGCTACACTCTGCACTAAGACATGGTTCAATTAAATTGGCAAATCAATCAATAGCATCACCTCATCGCTATGGAATTCACAAATGTTAGGCAGAGACACAACAATAGGTGAGAATGGAAAAGAAAAAGCAAGAAAATATGACTGTAACAGAGGCTCAATACGTATCTGTAACGTGAACCAGGTTGCTTTTCTAGAGGCCAGAGAGTTTAAAATGCATCACAGCACCACTGCTCCATTACCTACATATGGGAAAGAGCTGGCTTATGCTTTTTTCATAAGCTGTGGTTTTATTTTTCAACTTTATATTTAAGTTGGTTGCGACATACAGCACAGACAGCATTGTGGTTATTTGCTCCCTAAAAATATTTAATGCAATTCTTTAATATAATACAAAGGTTGTGTGTCGGTGGTCGAAAAGTTGCCATTTAAGGAAATCTGAAGAGGTGCACACACAAAAAGGGTCAATCAAAACCACAAACTGAACAGACCTACAATACTGCTGTATCTTATGGCTTTTATGGAGCCTGAATTCAACAGGAACAGTTTATAAATCCAATGACATGAACAGAATCTTGACCAGGTCCCTCATGGTCTGATATAGAACTCCACAAGTCTCTCAATTTGCTTAGTTTCCTGGCTCTGTAGTCACATCTATCTTTTGTGGCTATATACTGTACAAACATTAACATGTGATCTGGCTTTTGACTTGTAAAACTGAAGGATTTATCCTCAGTGTCCTGATGCAAACCGGATGACAGGATGTTACGAGCATGTTCGTTTGACGCATTTTCATGACAGGAAAATTGTTTTCATGTGCAGTTAGAAGAATAAAGTGATTAAACGACATGGTTCAAAAGTTGTGCTGTTTAGAGTGGACATGCACACACACACACACACACACACACACACACACACACACACACACACACACACACACACACACACTGGTTGGCAGTATACCAGAAGACTTCACAATGTCCAATGTATCTGCGTCACCGTGGTGGAGGAGAGTGGATGTTTGAAGAAAGGCAGACATGAAATGTTTAGCTCTGCTCAGTATCTTCACATCTCGTCTTTAGACAGTCGTGCTCTAAAGCACTGAACGCCAAGGCGGTGTGGCGAGGTAATCTCTAAAACTCATAAAATAGTGAGGCCTCATAAATTCAGGCTGACCCCTCAGTTGTGGGTTTAATAGTCCATTATTTGCAAAGGGGCCTCATGACATCATGCGTTGGCTACATGGAGGCATGGTGAGCATTCTTGGATAACGAGCTGTTTTGAAGTCAGCGAGGAGCACTGTGTCAGAGTCGCTGCCTGTCAGTGGACATATTGTCTGTTTGTGGTTTGTTTGTAAAGCTAGCTGACACTGATTAATTTCCACCATCATGTCCACTGAGATCTAATTATGTTTGAATGAAAGAAAATGTACAGTAAAATAAAATATTGTGAGGGAATAATGAGGAGGGACTGACATTCTCAAGCACAGAAACTGGTTGCTTTGAGTTTTATTTTATATTAATAAAATGTTTTTGACATTCACTCAGAATCGACAGCATGAACTCTGACAGTAATGTCAGCCACTTTGTGTAGCTTTCATCTGAAAATCAAGCAGGTCAGCAGTGTGCAAGTCAAATGCAATTAAGCATTCTGGGGTGTTAAGGGTGCAGAAGAAACTGCTGGCTGCTGCCGACACTGAAATAATAAGGGAACCAATACCAGTATTTAAGAAATATTATCAGGTAGTGTTTAGGAGGCTATATGAGAAAAAAATAGCAATTAAATAATGCAATCAGCTCATAAAAAAGTCACTGATCAATGTAATAGTTTTGAACAACTGGAGTATGAGTTGGAGGCTTGATTTTCTCACGGTTTCCTCTAACACACCAAAAAGTGCTGAACACTTTAGAAACACCCACTCATCTCTCAACACGGATGATGTCTTATAACAAATTAAAAACAGCTGCCATGCTGAGAAGAGCGTGGCAAATTTTACACCTGCCAGTCTTATATTATAGAAGCACATTAAACTGGCCTATGGTATAAAACACACACTGCATTAACCCAAATATGCAGTTGAAACTTTTGTGGGGCTGCATAATAAATATGAACACATTTTGACTCGTTAGAGTCTGAAAAAGCATCACAAAGCCTGAGTAAATCAATGTGAAAATGTCATGTTGCTTCACCAAATCAAATGAAAAACATTCTGCACAGTTACACACACATTTTCCTAAATTAAGCATGTTTGCTATCTTAGGAAACTCTCTACCAAAATTTTAAATAACTTACTGCTGGTTTGAACCATGCTCAGCCGTACACTAGAGGGACCCTGTGTTGGGTTCAGCAGTGATCAAGAGGTTAAAAAAGCAGCTGCAGATGAATAGGGTAAACAAACACACCAGCACACTCACACAGGCATATTCACATGAGCAGGGCTGCCCATGTCCAGGAAGAATTGCTCCCAAAGCTGACTGCATCCATTGAACAGGAAAAATTGACTCCTTTCTCACTTGATGTAGTAACTTTTTGTATCCAGCAATAGTCAAGCACAGGCAGCACAGGCTTGCAGCGTTTCACATCTCCTTAAAAACACCCGAAATGCACACAGCAGTTGCTCCGTTTATCTCAAATTAAAGGTGTTGACCACTGAAGCAAACAATGTGAAACACGTTTCTTCATGGTAGAAATGTCATCAATAATACTGTGTACGTAACAAAGCAGCAGCACCAGGTGTGAG
Source organism: Chaetodon trifascialis (assembly GCF_039877785.1). Lineage (NCBI taxonomy): Eukaryota > Metazoa > Chordata > Actinopteri > Chaetodontiformes > Chaetodontidae > Chaetodon > Chaetodon trifascialis. Next base: position 16,487,745 of record NC_092066.1, read on the forward strand.
CATGTGGCTGCTGCTTGTGGCCTATATTTAACTGAACCTCGGTGATGTCAAACGTCATGTTACAGCATGTACTGTAGTAAAGGCTATCAGATCGCCTCATGATTCATTAGGCTGCCATCTGCTAGCATGACGGTGGGACTTGGGGCTCGTCTGATTTGGGGATTGGGTGGATGACAGACTTGTGCGCACACATGCAAAACACAAGCGCTTGCAGTCACACTCACACACACAGCCCAAAAAGGCCAGGGCGCACACACAAGGGAGCTCACTAATGCACGCACATGTACAGGGCCATGGACGGACACTGAAAGGCACACATTAAATCTGCGTGAACTCTCAGATGTCAGGTGGCTGCTCTTTTAGGAAGGAAGTGTTTGTTGGAAAAGAAGAAAGGGCCATGAAGCGCGGGCACAGCAGCCACAACATCACAACCGCATTTATACTCTCTGACCACTGTGTAGGCGACAGCAAATGTGTGGACACACACATTCTTTTATGTAATAGTAGGCATACGGTGCATCAGAGTCCTGCAGATCTAAAAAAAAGTAATGTATGTGAGACATCAGCTGTTACGATATACATCTAAAAACTGAAACTTTATCGGATAAGACACTATTTACGATATACTTAAACATCTCAGTATTAAATATTAATATGAATCTTCTACTTTTCATAAAATCAAATGTGCTACGTCTGTAATTAAGAATACTTTGCAGCGTATTGATAGTTAGTAATGGTATTCTTCTGCAGTATACTGTGGCTCAAGTGGCCAACGTACAAACTACTCAGGTTAAATGTTACGACCCAGTAAAGCAGCAGTGTTGGGTGTCAAGTCAATTTTATTTATGTAGCCCAGAATCACAAATTTGACTGAGAGAGCTTAACAGTATCAACAACATACAACATCATGCATACCCAAAGTAAAACCAGGGATAAACCTCAGGGGGAACAAAGTGTGCAATAGGTGTCATGTATGAGTACTCAGAAGTAGCAGCAGCAGAATATTTACTGAAAAAAGTACTTGATTAAATTGCTTCAAACACATTCCTTCATATTACATTACAACTCTCCACAGCACTGCGGAAGTCTAATTAATGACACAAGGACTCTTTCCAGCAGCCTAAAAATAGAATTATAATCTACCAAACCACCGCAGTTTTTTTCCCCTCTATTCAACAACTGCTTGCTCTGCAGGAGGTCACTGTGCTTTCACGGTCTGAGCATAACTAAGTCGGTTTCTCCCTCTAGTGGTTACAACGAACAGTCAACAGTCAACCTGATGCTGCCATCACCCAGCACCATCGTCTGGAATAAAAGACAGGATTTTCTTCTGAAATGCATTTATTCATCAATAACAGAGTGAGACAAAGACAAAGCAACAATTTTTGATTTATCAGTTTTGTAAGGCTGAACTGAATTACAGATTGGCCACATATTGAGCATTTTATTGAAACCATTTCTCATTATTTACTGTTTAAAGCTGCATTTCTAATTCTTCTAATGGCTTAAATAGCAGCACATCTGTTCCGTTCAGGACAGAATGACATGTCCTTTGATCAGTCTTTTTGTTGTTGCTGCGATCTCTCTGAACGTTCGGATAGACACCTGTGTCCTCTCACAGTGTGAGTACAGTAAAGTTGCTGGGTTTGAATTCCAGCATTTTAGTGCTGTCCCCAGCTGCTGCTGCTGCTGCTGCTGCTGCTGCTGCTGCTGCTGCTGCTGCTGCTGCTGCCGGCCTCAGAAATCAATGTGGCTCTGGAGGCGATTGGGGAAATCAGTCATGCTGAAAATATGGAGTACAGCAGTGACGCACACAGCAGCCAGCCCGCCACAGCCACACAGGCCCTATTGACTAATCTGGGTGTGTGTTTGGGGGGGCCGTGGCAGCTATATTGGGACCTCTGACATTGACACTGTTGCCCTTTGGTTGGATGGCCTCACTTGACATTTTTTTTGTTTTCCTAATTGTTCTTTGACTCACAACCACTTTGTGTCTCCCTTCTCTCTTTTTCGACCACCTCAGAAATATCTTTTTATTCACTTTTCACCCTGTAACCCCCCAGCATCTCCTGGTCTAACCCTCTCCTTCCTTCGTTATCTCCACTGAAAGCAGCACTATCTCGACCCACGTCCTCTCTATCACTTCTTCACCACCCTCTCGTCTGTGCTTTTACCCGCTTTGTCTAAATTATCTCTTTTTCCCACTCGCTCAGCCGTTGCGTCTGCATCTTCTCAAACTGTCACAAGCTGCACAGACGCAGCACCAGCTATCTTCTCATGATACTGACTGAGAGCGCTCCAGCCTTGTCCAGCCTTAATGCAGTGACACTTGTTTAAATGCACCACACTGCCAGGGAAGCTATAAAATGCATTGTTGAGGAGGTTACTTGTAGTGTGTGTGTGGTAGTCAGAGGATGAATAGTGCCCTGGTACTGTTAGTACAAGTGAGGAGAAGAGCTGTCTCTATTGTGATGGGCACACACGGATTACAAGAGACTGCTTTGTCTCAGGGTATGTGTGTGTGTGTGTGTGTGTGTGTTACATAAGATGAGAAATTATTTATTTATAAAGGGATTTAACTTGTTCCTTGTCTAATTTAAGCACACCCACATCAATGGTATCTTCTCCATCACCATACAATAAGAACATCATTGTCTTCGGTGGCTAAAAATGAATAAACAGTTGTTGAACTTTGCTTTTTATCTGATGCTTCCAACAGTGACCCCACTTCAGTACTGTTTTTTTTTTTTCCCCAAACAGGAAACTCAATGAACAAATCAGGTAATGAGAATAGCGGCATGTTCTGTTCTCGCCTGTTCTTTTGTGTCTCTGGCTGTGGTCTAAAATCTCCTGCTTTGATCTTCTCATATGATCCAAACAGGCTCACGGCTGGAGGAGTTCGGATGACACTCGTGAGGCGCATGCTTTATGCCCAGAGTTCACAAAAGTTTGCCACACCGCACAGAAAAAAACCCCACAACAGCTCTGAAGAGGGGGATTCTTTATGAATCTGTGCAGCATTTAAAGCTCATTTTAATGATGCATCTCTGATTGTCAGCCACCATTCACAGTGCGTATGGACTCCTGCTGGCCTTCCTGTGTGTGTGTACACAGTATATTCATATGCTGTGTGTGCCTGTGTGTGTGTGCTTGCCTTTCATGTTCTGAGTCTCAGCTATTTGTCTGTGTAAACTTACATAATGGCGTGTCCTGCAGGGATCTCATGACAGCTATAGAAGATCTTATGTTTTTCCTGAATCCAGCCTGGTGATTACACAGTTGGGTCAACTTACAACAACAATGAAGCCAATCAGCCTCATCAGTGTGTTGACCGGGGGGCATGTTACCATGATTTAGATTCCATTTGACACTTTATTTTATTCCTCTCTGTTTTGTTTCCTAGAGGACAAGATAGAAAAAACAGATGAAATCTCCATCTGCTGCTCTCATGGGCTATTTTCCACAGTGCGCCGATATTTCTTCAGTCCTCTTATGAAACCCAAAGGTCCCTGACCACATGACGGTTGGACTGTGCCTGACATGGATGCCTCAGCTTGGCTCGGGTCCATGGACCCCCAAGGAGGGCCATCAGTGGACAGAGCCATTGATCTACCGTGCCAGCCTGAGGCCTGCTACGCCAACGACAGCAGCCAGCACACCAACAGCAACACCAGCTTCACCGCAGCACACATCCAACCATTTAGCAGACGTCTGTTTTTTGGTGTTAAACAGTGTTTCAGTTAATCCAGAGATTTAAACAGGATACTAGTGCAGACTCGCCACTAGAAAAGTGTTTATCAATAAAGCAACGCAAACAAGTGCTTTCATTGGAGTTGCAGAAAGATTAACTTTCACGTTTAAATGTTTTTATCTTTTTATATTTTATGTAGTCGACGTGGCACGCTCTGGGGCTGAAACACCATGCCTAAACAACTACCAGAAAAACACCAACAAAGTGTGCTGCTACTGTAAACACAGTGACAGAGAATTCCCCATCAGCTGATCATAACTCATGTACTGTAAAAGACAAAAACAGGCAGTTCTTGCCAGACACAGAAACAAGTGAAATCCGCTTCCCCAAACTTCCTGAACATCTGCAAATACATGCATTATGTTGCCTTCACTGTAATCACAGTCACAAAAACACACAACCGGATACGTACCCAATGCACGAGTGCCTGCGGGTGGAGAAGTTGCCATGCATCTTCCTCGAAAAGCGAGAGTCTTTGCTCATCATTTTGTGACAGGTTGCAAAGGAGCTGGGTTCAGTTCAGAAAGGCATCAAAATAGCAGATTTGGAAGGCGAGGGACTGAAATAGTGAACTTCTGTTGGGCAACCAAAACCCCCATGCTTTCATGAACCAGAGGGGAAAGCTGTGCGAAACGTTGTCTGTGGTCGCAAGTTACGTGCAGGACGGTGCAGGAAAAACAGGTCCAAGAACGCCAAATGTAAAACAACACCAAGATGCAAAACAGCAAGAGTGTCATCAGCTGCACCTGGAATGAGCAAGACTGAAAGTGAACAGCAAGAGTCAGGCCCGCTGAGCACTCCTCTGTACTTATTAGATAAAACTTATTAGCCAGAAATGAGTCCGAATCAACGGATCAAAGTGCATCAAACGGGAAACTGAATTTGGGGGTCAGCTTTGGGTCCTGCCATGAAGGATATGTCCATTTCTTTTTGTGGAAAAAGAAAAATCAAAAAGGTTCAGCTCAGTGTGTGTATGTGTGTATGTATGTGTGTGAGCCTGTGCGTGTATGTGTGTGTGAACAGCCTAAAAAGGCAAAGAGTCTTGTCTGTTAGAGAGCAATCAGAGAGTGAGCTGCTATATCATCTCACAGACAGTGAAAGTACAAGGCCGAATCAAATCAAGTGAAATTGAGGATGGTGTCAGCTGTCAGTGCTCATCTGGGACTACTTCCTCACTTCTTCTCCTTTCTCCTCACCACAGACGTGCCAAGATAAACGCTTCGTTCTCTCGTGTGTGTGTGCTGTTTCTCTTTCCTCGTACTCCTAAATAGGAAACAGCAGCTTGAATTCTTCCAAATGAGCTGCAAGCTGACAAAACCAAATTCCTCCACCATGAGCCGCAGGTATTCTCTGTCTTTAAAAGTCAGGTCCATTTGAACACAGCGATGCTACACCACCAACAGACTGAGCAGAGTTATTCTTAGTGGGGAAAAAAGTGAGCTGGAAAGAGTGTTATAATCCCATCAGATGCTCCCTGGAGTGGACCGTCCCATGTAGTCCCTGTCAGCGGGCTATAACAGACTTCTGCACTCTCTTCTCTTCTCTCCTGAGAGTGGTGGGACCAAACTCAGGCTTAAAACAACAAACAACAACACTATCTCCCGTGAGAGTGAGAGAGAGAGAGATAATGTGGAGGGAGAGGGAAGGGGTGGGGTGCTGGGTGGTGGAGAGAGAGAGATAGAGAGAGAGAGAGAGAGAGAGAGAGAGAGAGAGAGAGAGAGAGAGAGAGAGAGAGAGAGAGAGCACAGTGAGTGACAGTCATTGCATGAGAAAGAGGACCAGTGTGAACAGCACTGGGGTCAGAGTGAGATGAGTTGACATGAGACAAAAGAAGAAACAAAATGCTGTGTTAGAGGATTACGCTGTAAGTGCAAAGTTTTCATAATGAAAGTTTTCCTATGAGAGAGTGTTGAGTTCCTCATTTCGTGTAAGCAGCCTGCCTCGATGCCAGCAGTGACAACGCTGCCCTGGTCAATCAATACTTCAATACTGTGTGTGTGTGCTTTTTTTTAAATTTTCCTTTTTAATATTGAGTTCTCCTCTCATGTCATGATATAATCCATCCGATTTGCACAATATCCTCCTCACGGTTAGACAAATATTTGCTGTCAGCAAATACGCGACAGTGAAAATACTGCGGAGAACACATGATTAATAAAGGATGGAAACATCTCGTTTTTCATGAGGTGAGGAAGGAGCAGACAGGAAGTTAGAACGCATCTGAGGTTGTTTCACTGTCCCTGATATCTGTCAAGTTAAATGATCTGTTCTGAAGCCGGGTCTGAAAATGCTCAGGACTCACTTACTTCAGTGCAAGACTTTAACAATTTAACGACATTGAAATTAGCCAGACGCATGGAGAAAGGCCTTCATCAGGATGAACTCTCGTGAAAGTTTGGAATCACCTGCTGTCTGGAAGTTTTCTTTCTTTCCTTCCATAACAGCTATTTTAACATGGATGTCGCTATCATTCAGACACCAAATGTGTTACTTACATTTGAAATGGCCTAAAAATGACTAAAACTTCCGTTTAGTCGACGTCCTCACAGTGTTTCACCACAAAGAAGAACACTGCTGTAACTATTTGTCCCTCAAACACTCTTTATTTTGAGTGAGGTTTTTTTCTTCTTTTGGTGTTTGACAAACGGTGATGCCTTGTAAGATTTAGGGACTATTTGGGCGTAAATTACACAAATTTGTGTTACTAAAGTTGTCAAATCTTTGCTGTCTTGTAAAAACTGTCAAAAGATGAGACATTTTTGTAATTTTGCAACTGTGCAGAGTTTGCCTTTTTCTTTATTATTCACCAGCCAGCCTCGTTCAATTCTGGCCCAGTTAGAAAGGGTTGAGAGGACAGGTTGCTAGGAGGACTGAGATACGCAAAATAGATACTGAGAGAGGGAATGCAGCTCGGGGAAGGAAGTGGTTATTATGGATGATTTGAATATCTGCTGTGAAGTCCAGTTAGGTGAAAAGACAATGAAAGAAATCATGAATGAATCTGATCTCACACACTTAGTAAAGGAACCTACGTGGGTAACGTCATCATCTGAAACTCAAACTGATCTGGGATCCAGCAACAAACCTGAGAGAGTAATAAAACCTGTCCACATGGTTACAGGTCTGTCTGATCACAACGTAACCCTCACAGCCAGAGAGCTCTCTAAGAACCAGTCCTACTTGTCTTCATGCTACCGACTAACCTGCTGCTTTGTATGGCTCATCAGTTTACTCACTTGTGACAACATTTTTTAACATTTACAGTAAATCAAGATCTCCATTCTGATTGCAGTATTTTATTTATATCCTATTGCTTATTGCTGCTCTGCATGTCTGCATGTGCTAAAACATGGCTATGATCAGTATTGTTTGGCTGTGTTTTGCTCCTTCAAGTTGTTTGTTTGCATGGTTACATGTACTGAACAACAGTTTTTGTTGCTGTATTGTGGTACTAGTGTGTAGCTGCTTCCTGTCACTCTGCATGACTTCTGCACTGACTTGACAATGAGTATTTTGGTGCTGTTACTGTGTTTGTGTCTCCTGTAAAATGTCGGCATCACCTCACAGGTTTAAAACAGCTGGCCAAAGGACTGCATATGAAAATCAGACAGCGGGCTAACACTGGCACATTTACAGAAATGTTCATTAATGCAATGATTGTTCTTATAAATAAACAGAAGAAACATTTCTGCAGATTTTTCTTATAAATAAACAGAAGAAACATTTCTCAACAGTCTCAAATATCCTCAGGAGCATTTCGAATCTCCAGAAACATTAGGATCTTTATCCAGCCACACACCAACCAAAGGACAATGCCTCTTTCCTCTACTCCATCTACCCATGAAACACATCCTCTTAATGCACCATGCCCATATTTCACAACATAGCAGCCTCTAGTGGAAAAGAACAGGAACTGCAACGTCATCCAGAGACATGGACATCCTGAGCGTAAGCCTTTTTTTTTTTTGGTTCTACTGCCTCAAATATTACATATGCCTGAGGTTATTCCTTCAGGCTCAATATGGCACTTTTTTGATGGTGATATGTGTTGCAAAGTATTTTATGATTTCAGGACAACACATACTCTGGCTTTTATGACACTGCTGTATGTGCAGTATATGCAGTTCTGGTACGTAGCCAATATTCTATAAACTGCAATTGTGACGGTTTAGTTGCTAATGTTAACTTTGCTGGATTTACCTTAGAAAACAATACTCCAGCTCAACTACAGAAACAAAGAGATGAAGATGCCCATCAAAATAAAAGAAGAAGTATCAGTTCTTATCAACCCAGAAAATGCTCTTCATTTATCAATGAAAGGCATAATGGAAAGAAAATTGGCCGCCATCCCAGAGCCGGCTTGACAAAAACAATTTTCACAAAATATTTTTCGCAAAAGAAGCCATTTTACTTGGTGTCTCTGGAGTGGAAAAAGAGGCTTAATCAACTTGGACACTAAGTGAAAATAACTTCGCGGGTATGTTCTATATTTGAGCTGCCTGCGACATTTATTTTCCGCTAGACCCCCAGTTTGTTTAATTCTTCCTCCTTGCCAGCCATCCTGCAATAACTCATCTCCATCCATTTATATCAGCCCTGACATTATGGGACACTGCACATACCCTGCAGAGGGACACATCCAATGGCCTCAATGACCTGACCTCGGAGCTGTACAATGTAAAAGCTTTGACATGTTGAATATCTGTATTAGACTTTAAGCATCTGACCTTCCAGACTGAGCCTGACTGGACTCCTGCCCTCTAATATTTTGATTTTCAGCAGACACACTGAAATTAGTTGGACTGGAGAGTTACAGCAAACCTTGGAAAAGAAATGTCGATCTCCCCCACCACCACTGCATGTTTATGAAGGTGAATGAACTTATGTGGAGTTTTCTAGTAGGCACTGTCTTCTTTAATATGCATTATTTGCCAATAAAAATAAGACAGCACTGGCTAGAGTTTCTCCCAGGCTTTTAAGTTGATCCCACTGAGGCCGATGTCATCTAACAACCCTGCGACCAGTTGAAGACACCTTGTAATAGGTCGGCAATTGCGAGGTGTCTCCATCTGAGTGTGTATATGTTGAGGAGTGAAGGGTAAACATTGTCAAAGAGACAGGAGGCGTTTGTGTAAAAGCTGGTTTTACAGTACTTTTCCACAACAGGCTCTTCCTTTGAATAAAGCTACAGAAAGACACCAACGAGGAAATACACCGAAACAGGATAAGAATCTGTCTATTTGTACATCCATCTACGCCCGTTTATGCTTCCCCTCTCAAGACGTTATGATCAAGTGTGGTTTAATTGATCATACGACTCGTGCTTTGGCATTGTTAACCAAGTAAATGTTTAATTAGCATCGGAATCATGAGCCAGGCCTAATGTAATAACGGCTCATAAAATTCAAGCTATCAACAGGTACCAGAGCAGAGCTGGCTGACGGTAAGACAGCTGCACTCTTTACAAACAAGAGTTATGGCCACTATAACGGATGAAAAATTATGAATAAATCAAACAGCTTTTAAGTTCAGCAGGAAATATCCTGTTACAAGATATTGGCGTGCTTGCTTTTCGTGTTACTATTCAAAATGGTTATTTTGTCGTTGATAGATACAAGTAGTTGCTTGACAAGGAAGTGGAACAACAAACTGTTGATGCAGTGACAGCAGGGATGTCGCAGAGCTGCGTGTTTACTGAGATGATGCTGCTCAGTAGGAAAACAAAAGCTTTGGAAAAACACATTCACCTGGAGGAAATTAATCCCGAAGGCTGAGCACTTTTTGACACCCAGCTCTTACTACTGATCTTTCAGCAGAATCCACTTGGAGTGAGAATCAAATGTTTTAAAATGTGAAATGTAGAAGTTCTAAAGGAAGCAAAAATCAAGCAAATTTCCACCAGCATCCATCCTGAATCTGCTGTGTAATAGTCTCAATAACTATCAGCTGGTCCTGGAGGATGAAACAGCACTTTTAAAATATGTACAATAATTATTTTAGTAGGATCTCCCTGAAACAACAGCTGATTTTATTTGAGTACAGAACAGTGTGTTTTACTGAAATGCAGCAATACTTGAGCGTCTTGTGGTCAGGATTAATTTCATAACATGAGCTTGAAGGCAACCATTTTGTAGTGTGAAAGGCTGCTGCCAGCACAAAAATAAGTCAACATCTGCAGCTGAGTAGAGTAACCGGCAGCCACGAGACACGAACCTCCTGCTTCAACAACACACACAGATTCACAGAAACATTCAGCAGCCATTACAAGTAAAGAAAAGAAGGTAAACTATTGCTGGTTTTTAAATATTGGCTGAAGTATCTGTCTGTCAACAGTACATCAATTTAAATAAGTATATATACATAAGTATACTGTGGTTCATTCAGTACAACTGTTTGCTGAAACTTAAGCATTCAGCTGTGCAGAAGCAATGCATGATTTGTACTGCCAACTTGGAAAAAGACAATCATGTCTGCACATTAAAGTAAAGCTACATGTGGAGCACAAAGCACTGTCGTCTTTGCCATCTTGGCCACAGAGTGATGGACTCTACCTGGGCGTGTGGGCCAGAGTGAAGCGGCGCCTTTGGAGGTTGATGCTGCGGTTCATCAGCAGCTTTCTGAACAGCAGAGGGGAGTTTCGAGGAGACCCGCGTGGGGAATCCTTGGGTGAGATTTTTGGGGATCCTCCAGGGGAGCCTGCTTTGGACCTGGACATGAGCTGAATGACAGGCAGCCTGGTCATCCTTCGGTCCTGTGGCATGTCCTCAACTTCAGCCTGCTCGTCTTCAGAGCTCTCAGAGCACAGCTCACTCATGGCGGGCACAGGATGGTCGGGGGTCAGGTTTGTTCGCCCTGCCTTTGGTAACTTTGCTCCGAGGAGAAGTTTCTCTCTGCTTTTTCAAATACACTTTCTAAGACTTTTTCTTGACATACAACAGTAGTCCGTTAGTTCCTCTGGCTGTCTGTCTTGATTTTCCAAGTACAGGTGAAGCTAGTGCGCCTGGTCCAATCCTTACTTCCTTATATTTTAACAAAACCTGGGCCTGCTCATGATTGCTCCGACACTCTCTTGTCAAGATTCTCAAATAAGCTTTTTTCAAAATCCAAAAAGAGCACAAAAACCTCTCTAGAAAGTCAACACAACCACCTCTCTATCAGACTCTTTATCTTTATTTGAAACCTGTCCGCTCCCTTCTTGTCTCCTCCTGGGGATCATGCTGACTGCCGTGCCGGGCAATAGACTCAAACATCAGCGTTGATGTACTCCCTCTGGCTCCCTCCCTCTCCCAGGCTTTGTTTACATTACTCTAGGCCTTCCCTCTCTCCAACTAAATATGGACGTCTGATTTACAGGGAGGAGAAGCATGACAGATCACCTCCTTCTGCATGTCTCTCCCTCTTTCCAACTATCTGCTTCCCCCCTTCCCTCACTCCTAATCTCACAGAGAATATTGTTCATCAACTTCAAAATGTACTCCATAATTACTTCCTCCAGTGTATAAACATCGAGCCATCGCCTGGCTCGGCCCTCCAGCTCGCCTTTCTCACTCTTACTCCAGCTGACTTTGCAGACTCAGGCTTTTCCTCGGGTCCCCGAGGTGCTATTTGTTGTGAAGTTGCCTATTTCCTCAGAGACAGCCTCTTTGCCTTTCACATGCTCCGAGTGTACCGGGAAGAGTCACATGAAGGGCCTCTGACTATAAAAAGCAGAGGTAGATAAAAGCTATAGAGAGCATGGGTGCTGTCACGATGGCGCTCTCTATCTGTGACCAGAGGCAACATCATCTTCACCCCCACCCGATCTCTTTGTTTATTGCTGCAGAGTGAGGAGAGGTCTTCCTGTGATTAAGAACTCACAGCTGAACACCGGTGCTGTCTAAAGTAACTGAAATAACCTAGGGAGCTGGAACATCTGACACAGGACTGAACCTATGATCAACAGATGGTAGGAGAGCAGGGAAGAAAGATTCTTTGGTTAAAGGCTTTTTATGGATATACACTTATAGCTACTGTATGCATTTCAGAGCAACAGTATTGTACTTGTAGACAGGGAAAAGGGCTCTCGTTCAGCATCAGATGGGCTTATCTTTGCAAAAAGGTATCAGACCCTTTTTAAAGCTGCACTTATCAACATCCTTGTTTTAGGTCAAATTTCTGTGATGTTTGTACCCATGAATGTATTTAGATTAGAACTGGTTACAGTGTGCAGGGTTCATTCATTCCTATGAACATTGCTTAATGGCGATTGAGTCACTTCCCACTGTTGAGAAATCACCCGGGTGAATGCACACTGCATTCGCACAGAGACTTCTGCCAGCCGAGTCGGCTAACTTCCGGTTTAGCACTCCCATCACTAGAATGGAGCTAAAATGATGTAATTGGGCTGCTCATCCAGAATTTCCAAATGTTATCGGACTGAATTGATCAAATTCCGATGGTAAAACAAGTCAAGTGAAGAGCCAGATATTTTTCTCACGAATTGGTGGAGACCAGATCAGAGCTAAAAGCTTAGTGAATCCTGGGCTGAACATTTGTGGGTGGACGCAGACATGATCCCAAGTGCACCATGTCTGCCCAATGTGTCAATAAGCAACTGTTTGCTATATCGAAGTGATTATATGTCAGCATTGTTTTTACAGCTGTTGGGCTTCCTCCAACCTGGCTAAAATCAGTTAATGCTGCTTTAATCTTTTCCTGTTTGCTAAGATCTTTCATTAGCAGAAGATCTCCATGGACATTTTTCATCAGGTTTCCAGAATTCTAGTCACTACATATTAATAGTTTTTGAAAATATTTATATCACTGTAATACATCCCGTGTATGAAGCTGCCAAACTAGCACCAGGCCCAGTGAGCATTTTTAACCACTTTGATATTGGCTTTGTGCCAGTGCCAAGACAATAAGATACCCTCTTCTCCAACTGAAACATCGCTGAGGAAAATCCTGGTCCCAAACTAATCCTGGCCCTGAAGCACATCATCATTCCAGTCATGTGGATGACAGAGGCAGAGGTGTGGGCTGCGTAGTTCCAAGTCTGACTTTGGGAGATCAGGGTGTACATTCCTGTGGTGGCACTCCCACAGGCCCGAGTCAAGACGTAGTATGGCAGAAGCTGCGAGTTTATGATAAAAGTGAAATGTGTCACAGCATACCATCATATACAAAACACTGTCTACCGCCTATAAATCATATTTTCCAGATGTAAGGGAAAATGCAAAAATCAAATCATCACCATTATTGTACTTTTTTTTGAAAATGAAATGCAAACATTTCCATTCTCACTGAAATTGTGTGTCCATTATCTGTCAAAACAATTCCAGTAAGATTTTTTTTGCATTTTGTTCAGCCCTGTATTTACTTATTTTTTTGCACAAATCAAGTCATTGAGACAATGCCCTAAAAGTTTGCTCCCTCCGCTGGGTCACTATGGAAGTGTGCAATAATACTAATAATAATAAACTTCATTTGTGTAGCTCCTCTCATATAAGAAATGCAGTGCAAAGTGCATTTTCAATGGAAAATAAAATCCACCAAATATCTAAAGCGTGACAGAAGTTTATGATCTTCTGGACATGACTTGATACACGGTCGAACACCTGCTGGTGCAGGGTCAACACATGAGGTGGAGCAGTTAGACTCAGTGACAGTCTTGCAGAGCTCAGGTAATGTGTTACAGGACGATTTTCCCAACGTTCCATCTTTTTCACAGGGCTTGCTGAGATCTCTCTGTGTACTTTATTACTGAGCTTCCTCCCTCAAACAGTACTACTATCAACTAAGAACCAAAGTGGTGCATCTTCAATCAAACTCCCAATGAGAATCCCACGAGACCACTTCTCTGATGACTGACCATCTCCACAGCTTTTCATTGCACTTTAGAATTCCCAGTTCAGGAAACCTTGTGAATCATCTTTTGGTTTTGGGAAGCCATCTGCTCCCTCCTGGATCTATCTCCGAGTTTCTCTCTACCTCCAACGCATCCATCTGGAGTTCAGAGCTGGTGTGGGCACAGTATGCTCACAACTCCTCCTCTAGTGATGTCATAATTTCAGGTGGCGTTCAAGCCACAGCTGATGTCTGAATAGAAAGTTTGTGTCAGACACCTGGAGACCAGCTCGCACTCCAGATCAACATGTAAACCATCCACTTTAATCCAGATTGGTTTGCCATTTGGGGATCTTCCTTTGCTTTATGACACCTTTCAAAGATTTTAAACAGGTCTTGTATCACCTGCATCTGCTTGCTGCATCCCAGACTCTCATCATTTGGATTAACTGTGTCCACTTTCTTGCGGCTGAAGAGGGTGATTCATCAGTTCTTTTGTTGGAAATCCTGGACGGGGACCTCACCAGGGGGTTCAAGTGCCTGCATCCTGAGAAAAGCCTTGGAAATGTCAGAAGTGGTTCCAGGGAAGGGGGTAACACATTGCTGAGCCTGCCTGGGACCACGGAGGCACACTTATTCTTCACCCTGTCTTCACCAATGCAGCCATATAAGAGCGTGTCTGACTGCAGTTTAGACACTGCCTATAATTGTCTGTGGTCTACTTTCAGATCACTAAGGACGTCTGTAGCCCTGTCAGCCTGCATCACATGAATATTTTAGAGGTCACAAGTTTAATTTTCATTTGAACTTTGATAGATATATCATGATAGATAATGATATATGAGATAATGATATGATAGATATATAATTATAGAAATTAGCAATATCATAATACATAATTCACCTCCACTTGATTGGATTTTCCATACACGTGTGGTCATTTTTAAACACTCTGTAGCTTTAGATGCTTTGCCATAAACAGTTTCTCTGGCGCTGCATCAAAATTGCACTACCAACGTGTAAACAGGCGAGCACATGGCCCCCGTCACACGGGGGAGGAACACAACGAAAGTCTTCTCAGCCCATCAGCATCATAGGTGGAATGTCTATGGCAGCGTTGTTTTAAATAAACAATGATGGAATAAATATAGCCTAATCACCACAACATGTGGACCTATTTTCCAGTGCCTCATATGCAGAGTTCAACCATGACACACAAAAAAGTGATAAATCTGCATGCATGTCGACAAACTATGTCAGGGTACAGACTGTACCTATCTGTTTTGAGTTGCTATCAAAGAAAGTCAAAATCCCATTTTGGGATTAAAGGACTCATGTTAAGACCAATTTTTGTCAAATTTAATTCAATTTTAAGCATGCATGTTTTCCTGATTAATACCACAGTGATGCCGGTTTGTTTGCAATCAAAGAGAAAACATCAACAGCACAAGTGTGTCTTTGTCCAAAACGCAGGCATATCTGATCATCTCTGACATGCACTAAACCGACCTACGTAATCAAGCAGGTCTCACTGGATTCCTTCAACATGTGAAAAAAGAGAAGGTGCAGTGCACACACACACACACGCGCGCGCACACACACACAGTGCATGTACACTTGCAGTGTAGAAAGGCAAAAATGCTACAGATGTGTTTGCAGCAGCAGCTTGAATGTTGTTGTGGAAACAATCACAAGAGCCTTGTTTGTCTGATCATTTCTGGTGATAATTGTTCAGCTGTATCACAGAGGGGAGAGCGACGCCTTAAGCAGGACACTTTGCTAGATCATATGCTCAAGAAGCCAATCCACGTTTTTTATTAAGCAACAAAAACAATATCATCAAGCTCTGCTGAATACTCAAAAGTACTGGAAACGGAGCTGGAGGAAACTGCTGCAAAGCTATGCTAGTCACAGTGGCTGCTTATCAATTGACCACATGTCATTTTAATCATTTATCAGGAAAATAGAACAAACTGTTTGTGAACTAGGAAAAAAAAACACTAATTTTCACAAAGCTGACAAATGCTGGAAAAATTATAGAACATGTGGGAGATGGGACATTTAAAGTCTGAAAAATGTTGCCTATAACCTTTAGTTTAAAAGTGTCACAACCTGGTGTCCATCATGATTTTACACTTATGTATACCAGCACATTCCTGCTGGTAAGTTAAATTATGTGGATTTAGTCAGTGTAATGTAAAAAGGAGACGTCCTGCAGAAAGACGTGAACAGCAACACATAGAAAAGCACTGACTCACAAGGCTTTGGAGATGCAGCTGGTCAGAGTGCCCAGGCTCCTGGAGGGCTTGATGCTGCATACTGAGGGGCTGGACTGGGGACAGTCCTCCAGTCTGTCCTGCGTGGATGGTCTGCAGGACAGCCTGGGCAGCTGCAGGGTGCCTGAGAAGAGCCTCTTCACGGTACATCTGAAGACCCCGGGGTCCTGGGGAGGCTCGATGTAGGAGGCCTGCCCTGCAGAGTCCCATTGTCTCTGGATGCCCAGAAGAACGAGAAAACCAGAATGTGATAAGACTGAGACACGAGGAAACAGTCAGTTCACAGAGTCACTGATGACTTTATTAAACCAGATGCTTGAAACTGTCAAAGTAGTGAGTAAAAACTGCAATGGCATGAAGATGTGTGTAAGCTAGAGGCTCCACACACACTAACTCACAGATCATTCTTTCATATAACATTGGGTGAACAAACCTCTTCATTCATTCAGCTCTTCAAATTCAACCTTTTCAGGACTGGAAGCTCCACCGCTTGCACCATCCTGCTTTCTCTTCATATGCTTTGTACTGGCTTTATGTGTCAGCACAATGTGTTTTTCAACGCTATGAGAGTGACTCACACACAGACTCAATGAGATATTTGGGTTATTTCAGTGACGATGTAAACTTTCTTCCAGCTGAGGTAATGAGGAAATTGTAGGAAAAGTAAGTTCCTAGTTTACTGCTTGACTTTATTAGCAGTGGAATGAGGCTTTTCAGAATCAAATGACAAACCTTTGCTTAACTTCTTGAAGAGACAACAGTATCAAAAATAAAACAACCACTCGCTGAGATCTGAGGTAAGTTGCAGACAGGGCTGTTCTTGTGCTGTTGCCGAAAATGTGACGAACCTCGGAAAAAAGCCCACCCGAGCATTATTTTTAGAAGCTTTATCTGATTTCAGATCCTGAGACAGACACACACACACACACACACACACACACACACACACACACACACACACACACACACACTATCACCTGGGACACAATAGACGATTCTCACAGTGAGATAGTGTTTGGGATTAAGCTCTCAGGGCATCTCTTCCAGCGTCAGTGTTGAAGGGAAACAGATAAGAGTCCTTGTTTTCTGCTGCATCCCGTGACCTTATCACGGCATCTGCTCGGGAGTCCCACCTTTCTGTGAACAACTGTCAACACACTCTGCTTTGATAGCCGACCATGTCTGTGGTGAGCGGCGTTCATTCCCTTCACTTATAAGACGACATTGGCTTTCTCATTTCATGGATTGATTCCTCTTCTCAGTGACAAGAATAGCATTTTACTGGTAAATTATGTATGTAAATTTCAAACAGCTGTTAATCTAATGAATATAACAAGACACTGTTAATGCTGTTAACCTGACCTTGCTATTAGACAGGGCTTATTTTAACATACAGCTCCATAAATCTTCTCCACAACTGGAAATGGAAAAAGCATAAAATGATACATGCGCTTTATTACATTAAGTAAATATAAAAGAGATCGACCAGATGAGTAACTTGCTGCCGTATTTTAGTTCTGAAAAGATTCAGAAAATACATCATACATATGAGTCAAAGGCCACAGAGAGAACTACGCTAATTTAATGACATTTTTCTTTTAAGTGTCTTTTAAAGGTTCATTAATTGACCTTACCTCGGTGAAGTTGAAAAATTTTGATGAGTTACTTCGCCTCATACTTTCAGCTACTGTGTGATGGGAACAAGAAAACTAGGAAGGAAATACCAAAGAGGAGGATACAGATACCACATTTAAGATCAGATATGAAGTAGTCTATGGGACCAATACTTCCTTGGACTCAGCAAAGTGCAGCTATTTCCCCGCCTCTTCATAAACCCTCAGCTGTTATTAATTTAATGATAAACTGCTTATTTTCTTAGCACACCTTTGACTTTGCAACTTGAACTTCTGCTGTGGCCTTTTTTAGATTGGAACCTAACCCAAAAGCTATAAATAGCTACAAATGTTTTAGAAAATGACAAGAATTAGCCCCTTAGAGCAGAAATGAGAAAGGATTCGGAGCCTGCAGACATTGGTTGGTAGTGAGATTGAGGTGGAGGTGGAGCTGCCTGCATGACAGGCCATTATTCATGTGTGTCTATCGGACTTTGGAATCAGTGGACTTCATGCATCCAGATCTTCTGGTTAGGCAAGACTCTGCCTTTAATCAAGCTGCTGCCTAAAATCCATCCATGTGCCCTTTTCTTATAACACAACTTTGGGTGGATTTACTATTTAGGTTTCATTCAGTATGATCCTCAGGAGATGACATCACCTTTTATGACCCTGCCTCATGAGCGCAGCTTTAAAAAACCCAGACAAAACATAAAGTATGTACATTAAGTGTAACGTCAGCTGTGATTCATATTATCACTTATTTGCTTGAAGTGCCTTTAGTTGTACTGTCGGCTTCGCTTATTAACATGTGCCTTGTGTATAACGCATTATTTAGTATGCTCTGAATAACATGTTATCGAACATTAAATGAGCCGTTTCTCTGGATGATCTGGAAAACAATACTGGAAGGAGTTTTTAATGGGAGTGCAAAATAAACCGAGCATTACCATTTAAGACAGTAGTATGACACGACTAATGGTTCCTTCTCTGCAAACATGGAACTTGCCGTTCATTTCTCTCGTTCATGACCTCTACTAACAGGGGACTGAAGATGAAGTTATGAAATATGGCGCCATCTAAAGGACAAAGAGAACACTGTCTTCGACCAGACTTTCCAAATGACCACGACACTAACATGAAGTCAAAATGCTCCAAAATTACTGTATTTATGGTTTCAGGAGATAACATTTCAATGATAACACTTTTTTTTAAGAAAGAACAGTGTGTTTACATTCTTTGAATTATAAAGTGAGGTGTTTTTCCCTTTGCAGAAACAGAAAGGAAATCACATATAAAAATCTGACGACACTCCGCAGTGTTCCTTATTTAGTGGCCACACCTGGAGCAGAGCGAGCACACAGGCATGTGCACTGCTGCTTCTTCACTCTTTGTGGCAGTAGCTTTTGTAGTGTCCCTGGCCCCCTCCGCAGGCTGGAATCTTGGCACCCTAGAAAAATGAAGCTGCTTGTCAGAGCTCAAATTCATAACTGCTTGTGCTTTTATAACACACAGTAAAATGATATCAAAGGCAAAAGTGCAGAACAGAGTCAGTGAATAACATTAACTGTACCTTGTACAAGCTGCAGACAAGATTGAAGAGAGAAGACATGGCCTTCTCCTCCAGGTCTTCTGTGTGCTCCTGCAAATGAATAACATTTAGTATCCCAAAGGCTATGGAAACATAGCATTCAGGCAAAAGACACAGTTATGTGTCTGTCCTTTTCCACAGCAGGGGTGGACAAAAAAGGCAGAACATCATCTGAAATAAGCTATAATGCCTGTCACCTACAGATCATAAATGTGAGTAAGAATTATGTGGCAGCTTTCAGAGGAATATGACAATAACTGACTTTACTACATATATAATAGTTTAAAAAATAACTTTGATTGGCTGTCAGACACAGTTTTACAGATGTCAAATTGTTGGTAATGGACTTGCAGGTTGTTTATAATGGTGAGGGAGAACAACAAAGTTCCAAACACAGAGACAAATAATTTTAATTACTAATTAATGATGTATGGAGAACAAGAATTTGAAGTTAAAAACAATGAAAAAGCTTAATGATCTGATGAGCCATCTCTCAGTCTGCTTGGACAGAGCAAAAGTATGATTTCAGTGCAGTGTTTTGGAGCACATACAGATATATCTTGATATGGAGAACTATTTTATCAGAGTCACTGGATATGAAGATTTTTCTGGATGGTGACGTAATGGTCAACAAATCTGAAGCCATTATCAGGGGCGCCATGACATCATGACTGCTGCTTGCGATTTTCCCACAGTCCAAGACTTGAAAGCAAATGTGGGAACATTTTCGTGAATACCAGAGAGAAAATAAAGTAGAATTAGGGGACTACAAACCAAATCCTAATTCAAATTTATAAAAGTGTCCAATTTTCCTCAAATTAAGTGAATCATATTACACGGGGCTGTCGTGTTATTTGGCCTTGTACACCCACACACTGCACAAGGGTGAAAACTCAAATATTTGAATATTCAGTGTTTACATGGAACAATCTTAATGTATGAAAGAGTTTTTAATTCTCTGTTCAAGAATTATTTGAAAAAGCAAGTTAAAAAAAAAAGTTCCCCACACACTGATCACCTCTTTCCTTTGTATGATGAAGGCAGGATGTGTTTTTTCTCTTTGTTTCTTATGGAGCTGCTTCTGAGCGAACTCAAGTTTCAAGCGGTTACCATGCTACCGTCTCAGGTTGCTTGGCAGCTTGGAGAAATGGCATCTGTTGTGTGGTGCTTTGGACCTGCATCGAGATGTAGTTTCACACATGCCACTCACAGCTCTCTTGTCACTTATAGATAGAAGCTTTGGGGCAGGTCAAGTGTCAAACAATCACATGGTCACATCATCGCTGTGACTGTATCATCACTTGTTTAAAAAGCGAGCAATGATGACAGTGGCAGGATGGGGCACTGCAGACAAAGCGGTCTCCAATTTATGTTTTCCCACAGAATGCCACAGCGCCCATGGGTGGTGCTGCTAAATGCAACGGAGCCTTACCCCATTAATGGTCACCCAGGGCACATATTGGTGTGGAGGGTTCAGGGCTTCGGTCTTCAAGGCATTCTGATGCATCAGCTGATTTCCCAGATCCCCTTTCACGCAGCTCATGACAGTGTCCCAGGCCAACTCAGGGCTGTAGAGTTCCAGGCACTACAAACAACAATGGAGGGAAAGAAACACCCATCAACTTCAGGAGTGAACTAGTGAATAATATAAGACACACACACACACACACACACACACACACAGAGTTGCTTACAGGCTTGGCTGCCTTGATGACATCAGAGGAGGATTCCATGCAGAAGATGATCGGGAAAGCCATTTCGGTCATGTTAAGTAAACAAGTCTAAAGGAACAAGGCAATCAATTAATCATAATGGACTGTCAACATTGTGACACTGACTAGAATTAAAAGTAAATGAAGGCATTCTGAGACTCAAACGTTCCTCCGAACAATTTCTAGTGTTTTCACAACACCTGGATCTACAAGAATCCTCACGGCATTCTCTGGAAGATGAACAGTATTTATTTCGCTAAGCTATGGCACATCACATGGCTCTAAATTGCAGTTACATTATTAACAGTGGCAGCGGTTTTCTCTCTGCATTTGGGTTACAATGTTACCTCAATCATGTTGCCCAGACATTCCTGCTCTCTATGCTGGCACTCGAAAATATACTTCTGCCCATCAGGTTTTTCCTAGGGTGAGGTTAGGGGGACAAATTCAACAGATTCATAAAACAAAGAGCAAGAAACAGAAAAGCAATTTCACAGGCAAGTTTATGACATACTTATGGCATGATTATCCCTTTCTCACCCAGTCAAATTAAAGAGAAATCCACCTTTGGACAATCATGTTCATTTGATTATTTTGTGACCACATATGGTTTTACATAGGCTCCACCTTTCCTCTCCTGTCTCTGCCTCTTTCTTTAGTAGAAAAATCATCACATATCCTTTTCAGACAACACCATCATTACTTCCTCCATCATTTATAGAGGAAGTTCAATCTCAGTGTATATCCACAATGCTTGATTCACTGCTTACCTGTGCATTGCCATAGGGCACCAAAGTAACAGACATGATATCACCCAGCAAGATCCAGGTGGGGAAGAGCATACTACTAAGATAACCTCTGCAGCCAGGACACAGACTCTCATAGTAAAGCGCCACCTCGACTTTATCTGCCTTCCGAGTGGACCTGGTGAAGTTCGAGTGAAGGCACTCCTTCAAAACCTGCACATGGGGGCAACAGTAGGGAGGTTAACTTTTAAGTGATCAGGCTCTGTTTCTCTGTGAGTGTGCAGCTTCTGCAAGGTCAGGCCATTTTCCATTTGGTGGCAATATCAGGAGAGCAACAACAGTTGGTTTTTTTTGTTTGTTTGTTTGTTTGTTTTTTTAATTTTGCAAATTTTACTTGAGTTTGATGGCATTTCCATATGTTTAACTCATCACAAAAAAACAAAACAAAAGAAAACAAAACAGCTGTTCAAAACATATAAAGCAACTTTTTTCTGTCTGGATGAAAGCTTTAGACACTGACTGTGCTGTATGAGACTGCCACAGTAGGCGTTTAGTTTTGCATATTTCTGTGTTGACTGGACCGTGACTCTGTGAGGGAGAGAGGTGCTAATGTATTAACATTGTAACTGGTAATGTGAGTAATTTTTTTAGGGTTTTTACTTCCTCCTTAACTGTTCCATGGCAAACAGGTGATCCTCTAAAACCCCCAGCTGCCTAAGTCTTCCTCATTCCAGTCCAGATGTCAAAAATACAGTCTATGCATAACTACCATAATTTGGGTAACTGCTGTGTTCCCTGTGAAACTTTGCTAACGTTACTTGACGCGAAAGTTAATACACAATTTTGTATTTTGTTAATGGACGGCTGGGAGTGTCTTTATAATAATTTCTGACAAGTTTGTATCCAGTTTCACCATTCAGCGTTAGCTAACGTTAGCTAGTGAGTTAACGCTAACTAGCGATGGAGCGCGAGGCTGACCACTGTTGCTATAGTTTCCTGCAGTTATCTGTGGCGTAGTGCTTCAGAATATAGGTTCAATTATTGACCGGAAATAGTTATATCCGAGATGTCCTATGGCTTTTAACAGACGCTGGTCATTCAGAAACATCATTTTCCGTGGTCGTAAATGTCTACAACAGTCGTGATATATACATGAATAACCTTACCCCACACTGGACAGCAGACTCCAGAGATGAGCACCACTTTGATGGAGGATAGGTGCACGAAGTGGAGAGAGCACAACAGCCGTACTGACTGTTTAACCAAACGGTCAAAATGAGCAGCAGAGGGCCCTTCATCTTCACCTGCAAGGTTTTAGTGTGACAATAGAGAAGACAGACTACTCCAAGCCACACAACAACGACGTACACACTACTGTACGGACAACTTTAAATACGGTGTTGATGCTTCCTCGTGGAGGCTCTCTGTTTTTTGATTGGCTCTTGGTCATATGATCAAGACAGCGTCACTTGTAACTAGCAGATAGCCATGCCGTGAGGCCTTGGTAACTGCTGTTTGGGGGGGTTCCCACACAAACGAGTCATAAGGTCATGACATTTGTGTGGGCGCAGGTTTGCCATCGTGTAAATTTTAATTTAGTTGGCAATTATTTTTTAAGATGTCATCTGGATATTTTTTGTCTCTCAGAAGGAAATAATGTGATCTGCAAACAATGCAAAAAATCCAGTTTCACAAACCTTAGGAAGCACTATAAAGTGAAGAACTGGGTAAAAACGTTACATAAGAATAATTCACTTAATTCGCTTAAAACTGAGTTATATTGTTTAAATACTTCCAATAACACACAACACACTGGATAAAGTTTATTGGGAAAATACAGAGGGAGTTAAATCCAGTTTTGTGAACTCCATGTGGGAACTGTTCTTGCACCAGTAAAAAAAAAAAAAAAAACTAAAATGGGTCATCCATTTTGTTCTACTTGTTTTGGGGCCTCTTCTTTTTGGCATGACTTGGACACATCATCTGGCTAATTATAAAGCAATGTCACGCCTCAGTTCCTCAGTCCACAGGTCTTACTCAAGAGGAGTCATAAGAAGCACACACTGCAGCAAAACATCACACACGTTATTGAACATTATATAAGGTTTGAGATGGTGACTCTCACATGATCTCTCCAAGCTTTCCTCTAAAACCAGGACAGACAAAAAGCAGACAGGACAGGACAAGACAGCGCCACTCTGCATGATTCACTCGGCTTCCTGTCTGTTTCCCTGTGTTTTGGCTTGGAGTGTCACAGATCAAATTTAAGCACCACACTGAAAGACCATCTTTTTTAATTGTTTCAGTTTTTAGAGTATTATTCTGCTTTTATACCTGTGCGCCTTTGCCATATTTACTCAGTAGTAAATGTGGGTTACACTGTATGAGAAAGTGTCACCATTCACTCAATCACAAACACACATTTTCTCACTTCCCTTTACTGGCATCTAGACGTTCACATAGCTTTTGTTTGTAATTTGAGATAGGAGACTTATTTCTCCACCCTGATGTAATGAAAGTTAATCACATTTCATTTGCAGCTTAAAAACATTAAACATTAAACAATCACATTTTCCAGCAGCATTATCTTTCTTGACAGAAATGCCCTGGTTACTCTGGTTAAAGGCGAAGTTTTCATTGGAATAGCTTTCTACCAAAGAATTAGGTACCAGGGAAAACTGTCCACAGTTAAAGAGAAGTGACAAATTTTTTTTTTCTGAGAAGGTTCCCTGTTTACATTAAGCGTTTCTCCCCAAAACGCACTGTGTGTATCCTTGAGGCTGTAAATGTATAGTGTGATAGAAATGTATACTCCTATTGTCTAAATAGTTATGTGCACTGTGTGATATTTTCTGCTTCTTGTGTAAGAATGTTTAACTGTCAGTTCCCAGCGTGTGTGAAATGTTATGAAGGGCAAAGCTGTTTGGAATACAGCCTTCAGCTCTTTCAGCAGATCGAGGCAGAGACAAACCCCCCGCCCCGGAAGGTTGGACAGATGAGAGCTACGACTGGACAGAGGGATTACTGTAAACTTGTCTCCAATGTATACATACTGTAGAGTACGCATGGCCAAGTGAGCACCACGGACTACACAGCAGGGTCAGCCAGAGTATAACCAGCACGAGTACATCAGTACATGAAAGTGTGACATGGTGATGATCAGCTCGTCATTATGAAGCAGAGACAAACAAAACACATCAAGACAAAACCAGACAGCGGAACTTTATTTCATATATCTTTTATTGTCTTTTTAAAATCATTGCATCAGCCTAAAGAAAGAACCGTACAGATGAAAGAGTACCTGTCTGAGGAGACAAACACAACTCTGAAGCAAGCTGTACATGAGAGAGGAAGAAAGAAATGTCGCATCTGAATTAAGACAGACCAACGGAGGGAGGAGAACACAAGAGAAGTAACCGTCTTTTCGTGCATAGGGGTGGGGCACACCTCAACCAATAGGCCTCTACTGGCTGAAACAACAGTGCTCCCTCTGAGTTCAATTGCACTTTGGTGTAGAGTAGCTTTATCTGACTGCCCCATTCATTTCCATTCAACACTTTTGAAAGAAAGAGAAAACCGCATCATTGTTACTGTGCATTCAGAACTGTACACCTGCTGCTGCTGCTGAGGTGGTGATGCACGAGGCAACTGGTTCCAGGGCAACACGGTCGAGCAAAGGGAACAAGACGCTGCCTTGTTATGAATGTGAAGATGTGTGTTTGGAAGTGTTGCTGCTCTGTGATGTTGCCCGGGCTGCTGCCGAATGCATCACGGCCAATCTTGCCTCCAACATGCAGAGTTGGGTCTTGAATATGAACTACTGTACACCAGTGAAAAATACTACAACATTTCAATCAGAATAATCAAACAAATGACAACCTGAGCGATCAGGTGGAAGTCCAGACTGAGAAGTGATGACGTGAGAAGACTGGATTCAGGCAGAAAGAGGAAATGAAAGTGCAGCTGTTAACATAATCATATTTCAAACGGAAATCACACACAAGCTGAGACTATAGTGGATATAATTTTGGTCTTAAGAATGAGTTAACCCACCAGAAGAGCAACTGATTCAGCTTTTCATTTGAGTATCGTTTGAAGTGCAAAATCAAGAAAATTATGTTTCTTGATAGTTATTCCTGAATTTTCAACTTTATGTTCTAAAACTGCACTCGTGTGTTCACCAAGTGGCGAGTTTGCACTGTCATTCACAACGTGTGGGTATCACCCCCTGCAGATTCTTTGAACTGAGTCCTTACCGGAGAAACGTCTGGCAGAGCCATACTGAAATCTACCGAACTGTACATAATATAAACAGCAAAAGATGCGACAGCGTCTCAAGTTAGGATTCAGTCCTGCACATACAAGGCTCAGTGTAAGGTGAAGTAGTCAGCAGGTAAAGGAGGACAAAGACTGATGAATACCTGTGTATTATGGCAAAATGAATCTTGTTCAACTATCCTGTTGAGTTATTATTTTGAAATTGAGGGAGCACTGTTCTCATAAGTACCAAAACAAAAAGAGAACAAACTGGAACAGAGAAAACAGAACAAGCAGTCATAACATTTTCAAGTTTAAAACGACAGGAAATAATGAAATATAAATCAATCTATCACAGCCACTTTGAGGGACAGACAGATTGATCCTCAAACGCATATTTACTATTTGGTTAATTACATGTTGTAAACATTTGTATTTCTTTTTTCTGTATGAAGGAAAAATTTCAAGCTAGCTTATTTTTTTTCTTTATAGGCTCTGTAAGGTTATCATTAACAGATATAAACAAACAAACAAAAATAAACAACACTTGGACAGACAAATCTATCAGCTTTTTTAAAAAGCCAAATTAAAAAAACAAACAAACAAAAAACAATATACTCAGGCACCATAAAAGAACACTTTCCAATGCCATCATTGTTCCAGGTACAAAGATCTGTGTGTGATCGTGAACCGTTGAGTCGTGTACCTTTTTCTGTCAGCTTAACAGGTTTTAACTTTTTTTTTTCCTGTCTGAGTGTGTGTGTAAGTCCAGGCCAACAAAAACAACAAAAAAAAACCCTTTGAGCGACCACAGAGATGGACCAGAGGACGATTCAGTGGTGAGATGGTTCACTTTGCTGCAGCATCAGTGTCCAGTCTGTGGTGGATCTCTGCGGCCGCGTCCTAAGTGTATCTTCTGTGGTGCAACTTTAACACTCAAGTCTACTCACAAAAACCAGAATCGTCCAAATGACAAAACAGATTCTCAAGTTCAAGAAAAAAAAAAAAAAGAAATGAAACAACTCCTCTCTAACATTTAATAAATGCAAAGCAGCCAAGACTGCATTTAACATATAGACTCAGCTCTGTAAATATTAACACATGTACATAAGCTTGCTTCATCCTCTGAATGCACCTGATAATCATGCGTAATAGATTACATGTATGTCGATCAACTGTAACCACAAAGTTTGTTGCTGATCACGATGAAGCTCACTGCAGCTGATTAGTAAAAACGCTTGCGTTTCAGTGACTGCTTGGATACAAAGCAGCCGTGGAGCAAGTCTAGAGATCATGTTCACATCAAAGCCTCTTTCTGATTTGTTTCAAGCACAATCCAAATCAGAATTACATCATCCAAAAATATAGATATCTAAGTATATGTTTCAAAATATTTATTCTCTAGTATGTCTCGCATTCTTCAAACCTTAACAGACACCAAATATATGTCTTTCTTTGTAGTCAGTGAAAGATGTGCTTTGTGTGTGAGGCCAGTTCAAGAAATATCCTTTACAGTGTACCAAAGCCGATGAAAAAATATTTAATTCCTTGAATGATCATTCGTCGTATAGAAAAACGTGTTCCAAGAAGCTCCGACACAAATGCATATCTAACAGATGAGCAGGATGAAAGCTTTGTGTTTCAGACTAACATCGACCAAAAGCGGGATTAAAGCCTCAACTCTACATCAAAGCCCACTAAAGTCTTCATCTTCGGCGCGTACCGTGCCCCTCTCACTGCCTGACCAGGTTTCATTGCTACTGAAGTTGCATTGCTTCTAGCTATTACACATCTGTGATTAACATGGCATATATGGCAGATGAAAGTGGTCACCGACACTGCAAAAATGTTCATCTTAACAAGTGATACAGGAAGCTATTCATTTCCACATTTCTACTTGCCTTAAAGCACCTAAAAACACTGAGCAAATGGAAGCAGAACCACCTGCTTCACGATCTGTTTTGGGATTAACTGCAGCTATCTTGCTCCATTGGCATGATGTTTGTAAATGGTTGGCCCACCAAAATCCCGCCAAAAAAACACACTGTTTCCACCTTCCCGCAGCAGTATCCATAAGCCGTTCATTTAGCTTCAAAAAACAGTGTTTGTGTAATTTGGGTGGAGTGGCCCGTTTGGAAAATGAACGTCGTTCGTCTTGTTAAGTTGGACAATTTTGCCGCGTGGACACAAATTGCATAATGAGCCTGCAGCTCTCCTTAAAGTTGTTTTGAAAAGTATTACAAAGTTTATACAGTCCATATAGTAAAACTAACTCTATAATGAAAACATTGCAATCAGTCAAAAGCCTCAAGAATTACATGACAGTTGTTGACCGCAAAAACAATAAAAGCATATACTGTACACTGTATACTCCGATATCATAAAGAAACACGTCAATCACTGCCGATATACTGTATGGAAAGACCTTAAAACTACCAACTAAAAACACTATTGACAACTGAGCTTCACCACTGTCTGTGAGTCTATGGTTGTTGGGCGTTAGACACACTCCACTGAGCGTGTGGAACAGAAAAAAAGTGCAGTCACAAAAGTGTTGGTCCAACAAACTGGATAAAGGATGCGTCAGCAGTCGTGGATGACTCAACCAGATCGCCTGTTCGCCAAGGAACTGACTCTTAATACAAAACACTGAGAAATGCTGCATGCATTATTTGAGAGCTTATAAATGAGCTTCGAACAACTGGGGCTGGGCCACGGATGTGTACGTTCACATTTCTATCTTATCTGAGTTTTATTCAAAAATATATCAGACAAACTTAAAAAAGAACAACACCAAAGAAATCTAGCTTTGGTGCACAGTGAGAGCGAGCACCGAGCTACTGTACAGCCCCAACCATAGAGAGAAGGAATATGTAACAACTACAGGTGTAACAACAAAGAGGCACGACTAAAATCTGTCTCGCTTTTATCTATAACATGCTCAGATTTGCTCTAACGCACACGCACGCACGCACGCACGCACGCACACACACACACACACAATCACATATAACAACTATGCTCATTTGCCAGACACCTTTTTTGTCTTTGATAAATGGCAAATGTGTGAACCATGGGGCACAGCATATGGTAGCGGTGGCACCGTCCTGTAGAGCAGCGCTCCAATGACAACGAGGAGAAGACGAGCTCATCACAACAACTAAAGGCACTTCTAATCTGTCTCACTCACGGTCGTGTAGCCCTCTAATCAGAAGCACCGCCATCACCTCTAGTTTAATTCTTGGGATTTTCTACGTGCCAAGAAATGTGCAAAGTACAGTACAGTTGATTCGTCCTGACCGAAATCCAAGTGATGTCTTGATTTGAAACTCTTCAGGTCGAGTTGGGTTTCACTTGTGAATGGGTCTGTTTGGAAACGTGTTGCTACCTGAACTTTGTGATTTGACTGAAATGATAGTCTGCTGAAAAGCACTGCTGGAAGCTCTTCAGATGAAACAAAGGTCTGATATGAACGTAGAATTGACGAGAAGAGTCAGTGATTATTATATTTTGGAAGAAAACTTCAATTTCTATCCCTCCTCAACAAAAATAAATTTAAAAATGCCAAATGTGCAACGGTGCACCTTCTTCTCTAAAACCTTCTATTGCCAATGACTTTTCACTCGTCTATATCTCTCTACAAAAATACTTCTTTTTGGCAATCTGCATGAACTATGTGAAAGAAACTTGAGAGATCATTCATGTTCATTCACTCTCAAGAAATCAGCGACAGAAATCAAACTCAACAGGCGCATCATGTGACGCCTCGTCTGTTTCATCGACCGTGCAAGAGAAAGTGAAAAACCCTGCCTGTGGACAAACGCGCTGTGCTTTTAAAGTGACAAAGAACAAAGATGGTACAATCTCTACCTCAAGCCAAATGAACATGAGGGAAACAGGGAGGAATTCACTGCCACAGCACAGAACAGAGGGAGGGAACTGATGGGAGAATCTGAAGCGTATTATCCACATACGAACATGTTGTGCACAGTACCGTACTACTGCACATCGTACTGTATATGCACTGCAAAGAGTACAATTATCAAGCACTGGTGCCAAGTGAAGAAACGCAAAACAACCCAAATGAAGGACTCCATGCATACTGTACTCAATAATCTCTCAGACCACAGAGGCCATGCTGTATGGCAAAAGGACTGGTTCTGTTTTTTTTTTTTCTTTTCTTTCTTGCTACATGAAAGGACATCCTTCATTTGGCTCACATTAGGTGGATACTTTGCATCCTCAAACAGAATCTAAGAGCATAGCAAATATTCTGAAAACATAAACACAGCCATGAAACTGTATAAAGTCACATACACTGACTGCATGTGTGTCTGAAATATACTGTACATGTATTATATTACTGCTTTTTTTTTTGTACATCAATGTTCTACAGCTCCGTGAGTCAAGCTTGTGATGAAATGAACAGTCGAGCGCAAGGGTGGGAAGCAGGAGTAAATCTGCATCAAAAAACAAACAATAAACATCTGCAAGGACACTGTACCGCTAAAACAGTCTAATCTAAGTAGAGACAAGGCAAATACAGTACCAAAGATACAATAATTACACAGATTGATGCTCTGCAAGTGTCTTAAGCATACAGAAGCAAGACACATAAGAGGAGCACTAACAGTTATGCCTTAAGTCAATGGCTACAGGTGCTACAGTATTGAAGAGGATGAAAAAAGAAGGAAGAAATCTGAAACAAAGAGATGCAGGAGTCTTTCCACAATTTCCATTTAGGAAACCTGAATCATGTGGATTTGCATTTATCAATGTACCTCTTCATCTAGCGTATTGTGATTAAGAAGTCGCTCTATATTCACAATATACTAAATACGTACCATGCATTTCTATCCTGTTATACAGCATTTACTGTATGTTGTACCTCGTCAGCATAGAAGGAGGCCCACTGAGAGAGAGAGAGCGAGCGAGCGAGCGACAAGCCAAAGCAGCTGGAAATAAAGATCATATCATAAAAAATATACCTATATGTGTGTGTCTTTTAAAGCTTTAGCTTCGTCTACGTCGACAGCCGCTCATGATCCCCTTCCTCCTTCCAACCTCGACGTGCCCCCTTGTTCTAGTGACACAGGCTTGTGGTCATTCAAAGCTATTACTATGGCACTTAAGCAAGCTTTAAATTCGATCAATCTTTTTGAAAGCATGAAAAAACATCAACCCCAGCCGTTTCTCTCCCCTCCCCTCCCCCACCCGGCTCCAGTGACTACACCCCCTGGTCCTCGGTTTCTCAGCCGCCTTCAGGTGTGAAGCGAGCAGCCTGCTTTAGCCAAGCCAGTCCTTTCAGCGGATGACAGCTCAGGCTTTTGTCGACAGAGAGTTCGCAGGCAGTCTGGGGATGACAGATCGGGCCTTTGTCTGTGGACAGTTATCACGTGTTCAAGGCAAAAAAATAATAATAATAAAAAAAACACAAGCGCCTCCTGTAAGTTTTCCCATCATCCCTCCATCTGGTTTCTCTCCTCTTCTCCACGATCTTGAAAAAACAATTTTTGTGTGCTTATTAGGTCTTCTTTTGACACATTTAGACATTGTTTTTTTTTTTCTCGGTCTCAAAAGTGTTTTCTTTGTGAATCTCTCGCACTTTTTTTCATAACTGACACTGTAGAGTCACGGCTGGCTAATGCGACTCTCTCCTCGAGCTAAAACTCTGTGCATCAGCCAGGCTAACTGTACAGTGCCTCGTTTATGCTAGCAGTGTGCTTATTGTGAAGCCATGCTGTTAGCAGGGAGTGCTCGTTGCTGGATTGGGGCCTATGTGGAAAATCAGCACCAGCCTCCAGCCAAAAACGGATGAATTTTAAATTGTGGCTGTTGAGTTTATTTTTTATCGCCCCTTAATCAACAGCAAGCATTGTTCAGAGGTTCATTTTTTCCCCAATGCACATGAGTGAAAATGTAGTTCCCCCACCCTGGTTGGCGTCCTACACTGCTGGTGGATAATTCATCTGGGGTGCTGGTTCTGGTTCTGAGAGCGGGCCAGGACTGGATAGGCGAGATTTACATTCAGCTGGTCGTTGTGTTGGACCAAGGAGACGTTTTTGTAGTGGAGCACCAGGTCTTTGAGGGACGAGTACAGATTGTAGGGCTCGGCGAATCCATAACCTGTGGCCGTCTTGTAGATGACGCAGTGCTTGGTGTCACCCTCCACACTAGAAAGAAGGACAGAGATCATTTTCACAGATGCTCTTGTCAATATATAAATCACTTGTACTTTACATTCACTTCAATTACTGATTTCCTACAGAATGAGCTAACTTCACCACTTAGCTGGCTTATGTGTTAGTGGAAACAGACATCATGGATTGACAGAGCAGGAAAAGCGCATGCGTAATCAGTGATGTTAAAAATCATTGAATTCTGCCGAGGTGAGCTAGTTCCAGGCTCCTGGCGTTGTGCTGAATGTCTGTAGAAAAACGGTGAATCTAGAAAAAAAACTCCCTGCTCTTAGTTTTATTCTGAGCTGATTTTTTGGCCACTGACATATAATGAGCTTTTATGGAGCAACATTAATATTTATTTGGAGCTGTCCAGTATTCAGCTTATAAATATATAAAGCTTTTCACTGTAAACAGCTGCCTGGTGTGGCTGACGCCATGAGAGCAGTAAGAGTGAACCAAAACAGTACAGCTCTGGACCAAACAGCTAAACAGTGAGCCATAAAGCTCTGTAGAGCTGAGGGGAGCTGCAGATTGAGGTCATGATTCTCTGTAGGTTCATCAGTGCGAGTGACTTTTGTGTGACTGTCATTTCATATATCGCCATTATAAAAATATTGATCCATCGAACCCTCCCAGCTCAATTAGATGGGCTCACGTACCCCTTCATCCTCCCCTTTTGACAGATATGCTTCATTGAGAAAATACAGGAGTTGTGTCAGTTAGGTGGCTGCATGTGAATCCATGAGGACCTTTAGGCTTGTTTTTCATTTAGACTTCTCTGCTTGCCTGAAAACTAGTTATACCTCACGCCCAAATCTGAACACTTTATGTGAAGGTGCCTCGTGTTGGTGAGAATCTGTGCAGCTGGCTTATCTGGCTTAAAAGGTTACTGCTAATGTACATTATATATGATAGATCATTCAGAAATATCCTGCTATCAAACTAACATTGTCTACATTTGGTCAGTTATCTAAGTGGACCAAGAAATACATCATCATACTGAGGCACAGAAAACCAGAACTTCTCCAAAGGAGCACAAACTGAACTTACACTACAGAACAGGCGTAGGAGCCCTTCTGTGATTGGCTCTCACGGATGAGGAAGGTCCCGTCACATTTGCCTCGCAGCATTTCCTCGGCCTGGGTGCGTTTGATGTCACCCACATACCAGGTACACTCATCGTGGTGGGGTGAGCCCTCGTCCTCTTCGACTGAGTAGGAGCTGGAGAAGCAGAAGTGAAGCAGCAGACACTTGATCACATGACATATCATGAACACTGAGGCAGAGACACTACAGCACAGTCATCACAGCACAAGCTGCAGAGCCGTTACTCAAACACTCACTCATCAGCATCATTCTTTATGCCCAGCCACTCATTGATCTTCTTCTGCCTCGTCCCCTTCTGTGTCAGCCATCTGCAAAGCCAGAACATTAAAGATTTAATGCTGACAATTTACCAATATATAATCTGGAAGTATTCTCTACAGTGAAGTCAAAGCCCAGAGAAAAATCACTCGATCGATTCTCCTTACATCAGGTACTGGTCTCTGATTTTGCGGAGCTGCATGAGATCTGGCTTGAGGCTGTTCATCTTCTTGTCGATCTCTCTGTTGTCAGAGACCTGTTGTCTCAGGTCCTGCTCCAGCTTACGCTTGCTGTCGTGGATCTCCTTCACGCGAGACTTCAAACGCTCTGAGTTGCTCTGGATCCTGATTTGAGAGAATGACAGAATTACATCTACGAATGTGTTCTTTTGTAAAGTCAATGCTTTGACCTCCTGCCACGGACAGAAACTTACTTCTGAATCTCTTTCTCATTGCCCTCCCGTTGGAATCGCTCTAAAGACTCTCTGCTGTAGCGCTCCTGAGTCTCAAACTGCTCCTCAAAGATCTTGATGGTCTCGTTGAAGGCCTCGATGGCTGTGCGCTTCATCTGCAGCTCCTGTGGGACAGAGGGATGGACTATGACTGAGCACTTGATGTTTTCATTTGTCCTCAGCTGCTGATATGACACACATCTGATCTTCTACATGTTCATGTTAAAACACTCTGCTTTTGTGTAATATTAAAGCTAACAGAGGTGGATGCATAATGTCGTACTCATAGTAGTACAGTGGTGTAGTACTAATATTTGGATGACCTGAATTTCTTTCACATTGCATATATACACAACACTTTACCCCACTTTATGTAAATAATACATATAAATGCACATATGCTTTAAATTCACAACTTTATTATTCACCGCATTTCCATATTCATCCATACAAAGTATAAATAATTACACTATGTGACAAGATCTGTGTGTGTGTGTGTGTGTGTGTGTGTGTGTGTGTGTTGAACTCATACCTGTGAGGTGCGTGTGTACTCCTCGTACAGAGAGTCATACTCGCGGCTCTTCTCCTGGTACTGCTCGTGATACACCTTCAACTGCTCTCCCACCTCCTCTATGCTGTTCTCCTTCACCAACTGAGCCGAGCAAAATGCAGTCGAGAGCAAAAATCACAACTTTGATGGAGAGGCGGAGGCTTGTGGGAGGATTTTGCTTGTAATCAAATGTGATGGTGATACAAAGTCTGTGAAGTGAATTTGAACACATCACAAACTACAACATATCCGCAGCATCACCAACCTGCTGGTATTTGGAGACCGGGTACAGAAGCTTGGTGTCCAGCTTGGCGTTGTACTGGGCCAGGGACTCGTGGCGGTAGTGGTTGATGAGCTCCACTACAGACAGGAAGGTAAGAGGCTCTGAGAAGCCGTACCTCCCGTCTCTGTGGTAAATCTTTATAAGCTTGTTATTCCCTCCTTTCCTGCAGGGGGAGACAAATGGGAGAAAAAGGACATGAGAGGAGGCATGGCTATCCGTGCTGATCATCTGTTCACGTCTAGAAAGGGTCTGGTTTGTTTAACTTGAACCATGTTTTTTGGTTTTTCTTATCGAACTGATTCAAATGTGGTTCACACTGGTGTGGCAGAGTGTGTGTCAGCACTCCAGATGTTCAGACAAACCTGACAAACAAGACAAACCTTAAAGCAAAAGTGTTGCTTTACCTGAGAGTGAGAGTGTACTCGCCCTCCAGTTTACTGGAGGCATCTCGGACCAGAAAGGTGCCATCTGGAGTGTCTCGAAGCTTCTCATTCACCTCCTCTCTGCGAATACGATGACATGACAATTTAACATAATAATAACATCATTGCCATGATCACAGGTAAAATAAGAAACACTGGTTTCTGTATGGTGGACCGGTAATCCTAACAATTAATATCCAATAATAAATGAAAAAGTTAGCGTTACCACTAAATAAATCTGTAACAATCTATTTTCATAATCTACCTGGAGATTTCTCCCCAGTACCACTCAGCATCGGTCAGCAGGCCGCTTGTGTCTGTCATGGCTGATGGGGCCATTTTTGTCTTGACTGGCTTTGCTGGAAGACCTGAAAACAGACACACAGATAAACTCACAAAGATCACCAATAAAAGCATTTTATAGTCATGGCATGTATCCCAACAGTCACTTCACACATCCCTGCAAACGGCCAGAAAAGCATCTACAAGTGGAAGAAATTTTTTGGAAGTATGACAGAAATACTTAAATCCACTGTAATCAACATTTTACTCCATATGAAAATGTCTTTATGCTGCACTATAACATAAACAAGGGTCTACACATACCTGGAGGAGTGAGGTCTTGCTCTGTGGTTCTCTCTATCAGCAGCCTCTCCACCACAAGGCCAGGAAACTCCTCATCTAATGACAACCTGCAAATCAACCAATCAATGGACAGTTTAACATTACACAGCAGAGACTGCTACTCCAACATATCTGATCAATTCTAACTCTAAATTTGCTAATTTCCTTTAGCAACTTCACAGAAAAAATCCAAGATCTCCACTTGCCAAGGGTTTGAGCTGTCAGCCCGTATCAGCAACGGTCCGAAGATCTGTCCCAGCGTGTGCGTGTCCAGGCCATTGCTGGCCTGCGCCTGGGTGACCTTGGCCAGGTGTGTGAGGAGGTACTGCAGGGTGAGACGGTTATGGAGAGGGACGGTGGTGGAGCTCTCGAGGACCAGGCTTACCTCTCTGTCATAGCTTCCAGCAACTGCACCATCTGGAAAAGGTGTTCGAATAACCATGAGGAGGATGCACACATAAAACTACTGTAACATCAGGTTTTTCCACATGAAGAGAATCAAACACAAGAACATTATGCTGAATTAGGTATTTGAACATATTGTTTAACCAGCATCTCAAAGTCTAATTCATACTTGCACAGAGAAATGGGGTCACTGCGTGGTTCAGCTATATACCTGAAAGTAAACCACGGTGGCCTTTGTGCAGACGAGAATCAGCTGGAGCATTTCTAGCATACCTCAGTGAGCTCATCTTCTCCTGACACTTGACTCTGTTTTCTCAATGCAGACATGTGACTGACCTCGATCAGCTGCATATAAGGCTCAGTTTGGTCCTCATGCAATTGTTTGCTTAAATTACAGTTACTGAAGTAGTGAAAGCTGCCTTTCTATTCACTGAAACAACATCAGCAGCACGCAGCTCATTTTATGGGCTTGAGTGACGCTACTGCTCAGCACAAACTCTGCTTTTTGTCTGCGCTGCACAGAATCCCCATCTTAACGACTCATTTTTCTACGACTAAGTCCAAAAATGTTTTCTTAGAAGACTGAAAAACACAATGTTTCAAGCTCAATTCAAGAATTTTTTTATAATGAAGTGTCAATTTCTCAATTCTGGATCTAGAACAGTCACGAGCCCAAAGAGATTTACAACGATGTAACTTTAGTCTGTCTTTTAGAGGCCCATACTGGTGGCTTAGCATGTTTGAGATCATTGACAACAAACTGTGTGTTTCCCCTTGCTGTGGACCATTTTCCAAAGCGTACCATGGGTTTGTAGATTGATAAATGCATATTTTCCAAAAGTTCCAGGCGCCACTGGTTTCAGTTCATGCTAGAAATGTATGAACAGATACTTGCAGAGACTTGAATCTCTCTGAAGATGGATAATCCATCACAGAGAACTGAGAAATGTAGCTGCTTTTATGTTTGTTTGTTTTTTTTTTTGAAAAAAGTTATTGTTATGGTTGTTTCAAATAATACAGATCATCAGTTCAAGACTTTAAGGCAGCTGACAGAGAAACATTGGGCGCTCAAGCTTTCATCTAAAATTGAACGTGACGAATGTAACTTTTTAAAAGAATCAACAAAAAATGCAAAGGAGGAGAGATGGAAAAATGGTCACTGATGAATTCAAGCAGATTTCAGGTCTTAAGTAGATTTTTATACTATACCTGCATCAACTTAAAACCCCTCAGCTGCAAGTTAATGTAAAAAAAAAAATGGCGTGCTTTGGAAAATGTTGGCAGCAGTGTACAGAATCTATGACTGTATCAACTAAAACCTCTGCTAATGGTCCATTAACAATCCACTACAGCAGCAAGATACATAAAAGAGGACACTCTTTCCTAATTAGAAAAATGGATGTTTAGTCAATTTAAGAATCAAGTCGAAGCTCATGAGATCAGACCAACCTGCCGACTGCTGAAGGACCTGCTGCTGCAGTGCGACGGCCGTTTGAAGGTGAGGGTAGATACACGCGGGGATGACGGCTGACGGGAGGTCTCTCAGGTAGCGCAGCACACACTCAGACAGGGGACCCACATCTTGCTGACCCGTGTCGCTCTCTGGAGCCCAGAGGGAAAGACATCTAAGTTCTTTATTTGTCATATGCACAGTACTTACAGCGAAGCAGTTGTTGGCAATGAAATTCTTGTGCTCAGGCTCCTGCCAACACTGCTCATACAAACTGTACAAAAGAAAACCACGCAGATGAGAAAAGAGAATCTAAGTCAAAAACACTGCAGAAGAACAGTGCAGAAGTTAAAATACAGGAATAAAATAGAACACATAAAGAACAGAATAAAACAAAAACATACAAAAAACGTATACTGCAGCAGGCTGATGTCCTGTAGTGATGACCAGTTAATATATACTGTGATGTTTAATAGCTTGTACACAGTAATAAAACAAATATATATATAAACTGCAATGAGTGCAGGCAGGAACAGGCAGTATAAATACATGTACTGTATATACATACACACATATATTTAGGGACAACAAGAGGGACAAATCCACCAAACTCCATCAATCATCCACAAAAAAACCTGAGTCTGAACTCTTAATACTGTTGACTTTGTGGGCTAAATTCTTGCTAAATTTATATGAGGCAGCAATTTCTGTAATATAAACAAACATTATCGACACAGGCCCTTCAGATTTATTGTACAAATGAATAAAAAACTGTGACTGAGAAACATACTGAGCAGGAAATCTTCCAGCATTTCCTCAAACCTAGTTTGGTCTTTCTGTCCTAGCACTAATGTAATGTGAAATATTACACACACTATGCAAAAAACAACACAATGAAGATTAAAAGATGTTTATCTCAGACTGAGACTAACTCACCAGAGACCAGGCTGGATACTGGGCTGTCTGAACCTGAGGAATCAGCTGTCCTGTACAGGGTCGTGCAGTCCAGACCTGAGAAAGACAAAAAGAGCAGCTGAGTAAAGGTTCACACAACTGACAGAAAATCTGGTCAAATAACAAAAATCAGAGCACAGCTAAGCAGAGCAGAGCAGAGCAGAGCAGAGCAGAGCAGAGCAGAGCAGAAGAGAGATGGGGAATTTAAAATAGAAATCATACGTTCCACCAACAGAAAACAAATATTCTTAAAATGAAATGCACATGTGAGTCCTACGCTGCAACCAGAAGCTCATTCTGATGTCAGAGATGACGCTACAGCTGCCTGACCCGGACGAGATAATCTACAGCAATGTAAAAGACACTTGACAGAGATGCTTAATGACCAGCTGGACAACATTAGTTTGAGAAAACAACAACTTAAACGTGACAAAGCATGTGGCCAAATCATTTCTTTTCCATATACTGAGATAAAGTTCAGCTGCGTGTTGCTTTCAGGTGATCAAAGAGAAGAGTTGCTGTTTCAAATGTTGTTTTTTGTACAAGAAATATTCAAAAGAGCAGCCTCAACACATGTTCCAGTGTCAGTGTGTCATTTTTGTTTGCTTGATTCATTTAGTGGCTCTGCCGCCAGACGCAGACACAGAAAACTGAAACTTGAAACTGGAAGTGCAGATAATGAAATCATTTCAAGCCATCTGTTCTGGCGCTATAGCTTAACTGTGTAACCTGCACATTGAATGATGAGGGAGTTTTTTTATGTCATGTTTCAGTGCATCAACATACCAGACTTCACACACATCCTGTGAAAATATCCCTGAATATTTGAACTCAACATTTCTCCTTTGGGTCTCAGGCTTAAAAAACATGTAGGACCAGCAGGTCTGGACAGCTTGAGAGCAGCCAGTCTCTCAGAGAGTTGTGAAAACCACACCGTGCAGTCAGAGTGTGTGTGCATCCACCACTGGGAAGTAATTCAATATTACTGCTCCATTGTCTTATTTACATTCAGAGACAGACCTTCTGTCGCCCTTCTCGCAGATATCAGGTCCACGGCCGAGCACGAGAAGAATCTCAGACAGCATGAGAGGACGCACATCCGAACTGTTCCAGATCTACGCTCTGTAACTGGTCTAAGATTCAGTTTCTTCTTTTGTTTTTTGTTCACAGTGGGCAAGTGACAAATTTAACACAGTTCAAAAAATTGCTGTGCACATGAAAAAGCTCCTGTTTTTCCTGTGCTTTTGTACAGTGCAGATTTGCCCCACAACGCATTGCACCAAGGAATAGAGAAGAGACTCACAACCGCAAAAAATAATAGAAATTGGTGGTGAGAATTAAAAATATCAGAAATCAAGAATACAAATATTCTGTTTTTGGAAATCAATTTTGCTTTCTCTTTGAGAGGTTTAATTTTTTTCTCATTCTTCCCTGAGGAAACCTACTGTCTATAAAATGTTGCCTTATTGACTGCAAAATCAAATTGTGTGTGTGTGTGTGTGTGTGTGTGTGTGTGTAAAGCTGAAACGATTTGTAAATTAATCGATTAGTCAAGTGACTGAAAATTAATTAGTAACTGTTATGATAATGGATTAACCTTGTTTCAGTCATTTTAAAGGAAAAACTAGTTCTGCTCTTCCACTGTGATGTTTTGCTGTTTTTCTCTGTTTCACATCATTGTAAACTGAACATCTTTGGGGTTTAGATAAAACAAGTGAAATGAGGATGTTGAATTGGCGTCTGATAATTTTTTGACATATTGTACATTAAGGGATTAATCAAGAATTGGCAGATTAATGGAAAATGAAAGTAATTATTAGTTGCAGCCCTACATAGTGTGTGTGTGCGCGTGTGTGTGTGTGTGTGTGTGTGTGTTTGAGAGACAGACAGAGAGAAAATACAAACAGGAAGACAGGAAAAAAGGAGGCAGAGCTGTGAATGTGAGCCCCACTGAGCACTATTTGTTAATAACATAGTGTGAATCAAACCCACTGTGCAGGACTCTCAGAGCAGCCAATGAGAGCACTTCTGACTTAAACCACATTAAACCCCAAAGTAGAAAATCCATATGAAGTCACTGACCAGCGGAGGAGGAACTGTGAGTGTGCATGAACTTTTGTGTGCACTTCTTCATCTGTGTGACTGCCATCTGGAAACTCGTGTCTATATGTCTACACTTGTGCAAACGCTGGCATGAGCGCAAGAGGCAGATGGCGGGAGGGAGACAGTCGCACGTAGATGGAAAGACGAGGAGGTGAGACAGACAACGGGCGAATACGCTGGCAGGTTGACATGGATATACCTCTTTTCTCTATGGCTTGGATCAGGCTGACGAGGGCCGGGGGAGCCGTCTCTGGCGGTGTGAACTGCTCGCTCAGGTCCGGCACAGAAACAGCTGAAATAACAACACAAATCACTGTTACACTTCTGGCACAAAGCCTCTGAAAGGCCACGGGGGTGCTGCAGCACTGACAAGGGCACAGTTAACGAGGAGCAGTTGGAGATATAGAGCGTGCATAATGTTGCGTGTATAATATAAGATCCGTGAGGAACACAATAAAATATGATAAGGTGGATTTTAGTATCCGTTTCTCAAGAGGCACACCTGTTTTGAAAAGGCGCAGCAGCACTTAGTCGTCTGTGCTGCATTTGTTTAGAAAGTCCTCTGCTAAAAAACTGAAACGCAGAGAAATCCTGACACTTGAGATGCAAGTCACTGTGGTGAGCTTTGAGTCTGGAAGTTTATCTGATGAGATAAATGATAATAAAACCAGAACAATTTAGTAAACGCACAAAAGAATGAAAAGAGGCTTTATTCAGAGGAGCGAAAATAAAAAAAGGCCAGAAGAAAAAAAGAGTGCTGATGGTGAGCAAAAACTTTATCTACTTTACAACTCCCCACAGACTAAATCAAACATCTTTTCAGTCAGAGAGAAAGAGAAAAGGAGAAAGCAAGAGGGAAAAAAAGAGAGATCCCATTTCCCTCCCTCCCCTCCCTCTCTTTTTTCCCTTTTCTTTTCTCCCCTCTCGCTCTCTCTCCTCCCCTCCGCTCCGTCCTGCTCGGTGTTTCGCCTTAGCTCTTTGCGTGAGTGGAGCACAATAAAGGATTTAATCAAAACTCCTGAACAAGCAAAAGCCCTGTGGCAGTGTGCCAGGCCCGGCCCGGACAGGCGGGCGGGCGGGCAGCACCTCCTATTCGGCCCCAGAGCAGGGCTGCGAGCTGGGGGTTGAGGGGTGAGGGGTGGGGGTGACGGTGGGAGCAGGGAGGGCCTGGCCTGGCCGGGGCTTGGCAGTAGGCTCCTGTTCCTGGCACGGCTCGGCTAAACCGCTGCTGATTATTAATTTGGGGAGTTCAGACAAGAAACGCCGCGTCAGCACATTCCGTCACCCCCCCCCCCCCCCCGGTTCTTGTTCTCAGTCTCTCTGGATCTCTCTCGCCCTCGCTGCCTCTCTCTCCCTGTCCTTTGCTCTCTTGCATTCTTGCTCTCACTGGACTTTCTTTCTCGCTCCTTCTCTTTCTTTTTCTCCCTTTTGGTCTCTTTTACTAAAGTTTCAACTCGATCTTTCTCTTTTCTTTCCTTCTCCATGTCTCTGTCTCTGTCTCTGTCTCTGTCTCCATGCCTGCCAGTTAAACATGGAAACTTTGCCTGGCAGTGTCTCCGGCTCTCTAGCGAGCACACGGACAGACCTCTGCCTCCTCTTTATCCCTGTTGGCCATTTTGGCAGGCAGGTCCTTCCCCTCCCCCTACTCTCATCTCTCCAGTGTACAGGACAGTCTTTACATACATGTTAGCACGAAATTACAAACAAAAAGCAACATGAAAACATGTCACAGCCTTCCAAGACAGCTCATACAAGCTGTTCCTGAGCTCTCCTATTGGCACCATGGCACAGATTATCAGTGTTTTTCAAAAACCCTATGAGTGTCACAATAGAAAAACGACTTAGGGACAGATCGTGCTCTTGGTTAAAAGAGAGTAATGTTGGTGGCAAAAAATGGGGGGCAATGTCTCTTGTGTCTCCTGCTGTTCAACCCACAAGCAGCACAGCATTAGTGGCTGTGTTGGAGAGGGCATGAGATAGTGAAACTGAATCCAGAAAGTCCAGAGTGAGTAATGGATCCATGAATTTTTAAGGATTCTCAGACACCAAAATAATTGTAATATGATGGGACAGGATTCGACTTCTATGGCAACAATCATTTTATCCTCTGTCTAATATATATCCGCACCGTAATCTACTGAGAATGTGAGCTTCACATGATTGATCGGTGCAAAAGTGGTACAAGGTTTAACTTCTTGCCAGTCGACCGTGTACACTGATGTCTCACTGAAATGAATCAAGAGGCCGATGTCGGTCTGAACACAGCGTCAGAGATTTTGGGCTGTACAACAATGTGATGCAACATCCACCATTGCTTGACAGACAAGAGTCATAATTCACGCTGTCACTTCAGGTCTGTGTCAGGTGAACACTTGACCCATCACTTTTCAAGTGAAACCACTGAACTGATATTTGCTTGTTTTTATCTTTCACAGATCACAATGTGCCTTCACGACTGTGGAAAACAGCAAACACTTTGGGCCATTTCATTCTCCATATGGCTCAATTCCATGCCTTCATTTAAGGTGTGTCAGAATAAGTAAACACCGCCTAAAGCCATCTTTCCACTCACCACTTTTGGTACAGTACCCTTGAAACCTAACCCGGACCTAAACCTTTGTTTTGTGCTTCCAATACAACGTTTCACAATGCAAACGTGATAATAACGTGTATCAAACTGAACTGAACTGAACCAGACTGCTTGGTGGAAACGAGCCTTAAGTATGACTGGATTGTCATAAATACAGCTGAAGCAAAATGCAAATGCTGCTGCTTCAGAAAGCAGCATGTATTAATTATTCAGTACGAGAGAGCACACACCAATCCCCTCAGAACTCATACAGATGTGTTTAGGCAGGTTGCAGGCAGTGAGACAGGGAAATCAAATAAAACAGGGAAATAAGTACAAATATAGGCAATAAAACCACAGAATGAATGCACTCTAATAGTTTGGGAGGGGTGTAGGAAAGAAAAAGGGACTGCCATATTTTCCCCAAGAGGAAGTAACTTTCTCACTCCCACATGCAAACAAACACAAACACTTTATTTCTCAGTTTATTTCCCTTCATCCAAAAAGAAAAAAAAATTAAACTTTGACTTTCGTGCAAAGGAGTCTTTTTTTTCTCTCCTGAAAAAGCTGCTGTAGCCCCGGAGCCTTGTTGGGGTTTTGGAAAGGCATGGAGAAGAGAGAGATGAAGAAACAGCGACTCGTTAGTCAATTAGGACCACCTCCTTGGCAGACTGCACTCTGGGAGACAGACATATGACTTGACATGTCCTGAGATGCAGCCAATGGGAGAGATAAAGAGAAAAAAAGCATGACAGAGAGTGTAGTTTGGCACTCTCGCACTTTAACACGTAAGTCCTGGTGCATTTGAGGCCTTGTACGTCTAGTTCATGCATGCATTCACTGTAAGAGATTTTACAGACAAGACCTCATGACCGTGTTTGCAGAGGAGCTTTGATAAAGTCATTACAGCAAGTAAATCGTGGACAAACCAAGTTGTTCAACACCATGTTTGCTGGTGAAAAACCTACCAAATCATGTGTGATGTGTGTTATCTACACATGAAGCTGAGCTGTGAAGGCCGGACAAATGTTACAGATGGTGTCTTTGTGAGTTTGCGGTGACTTGCTTGCTGAGTTCAAGGCAAGCAGCAGACAAGCAAAAGTAGGCTGAATGAAGCAAAGCTATGCAAAACAAAATATTCACTCTGTATCTCTGCATCAGTGTGCTTATGTAATATGTAGCTGGCTCTGCTGCATTCTCCCTCTCAGGGCTGAAGTGCAGAGATACAGCATGAATTCATTCACAGGATTTCACTGCTCAAACTAAACCTTTAATTCCAGCTCTCTGGATCTGCGCTGAATAAAGACTTAATGGACTGAAATTATGTACAAGGTGTGAAATTAAACAGCCATTACTGCTACAAGAAATTATCATTTGTTATGTGGTGAAAACTTTGGATTTCACTCTTTTGTTGGACAAATCACTGCCTAATTCACATTTCAAGCTACTGATGATAAAGATGAAGGCCAGACAGGCACAGCTACTA
Organism: Chaetodon trifascialis; assembly: GCF_039877785.1. Classification (NCBI taxonomy): domain Eukaryota; kingdom Metazoa; phylum Chordata; class Actinopteri; order Chaetodontiformes; family Chaetodontidae; genus Chaetodon; species Chaetodon trifascialis. The sequence continues at coordinate 16,532,360 of NC_092066.1, forward strand.
GTTACCACAGAAAATAATATTTTACTGTACCATGACCGCAGTGACCATGATGAAGGCAACGAAATACTAATCAGAGATGATTATATGAAACAATAATGTTTTCACATATCTCAGAAAACCTAATTCAGTGGTTTTGTGGTGGCATGGTTGAGACATTCATTGATGCTTAAAAAAAAAAAAACTAAAGAAAATAATCTGAACTACAGGCCCGTTACTAGATTTTTCCAAAGCTGTCCTCCAGATGAACTAATGTGAGGCTAAACTGAAACACCTTCATCCACAATTGAGGTTTGCGAAAACATTTTCAAACCATGCCGCCTACTCCGAGCATGTGTTTCTTATGTGCAGTGGTGACAAGGCCAGTTGGCGCCTGGCTCACGGAGGGTGTGTAATAGTATGTACGCTGCTGGTCAGGTTTCACTGCTACATGTCTTCACTGCATCACAACCACGCAGACAGGCGATGCATCATGACCAGGCACACCATCCATTCCTCTGTCACAACATGCTTCAAAGCTGCACATGCACAAGCGACCTGTCAGACACATGTGATCTCCACAGGACGCTGGATCGGGCGTTACAGGCCTACAGGTGCTACTGAGAGGAAATATGAAAGCAGAGATGTGTTACAAAACCTGTGATAACAGGCCGTCTGAGACGTGTTTCATGCAACGTGAATGGGGAGACGTTACACAAAAAATGTAACACCAGGCTCAGAATAACGTGGAGAAAAAAACTTTTAGTGAAGCATCAGCTGACATGGTGAGATTTGAGGAAAATGACATCTCAGTGCTCAGTCAGTTGACGACAGCGTGTCTAAGGGGTCTGTCGCTTCACCGGCCCATGTATACAACTGTGAGGTCATTTCTTGAATGTATACTGTGTGTTTGTGCATTGCCATTTCATTTTGCTTGCTTTTTGATTGCCTGTAAACCAGCAGTGGGCATTTCATCAATGTGTCGCCCTTCCAGCTATTTCAACTGTCCGGCAGAGTCCAGCGTGCTAATCTGCTGGTGTTGGTGCCGTTCCCTCTGCCATCTGCATACAGTGAATGTGGTGGTTGTGTACTCGAAGTGTATTAATGCAGTGCTGTCTATGACAGCAAGTCTTTCCATGTACCTGAATGGAAAACAGCTGTGCTCATGGTAATGCTTGGAGGTCACACACTGTGTTGCATATTTGTAAATGTTTTATCTACAACTGATCGTTGTGTATGTGTGTATGACTCTTTACAGTCTATAACTTTCGAAAACTGGAGATCCAACCTTCACGTCCACTTCACGCAGCAATCTCTTTGTCTTTTGTCACAACAAGCGCACCAACATTCATGCCTTTTCTTTATAACTTTCCTGTGTTGCTCCTCTCTGACTCCTCTCTTTTTTTCACCCAAACTTTGAGTGTACAAACAATTCGTCAACCATTCTTACAAACTAGTTTGTTTCGAGTGCAGCCCTGCACTTAAACACAGCACATTAATAGTTTCAGGTCACTGAAACAGAGTTGGAGAAGAACAGAACAGACCATACTGTTGTAGTTTAATGTGGTTCTAATCTATTTAGTCAAGTCTGAACGCTTTCATGGTTTAATTCTGTGGAGGCAAACAGGAATCATGATTGTATTTCCCTCCTGCCCGCAGTAAGAAACCGTACAAACTGTACTTTACTCTGCTTCCGGTTTGCTTAAGCTGTTAATCTTTTAGTAAGACAACTTCACGCCCAAATGAGCTCTCAGTTACTGCCCTGAAAATGCTCCAGAAAGAGACATTTTCTAAAGCTCTGCAAACGGTAACATGCTAACTTTCCTAAACTCCTGGAGAATAATACAACAGTCAGAAGAGAAACCAAATACAGCTGGTTCCTATATTTGCAGTTGGATAGGGTGGCCTGGGCTTAAAATGTAGCCTTCGTCTCCCTCCCTTTCCAGCCTCTCCATATCTTTCCCATTCACTTTCTCTACTGTCTCCCCCTCTGCCACCCCCACCACGCGTTCTTTGAAAGTGTTTTCCTGGTAAGGCGCAGGGAGCGGGGAGTGAGTGGAGGCCTCTCCTTTCTGAGAACTGGCCTCTCTAACATGGTTTATAGCTGCCCAGAGACAGTATCAGACGTGTATGTGAATCAGGGAGAGAGGCTGCAAAAAAGGAGGGAGGAGGAGAGGGGGTGGGGGGAGGAGGGAGAGGAGGGAGGAAAGGAGTATGAAGGGAGGAGTCTGCAAAAATGCCAAGCCATGGTTCACTTCAGCAGGCAGTTAAAGTGAGGCCAGGGAGAGGAGACAGAGAAAGGAGGGAAAGAGAAAAAAACTCACTCCGGGTTTGTAGAATTATTTCTGCAGCAAGTTGAGAAACGTTTTGCCTCCATATCCGAGGCACGAAACTGATTCTTACTCCCAACTGGTCTCGAAAAGTACTTGCATCTATTGCACACACGTGCACCACAAAGCTGGAGAAGTGAGGAGTGTTACCAGCCAAAATCCATGCAAACAAACAGTCTTTGAATGTGGAAATGCTGTTGTTGCATGCACGGCCAGCTTGACGGCTGAAACGACGCCACGAGAAAACTGAAAAACTGTTTTAACACAAAGTGACGTGCATTTCATTTTCTGTGCACGCGACAACGAAATGCACGAACAAAAAGGTGTGCTGCGTCAGTAGAACAGCAGCGTTTCTAAAGCCGTCCATCTTGTACAAATACTCACACTAATGTGACGTCATCGTCCAACCCAGAATCCTTTTTACCAAGTCATTTCAGAAGGAAGAAAAGCTGAGCCATCTGCATCCTTTGGCCAACAAGAAATCTGCTTTTTGCATTGTCCCTGCTGCTGCTCAAACACATTTGGACATCACGTAGCTGGGTTGTTGTTGTCGACATTCTGCAGTAACCTGATTTCTTAAATGCAAATGAGAGACCTGGTTTCCTTAATCAGGGTAAGGGATTAAGAAAAGCCCTGTTAACAGTAAGATTTCTGCTAAAGAAACCTGATTTTTTGCCAATGCATACACTTAACTGGGTTTCTAATGAGAGTTTTACATGTGTGCATTTGCATGACAAAGACTTGAGACTGAGAAAGCATTGCTGGAGCAGCAGTGTGGACTGAAGACAGTAAGAGTTTATTATTTAAACTGATTAAATCCAAGTTACTGACAGTTTTCAGACTAAAACTGAATGTAAAAGAAATAAGTCTTAGTAAGTAATTTTGCACACGAGACCAGTAAGACAAACACAAAGCAGGCCCTCGCAGTGCACTCGTCAGTCATAACGGTTTGACCAGGAACAAACAACAAAGAGAAAAAAATCAGCGGTAAAATATTTCATCTCTCAAAGTCTGAAATTATGTTCAAAGTGATCAAGGGGAGAAATCTTATAACGGACCAGCTGCATGTTAACGTGGGTTTTATAGTGACCACGTCACTGTAGCGTCACTGCAGCACACATAAAGACTGTAACCAGTGACCTTCCTTATTTCTGCCAGTAACACGCGTTCTTGTGTGCTCATAAACTTTGTGTTACAAAGTGCAAAGTTTTCACTTTAAACTTTCTTACGACAGCAAACAAACTGATGAGAAATCTATGTGTCCTGAAACACGAGTTTAGATCAATCAATTTCAGCTAAACAGCCTGCAGTCAGTTTTCCTAAAGTTTGAGCTGCGTGTAAAGATGGACGCTGGATTAAACCTGTAACTTGGTCAACCTTCCTACCAACCAGGCCACAGTGCTGCCCCCCGATGCCAAATGTTACAATCCCTGAGAATAGTAAATGGGCCACACTAACAATAGCCCTATTCACATGACGTCCAAGGCCTCTGTGCCTTCAGGGAAGTGAAGATGATATTTGTAAAATTTGGGCTTGACCATTTCTAATCTACAATGCACATTTGGTGCTAAGCCAAGGTATCCTTCTGCCGTGCACCCCTGCCTCAGGGTTTCACTTGGTTTCTCTGGCCCTGTCGCTCCATATCACAGACACAAACGCCTGCTGCCCAACTGGTTTGTCTCACTGTCTGTCAAACCATGAGGATACTGTTGTCCTGCTCACCTGCCTCCGCTAGACAAAGTTCAGGCCTGTGCTTATCCACCAATACATTCCCTTCACTCTCAAGTTTGTATTCAATCATTGCCATGGAGGAATCTCATTAGATAAGAATTATAGAGAAATTTGCACTGCAGCTATGACTTCTTCTTAGGACTTACCAGAGAAAAGTACAGAGAAATGAATTCAAACTAACCAATCTGAATGAAGCCCAGTGTTGTATACAATGAATAGCCAATTGGCTCAACCAGAGGTAATTCAGAGTTCACAGCCTACATGCTCAGAGTGGTACTTATCCATCTGTCATTAAAAAGCACAGGGATATAACAGAAAATAGAGCTTTTGACGGAGGAGGAATGCAGGTTTTATATGCAGAATGATATTAAAACTTTTATTTATCTATTTTGGCCCTGTGCACCTTTTTCTCTGGCATCCCACACAAGGAAGCAATAAATTTACCATCTGAAGCCAAAAAGGAAGGGAATGCAAATGAGGAGAAAATGATGGAAATCTTGCGAGTGTGGAAGAACTCGGGTGACAAATCATAGTTTTTACTTGAAGTCGAGCTCGCTAAGATCGACCAGTCCATGCCAAGTGTATGTTTGAGTTGGATGCTGTTGCAGCTGAAGGCAGGCTCTTACCATTATGAATAAATATCATGCCTGCCTATTTTCTAAGTCACGGGAGTGCAGAGAGGTGTGAAAGAACAGAGGACTTATCTCAGAGACACTGTCTTTAAAAAAACACTTTGCACAAAACACAAACAGGCCTGTTGAAACAGCAGTGTTCCTCAAAATGACACTCAACAGGTTAAACATCTGAGTGACACAGTGAAAGAGAGGCAGGCATTTTTGTGCAGATAAGCCCAGATGCAGTTAGGACGCCACAGACACATGTTAATGCTGAATGTAAAGGGGACCACACAGACGGACAGAATAAATGACAGACCTGTACAGGAGAGTCCAGTAAGCAGATGGATTAGCCCTTTCTTATTCAGCAGAGAGTTTGGTTAGCTGCGCTTCCAAAGAGGTAAGGCTTATGACGCGTTTTAAGGATAGATTAAAGGGTCATCTTGAGGTCACTGCCAAATGTGAGATCCCTATCAAAACTCCGAAGAAGGCTGATCAGCAACTACACCATCTAAGAGCCAGTCGCTGCTTTTAAATATGTGCATTTTTTTTTGCATTTGGGCATTTGGGGATAGTCTGGTCCTCTACGTGAAACTGCCTCAACAAACCCAAAAATAAAAAATAAAATGCAATGAAATGATTTTTGATTGCAAAGAAAAAAAGTCTTTATAAAAACGTGATCATCCTCATGAGAATAAAGACCGACAAAGATCTCCATTCATAACGTGGTATAAATTGGAGTAATAAGAGTTAACTGCTCTTACTGTTCTTCATTTGGAAGCTTTTGGCACGACTGGAGCTCACTACAAAAGTAAAATTGAACAAGTTGGTATGTAATGTAATAGGAATGACTTCTCAATTATGCAATAACTTATTCTTCAATCAAATCAACAAACTTCTGCGCTGGTGTCTCAAACAAACTTTACTCTAACTTACGTACGACACAGCAAAACTATATCTTGAGGTCACCTTAAATTTGCAACCAAATTGAACTATATCTTGAGGTCACCTTAAATTTGCAACCAAATTGAGCTACGAGCGAATTATTCTCTACAATTTACTGGAAAAATGGTTCCTGCTTCCCTGCAGGGAAACACCGTATGACAGAGCACAACATACATGAAAAGACTCTTACCTTGAGACGAATCTGGTCTCGGAGCAGCTGGGAGGGGTCGCTGGGATCTGGGTTGACTTGATGGGAGTGCCATCTTGACGGGCCCCACGTACTCGACATACGTCCCTGGGAAGTCGCCTCTCTGTTTGGTGCGCTCGTTGTACCCGAGGAGCCAGCCGAGGCGCTCGGGCTGCTCCACACAGCCCTCCTGGTAATTCTCCATTGACAGCAGCGAGGCCTTGCTGACTGTCAGAAGGTCTCCAGGCTGCAGATCCAAGTCCTCTTCCTGGTCCTTGGTAAATGCGTAGAGGGCGAGGTACTGAAAACCTTCTGCCGCCATTTTGTTAGGGAGGCAAAAATCAAAATGGCCACCGCAGAGAGGATTAGATGGTGCAGCCCGAGTCCCACTGCAACAACAGGGTTCGGCTATACAGAAATCCTCCTCAGAAACCAAAAAGGCTGTTGAGTCACTAAACTCTGGTGTTGGTACGGTGGCTCTGGGGGGTGAGGGGAGGAGGGAGAGTCACCCGAAGCTTAGAAGCATTTTCAAAAGTTGATAAGGTCACGTTCTGCTGCTGTTACGTCTGCGGCGGCAGCGGTTTCAGACCTGACCGGTGTTGGTGGACTGGTGCACTTTCCTCAGCTTGATACCCCGGTTGAGCCAGATGATGGAGCAGAGGGAGAGCGTTGGCAACATGCTCTTTCAAGCCGCAAAAACCGGATAGCTGGGTGCTACTGGGGCAGCCTGGTTAAAGGTTTTGCCAGTCGAGGGCCCTGCGTCGTTGGCTCTCCACGGTCAGTTGAAGCGGTCTGATTGGAGGATGAGCGGCAGGGTGGGAAGGTCTTTAATCCTCCTCCGTTCTCACAGGCTCCAGCACGGACTGGGATTAAGACCGACCTGCATGGCACGAAAACCCCAAAGAAACGAAGAAAGGGGAAAAGAGGAAAAAAATATTTGAAATTAGTCTCAAAAATAACAAAAATGAAAACCGCAATCATGAAAATTAAGAACTGACTGTCATTAAATGCTGTTTCTATTCGATAAGTAGCCTGAAGTAAAGCGGCAGATATCTATGTGAAACGAAGCTTAAAGCGGTGCATGAAAATGGCGAACTGCGGCAGCTCCATGCATTTGTGCAGTCTTCGGTTAGGACAGAGAGATCGGATGATGCTGCTGCGTCATGACCAACAGCAGACTGGGTCCCTGGACAGGAGCCTCCATTGCCTCCACTGCACATTCACACACTCACAGCCTAAACTGACGCACCACAGTTTCCACAGGAACAAAAAGTTTCACTGTGAAAATAGACATCCCTTGAACTCAGACGCCGACGTGTGCGATTAGCACGAATCCGAAAGAAATTCATGCCAAACGGCGAAGAAAACATTTTCGCAGAATGAGCATGCAAAAGAAACTAACGGCTGTGGGTTAACCAGAATTTTCTGAAACATGAAGAACCCTTTGCAACAGTTCCCTCTCCGTAGGAGAGGAAAAAAGGCAGCTCTGTGTTGCCTCAGAAATATTTTCAGCTTCATTCTGTCAAAATAGCTAAATCATACTGTACCAAGTCTTTTCCAGATGAGAATCCCGAATGGGCAGTCAACTGAGCAGCCAAAGCCTGGCACAATATCACAGAATACCACTTAAAAAGAAATGTTTCTCTGCACAATATCACACTCCTTCTAGTCAATCGTATGAGAGCGTCTATATACAGCACAGAGGTTATACATGGACCCATAATGAATGTTCCCTGATAAAGATGATCGCAAGGCCCGATAAAATGGCAAGCGCAAGTATGCAATTATTACCATTTAACAGCAACACAACAGTTTCGAAAGGCTGGATTTTATCAGTATTAGAGGTTCTAGTAACAGTTTGATCGAATCCATCAGGCACTCCATTTGAAAAATCCTAATTTCCGGGGGTTGGAAACACGATTTTAACATGGAAAAATCATGAATCTCTTTTGGCCATTTGAGATTTGAGTGGGGCAATGAAAAGAAAATGCCATAAAGTTGAAATTCAAAATGGCAACCATACTGAGAGATGAGACAGAGCGAGGAAGAGAGAGAGATTAGGGCTTCCAGATTAAGTACGACATCTGTGGTCTGTGGACCAACCAAGGACAATGGTCCTGTTAACCTCTCTGGACGGGATGAAAGGATGTCAGTGAGGAGACAGAGCAGGTAGAGAGGCAGGGTGAAAGGGACAGGAAGGTGGATGGAAGTTTTGGTCTTGTATGCCAGACGAAGGAGATATTTGGGGCGATTTCTCAAAACGTCCAAATCCAAATAACCACAGGCCTGGTTCCGAGGCCCGATGTTGTGCAATCATTTTGTAAACGTTCGTGAATGGACAATGTTTTGTGTGATGCATTGCAGACGCTTCAATAAAACTAGGTGAGAGCATAAAAAATAAACCTAAACCTCCGGTTTGCATCTTTGAAAAGCAAAGTGCATGCTTTCGAACCTTAGTCTAGATTATCCTCTCTCCCCCCACGACATTCGGAAAGCGAACGCATATCAACTGCAAACCTTCGTGAGAAAGAATATCATCTTTTTAAAAAAGGTTTAAGAGTTATCGTGATAACAGGATGCAGCAGAGTGCAGCACTCACCCCACTTTTGGTTCAGAGAGAAGCCGGACAGGCTCAGCCACACTCTCGGTCCAACATCCTTCGAGTCGACAAGCAAGAGGTGCCAGGCTAGACACGTGGCACTGGCATACCCAACCACAGCCCGCAATCCTCACACCACCATAAACCCCCCACCCCCCCAACCCTAAACCCCCCTCCCTCCCCTCTCCACCTGCTCTTCAACCCCCCAAACACACACAGAGTCTTGCCTCCAACTGACAACCCCCCCCCCCCCGAATCCTCAGCCAGCGAAAAAGTCCAGTCGTTTTCCCAGTTGCCATGTTTTATTTGTTTATAGTCGGAGCGCTGCTGCAGAAAAGAGGCAAAAACAAGACGAAGACCCAGGGAAAGAAAAGGCGGCGCGCAGGGAGCACTCTCATTCAGTAATCCTTTTTTATTATTTAGTTCCAGAGAAGAAAAAGTCGTGCAAGGTGAGAGCAGAGTCATCTCTGTTACAGTCCGGGTCTGATAGTGTTGTAGTAGCTCACAGTTCGGGGCAGCAGCAGCAGCTGGCAAGCTCAGCGTCACTGGATCCATCCTTTTTATGAGACTTTTTATTCAGTCAGAGCAGAGAGCGACAGAAAGCAGTGAAAAAACAGAGCCAGGCTGAGAGACGGAGCACTTTGCTATCAGCAGAGTCCACACGGCTGAGGGAGACCACAGGAAAATAATTAATGAATAGGCAGCAAGTAACTCACTGTTGCTAGAGAGAGGGAAAGCTAATCCTGCACTCTGATTGGCTGCTGCTGTGGCCATGTGCTCAGCAGTCACCAGAGAAGCCGGGCAAATCAAGGAAATGTTCTAATATTAGAAAATGTATCTAGGCAGTGATCAAACATCTGACCCAAACAAGTCCACCTTTTCCCCCCACACGCTTGACTTTCTCATCTGTGCAACCTCAGCGCTCGCTCGTCACCTTTGACGAGGTGATGATTTAAAGCAAATAAATCTGCCACAGGATAATGATGAAAAACACAACATGGAAACACCGAAGCCTGCGTGTGATTGGAGAGAATTCCATGAGTCATGTTGAAGTCGTGCAATAAGATGCAAGGAGAGGATTTTTGTTTTTCTCAGTTAAGGGGACGATAAATGTGACGATTAGATGCATAAAAAGAAGGAAAAATACATTTTGGCCTTTATGAAACTGAACAGTGAGAGAAACTTTGACATGATGCAATATTTGGTAAACAAACTATAACATAACAGTAATTTAAAGAGATGTGAGTCATTTTTCTGATTTCCTGTTTGTTTTTTATCTCACAGACAGGGAAATTTTGCTTAAGTATGAAGAGAAGTGAGACCCAGACTGAACTCAAAATGGCATTTGGATTTTCCTCTGCTGTCTGCAGACATCAAATGACTCTTGATGTGTTTAGTCAGCCAGTGGCGCTCTGACCTGTTCATTATACACCAGTATGCATAATGTAAAATGGCAAATAAGCTATTCAGAGCATCACTAACACTGTGAGTGAAACAAGAGCTACAGACATGGCTGGAAGACCAACACGCCAAACGTGTGTGTGTTTCATCGTTGTAGTTTAGTGAATAGATATGATTTGAATGAAAAGATGTATTCACTGTTGATTGTTTTTTAATATTCGTATGGAAATTATGAAGAAATGTGTTGTTCATTTACACATTAAAAGACCAGGACTTACTAATAGCTGACACTGTAAGTTGTTTTTCAAGCAAAAATGTCAAACATTTGATGGTTGCAGGTTGTGTATGTGTGTAGGGGAGTGTGAAACGTGAGGATTTCCTGCTTTTCTCTGTTTTGTACCATTTTAAAATAAATATCTTTGGGGTTTTTGAAGAGTCAAAGCACCAAAACATTGGAAGACGTTGAGTTTAAAGAATAACTGGTGAATAAATCAATTAGGAAAATAACTGTTTGTTGCAGCCCTTCACTGTTCATAGTATGCACAGATCATATCTTAGTATATACTAAGAGTGGGTGAAAATCAGTTGAGAAATGATGCCGAAATTACAATACTGCCATGATGCGGAAAAAAAACCAAACAGAAAACCAGAGATATTTATTTATAAATACCACATTATTAACGACAGAGGAAAATCTCTGATAGTGAATTTGCCGTCTTCATACTGTTATATCGACCAACTACTTCGCATCATTATTTAGCAACCCAGCCCGACTGATACTGGACACCTGATGCCAATAATGATCCGGAGGTATATTACTAATAACATAAACACATGACATTAACAATCTAGTGCAAGGAGCCCTTAAAACTTTTATTGGGACTTTTTACAGTCAATTACAATTCACCTCAAACCTACATTGGCATTGGCAATTTCTTGTTACTTATCTTCTTGTTCCCTGATGAAATATCTATAACAACCTCATATCAGCTGATGTATCAGCCCGGCTAATTTACCTGTCTAGCTCTATATATTATATATTAAATCAAATACCAACATTACACAAACCTGATTATGTCATGAGTATGTCATTCATTTTTCCTCTCAATCTATCACCCAGCTATCAGCTACCATCGCAGAGGAACAGGTTTCCCTGCAGACCTGCGGGTGTCGTTTTCAATCTACCATATCATCAATTCTGACTTTTTTTTTTTGCTTTTGTCAACAGTCATATGTATGTAGGTCAATGTAAAATACGGTGCACTCCTCATTTTTACCATGTCTTTGAAAGTTTGCTGAAAACATGCCCAGGCAAATCTAATCCAAATATCACCAAATTATTTTGCAGAACAAGCTGATGGATTAATGACTCTTTGACAAAATGTCTGAGAGAGTTTATGGATTTCATGCATCAAAAAAAAGAAAAAAGAAAGGTGTCAGTTTTCTGTTGTCCTTAAATGACTTTCACTGACACAAATAAGTGCATTTTACACAATTCAGACATTTAATGTAAATAAACACAGTTATTGTTTTAACGTTTGCGTATGCATTGGCCCTTCGCAGCCCTGCTGATGAGGAGCTGACTACAGAGCCACCACGCATGCATCCTGGCCTCGGGCCATCTGTCCACATGGAACTGAAAAATCTACTGCGCCACAGGCAGCGAGGACAAGCCAACAACACAGGAGTTTGTGAGGACTTGTTGTTCAGCCTAAAATGTGGGCTTCGGCAGTTCATGAGTTAGGTTATCTTCATCTGAATTCTATCTGTCCTTAACGAAGCTGAAAAGCTAACTTTGCTGAAGAGAAACATCTGTTACGAAGATTATGTGGCACTGAGACGGCACTGTTCTGCAAAGTCAAATACACCACAGGGCTTCACAGTAAAAGAGGACTCACTGTGCTTATCAGAAGACATAAGATGCAGGAAATTCAGCGCCTTGGCCTGTTTAAAAGTCCATACAACCACGCTGATTAACATTTTGACTGCAGCAAAGATACAAATGGTCTGATAGACCTGCTAGTTGAAAATACCACAAGTTTTTCTGCTGCGTAGCAAGCATGCAGCGTGTGTGTACGGACGCCTCGTGCTTGTTTCTTTCACTCGGCTGACTGCACGTCTTTTGCTAATTAATACAAATACCCTTTCAGGCCTCACAAGTCACATGCAAATGCACAAAACTGCACCCCAGCCCCTCCATAACTAACTCTATTTTGCCTAAACATGGATATATGCAGGTACCATACAGAGGCCTCCACTGTAACACACAACAGTGACAAAGCTAATCAAAGACTAATCCCATAGTGACACAGACAGATGAATAAGGAACCAGTTTTACGTGGTCAGTGACGAATTCAGATTAATTTAATGTGTCAATTCATCTGTCTGTTACTTGACATTCCATAAAAATGTTTTATGACCTGAATGATACTCCTGGATAACAACAATAAGCACAAGGAAAAAAGTCAGAGACATATTCATAAACCCTGTTAGGACTTGACAGCAATTGGTCACATCTTTGACAGACGTGTCCAAAAAGTGGACAAGTAATCAACTAGATTTGTACTCAGCGACGACGGAGGCCACATGGCTTCTTAGTTCACTGAAAAGTTAAGGAAATCGTAATTTTGTTAAGATATCATTTCATTGTCCCGCAGGGAAATTTGTCTTGGGCTGCAAACATCGCACATTTGCCAACAGCGTCTCACACTGTAAGATATTTAGTTTTTCTTGGGTACGAATCCCAGCACAGAGTTTGCAGCGTTTCCAGAGCAGCTACGTCTAAAAACTGTCCTTAAAGTCGTATTCTGTTGCTATTTTGATCAAATAACACCATTTCAGTTTAACTGGGTCCCCCAGCTGAAGGACATATAACAAAAATAACCACAGCTGCACCACGTCTGCTGGAAGCTGAGGTGAGCTGTCTTCAGCCCCTCTGAGAAGTGACACCTGGCATTTTGTGAAGCCCTGCGACTCATTCTAAGACATTTAGGAGAAGGATAAAGACTTTGCCACAAGTCACTCTTCACACTGATAAAGCAGTGCACTGGAGGATTGACATTTGGTTGCATAATGCTGGATTCAGTAATTACAGAGAGGGTGGAGGAGGGGTGGGGGTGGGGGGGATCTCCACACAGTAAAGTGGCTTGTCTTATTATGCATGTGATACAATTTCCATTATACTCCTAGATGCATGGCAAATCCTCAAACCAGGGATGCAACACACACATCATGTCAGGCCTTCAGCTATGTTAGGCCTCCACACTGCATGGCCTCAGTGTGCAATCAATGCAAAGGCACTGTTACAGTGTAACATACGGTGGACTACCAATGTACACACCGAGTACACTGCCAAGTTTGGCTTATCTGCTGTGTAGGACAACTTTCTCAAAGTTAGTAGCATTTGAAACATTTGAATTTTAGCATTTAGCTAAAAAAGTAAAAACCCCGCTAAACTCGGAGATTTAAATTCCGCATGAAGTGACTACTTAAAGACCTGCTGGCTGTTTAAAAAGGCCTCCATACTGTATTGTCACAACACAACAAGAATAAAGAACGAACTCAAAACCGACAGGATAATTCAAGTATAAAGCAGCTTTAGAAAATAGATGTTAAACCGTTTCACTAACTTAACGGGCTCCGCGAGCAACTGTCGCCAAGCGCGAGCGCCGAGCAACACGCTGCAAGAATAAATGTTGCCTTTTAGCGCAGTGTGTTGCGCAAAAAACGCTAAACGCGTAAAAGAAAACGCTGTGCTGAAACTTTAGGACTCAAGTCAACAGTGTGTAGCTGCGTGCGTTGAGCACACTTACAGCGCTTCCACCATTTTCCAGTACAGTGGCTGCTGCCTTGCTGTACTGGAAATGTGCAATAACTTGGAAAAACTCACCCGCGGATATTTCTTGACTCTTCTCACTTTCGGCTGCGGCGCTTTGAGCCTTCAAAGTAGCAAGCAGAGTCCGTGTACTGACGTATCTGCGGACGAGAGCTCCTCGAGGTGCGTTAAACTTCTAGCAAAGCCTGTGCTCACTTCTTGCTTCGCCTTCTTTCTCTCGCTCTTTCTTTCTTTTCCCGTTCATGACTCCCTGCTCCCCTACACAGCCATTTTCCAGCTCAGCACGGCGCAGGGAAGGAGAGTGCGTGGGAACTAATATGAAGAGCGCGGAAAGGGACGAAGCGCGCCGGAAAAGTCCGAACGATTAGTGAGGGGTCACCGGATGGCCTCGGCCCATAATGGAAATTCGAACCTGACAATCTTAAGCTGAAGGGCTGCATTTCCCCCCCTCAACCGTGTACTTTGAGCTCTCTTTGTTGCAAGGACTCCTGTTCATATTAAAAAGAAAGTGCTCAACCACATCTTTAAACCTGTGTCTGATCCCATGTTGGGTTACAGGACATCTTCTCATATTAAGCTCCAGTCCCTTATTTAAAGATTAAACATTTCTCCAGCTCATCTTCCTCTTCACATTACCAGCTCGGTAGCTGGTTTAGGTTTACTATATCAAAACAGCATGAGGGGCTGTAAACCTGGATTTCATATATATAGTCAAAATAGTCTCATATCTGGTGTATTATTACAACAGAGTAATCTTTGTAGTATTTATGTGTTGATCAGTGTTGATGAGTGACTGCCATACTTGACCACCACGACAACAAAGAAACATTATGATTGTTTATGGTACCACAAGTTTGCAAATATTGTTGTACAAGGGACAAATGACACATGCACACATATTGTAGTCCTGGACTCTGGAGTCCCTTTGCAATGCATTTATTTCAAGCACTGTTAAGACGATAAAAAAACAGACAATGTCACACCAGTCTGCATCAGATACCCACACAGTAGGAATTTCACAAAGGCCAGTTTGTCATTGGGGGACAAGGAGTCAAATGGGGAGCAAAAACTTTATCACGCAAACACACCGAAACAAGTGTGGAACATTTGGAGAATGACAGTTGAGCACCCGTGTGAAGTTTATCACACACACACTGACACACACAGGCAAAAACACATGAGAAGAGTTGTTCTTTTTATGTGTGATGCCCAACTGCTGGTGTGTACTGCTGAGTCGTGACTTAAAAAAAAGTATGACATGATGGTACGACTTCAGGTCATGCTTTGGTAGGGTGACAAAATAAAAAGATCAAATCCCAAGAACATACCAAGATGTATATTGCATCAGATATTCAGTGATAAATCCTACAGACACATTTTTCCCTCCTAAAGAACAACGAACAAACTTCTAACTCGAACCCCCATCATCTATAACCACTGTTCAAGGCTTGGTATGTGCTGAACATCCATTACAAATTCCCACAGTAGGTTCCTTCAATGCTGCAAGTCACAAATGTGTGTCTTCATAAAAACTAAGAGAACAGGTGCAATACTGCAACAAATTCATCCGAAATAAGACTGGAAGCAATTTGTGGTGACTAATCCAAAAAGTTCCTGGATGAAAACAACAAAAAAAACTTCAAAATGGGAACAAAATCAGAAATGAAAGAACATAAAACTGAAAACTAAACCTCAAATATTCACATCTCCAGACAAAACTCTAATTTTAAAGTTCAAACTGGTGACTGAACATCCAACTAAAGAATTCAAAGGCCCTTTTGATCAGATTAAGAAGTTCCAAGAGTTTAAAAAAAATGTAAATATGTTGTCAGATTGTGGGAATATTATATTGGGATGTGACACATGCACAATCCTTTGAGGCTGATCGCAGCGTGAGATCCAGACCCTGCCACATACGTGACGTTACACGAGTCCATCTACCCTTACAAGGTCACTTTCAAAAAAACACCACCAACAGCTGTTATAAGGTCCACCATTGTTTATACAATATACATCAACAGCATAGGTTATTAGTACTGCAACAAGACTGTTTCCATATCAAAATGTACAAAAAAAAAAATCACCTCTACTCATTCCTTCATCCACTCAGGGCCTCCGCTTGAATTCCCTGTCATTCACTTTTTTTCATAATAATTTAACAAAACCATGACGAGTCCACACACATATTTGCACTAAAATGTAAACATTCATTCATAACACACTTAAAAAAAAAACAGCCAAGGGAGCCAGTTTTGTTTGTTGCATCCACTGTACAATTTTTGAATCCCACAGAGAAAGAGATCATCCTGAAATTTAAATGTGCTCTAACTGTTATACGGCTACCACAACGTGTGCAAACACATCAGCTAGACTAGGTTCATAAGGAGCTGGACGGAGGCTTGATTCAACAAGGTATTAGAGGACAGAGACAACAGCTTTATCGAAACACCTGTATGTTGATCAGGATTAAACCACCGATGGAGGAGTATCAGCAATGGCGCACTTTTTTTTAAGACAGAGAGCAAGTGGGAGAAGAGCCCATGCATGCATGAAGCCTCTTATGTACAACTACAGTACCTCTTTTTAAAATGCTTCCTATGGCTAACCCATGCTTTGGCACCATAGCTATACTTCCAAATATTGAGATATTTTTGTCCTTTAAAAATGTTTGTACAAGGCCTGTGTTTGGGATCGACAACACATTTCTACTGAGAGGCAGCACAGAATGTCTTCTGCAGTCATATAATACATTTCATGTTGCAGGACAAACACGACTAAGTTTGTTTCAAGGACCCAATCTGAACAGGAAACAACACCCACTTCTAGACAGGCATTGAGGTATAGAACAAATGGTATGATATCGACTGATGTCACCTGCCCCCTTTCTGCGCCTTCTGTAAAACCAGACTGAGAAATCCTTGCGTGGCTTTTCTTTTGTGCGATTCCTGAACTAAGAACAGCTGAAGCATCCAAGGCATTTTCAGCAACCGAAACACAAGATGAGCATAAAAAAGTCATAAATAAGTTTCTTCATTTTAAACAAAAATATTTACAAAATACATCAGTTCCAGATGCCACAGTGATTTGAGAACCAAGTGAGAAAACAAGCAACTAGGAAGTAAACATAGTTTGGCTGTCGTTATTCTGTTAACAGTGTTGCAAGATGCATATATTACTGAGGAACATCAATGTTAATTTGCTCTTCTGTCTTCAAGCAGTTGCTTGTGATGATTTGGGACTTGGCCACAGTTTTCTGGACACACACGCGAGGCCTTCAAATATAAGTACAGTAGCAGGTCGAAGACTTAATTTCACTTGTCAGTCTCCTCTTGACTGACACTCTTCGCTGACCCATCATCCTTTGCATTGTGACAAAGCTAAAACCCTTCTTTGCCTCTTGACTTGGCTCTCTGCTGTGTTGTGGTACCCTGTGATCCTCTTTCTTCCAGCTTCAGGCTGGATTCTGACTGGGCCGAATTGATCCAGGACGCCTTGAATGCCTTCGGCTGTGTGACGGGAAGCGTTGGGCTCGGCGTTGCCTCTCTCTCCTCCAAATCATCAAAGCTCACTTCCTGCACGGCCTCCTGTTTCTTGAAGGAGTCCCTTCGCTCCGACAGAGCCAGCTTCCTCATCACCACCACTTCTTTGGAGTGGTGGTTGCTGCCACGGTGTTGTGGCGAGGCGGTAGAGCGGTGGTGCTCGCTGGCTCCACTGGCCATGTCCTGGTGGCCTCTCTGCCCCCCTAAATACAGCCCTTGACGGCCGTGCTCACCAACACAGACAAACCCAGTGGCGGTGTCCCCCTCCATGTCCTCTGGCCCCTCCCCCTCAGAGAGAGGCACCTCCATGGTGTGGCGGCGGGTGCTGTAGGCCTTCCTATCTCCATGGTACCCCCCTGTTGTCTTGTCTCCTCCTGTCAGCTTCTCTGCTGACTGGACCCTCTTGAGGAGCGGTGAGCGTGGCGGTTCTGCACTGCGGGGACGCACAGAGTGGCGAGCGATAGTGGGAGGGGACAATGTCTTTCCATGGAAACCCTGCAGGGACTTGGGGTGACTGGGGAGGCAGGATGGAGAGCACTGGGGAGAGAGTGGCTGAGGAGGTGGGATACAAGCCAGCGGTGAAGGAGGGATACTGCTGGTGGACTTGCAGCGACCAGCTTTGGTGTAACGACCTAAGACATGCAGGGAACTGGGACGGGCCTGTGGGACAGGTGAGTTGGGGGAGCTGGAGCAAGGAGAAGAACTTGAATCTGAAAGAGAAAGAATGAAAACAGTTCAGAAATAAGACACAAATAGGTCCTCAGCTAATGACACATGACACTCTCACTCACCTCCGGAGTGGTCAGGAGCAGGGGAGCGGCAAGGTGTGGAAGGCCCAGGAGAGAGACTCTGTGTGGGGGAGCCAGAGAGGCTGTCGCTAGATGACTGGTGGAAACCTGAGGAGAAGCTGCGACTGCTCTGCATGGGTGGAGGAGGCGTATGCTTAGACAGCTTCTTCAAGATGCTCCGTCGTCGGCTGCACAAGAGGTGAGAAGTGTCAGGTGTGTGTGTTTTGTCTATAATATTGTTGTTTGATTTTTTTTACTTTGCTTACAAAGATTCTCTCTCAGTAAGCCAAAAATACTGGATTTTGATCAAAGTGTCATTAGTGCATCTCTCTCTTTTGAGTCAAGAATGAGCCATTTAAGGTCAAGCTACAAATAGGTGCGATCTTAGTGCAATGCATCTAATACTAAGCTTCAGGCAGGAGCTCCAAATGTCAAACAGTAATGCTGCAGATATGACTTCATTCTCTCCTCATGTACCTGTCCTGTCCGTCCTTCCTCTTGCTCTTCTTGCTGCGCCGGGCCATCTTGGCCTTGTAGCTCACTTTTCTGGCAGGGCCCACCTTGATCGAAGTGTTCTCCAGTGCAGTCGTCTGCAGAGTAACCTTGTTGCCACTCTGTTGAAGACAGTTAATTAGCATAAACATCTATATACACACAGACATTCAGTCTCTCTCTTATGCCAACATCAGACTACACATTTTTTTTTGTCTTTGACAAAGGTCACCATGTCAGATCTAACAATTACAGTTCCATAAACTCTTGCAGTGTCTCGTACGACCCCGGCTAATCACAGCACGTCTTATCTCACGATCGCACACGAGTTCAGATGTCATCGGGGAGGCGAGTGAAGCAACTGTCAGTCATGACAAGAGGTGTTGTGTGTGATGCTGGCTGTGGATGCTCTATAACACGCATGTCAAACCTATTCCACAAAGGGCCGAGTGGCTGAAGGTTTTCTTTCCAACCAAGCAGCAACACACCAGACTTGACTCATTTCATCAGCTGATCTCAGTCTTCAGACAGCTGATTGGTCAGACTGCGTGCTCTTGATTGGTTGGAGGAAAAACCTGCAGCCACACAGCCCCTTGTGGAATAGGTTTGACATACCTGCTAACATTAAAAGCAAATGCAAGAGGCGGTGTTAACTTGAGCTTATTCTGTCATTATTTCTACATCTCCGGGCCAGCATCCAGATAACGATTACAACAGAACAAGTTTCACATATTGTAATTTTATTTCCAGTTATTTATTCTACAAGGAGCAGGCTCGGCTGTGTTGGCCACATCAAACAGGCTACTTTAATGTTTGATCTGGAATTCGTAATGACAAGCATGTTCCTGCAGTCAGGACTGGAGATGATGTTATGACAGCACAGCAGCTACTCGCCAGGCTGATGAAGAGCTTCCACTATTTCTCGCCAATATTTGTCTTCTTTTGACTCGGTCCTCCTCCTTTGAGGATTTGTCAAATAGACAGGGGTACTGTTTCCACAGCTCAATGAATTTTTCCTCTCTTTCGTTGTCCCACCTGACAGCATCCCTCCTCCTCTTCCTCTTCACCATGGTTACCTGACTGTGCTCCAGAACGTGTCGTGGGAGATGTCGCACTAGACACGCCAAGACAGAAAATTTCTGACATTCTAATCTTTGCGTCGGGGTGTTGTGACATGCTAAACCAGACAGGTGGTTTAGCATGTCACAGTACACGGATGTAGATGCCTGATCACAATCGGCCACGATGCTGGTAATTTGTTGGCCACAACACAATCATCTCAAAAATCTGGCTAGATTTGTGTAGTCTGATCCAGGCCTTAGGAGAATATGTTGTAACTTACAGAAAGTATGTTTGCATTAGCAATACATTCAGACTTTTCCTTCCTTAAAACACATTGTAATCACAGAGATCATCAAAAAATACGATATGTGTGCAGAAAAATAATATTCAAAATTCAAGGTTTCCTCGTACCTTAAGCAGAAGCTCCACCACCTCAGTATGAACGAGTCCTTGGACCGACTCCCCGTTGACGTGAGTGATGAGGTCACCAGCTCTCAATCCTGCCTCGTGTGCTGGACTGCCGTCTTCAACACACTATGGACACAAAAACACACAACCTCTGAACAAAATGAGCAGTCAAGCAACCATCTAATCAACTGTTATCAGGACTGACGATGTTTCACCTATGCAATTATTATAACCAGTGTTTTTGGTTTACCTGCTCAGTGACAAAATAACAAGTATGAACGCTAACACATTCATGCACAGCATTAGACAAGTCAAAATGCATACAATTTTGTCCGTGCTGACTACTGTACATACTGTCAAGTGATGTTACGCTGCCTTTAATGGCCATCTGAAATTAAATCTAAAGGCCATGAAAGCTATTTTGTTTTAATGTAATTTTTCATTAAGTTTCATTATTACACTGTAAATGTGTTGACCATACAGAATACATGATTAACACCACCAGCTACACTTGACATGAGGACACATACCCAGACCATGTGGTGAACAGTGTAGACGTCACTGTCTCCCATGTAGACTCTGATAGCTCGCAGCGCAAAGCCGAACCTCTTGCCAGAGCTGTGGATGACCACAGGGGGCCTGAGGCAGCTGATGCTGACAGAGAGGTCCCGACTGGGGGACGAGTCTCTGGACGAGGGGTTGGATGACAGGGACAAGGACGATTTGGGGCTCGTAGGAGGTCCTGCTGAGTCATCTGGATCGGGAGAGGAAGGTGATTAAAAGGTCATCAGATGAGTGTTTATGAATAGTTTCTACTTCTTTTCTTACACTTTACAGCATTCAGTATTTGATAAAACTACTTTTACATACTACCAAAATAATAATGCTAACAAATAAGGTTAATTATTCCATGAAAAACTCTTAGTTAAAATACTGATTCTATTATCTTTGGCCACAGTATGAGTATTATGGTGTTATTGTGTAAATTACACAGCATCAGGCTGTAGAGGGCACTGTAAACACATGAATATTCTTACCAAATATAGACAAATGATAGTCATGCCTCCAAAAGACATGATCATGGCTGTGAATGTGAATGTGAATCTATACCAGCTTCAATGGGAACCAAGGTGTGACAAATCATTTACATTTCAAAGACTTTATTATGAACCTGTCTACCTGGTGTGATGATGAGGGACAGGCCAGAGACAGAGGCAGACTTGGGGACCTTGCCAGCTGGGGATCTGGGTTTCTCTGGGGTTTCCAGCTGGTGGGCGATGCGTCGGGACGCCCCTCTCCGGAAGGACGGCCTGGTGCCTGTGCTGTTGCTCCGCAGCCGAATGCGCCGCAGGTTGGAAACCATCCCGTCTAGAATCAGGATGTACAGAGGGTCAGCATCGGCAAATCAAAGAAGAAGACGATGTACAGTGTGATTGTTGGTCTCACCTTCCTCCTCGGCAGAGATGGCAAAGCGAGGCATGATGTCGAGGCTCTGAGTGCTGTTCATCACCAGCGGGCTGGCGCTGCGCTCTGACTGGGAGGAGCTGGACGAAGCACGAGGACGCAGACTGCGAAGGGAGACACAGTAAACATGAAACACGCAGGAATTCAGTAAACACTTGAAGAACTTCTTTTAGAATCTGGGCTTTGAATACATTTATGTAAAGCTTCAGAGTGACATCAATGATTTCCTTGTGACAATAGCAGATCAGATCAGTCCTGGTTGAAGTTGCAGTGTTTATCATTTTGAATGATTTATTACACACAGTTTAAAACAAAAAGATTCAATACATGACTAACAAGGCGACATCGAAGGCCGGCTGTAATACTTTTCCTCTCATAGTAAGGACATCATTCTCTCACCTCCCCCTGTGTCCATCTACCCTCCTGTCTCCACCAGCAGAGTGCTTGTATCCATCGCCAGGGGAGAGGACTCCCCTGCCCTCCCATCGCTCCTCCTTCTCCTCACTGTGGCTTCGCTCGGATGACGACAGGCTCTGGTTGGACGGCGTGGAGGTGGACAAGTGCTCTGTGCTGCTGTACACCTAGAGTTTAAGAAGAAAATGGGTTTAATGAGGATATCTGGAGGATCAGAGAGTTTGCACCAATGTTTTGTTCAATCGAAGAGTTATTAAAGTCAGATACATCTTTTAATAGCACCACACATGCATCCTATAGGTGGAGACCATAGAGCAGAGCAGTAACAAGTACCTTGCTGAAGCGGTGGGCCACAGAGGAGAACTGTCGGAGCTCCAGAGATGATTCATCATCGTTCGTTTCATCATCGTCATCTGAGCCCAGGTGACAGTAGCGCTCTGATCGGGCTGTGAGAGACACAATGACAGTGCGCTAAATAATAAAAAAACGATGACACTAGCACTTTACATTAAGGAACACATATTCATCATTAACTGGTTGGTTTTTAGAATGCATATTAATACTGTATTGGCTCTGTATTACAGTAAAATCATCATCAACATTCTGACTTAGTCTCACAGTAGTGTGTCAAACAAAGGTGTGTCCAGGTTTGCCTGTGTGAGCGCAGAGAGATCCATATTTGTATTGCTGTTAAGCGAGTCCATGCTAGATCACGAAAGGCAATATCTGTGTGTGTGTGTTTGTGTGTGTGTGTGTGTGTGTGTGTGTGTGTGTGTGTGTGTGTGTGTGTGTGTGTGTGTGTGTGTGTGTGTGTGCGTGTTGTTCTGTCACATACTGTCAAAGTAACTGGTGTCGTCCTCAGTCTCCAGTTGAGGTATGAATTCAGCTTTCTGCCTCAGGAGGCCGTTCCAGTCCAGACCCAGGAAGAACATGTGCATCTTCACCTCTGTGGTTCCACCTGGAGGGGAAAAAATAAACAAGAAAATCAGACAAACAGGTTTGTCTTGCATGTCTGCTCATCTTGCATGTCTGCTCATCTTGCATGTCTGCTCATCTTGGCCC
This sequence comes from Chaetodon trifascialis, assembly GCF_039877785.1. Taxonomy (NCBI): domain Eukaryota; kingdom Metazoa; phylum Chordata; class Actinopteri; order Chaetodontiformes; family Chaetodontidae; genus Chaetodon; species Chaetodon trifascialis. Next base: position 16,555,207 of record NC_092066.1, read on the forward strand.
TGGTTTACAGCTACTCAGCCAATTTGTGAACAGTGTCTCCTTTAAAAGCCTATTATCTCCTTTTGCTTCTGGTAAAATGACAAGATGACTTTCCTCTCATGAGCTTTGACCAATTATCACATTATCTATCTTCTACCATTCAGCTCTTGTTTACAGTGGCTCTGTCTCACTCCAAATGTTGCACTATTAACCTGCATGATGACAGCTTTGTAAAGAAGATTAAAGTGAGTATTTGTTGTTCTGTTGAATTAAGCCACAAAATGAAATGTCTTTAAAGGTGAAAGACCGAATTTAAATATTCTAAACTTTGGATTTTATTTCAAAACTTGACATTTCTCCACATCCGACCTGTACTGACGATCTCTCTCTAATGAAATCCCCCCACATCATGGCTGGCCCTTGTAACAATTTAAGCTGACAATAAAAGCTGGTTGTTGTTGTTCTTCTTCTTGGCCCATAGAAGGTCACAGTGGTGAGCAAACTGGAACCCAGCAGGCTCCACTCCAGAGGGCCTCGTCCACCCATTCATCATCAGTCACACTGCCACTGACCTGTTCCCAGACGCTCCAGAGGGCTCTGTCTCAGCAGTCTAGTGATAAGATCCTGAGCATCAGCAGGCAGAGCATCCTCTCCTTCTGGCCAGATGATGTCATCTGGACCAAGAAACACATACCAGTGATCCAACGAAGAGATTTAAGTTCATCTACACAGCCCAGGGGACTGAATGAACTAAAAATTAAACCTGTATTATGCAATATTTATGCGCAGACAAACTGCATGTGTCGATTCTCTTACCGTTGACCACCTGACCAAACAGCTGTTCTGGTGTGTCTCCAAAGAAAGGCACACAGCCCACTAAGAACTCATAAAGGATGATGCCCATAGCCCACCAGTCGACTGGCTTCCCGTAGCCCTGCCTCAGGATCACCTCTGGAGCAATGTACTCTGGAGTACCACACACCTGCAGAGAGGAAAAACAGACGAGGATCGCAAAGACTGATGTTAGTTTAGGCCACAAACACAACAGCGAGGCAAAGAGAAGACGAGAGGAGGAGAGACGAACTTGTTTGTCAATGAACTCTCTGGTGTCCTTTTCAATGTGTCCTTCGTACAAGTTGGTGGTCATGTTCATCAGACCAATCTTTGACAGGCCAAAGTCCGTCAGCTTAATGTGTCCCATGGAGGTGATTAACAAACTACAGAAGAAGGAAATAGAGAAATGTTCCATGTTACATCAAACGCATCAATCCCAGAACACTGATCTCAGACTCAGTTAGGAATATCAAAGGCTGAACATTTTTCAAAATTCTGTTCCAACTTCAAAAAGATTGCCCATCTTTTAAAGATGGTGGTGAGTCTAAAAATGATGAAAGCTTTAAAACACTCTGCCTGAGAACAGATAAAAAAAATGTAAAATGTGAAATGAGGACTCACTTGTCAGGTTTGAGGTCTCTGTGTACGATGCCATAGTTGTGAAGGTACTCCAGAGCTAGGACGGTCTCTGCAAAATACATCCTCGCCATGTCCACAGGCAGAGGACCAATGTTCTTCAACAGGTTGGCACAATCTCCACCTGGAAGAACAAACACAGTCAGATGCTTAGTTTCCTCTTTCTGAATGTGTGTACAATGTGTCTTATGTGTTTACAGCAGGTGGGCATAAAAAGACTACAAGGAAACTTAAAGTATTATCGATACAGGTTGTGAGCGATATTCCTTGCATACAAACGTTTAGTAAGAAGACTTCATCTTAGTATGTCCGCATGGGCAATTCTGACCAACCTTACCCTCCACATACTCCATGACCATGCAGAGGTGCCTCCGCGTCTCAAAAGAGCAGAACATAGAAACCACAAACGGGTTTTCAGCAAAGGTGAGGATGTCTCGCTCCACAAACACCTGCTGGATCTGGTTCCTAAGCATCAGGTTCTGCCGGTTGATCTTCTTCATGGCAAAACGTTGTCGGGTCTCTTTGTGGCGCACCAGAAATACAGCCCTGCACGGCAGGAAAGGGGAGGGAAAGGGACAAAAGAAGAGAAAAAGGAAAAATTACAGAGCAGGGATCGCAGGGTTTATCGGGGATTGACGGGTACGGGGGGAGAGATATTACAAGGAGCAGAAGGCGAGAAAAAAGATGAGGAAACATATGTGTCACTTACGAGTGAACATCAGTTCAGACTTGAAATGAAATTGCCCAGACAAATTCTAAGTGTAAACACAAAAATACTACAACACATCCTCATTTTAGTTTCTTTTCCGCTTTTATTGGGCTCTCTGTGGTATCCACAAAGAGAGTGAGTCAGTCGAACGGCAACAAAGAAGTCTGTCTTACTCACCCATAGGCGCCATTGCTAATGAGCTTGATGGTCTCAAAGTCGCTCTCCAGTGGTTTCCTCCGAGGAGGGGTACAGGCTGCTCGGCTCTGAATCACAAACGTCCAAAAAAAAGGGAAGGAAAATAAGAGGAGTTTAGTTGCTGCATTACTTCAGAAAAGCATGAAGCCATGCACTTCAGCACTTGATTGTGATAATGTGAGCACTTTCTGTCTGCTTAAACTGGATCCATCCAGCATCCCCTTCTGTGTGGTGACATTTTACATTTCTCCAGCATGGCTGCCATTATCTTAAGCTTACTTCACCCACCACTGTTTATTCTGAGTCACATTACAATTGATTCTAACTGCTTTATATAACGGCGTTATGTAAGCTTATACCTGTATGGGTGTTGCCTCTCCAGTGTCATCAGAGTCTCTGCTGGCTGCTCTGTGACTTGGACTCGTCTGCTCAAGATGGACCATCTCTGTAACAGCAGCAGACACACAGTTCAAACTCTCTCTCTTCCTCTCTCTGTTAAGAGGTACATGTTCTCTGTTTAATATCAGTGGGGAAAGAGAGTCTGACATCTAGTTCTGTACACAAAGTATTTTTAATGTTCTTGTCAAACAGACCACAGACACAAACTGTGTAATTGAACAATAAAGGACTAAGACAGGAAATGCAAAGACAGTACAGTGCAAGTCGTGGTAAGTTCAGTGCAATAAATAACAAATGATGTCCCAAATTTAATTTGTTCATTCAAAGCTATAAAATATTTTAACAAATAAAAGTCCACATAAAAATATGAATATTTCCTGCAGCAACAGGAAGAGGATACATAAAAATGGCAGCAGGGATAGTTTCATTCACATCATAGTTTCCCCATGTAATCTATTTTTTCTAAAATTCTCATATTATTATTGTTATTATATATCATGTCACATCATATCATAAAATCATATCCGATGGTAAATGAGTTAAATACATCGGTGGAGATAATTCTCTGATTGATCGTGGCATCAATAATGCTCGTCATGCATACCCAATGCAGTCATCCAAAATAAAGTATTCTAAAATGCCTACATGCAAAGTTTACTACACAAAATATTTAAATCAAAAAGGTAGCTCACCTTCCAAAGGATCCCTGGTGAGGCCGAGCTGGCTGATGATGTATCTGGGGATATCAGTCTTGATGCCGTGGCCCACCTTGGCTTGACCCTCTGCAGCCTCCAAACGTTGGTAAAACTCCTCTGGATCAAACTCCTGGAGAAAAGAGAGGAGTTTCACTGCATTTTGAACATCATGTAGTTGACCGTGTCTTTTTTTAAAACAAACAAACCAAAAAAAAGCACTCACTAAAAAAAAAAATACAACAATCAGGAAGCATACACACACCAATTACACACCAGGAAAAAAAAGGAACACAACTGAAATGTAATGACAGATTTGAAAGGCAGCAGCTGAAAAGGGAACCCAGCTTGCTTCTCCTTGACTTATACAGCCGATGGGATAAATATCTGGGCTAATTTTAGGACCTGAATAATCAGCTAGACATCTACGGTCAGTGTTAAATGGCTTATCAAGGACTACAACTCAAAACACCATCCTGTCTGGCAAGGTAAACTCGCTGCTGGCTTATTCCTACATGCAGTGTTATTATTTGAGCAGAAACTATCATTACGACACCTTATCATCAATGTGTGTGACTCACCTGGGACGTCTGCATTTGAAGGACAGATACTTTGTCAAGTGTCACGTTGACATTGCATCACTCCTTTACCTATGATCACTACTGTGCATCCCAGTGAGCCTTACCAGACACTCCAGGAGCCTGGCTGGCCTGGAGATGATAATGAGAATCTTCTTGACCAGTTTGGTGATGATGGTCACCTCCTCGCTCTCTGAACGCTCATACGCCTGATCAGCAAAGGACAAAAGGATGATGGATTACTGTTGTGACTTAATCCAATTGGCACAAGACATGTGGCTCATCCACAGAGGCTGTCTGCGCTTTGGTCTGGCTCATTATTTTTAGCATGCATTTCATCGTCTTACATTGTCTGTTGGTGATTCAGTGGATCAGAGCTGTTATTTCAACATCTTGCATCAATACTCAGTTCAGTTCGCTGCCTCGCTAGAAGCATAAATAATAGAAAAGACTGGCGAAGGCAAACTCATTGTCTCCATATCTTAGTCTAACATTGCCTTGCCCTGGTCAAACAGCAGGTTCAGAGTCTGGTTCAGATGTGGTGAAAGAGTGATGTCAGACAGAGTTCAGGTTAGTCAGCTGTAAAACCTGCTGCAAGATTTGAAGACTTGCTTTGAAAAGGTACAGTTTTCAGGAAAAAAAAAAGCATTATGAAACCACAACTAAACTTCCAGTGGCACACAGGCAAGCGCAAGGGCAATCTGAAACATTTGACATGTGACAGTGGGGACCACTGGCTTAAAATACGCTCTTACTGAGCTGGAAAATTATTTTTGTGGCAAGATGAAAGAATAATTATAGAAATGTGGCTTTAGTGGAAATTATAGACAAAATAATGTCTATCCCTGCTGCACTGTTGGATGGTTTCAACTACTGAATGAACACAAGAAAGCACCACATTGACTGCACTAACAGTAGCACAATTATTTAAAGAAAAAACTTAATTTATCCAACTTTCTGAGTAAAAAGAGAAGGTCATTCAGGGTCTGATGCCGTGGTCTGCTTTACAGAAGCAGCATTTCCTGCAGGAAAACTGTTGCTGCAAAGGTTATGTAAGCAATCATTACATAATCAAAGACTTGACCACTACACAGATCTTTGGAATAATATAAAATGACAACACCATTACCGGCCACTGAACTGGAATCAGTGCTGACTGAGAGCCAATCAAACAGGCAGTTTCAATTCAATGTTCCAAGGGAAGCTCAAGTATAACATGCAATGTCCCAGAGGGCAATCTGAGCCAGCAGCAATCAGAAACCCACTGGCGATGTCTCAGAGGGAACAAACATTGGCTCAACAGTTGCACGGCTGAATAATGATGAAAAAAAGGAACCAAACTGGTTCTCCAAGTATGAGATGGAAAAACATTTTTTTTTTTTTTTTTTTTTTAAAGATGAGAAACACTCGCCTCATGCAGCAGCTTCTCCAGTTTCTCCTGCAGCTCCACAAAGTACCTGGAGGTGACCAGGCCATTCTGGGACTTGTCCAGACAGTCTCTGGCGAGCTCCACCAGCTGGTGCTGAATGAATCCCAGCACACCATCAGCCAGGGGCAGAGCAGTGCCTGGGGAGCACTCTGCAATGATGTCGAGCAGCTGACCCTCCATCTGGGCTGTCGCCTGGGAAACAACCAAGATGGAAGACTTCATTTAAGACACTGACAGTAACAATTTCTTTCAAGTTGGCCCCCGGCAGGTGAGTGAGGCAAGATTTTGACATTGCCAGGAGCATTAAAACCTCCTGTGCTTATTTCCATGTGTAAAAACTCATGCACACACACAGATGCATTTGTGCCACTGAAGATGTTTTACAAATACAGATGAGACAGAGAGACAAGCCAAGAAAAAAAATGTTAAGGAAAGTACTGACTATACCTTAGGAAAGCGTTCTTTATAGACATGATTCATCATGACAATTTCATTGTCAAATGTTCCGCAGGTCCGTCCAGGGCTGGATGAAAACCAGGTCAAAGAGAAAAACAGAGACGTAGATCAGAGACACGACACAGCAATAAAGATCATATCATACTTTTCCCACAGATAAAGGTAATAATGTTTTAGTGCTACATTTGTATCCCATTAAAACAAAGGAACTCATTGGTGATCGATGGGAGAGGCTGACATTACAGAAGTGTGCTTAACTTGCTCTTTTAAAATACACACACACACACACACACACACACACACACACACACACACACACACACACACACACACACACACACACACACACACACACACACACACACACACACACACACACACACACACACACACACACACACACACACACACACACACACAGAAGCCGTAAAACAATGTCAATCTTAAAAACTGCTGTAAACAGCAAATGTTTGACTGACAAGCGTTTACGGCCACCTCACATGCTTGAAAGTGACACTAATGTGATTGAGATCAGGCTCTCGTCTGCAGTATCCGTGACCACATCTGTTGTGTGCACAGGGCTTCAGTTACAACAGCGCACCTTTAAAACCGCCCGTGCACATTACAAATCAGTGTACTGTCATCACAAATTTAAAAACAGCCACCCCGGGTGCCCCTATACATCACATGCTACAAATAACAATATCATCATGTGACATGCATAACTATTTTTGGGTAACCACAGCAGTTGCACAGCAGTGGTTTTTATTTGAGGGGAATAGCAACAGTTAACCCCTTGGGAACTATTTGAGGGCAGCAAGAAATGCTTCACACACCCTCAGGAGCTATTTTAGAGCCACACAGACACTTGCCAATCATCTATTTCCATAGTCGATACGTGCAGTAATTTAGATGTGTTTTTTAATAGTATTGCATAAGTCAGTTACAAGATGAAATGATTAGAGGGTTTGTGGAATCTCACGTTCCATCTGTAAACAACTGATGTGTGGTCAAATCTACAAACCATCAGAAAGAAAGCGCTTCTTTGCTGATGTACACACACCTTTGATACGCATGAACTTCAAACTAGAAAGTAAAGGTCAATTTGACTCGACTATATACGGGACCAGTTCACATTTTCAGGTGTTAAGATGCTTAAATCAAGAAATGATAAAGACATTATGTACACAAGTCAGGACTGTGACCTCTTCCCTTTAAGTATAAAACAACCACTTCTGCATACCTAGCACAGCAGACATATCTAAAGAGCAACTGGAGCCTTCAGTGGCAAAGGCAGGGACTCGTCACAGAAAAAAAAACCAAAAAAAAACCAACCACATCAAGATGTTGCCAACACCCTACACAGCCCATTACAAAAGTCTCCAGCAACCTCAAAACTTGCCACCACAAGAGCGATTTAAGAGTGCTTGTTTAAGTGTTTAATGAGAGCAGCAATGCTAAATGATGAGGAAATGCTACATTCTAATCCAGAGGATCACTAGTAACCCGCACAGAGGTCTTTTTTCCAAAACCACATGAAATAATTATCCCACCATCTTCAGATCCTTCCATCCTTCATTATTTATAATTGTCCACGAAAGATGTTTCGGAACATTCGGCCTTTTCTCGGTTTGAGGCGAAGCAGCAATCTTACCAAATGTGACACTGCTTGTTTACATTTCTGTTTATAGCTCTGCTACTAAAGTAGCACACTTATGCTAACTGCAGGCTTTTTGCAGACTGCAGCACTGCTAACAGGTCATTTTGTCTCTCATAAAATTATTCTAAATCCATGTTTGGGTAAGCAGCTGTGTGACAGAGGGAAAATGCACAGGGTGCAGGGTGTCTGCCACTACTGCTCATTGTACGCCTTAAGCCTCTGGAGGTGGGAGGCTTTATATGAGCTCCACAGCTAGCGTCTTCAATTAGTACCGCAGAATTTTCCGAGAGCAAACGCAGCACGGCATCACATTGCAGTTAAGGTTAGCCATACCTCTTTTCTGGGCCAAAGAACTGACAAGTAAACGTTAGCCACCAGGAAAATTGCAACGGCAGAGAAGAAACTTTGGTTTAATGATGAAAAATACAAATGGCAGTCATGACTTTTTTCCTCCTCCTCCTCCTCCTCCTCCTCCTCCTCCTCCTCATTCACACTCAGGGCACTGATGTTCAACAGGTTAGCTATTCAGTTACCTATTGAACCACAGGCTTACAAGAGTAGCTAGCTAGTAGCTAGGAAATAAGCACACTGCTCATTTTAAACCATGTCACAACAGTGTGTAATATATAAAGCAATGCAAGCAGCGGTGGACCAGTTCCAGGCTTCATGACATTATCTTTAAGGGCTTCATGTGAACATTAACCCACAGCATTAGCCGAGAGAGGCGTGGCTCTTTTCAATGGTCACTTCTCCCGGTGGAGTGCACTGTTCCAGAAATGTGACAAACCAACAGTCCCTACATCTGCGGTGTCTTGTTCCAAGCTACCTGAGACTGCGTGAGCGGAGCCTGACAGGGGCCGCGGGCTGTGCTCCATCTTCATCTGCCACGCTCTCCGTGCTCCGGAAATGTTTGAACAGGAAGTGGAGATCATCTTGCGTGGGCTGGAAGGGCAACTGGTGCAATAACTCCTGGGAAGAGGAGGACTGGGAGAGAAAAGTCCAGAGGGAATAAAGAGAGATGGGGTTTGTGAAAGACAGAAAAGAGGAAAAGAAAATTAGAGGTCAGTGAGCTGGAATGTATTGTACACATATAATAAATACAATCAATGGCCCAAACTTATTTCCTACTTTTTCTGCTTTTATTTGCACATTTGTGTTCATGTCAGGCTGCGCTTCTATAATTTTGATGATAACATCATGCGTTATAAAGCCTCCTCTAATAAGAGATTCACTCATTATCCTGTGAGTCTTAAAGGCTTTCATCTTCCACTATAGATCCAAATTAGATGTAACACTTAACAAGGACATCCTGAGAAAGGCTGCAGTAAAGTAAAACATCATAAATCCCCTTCCAGATCTAACAAGATGACTCAGTGGGCTTTAGGGTTTCCTCAGGCAGGATTTTTCTGTCCTGCTGCAGCATGTCCTGAGGCGGGCAGCAACGGCTGTTGTGCTGGCCATGCACGCATTCGTTTTCCCTTTCCGAGCCAAAAACGTGTGACGCGAAGCCTGGAATTTATGAGAACTCCCATCTGGCTAGGATCTTGTGTTTCACCGGAGGAAGAGCAAAGGGAAGAGTGTCTCATCTGACCGGAGGAGAGAGAGGAGCCTCACAGAGAGACAAAGTGAAAGGAAAACAGAGGAAAAAGCAAACAGGGACAGAAAAAGAAAGAGCGAAAGAGCAAGGAAAAAAATAAGTGACAGAAGGAGGGACAGAAAGATACCCTGAGGAGGAAACTCGAGACGTGTCAGAGGCGAGTGAGAGCAGCATAAAGACCTCACTGACAGCGAGCCTGAAAGGGGCATTGTGCAGGGAGGGCTGACCTCACCGTCTCCGAGCCATGTGGTTGGCCATACAAAATTACAGCCGTGACAGAGGAGACGCGTATTGTTTTAACAGCCAACTGCAGTCTCCGTAATGACTTTCAAGACAAAAACCTCAAGACAATCAGCACAGAAACCAGCAACAAATAGCTGTTGGGTGTAGCTGGGCAGCGTGGCGCGCTCACTGCGTTCGACTTCTCCCCGAAAGGAAAGGCTGAGAAAGGAAATGTGAAATGCTGTGCAGTCCCGTTCTTCGTCTGTGATATCATCCAGGAGAAAGAAAGCACACATTTCAACAAGGCCTGTGTTATTTTAGTGATAAGATTTATTACTCCTGTACTTTCCCCTGAGCTGAGAGCCACTACACTGAGTACAGCTCAAACATTTTCAGATGAGGTAATTTATTTGATAAGGATGTTCACATGGTAAATGATGAGCTTTCCAATGGAGCTTTTTTAATTCAGCCAGAACACACCATATAGAGTAAAATACTTAAAAAAAAAAACACTGTGTCCATACTGTTTAAATTATTCTGGGAAAACTCTGGGAAAGGCATCTGAGGATTCATTCCTACTTCCTGTCTGCAGTGGAAAGAGTGATACAAGGCTGATGATGGAGAGATGCATCATCATTGGACATCCTGTTATGGCTGAGTCATTAAAGGATACAGCATCCATCTCCAGTCAGCTGTTTCGCATAAATCAACTGGCTGCACAAAGCGTGGTCAAGCGTACTGTCTAGTAACAGTGTCGTGATGGTGTGAGAACGCACTCAGTGTCATTACTCGCAGCGGTTAAACAAATGATTTCAACTCGTTGACATGTTGAGCTGCAGATGATCCTCGTAGACTTGGAAAATGGTTGTAAAAAGTTAGCTGTTTGTTCCCTCACCAGGAACAGTGGGATAGATCAGCTTGGATCCACAGCTGAGACAAGTTTTCACGGCAGAAAAAGCATGAAAGCAGCCAAAGAATTCTCTCAAACCTCTGCTGCTGCATCACTGGTTTATTTGTCTGTTTGTGTGCAGGTTTAAGGAAAGACAGCTGGCCAGATTTTTGTGAAACCTAGCACCAGACACATCAAATTTTGGGGCAGATCTGAATCACTTGTCAATCCCCAATTTATTTTTCACTTTCGCGAACATTGCGAGATGGCTCATTTGGCCCTGGAGGACTAAATCTTAAAATCTAGTTGATGGCAGTTCAATAGTGACAAATATATCCAGTTGTAGAATTACAATGGGAGAGAGAACTCTTGGCCTTGGCAGAGGTCTGCACTCTCCCCGTGTGAGAAAAACCTTTGAATCCTTCTTTCTAAATACACACACGATCCTGTTGGACTCAACATCAGGTACATATCTTCACTGTTGTGCACATGCTGGAGCATCCTGCTCAACAAACCTTTCCCAGCCCCTTTCAAGCCTAGAGGAGGGTGAGCGTTTCAGATTCAAAGGCATGGCTGTTTGGCCGTTCCTTCACCCTCTCTGCAAACAGAGTCGACTGTACTGTACTGTGGATTTATTTCCCACACTGTGTGTAATCTCACGGCATTTACAGTTCAGTCAGTCAGCACCAGAAGTGTCCAAGACTACAGCCCCATATACTGATTGCTACGCTGACTATAAGTAACACGAGGAGCTAAATGGTGCTATCTGATGAAGAAATGAAACAGACACTGATGACTGAAGGGAATTAAAGACATGGAGAGAAACACAGAAGGAGACTCAACTTACAGATACCGATGAACTGGGTGCGTTTGTGCAGTATCCAGATGAGGGAACTGACGCCACCGACCACCTTCGCCCATCCGCTCTGCAGAAAACAGAACAGTAGCACAGCACTCAGTGGTGACTCCGAAGCACGCATGAAACCTACACATCCTGTTGACTCCAATCTTCAAAGCTTCACCCTCTCACTCTTGCACATCTCACGTTTTAAACACTCTTCTCATGCAAGTTTAAAGCGCTAACATGTGATGCTTGAAACGGTGTTGATAAAAAAGAAGACTTTTCTTACCTTTCGGTGCGGGCCAGTTGGCTAAAGTGGAAGACGCAAATGGAGAAGAAGCAAAAGAAGGAGAGGGGGAGGGAGAGGCAGGGGCACAAAGTGACAAAGAAAACAAACACTGTTTAAGGATAGTGACAGAGTAAGTCTGGCTGTCAGAGTCATAGCACTGTGTCTGTCACAGCTCGCAGCCAGCGGTGGTCTGCTGCTGCTGCTGCTGCTGCTGCTGCTGCTGCTGCTGCTGCTGCTGCTGCTGCTGCTGCTGCTGCTGAACACCTGCCAAGCTGCTATCACACTGCAGCACGTAGCTCGTGACTCATTATACACAAACACACACATACCAACAAAAAAAAAACCACTCATAACTAGCACCTACACATACACCATGAAACACCCACCCGCACCACTACTACAAACAGAAAAGGATTCAACCCGTATGCCTGAAATTTCTACTCGTAACTGTGTCCTGTTTCCACATTCCCCCTACTTTTCCATCCAATGTGCCACTCTGAGGACATGGCCCAGTTTCGTTCACTGATTCAATCTGTGACGACAAAGACGGTCAAATGTTTTCTCGCACAAACCAGCTCTTGGGGACATGGAGCCAAATCAGGGTTGACACAATGAAATTGGACGGTTCGGATGTCAGCGGGACTGACATCTGAGGATTAGTCAGGTGAATTAGATCTGTTTTCTCATCGGCTCACACCCGATATGTATGTCATCCGTTATGTGTTATCAAAAGCCTTTACTACTGATACTGGGTTGTTGTATTAAGGTCCTGCGAGGCTTAAGAGGATACAAGCCAAGATTAAAAACAAGGTTTTAAAATCAATATTAGAATCAATGCCTCAGGTATGAGAGGAAAAGAAACTATTGTGGGACAGAGTGTTGGCAGTCCTCACACCTCAAGGTTAAACAAAAGCTTCTTTAATGGCGATGAGGGAGCTGCAGCCCTGAGATGGTTCCTTATCACGTTTTACCTGATTTGCATTTAAAAGATGTATCCATTCCTTTCGGGGGTGCCAGTTATTGCATGTCTGGCTCTTCCGTGTTTACATGTCAAAATTATAGCACAAACAGCAGGGCTATACAGCTTGTGTGAATAACAGATGTACCTGGTGGAGCTCTTAAAAGTGCAGTCGCAGCATCCGTCTCCACACTGGCAGCATAAAAATTCTCAATAAATTCAGATGAGTCATGCAGGCTCGTGCTAAGGCAGTTCTATCAGGAGACATCACCTCTCCATTCTCGGGATTATGGTGCAGTGTGCCACACTGCACTGCAACATTTAATGCTAATTCATAGCACGTGATGATAAGCAGCGCAGATGCACATACAGGGAGACAGATGTAATTACTGTTTTGCCCAAAATTAACACAATGTTTTCTGCTGCTGGACGAGGATGCCAGGTCCACTTACTATTCCTCTAAATCCCAGTGACTCTATACAAGGTTGCAAAAAGCATAAGATAAGAGGGCAAGCTTTGCAATTTCCCCCCGTAATCACAGCAGCCCTGAATAACGAGTGTGTGCACCGACTTGCTGCCTTAATTGGCTTCACAAATGCCAAGACCCATGTCCAGCAAGTGGCCCTAGGGCCTTTCATCTGGTTGGACTTGCTTCTCTGTTGCCTCATTTCCACTAAGGGGCAAAAGGGAACAAGCCAGGGCATGTTCGCTATTCATGCAACTCAGTTTTGTCTAAAACCAAGCTTCTGGGGTTGTTGGTGAGCGTGTTTTGATTGGATTCGGCTTAAATTAAGTGAAAAATGTTCATGCACTGTTCACGGTTCAGGTTTGGCTTGGTGAGAAAAAGTTATTAATGAATCAGCTTGGCTGTGTGTAACTCTCACCGCAGGTTTCTGGTTACTGCTGATGAATGAATTATAATGGAAATATATTTTATTGGACTTCATTTCGTATGTTTTCAATTTAAGCTGTCTGCAGTTTTGTCAGCTCACATCTTTGCTGGAAGATAGATGAACCTATAGCAATGTTAAAATATGCGTTCATCCACTGCTGTTTGGAGGCATCTGCACCGCGTTATATCAGTCTTACCAATTTTCCAGTTTTTGTATTTGGCAGAGAACAAAAAAGTGTTTGACTTTATTCTTACCTGCGGGCGAACTGGAAATTAGCAGAGGTGCTGGCGGGGACATTTCTGGGGCTTTCTGAAGGGCTGCTACCAGCTGAGGAAGCAAACAAAATCAGTTACAAACTCTGAGCAGAAGCTCAAATAAACTATGTATATGACTATTTAAATGTTGAATCATTCCACTGGCAGTCCTCTTGTTTTACATGAACACTTTGCAACTGGTTTGACTTCACAGTTCAACCTGAAACAATCTTATATCTTAATGACAGTAACACTCCCACAAAAGTGAAGTGGGCCTCTTCCCTGCCTAATCAAAGAATCAGACAGCAGGGGGTCGTTGATGGGAGTGGCTACCTGCTCCACGATGGAGGAGTTAGCTAAAAATATTATCGCAGAAACACCCTGAAATATTGTGATATTACTTTACTGCCATATCACCCACCACTATCCACCACACCACATGCTTTTGAAAGGGTCACTAAAGGGTTTTCATGCCAGCCCCTGAGGACGAAGCACAACCACACCCTGTGTGAAAAAAATGGGTATAAGGGAATGAATGAGTCCCCATTCAGCCAGCTGAACAAGGAATGAGTAGCCTAGAGGAGGCTACAAGAAAAATATCATCGCGAGGAGGAAAACTATCGTGTGCCTTATGCACTGTACTGTGGGCACATTATGATCCAACAGCCAGGAAGACACCAACATGAACACACCAGAGAGAACCCACGGCTAGTCTTGTGACAAACAGCATCAAAAACAAGGCTAAAGGCACATATACTAGACAAAAAAGCCAATGTAGTGGTCTCCTGCCATAGATGAACCTCTCAGGTCTTCATTCCATCTTCACCCACTTCTGTCTTCCTTGTATTCACATCTATGTGAAGTGTGCGCAAATGAGCCTCTAGCCTAATTGGCGAAACAATATGACACACTGAGGTGAGCAGATACACAACCAACATCAACACACAAGTACCTGTGGCAAGAGGGAGAGGTGAAAGCGGTCGTGATAGCGTGGGCGACGGGGTCCCGACCGCCAAACTCCTTCTCTTGTTGTTACGGGAACTGCGAGAGGGGGATAACAAAACAGGAGAGAGAAAACATTTGCTTATGTAATGCAATTACAAACGCAATGGCTCATCACATGTGTCTTTTATCAGCGCAGTAAACACTCGCCTAAGATAAACACGGTCGGCCTGTAAACTTCAGCTGTTGATGGGGATGAGGAAAACACTGATAGCTAATGACACTGGTCATGGTGTTTATGCATAAACATGCACGCAGAGCTACAAACATGTCTGCAGGTAATTATACAAACACACACTCACACAGAAAGTACGTTTTTTAAAGTGCGTAGGTTATTTTCATGTGAAAGAATGGGAAACATCTGGAAGTGCTGGTACCAATGGGAGCAGCCGATCTTATTAAAACAGCTTTGTCTTGCTGTTATACAATGATGCAATGAGGGGACCCAGTGACTCCCATGACACAGAAATGTCAGCCATGATATACTGTCCATACCATTAAAGATCCATCGCCATGGATGAACACACACACACAGACAACACAGACTGATCTATCAGTGAGAAAATCAATGAGCAGATTGTTTTTCCATTGCACAGAGTCAGAGGTTCAGCAGTTGATGTAACTTTGGACACAAGCTGTTTCTTCTTCTAAGAAAAAAAAAAAGCCTGTTTGTGCCATTTTGATGAAAGTTGGTTTCCTTCTGCCTGCTGGTTGGCGTCAGTGTTGAATTTAAAGGATTGTTGATGTGCAGCTTTTTTTTTTTTTTGACAAATGCAACTTCAGTAGCCAATCAGTTCTTAAGAGCTCCTTTAAAAAGAGCCTTCTCTTTATAAACGTCCCATGTAAAAGTGGTGGATGGCAGACTGGTTTAAAAGCAGGCAGATACCAAGCGGCATTTTTTAGCACGACTCACCCACATAGATGTCAGGGTAATTATGATGCAGTTGCTTTAAGTTTAGATGTTATTTTGTCCATATCCTGTATGTGTATATATGGTGCAAGGAGCGCTCTGAGGGCCTGAGGTAAAGGCTCCATTCAGTTTACAAGTAGAAATCTTTTTTCGCTTTTATGTCCCCCCCCCCCAAAAAAAAAAAGCTGAATGTAATCCCCAACATGCCCTCTGTTTCATCCTGGTGATGTCCATGTCATCTTTCTTTCTCTCTGGCAATGACCTAAAATAATTGAGGGGCTGAGACAACAACAGAGCCTGACGTTTCTAGGTCGGTGCTGAGGCGGTTTCGTACAGCATACTGTGGCCCCCACCCCAAAAAGAGACGGCACAGCAACAGAGAGGGGAGAGCCAATAAATGCTTGACTTCTGCTTCAATGACAGACCAACCACAGAATGGCAACGTGAATGTGCACCATTTTACCTTCATCAGAAAACAAATAACCTTCTCACACCATAGAGCCCCCCCCTCCAAAAGGGCACAAAAGCATCGCCGTATCACACCATGGGAAGGAGAGAGCTTTATCATGAGTTGGCAGTGATAAGGCTTCTCTCTGGGGTTAACAATAGTGGTTTGTAAGGACCTTGCAGGCAGACATGTAGCATGATGAATGTAGGCCACTGAGAGGCAGGCCTGCATGCTTCACGTGTCTGCTGATGTTTGAGGGCTGCACTTACTCACTGAGCTGCATTCAAAGTCAGGCTGTGTTGAACGGCTTCCATGACAGATGCCTGATCCCAATCTACGTGAAAAAGGGTGGAGGGTTTGATACTCCACAGAATAAAATCAGCGGCCTGTTAATAATTAGAACAACTGTACTGAATGATCATGACTGAATGATGAGAGCAAAGGTTAACCCCCACAACTTCAGCCACAAGCAATGGGTCATGCAGTTTATGCCGCTGACAGGAGCTATAATTGATGCATGGCGTGCCACAATCACAACACAACATTTCACTATGGAAACACTGGAGTCACGGCAAAGCAAATAAAACGCCATAAATTACGAGACGATCGCCGTGAACTCGCTGATTGTCAAAGACAATAGGGTGCATGAACGGTAAACTGTACTACTCTGCTTTGTGAGGGCTGATTAAACTCATCTCACATATAAAAGCACGTCTACAACAGCGCAGACCCACGAACCACACCAGTGTATCGATCAGCGCTGGGACTTGAGTGTCGCCGTATGCGACAGCTGGTAGCAGACAATGCAGTCTGCTCACATTCACAACACTCTACAATGGCCACGTTTCTCTGTCGGAAACAAAAACTGGGGCGGATGTAACCGACATACTGTACAGTAAGGCACTGTCGGCGATCTCACACACACACACACACACACACACACACACACACACACACACACACACACACACACACACACACACACACACACACACACACACACACACACACACCACTGTGGCATTATCAATCTGAGCTGTACGCTGGTGATGTTAGCGGACACTGTGGGGGTCGGGTTTACGTGCTGGGAATCAACTAGCTCAACATAAACGTTCAACAAATTGCCGTTTGTCAGACAGTGAATGGCCCAGCTCAGCGGGGAGCTAATGACAACTGCAGGCCGAGCAGACGTGCTCGCTTTGCGGCACTTTAGTCTAGCCTGGCTCGCTTTTGTCTGCACATTCAGTTAGTCTATTATCATGAACAGGATGTGTTATCGTTACCCCTTCGATCTTTTCATCATGGCCCCAGTCACAAAACTAGTTTTGTAGCTCGGCAACACGGTCCAGTAGTAGTTTTGGTCAGACATGGTGATGGTGGTGACCGACGAATCCAATCCAGATATGAGAAGGATCCTCTTGTTAAAGTGGGAGCATCGTGTTGGACAGTCTCTCCTCTGGACGTGTTATTACTGGTGGTGGTTAGGCCAGTACGCAACGTCCAACGGCAGAAACTCCATTCAGCTTCGGTACAAACTGACCCCAGACCCACGACAAGGCAGCTCGGTGGTGATGGGCGACTGCAACGGCCATGTCCGCTCTGCTCCTTCTCTCTATTACCATCGAAATTTCCGAAACGGTCAGTCTTTCGTGGGAAGCGACGTTAACGACTGATATCTTCGCCAAAATATAAAGAGTGATACAAACTTTCCAGCAGCGACGCCGCACCGCGCAGGCGCATTAGCGCGCGCCTGAGGGAGGAGGCACTAATGATGCCTTCAAGCACTGTCGGAAATATGCGATACCCCTACATCACATTAACAACCCAGCGAACAGAAACAAGACTGAAAAATTATGTACTTCCATTGATGTCGATACTGAAACATGAACACTCATATACAAACTTAGATTCTATTAATATATATTTTCAAAAATAATCAATAAATGTTAAACGTGCAGAGGGAGTTAAGTCTATGTCCCAATTTTCACGAAGTGTCGTGAATGTTGCATTATGTCACAGCGGTACATTGAGATTCTCATGTGATTATCATGGATTTCAAGGACTGTAGAGCAATCAAACTGTGCTCTGAAATTTTCAAACCCTGCAATTGTTTGTGATGAAAAAACTGAACTATCCATCCATTCTCTGTCGCTTATTCAAGGTGTGCTGGCAGCAAGGTGGTCTAGACGCCCCCCTACCCAACAACATGTTCCAACTCCTCAAGGCATGCCAAAGACAAATTAAATACATAATCCCTCAAGTGCATTCTGGATCTACCCTGTGGTCTAGAGAAGGCACCAAGGAGACATTTTTACTTCACTTGTGAACAAGGACACCAAGATACTTGAAGTCACTCAGGGCACCAGCTGACTCCAAACCTGGAGGAAGCAATCCACCGTTTTCTGGTTAAAAACCATGGCCTCAGACTTGGAGGTGCTGAAGGTCAAAGTCTGATGAAGTCAACAGAACCGCATCATCTGCTGATGCGGTGAAACTGCCCTCCTATCTGCAAAGAGCAGATGATGTGGTTCTATTGGCTTCATATGACAAATCTCAAACAGAATCGTGACAAGGGACAACTCTGGTGGAGTCCAACACCCACTGAAAACGTGTTTGACTTCCTGCTGAGAATATGGACACAGCTCTCACTCTGCTTACATAAGGACTGGATGGCTTCTGATAAAAGCCCAGGTACCCCACTTGGTTGTAAGCTTTCTCCAAGTCCACAAAACACAGACTGGATGAGCAAACTCCCACGAACCCTCTAGTAACCCTGCAAGTGTGAAGAGCTGGTCCACTGTTCCATGATCTGCATTGCTTCTCCTGGATCTGAGGTTCGAAAATCAGTCAGCGCCTCCTTTCAAGCGCTCTGGCATAGGAGGAAACTGAAATGTACAGTTTCAAAAGCAGGTCTGTGCTATATGATAGTTTATACAGACCTTCAAGGGATTACTTGCAAATTTGTTTAGGAATGACTTGTGCGCTTGAGTCAAAATTTCCATGATGTATATTCTTTTGTTTAAATTACAACAAACAGGGTGAAAATAGGGGCCCACCATTAATTTGTCCCCCTATTGAGTGAATCCACCCCTACAGCAAAAGGTAAACCACAGAGAAATCTTAGCAAATCACTCTGAACTTTTTCATAGACACACCATGAGTCCCTCCTGAAATATATGCGCGATCTGTTCTCAGAGAAACCCTTCACTTTTAACAATAAAAACACTGTGGATTGTACGTGTTGACCACTCAGACATGGTACAACCCCTAAAACTATGGCTTTTAGCCCACAGAATGCTGCCCTTGATACACCTAACATGAATATTTCCTTGCTCATCACAGACACCTTGACCAGCAGGGAAGAAACTGAATGTGAGAACTCTTCCTCTTTGTCTTTAAATCTGTCATCTGTGATCTGCTGCCAATACCTCCAGTGATTCTGATGTTTCCTCTGACTCACAGACCAGTGAAACCAGTCTGATTTAACCTCCTCTTCAAAGACAAGGGAAAGTCTTTGAGCAGGTTAGAGTCAGTGCAGAGATTAATGTTGTGACTGGGGCGCAAATCCACAAGCTAGTTCCTTCATTCTGTTCTCCTGTGTCACTCCTCTGTTGATAAAACTTGATATGAACTGTTGCTACTGTGTAAAATTCCCATTAAGAATCAGCTTAATACTTTTGGACTCTGCATAGGGGAGCTGTTACTTGCAAGAGCTGACTCAACCAGTTTTCATATTAGTTACACACAATCACATAGCCACCAGATTAACTCTGCTACAAAACAGTGAAACTGATTCAGATATTCAGTATATAGTCACAATGAGTATGGACGATGCATACGATACTGAGACGATTCCATGCAGGCAGTAACTCCTGCACAGTTTTTCCACCTTATCTCTATCTCTGCTCTGTCTCGCTAATGTTTACATAAAACCTGTTTGAGCAGTGAGACTGCCCAGGCTTTCAGGCAATCCTCAGGCAGCTTCTGAATATGTTGCCTCTCAGGATCAGGTAAACATGCACCGGTGTGAAAAACGACATGCATGCACACTGAAGCTGACACGTGACAGGCACCTGGCTGGTCTGGTTTGAGGAGGAGAGAGGGAGAAGAAAGGAGACAGAGACAGACAGACAGACAGACAGACAGACAGACAGACAGACAGACAGACAGACAGACAGACAGACAGACAGACAGAACAAGTCAGCTGATAATACTTACACATTTCCCCTGCGAGGAAGACTCAGTTCTTTCTAAAAAAAAAAAAAAAAAAAAAAAAAAAAGAGGAAGAAGAGATGTGAAACATTGAAATAATTATATTTTCTTAAAAATGTTCCATGTTTTCATGCTAATATTGCTTTGAAATGCAGACATCAGCTGTGTGTTTGAGCAGAGAGGGATATTTATTGTTTGTCATGAATCGGTATCTTTCCCCTATCAGGCGACAGTTCATATTTTGTTTCTGCTGTCATGAAAACACATGTCAGAATAAACAGGCAGGAATTTGTTTATTTTTTGCTGTCTGAGCAGACTCTTTCCATTCATAACATGTTTGCAAAAATAAGGTTACAGCATCTTTTTAGATGGATTTGCCTTAATGCTTACTCCTCTCTGTCACACCCACTCATTTTCCTGTCAGTACACTGTAAATATCATTAGCTGCAGTATGGCCTAGTTTCTTGCAGGACAAGTGGGTCTTCAAGTCATTTCCTGGCCAGGATACAAATCCCCAGTAGCCTATGGCTACTGTGTTTGTGCTCAGGCAACTGCAAAACTGCCCTTACCAATCAGGATTTGAAGGACAGGGAGGGGTAGCACTCTGTTAGACAGAGAGAGCCTGTGCACAAAATCATTTTGAGGCTATGTGCACTGATTCCGTCCTCTCCAACGTGATTAATGCCACAGTCCATTTAAAAACAGGTGAACACCTCAAATAACAGCAGGGGGGAGAAGAGAAGTTTTAATTATCGTACTTTAAGCTTCATAACTAATCAGAGCAGAATCAATTTGAGGAACAGTACCTGATGATGGTTGACATTATGTTATGCCTTTCTAAAGAAAGACATGAAAGCAAACCTGAATCCTTTCCATATTCATTAATAGTATAATAGCAGGGCTGCACTTAAATCTAAATTGCAAATGAATGTAAGGTGAAAGAAAAACCCAATTACAGTCACTGAATGGGAACACCCAGTTTGCACTGAGTCTGTCATCACAAACCCACCGTCACCTCCTCCATAACAGACCAGGAGTAGAAACAATGCAGCTCTCACTGTACTTCATTTATGCAGAAAATATACACATGAATGAACCACACACACACACACACACACACACACACACACACACACACACACACACACACACACACACACACACACACACACACACACACACACACACACAGATATATCACTTCATTATTCCCATCCTGGACATTCCCGAGTAATAAACACGACACCCATGAGCAGATTAAAGGGATATTTCTGCCAATCATCCAGGAACCCTTGGGTTTTACGCTCCTATCACCACGGCAACCGGCTTCACCGAAGCACCAATGGAAAGCTCCAAAATAAACACATAAGACAGTGGAAGCAGGAGTCTGATCATCAATTACATTATGAGCACCGATTACTGCAATTCATGGACTCTCCTCCAATGAATGGACACCAGACATGAGGAAACATGATCACCAGCTACAATTTCAAAGCAATGTCACATCATTATCAGGAGGAACAAAGAATAATTCTAATCGATTGTAATAGAAAATATGTCAAATATGTCTGCTAGACCCAAAGCAATTCCTGGAGACATCCATCCTCGTTGCCAATGGCTCAAAATCATCATCAACATCATCTTATTATCATTATTATTGGCCTGGAAACAACCACATCCGAGTGCGCTCATGACCGTCTCCGTTACCTGTAGACCGCGGCGTCTCAGGATATTCGGCTCGTCCATCATTGAAGACAATAAAAACCCCGAAGCGGATCCCCGGTCAGTCAGCCCATACTGCGCTTCGTCCGCTCCACGCGAGCGTGGATTGAGTCCTCCTGGCTGTTCCTGCTTCTGCTGCTGAACCTCCTCCTCCTCCACCTCCACCTCCTCCCAGGGCGAGCTGCTGCACGACCGCCCCGATAAGGTGGTCGCTTCAGCCCAGCTGATCACCTGATCAGCAGAGGGGGAAGGAGGTGAGTGGGTGGGGAGGTTAGTTAACCTAATAAAGCGAGAGGGCGTGTTGACCCCACCTTCCTGATATTTTGTTGTTAAATGAAACAACAACAACAACAACAACAACAACAACAACAACAACAACAACAACAACCTGATTTTACTGTGTGATGGGCATTTTCAGATCAGATACTTAAAGATGTCACTCATCATTTCATATCCTGTGGGTCCCTGGTCTTCTTAACAAACCTTTGTGCTCACCATGATGGTTTCATTTAGCAATAACCTGCAACTGTGCAGACATTCAGTACACTAAACCCCCCAGAAACACATGCAGTCCACCTGTTTCCATATGTTGTGCTACATGCGGCATTTAAATGTTTTATTCCCCTCATCGTGTGAAATAACACAGTGTCTGTCTGGTGGAATGAAACCTCACCAGGGAGGATGTGGAACAATTGTGCTTTGAAGTCAAGCTGAATAGCAGCGATTGATCCGTGTCTGTCACCCAGCGGCACCATGATGTGTGTGTGTGTGTTTTTTTGTTTTTGTTTTTTCATACACAACAATGGTTGGTTCTCTTGTTCTGTGCTGTCACATGTCCATTTCTGTAAGCCAGCTCGAGGGCTGTGAATCCTTCATTGTTCTCTTGTGAAGTTCTCTGTTTATTTGAGGCAGCTTAAAGTGAAAGGGCTGGAAATCAAGCGACTTGAGAGTTAAGTGGATCTAACAGAGAGATCATGGTTTTCAAGGTGTGTTTCAAGTGACACCTTTGTATGAAATGCATCTCAGCTTTCCCTGGTTTTGGATTGGTTACTTCACTGTAGAAGTAGCAATAAAACAATTCTACATGAATATGCTTTCATCTTTATTAGGGATAAGAGTTGTGCCACGAGCAGGTCAAAAGAGATTTATTTGAAGTCGTGTACTGTACTGTTTGTTTGTGTGAAATTTGGGTTTTTAAAGATGTCACCTTAATGCCAATAAAGAAGGTATTCTCATATGTCAGGTGTGCGTTGGTGTGGCTCCAGAAGTTGAGTTCTCAAATCTTCCATTTGTGGCAACAACCTGTCACCTAAGAATGAAAAGGAATCTGCAGAGACAACCAAGCAATCCTCTGTGTGGTCCAAGCCTGGACATATTCTGTGCTTTTTACACAAACATCAGTGTTACTCTTCTACATAACCAAAGTATCCACATGCACACTGAGTTTACTGTTGCAGATCATTGTTAATGGAAATCTAGTGTGTTATCGCAGGTGTATGTCGCTTAAATTTACATCTTCCGTCATTAACAAGCAGAGTTAAAATCAGCTTTGTGCAAGGAAGTGATTTTGCAGAGTTCAAGCCAGGTGACAAAGGGAAATGGCTGTTGTGCGCTGTTAGTGTGGCTGTTAATTGTATGTCTCATTTAGCTGGTTTTAGATGAACATTATCACAGACTGAGAGAAACTCCTTTAAACTGATTTGTTCTTTCCCAGACTGATAATGGAGTTTGGAGCTACAAAGGACAGACTGTGAAATCTGCGCGTGTCATTTTGTCGTGCTCTCCATGTGATCCGGCGTAGCTCATCTTCAAAAGGTCCGCGCTCGTTAAAGGAAACAGTCAGGCGTGAAAGTCAGCTCTTCTTCTTTTGTGTTAGTTCTTATTCTGTGTCTCTGATCTGAACCCCACTGACTCGTTTCATACCGTCACTGAAGGGTAAAAGAAAGAGTCTGCTCTCAGTTTTGTGACAGTCCAGCCACTCAGGATTTGGAAATGAAGAAAAGAATGAAACAACTTCAATAATACAAAAATAAAAACATAAATTGAACCAACTCTGGTGTAAAATATCTCAAGCTTACTTATCTGGAATACGCTGTATGGTCTATCAAACTTTGCCACAGTCACTGTTTCTTAGTTTAGAGGTTAAATCACAAACATGAATTCGATGGAAATTAATAGAACAGCAAATCCAGAACTATCAAATAACAGCATTGCCTTCTTATTGACCTCTTTCACATCTGGTAAAGACAGTTCTCACACACATCACACTCATTTGGTTGAGTTTCTGGAAAACAATGTATTTCCTCTTATAGGCTGCCTGCTTCATCACAACTCCATATGAGGTTAATATTAAGTTGTCTGTTCCTTCGGTCTTCAAATAAAGCTGCACTTACCGCATTAAAGTCTGTACTGTTGGTATATGGCCACCAGATGGCACCATGGAGCTATGCATTTATTTATTTGACACCCCCCCACGATGCTGTTCATGTTTTGTTGCCACCAACATGTCTAGTCATGTTAGCACAATGTGACTGATGACTGATTTGATGTAGCAATGTTTATTTTTTACTATCTTATCTGGTGACCTCTCACTTTTATCTTGTGGCCCCGTACAAGGGTCCTGACCATGCCCTGTGCATACTGCTATGTGCTGTTACCTTCATCTTTGATTTTAAGGTAAGCATCTCTGTGTGGCACCAGTGCATATGGTGAAATTCACTCCCATTATGCAGAAACTTTTCATGATGACAAAACACGCCGGAGCTTTGTTTTTTTTCTCCTCCCATCTCGTGTAACAAGAGATGAAAAGAGGAGACGTGGCCAGTGAGGAGAATGAGAGTCTGTTTTAACAACAGTGACAGTTTGCATGAGTCACTTTACATCTTTCACACACTTTCAACTTGTAAAGTAGGTTTACCTGGCAAAGCACATGACTGTTTCATCACCTCAGTGACTCACTGCTCTGAAATTCGCACACTCCACACAGTCAAAAAGGCGACATCTCTGCCACTTTTTTTAAATTTAGTAACTTCTTCACATGCTTCCTTTTAATTAAGAGAAATATTGATGATATTATGATGTCATGTTTTTGGCTTGTGACTCTTTCTAACACTGGCTTCTTCCAGCTCCTCGTCACAGATTGTGTGTCTATGAGCTGATACACCAAAGAGTGATGTTCCCTTTTCAGCTTGAATCATTTTAGCAGTTTTTGGCCCTAAAGAGGAAGTCTCCTGCATGTCACATGTGAAACGTAAAGATTTGACAGAAGTCAGTCAAAACATTTGTGCAGCAGACATATTTTTTTCCCGCCTCTGTTTTTTAGTTAGCTGTCCCGCAAACCTTTGCATTTATGTCGAAACTGTCGTTTCACAATTTTTTTTATCAGCTTATGACATTTAATGCGTCATGTCATCCAAATTTAATTAGCATTCACGCAGACAATCTAATGATTTTGTGATGCTCGTTTTTATTGTTTTACTATTTAATATCATAATAGGCATGTATGATAACAGTTTTATTGTCAGGTTGTTAAGAGGTAATGTTATACTTCTAAGATCATACTTTTATGGACATTTCCACAAACAAAATCTTTATCAGTCAGCCACAGAGTGAGTGACACAGACGGCCACGTATCAGGACAGGAAAACTGCTTTGCCATAAAACAGTGCACTGACATACCACATCACACTCTACAGTGCAGACACAGTCGTCACTTGTCATTAGCTCTTCGGTGTGTCCCAATTATTACTACTGAGAGAGCAGGAATGCTGCTCTTTAATCTGGCTGTAAAGGACAGTTGATCAGATATGGCTTAATTTCAATCATCATAAAAAGGGAGCACTTCCAGCACCTTAGATCCGTTGTGTGACGATGTGATTACTGCAAGAATATACTGTCACAAGACAGTTCCGTGTTTCAGCAGACGAGATAACTTCTTTATCTCTTTGTTTAACCTTGAGACATTTCCTCTGTGGGTTGGTTTAAGGAGGGAAAGGAGACTGCACAGATAATGAAACCTCTCCACAGTTTCTGTCTTTGCTTGTTGTATCTTGTCTGTTAGAATATACATAGTGAGGCTGGATTGTTCGTATAGTGGCTTGTAGTCTTCGGCAGGGAGGCAGCCTACTGTATACCCTTTGAGATGTGTCTTCCCAGGTTTTAGCACCTTAATCAATAGACTGTCACATTATCATTATTAACCCTGGAGGAGCTAATGCAATAGCCCATTGCTGTCCCCCTGCTTAGAAGTGGTCGTGTAAGACATGTGGTCATTTATTTGATTAAACGACGTTTAACAATCCTGGTTACGTAGCATGGTGAGGTGCGCACCATGTACTCATGACGAAACCAAATCTCATCCAGAAACCCTTTTATTTTATGTCTCTCCCATGTCTGCTTTCACTTCCCACTGTGTGCTAATAAATGGGGAAAAAAAGCTACAAATGTTAAAATTATTTTCACAGATTTATCATTTCATAAGTCACATGTTCAAAGCTGCAACCTATTGCCCTGGTTGAGCACATCACAGGCTCACCTGACCAACCAGGGGCGTGGCAACACAGAAGCTCTATAAATAAAAGCATGGCAAGAATTTCATTCATAGTGTGCTCCAGTACTCTCACACCAGACCTACTTGGCAGTTCACAATGCTCAGATCCTGCACGTTGCTGCTCCTCATCTCTCTCTCCAGCTCAGGGGAGAGCCGGCCTCATGTGGCCCACGAAGGCGCACCTGATGTGGGGGGAACAGATAGTCAGAGGGTCCTGCTTTTGGAGGCGGTGAAGACGGGGATCCTCAACTTGCTGGGTATAGACAAGGAGCCCAGGCCAACCAAAAAGGCCTCAAAGGAAGAGCTGAGAACGATGTATCAGCTTTACAGGGAAAAACTGAGAGAAATGAGAGGAAATTCCAGCCAGACATTGAAGGAAACCCGGCAATCCAGCATGTCTACTGTGCTCTTTCCAGCTACAGGTGAGATACTAGGGAGGGAGACACCAAGAAGACACGTAGGCCTCATTTAGCCACCGTCATACTTAAACGTGAAAGTTGGAGTTTGCGTGGGAGTAGGAAAGAAAGTTTCATAACAGTTCAAGAAATCTTGCAGCGTGAGTTTACATCTGCAGATACTATTGTCTATTGTCCTGGTGTGTTGCACCATAAATAATGTCTGTATAGTTGATGTTCCAGATAAAGATCTCTGACTCCCTTAGCTTTATCTGTCATTCCAACAAGCTTTTAGAAACCATGAGCGTGACAGACACACCTTGTATGTGATGTTACACTTTGAACACATGGTTTTAGAACTGTGATCAGAAGCCAACCAATGACATTAGAGCACTGACTTTCAAAAGCACATGAGTTTTCCTGGTTACATGCCATCATGCTTTCCAAATGTGCTTTGTCATATTATTACAGGATGTTGGCAACTTTGGATCTGATAAATCTTTGCTTTTGTTTGTGTGTTTTATAGTGGTGCCAATAAAAGCGGTTTGTAGTGGAGAACAAAGACAGTCAGGTCACAGTATGCAGTGGCACAGAGCTGTTTTCCACAAGAACCCAAATATCCAGACTGGACTGATGCTCACTTGGGCTGAGCTGAAGATTTCCAGGCAGATTTTAGACAAACTCACTTCAGTTCATCCTGAGGAAAAAAGAGAGATTCAAGTGAAAGTCAGCACAAAGCCGGTGAACTCATGGACACACGTAAACTCACCAGTCCGTGCCAATTCGTCAAGCACTCAGGATGTGATGCTGGACATCCGCCCTGAGGTGGAGAGGTGGATGAGGACTGATGGTGAGCAGGCACTGGTTGTGGATGTAGGGATAGCTGTGGCTCGAAAAGACACCCTCAAGTCAAAGCCAACCATTTCTCTGGAACTAGGCCTCATACAGCCTGAACCAGCCACGAGGACGAGGCTGCCCCGCTCCAGCAAAGAGGATGACTGCGATGAACAAGGATGGTGCTGCCGGAAGTCTATCACCGTGTCCTTCAAAGACATCGGCTGGACGGACTGGGTGGTGGCCCCAGCTGAGTACACCATGAATTTCTGTGACGGCACCTGCCCCCACAACTACAAGCCCGCGAGCATGCACACGCAGATGAAGTCTCGGCTGCACCAGATCACCAAAGGAGGGACGCCTCGGCCCTGCTGCGTGCCGGCTACCTACGAGCCCATGGTCCTCATGCACTATGACAGCAGGGGAAAGCTGAAGTTGACTCCTTTTGATGACTTCATTGTCAGTAAATGTCACTGTGCCTGAGGAAAGAAATGCATGGGACCCCTTTTTTACTTGAAATACAAATGTTTGTTACATGGTGGAGAAAAAACTGACCTGTTCTTAAATTTACATTTGATCAGAGCTGCATACTTTGTGGTAACCTAAATTATCCACTATGACTTTACTTTGAAGATGAGAGAATGTTACTGCTGCACAGAGCAACTACTTTGCATTGTGGATCAAGCAGTAGATCGAAACATTCATAATGCTGCCTTTGAAAATTATTTATTTGAAGTTCTATTTATGGTTCTAATCTTATTATTACTTATTTGTGTTTCGTGTATATGTGTGCTGGTGTTGTTTCATGTTACGGCATGTTTTAATACTACATATTATTTAATTGCAATGTTTTGATATTTTCTGTGTTATGTTCTACATTTCAGTAATAAATGTTTTGATTTATTCAGAATAAACTGTTGAACTTGAATGAATCAACATGTACATTTCATAATAAACACATGAGAATGAGCTTTTCTCAAACTTATCATTTATCCACAGAATTACAACCAGCCACTCCAGATTAGGAAGGTCAGGGTGTGCCAGAGAAGCCAGCGTGTAAAGATATGGTAACTTCGTTAACCTCGAAGTTGTGCTCATTGTGGCCTTGACCCTCTAGTCAAGGCACAGAACTAACCCAGTCATTGGTTTAATGGGAATTTGCATGAAGGAAAAAGCTGCTTGTCGTGTAAACTCCAGACTGCTCAGATTACATATCTATGCCGATACTGTAAATGCATTTTCATGGCAGATTATCAAAGCTTGTGTCTGATATTTGCTTTTAAGTGTTGCTGAGATAACTTATTAAAAGAACAAATGATAATGTGAGGCATCCTACGATAAGCATGATCGCCAACAAGACAAGAAAGGTGAATTCACAGCAGAAAAGGAGCCGGTGAGGGGAGCTGGAAACATGCCAAAGTGCAGCTCAAGGTTTGGGGATTTAAAAGTAACAAAGAGAGCACCATGATGAGGGTGGTGTTCAGTGAGTGAACTGAACTGAAATCAGTAGACTGCTCCTCTGAGATGTTTATAGTGGAATTATTCCAGGACGTGACACCACCAACCCTAATGGGTAATTCATCTTTTTTTTTTTTTTTTTTTTTAATCTTTGAACGGGTAAAGGTCACATAAATATGACCATATGCTGTTTTATAATTCATAGAGTTGGCGTTTTAAAGGGTGGGGCTTGTTGAATGATCGTGGTTGGCTGAATAAATAGACAGATTAATAGATAAGTGATTAATCAGAGCTGCAGCCACAAGTGCAAACTGTAATTTCACTTTTGTATTGTTAACTCAGACCTGTGCCAAGTAACTGCTCCTTCTTGTCTTTGCTTGCTTTTGTCCTGTTACTCTGTGCTTCAGGGGGGACATCCTCAGTTCTTACACAACTGCAGCTGCATGTGAAGGTCTTCAGTCTTAGGTCCTGAAAGGTCCTGAGTTGCAGTATTTATCAAGCCCTTCTATGTCTAATCTAAGATATACAGTGTGAACCCATTAGCCTCTGGTCTTTGGCCTACTTTGAATCCTCACGTAGCCTTCATGGAAAACTACTGAAATCAGTTGAAGGAGGAAAGCAAAGAAAAATACATGCGTTGTCATTGCCAGAGAGGCACAAATCACACTCTGTAAGTCTTGGACAAAATATTTGACTCTTTGATTAAGGTGTAAAGGAGTAAATCTGGATTTAATCTATGCAACACGCTCTGAAAGATTTTTTACATCCTCTCTGTGTGACTCTTCTTTTTTTTTTTTTTTTTAACGCTTTTATTTTTTTGTTTTTTGTGTGACTCTTCTGAAAAACTGGTGGACCACAAAGCACTTAAGGTGGTGCTGACCTTTGCATGTTTTCCAAGTCTTCATGGTGCACTTGTTACATGCTTTTGTGTGCATGTATGAGGCATTGCAGTGTTTCTTGGTGTTGTCTAGCTTATTCTTTGGACAGTGAGCAAGCAAATTAGTTGTCTCTATTCTCACATTGACTTAACTCATGATGATGCGGAAAGCTCTGCGGGCTGATGCGATTGGTTCCTCAGGCCTGGCTGTCTGAATCCATGTTTCTGAGGCTCTTATTGGTGCACTGCAGCAAAGTGGAAATGTTCAGCCATGGTGATGACTGCTCATTTTGCCTATGACATGTCACAGACATGTTAACAAGGTTAAGTTTTCATGAGTGCAGGTTATTGTAGAAGATTTTTTATAGTGACCGTAATCGAAACCATTAATTCAGTGAACTCATTGTAAAAATGCTAGTGGTAACAGTTTATTGATCACATAAAGCTCTATTAATGTCAACTTTAGAAATATCACTATTCTATAAAACATAATAAAAACTATATCCACCCACATATATAACTGCACACATTCACCTACGTGTGCATAATGTGGAGCATATTGTCATGTTGTATTTAAAAAGTTGCGTTTGTTGATGTGTTTGTTTGTTACCCACATGAAGAAAATAATGATTCTTAAGAGTTCATTTTCTATAATGCTGAAATGTTTCTTATTTTTATGGATGGCCAAAAGCGAAATGGCTGATGCAAAAAAGACACGTATGACACAAGTGTGAATAAATCAATCACGCTTCTCCTCTCTGAAGGTCAAAATATGAAGCGGTTCATCAGAAATTACAGACATGTCAAGAGAAATGCATAAAACGTCAGCTGTTATCAGCAAATTGACCTTGGTTTGTCAAAATGTGCTCATTTGTACAGTGCGTCCAGTATGACCTTCAGTAAACTGTGACAAAAACAGGAGCGTTCAAAGTGTAAAAACAGAGACATTTACTGTCATCTGCCATTATTCTGCCCCAAAACGAGAGAAGGCAACATATAACAGCTTATACATATAATTCAATTCTAACTTTCCAGATAATATACGATAGTCAAATATAGCTTTTGAATAATATACTGTATGTGCGTGTACTCTGATATCCACACATTATACAGTATATTTTCTGTTTACAGGTCAGCTGGAACATAAAGCAGCAGCCTTGTAAAAATGTGCATTTATACCAGGAGTAACACAGAAAAAGGGGGTGAGAATAGTTGTAGTTGTGAGCAGAGATGTGTCCTATCATGAATCTGGCACAATGTACAAGTCTTCTTCTTCTTGGGAGTCTGGGATGATGGAGAGGTTGCACACTGGATCATTGCTGTAAATTGCATCATCTGGTAAATCACACTGCAAATACAAATCCTCCTCAGGTAGACCAGGCGCCCTGTGGAGAAACAGTAAGTGTAGCACATAATGCTTCCATCACTTTCCCGATGTAAAACCGTTGCAGCACAAGACAAATATTATGCAAACTGTGTGGATTTCCTTTTCCCACTTTCTGTTATTACTCAGAGAAAAACTCCAGCTTTGAGTCATCAGCTGGCACATTTGATTAACAGACTAAAATCAGAGGAAACAACAGAAGAAGAAACAACGTCCAGATGCCAGCTGCACTGTGCGCATATAATACTGCAGGAGTGTGCAAAATGGGGAAATTCACAAATTCACACCGCAGTATTTCTCCATCCGTTTCCGCTCTGATCTCTTTTTGGACCACTGCACTTTCATAAATGACATTTCAGCCCCAACATTTCCCCTAAATTGGTCTAAAGATGTGAAACTGGCCTTGCCAGCCATGAAAGACTTTCACTAAAACTCTGAAAACACTTCATGTGTGACTTACCTGCTCTGTTTCTCTGTGCACCTGTTGTGTCCACTGCTTCGAGTTGTCAGGTTTTCATAAATCGGGGTCTGTCCTGTTGACTGTTCTCTGCTCATACTGATATACTGATGGGCAGTAGGTTCTGGTGTCTCTGTATAGTCCTCCTTCTTGCGGCTTCTTCTGTGGCCAAACTGAAGCACATTCCTGATTTCACAGTGGTATTTGTATATGATCACACCTGTTATGATCACAAGCAGCAGGAAGAAGACGGTCAGCCCTGCAGCCAGACCTGGGGGGGAGCCGGAGACCTGACATGTGGAGGTGTCATTCCCAAGGACACAAGTGTCGTTGACAATCATGATCTGCAGGTATGAAAGTTACAGAATAAAGCTTTTCTCAAACTATACGGTAATAATTTACATTTCTTGGTTGTTCAGAAGTTTGAAGTTTTTTAGATCTTTTATTGCTTGTTCTTATTCAGGCCTCTGCATTAATAAAAATATACCACTCACTTTATTCCAACAGTGAAACATTTTTAATAAAGTCTGATTACATAAAAATAGAGAAGATGATTCAATAAAGAGAAATACTTGATTTGATGGCACATTCCAGGAAATGCTGTAAAAAAGTCTCCTGTAAGCCAAGTCAAACAGTTTGCTGTCAGAGTATCGGTCAATAAAAACAGTGATCTTACCAAACAAGCCTCCAGCGTTGTGGGTCAAGGTCTGAGTCGTGAGTCAAGTCATGTAGTTTGTCTTTAACACCTCACACGACACTTCATGATGGTGAACTTCCCTTTTTACTGAAATCATGGAACTGAGCAATGAAAGAGCTGAAAGTACAAGGTTTCCTGTCAAAGCTCGTTCTGAAAATAGCTGCTGACAGGAGCTGAATTACTGTTATATCAAAATCTATGACTCACGGCACAAGTTTCCAACTTGACCACTGAAACTGTTTGGATTGCATGAATGGACATTGTTTATAATTCAATAATCCATTGTAAATAAAAAAAGAAAATTGGTTAAACTGGCTTTCTTTCTTTTTTTTGTGCTTTCTCTGGTCGGAAAGTCTCACTTTTAACCAAAAGAGAATAATTTTTTACGAAGTTGTGCAATTATACTTATCCTCGTGTGTATGAAGGTTTCTTGTTGAATGGGTGAAAGTGTTCAGAGTGGGGATTGGAGGTTGATAACAGAGAGAGAGAGAGAGAGAGAGAGAGAGAGAGAGAGAGAGATAAAAACCAGCTTAAGGTCATCCCAGTTAAACTAGTGTTATATCTGATCTGCGTGTCGATCACGCTACATGAATTAATGATATACTGTCATCACACTGTTAACTGACACTGCAACACCAACCAGGAGTTCAGCACGACCTTTACCTCCCCCTGCTGTTACTTTCACTCCCCACATGCAGAAAGCACCAGCCCTTATTGTCATATTCCCTCTGGACAATAATTCCCCCCATCTGTTCTGCAGCACTGGGAGAAAAAGGGGGTTGATGAGCTTCAAGCTGACCAACTGGTTGGAGTTGGTGATTTGAACCGTCACTGTCTGCCTGTTTGGTCACTGGTGGCTCACGAAACTCACACATACGGTGCGACGCTGTCAGGTGGTGTGAGATTTTTTGCATTTTGTTGAAAAAAGCACTTACCAGTATAACAGGAGCTTGATAGACATGCAGGCATCCTATGGCTGGTCCATCTGTCACCTTATGTCCTCACTCATCCTTTATACAATGCTGCTTCATGCTGTACAATGCCAGGAGAGAGGTCCCTCCTCTCATGCTTTTGCTGAAGTTTCGCACATATCTGTCTTTTATTTTTTATTGCTGATGTTTTTTTGTTTTTATTTATTTATTTATTTATTTTTACATTTCCTGGAACGTGCTTTTAACTGTGTACATTCAACCTTTATCTTTCACATGCATGCACATCCCACATGCATCCATCCAACAACCTTCTTTACACCATAGATAATATTTTGGAAAACCAAAGTTGCTGAAAATTGTGGTTTAGTTGTGCAAAAGGAAAATAAAGAACAAAAGGGGGGGGGGGTTCTAGACTTTCAGGTTAACTGATAAAGCGAAGTGAAACTTTCCCTCTCTGCTTTCGACCACATGCCTCTGTGATGTTTGCTTGCTATGCTGCTCATGTTAGTGCAGCATGTTTGTACACAAGTATTAACATTATATGTGGGCAGGGAAAAAAGGACACAGGAATCCTCCACAACATGTGGTTTTCCTCATTTTTACAAACAGGCCACAGCAAACAAGCTCAACTCCAAGGTTTCCCCCACTTGTCTTCTTCAGCGCTCACAGAATAATCCTGTGCACAGACTCCTTCCCTCCACCTGCCCTGGAGTCGCTTCTTCTTCTATGTTACCATGGTTACTTTACAACCAAATTACTCTCTCCTGAATGGCAGGTGAAAAAGCTCCACTGTGCCTTCAGTGCCAGTAAAAACAAAAAAAGAAACAATAATTGTAGGTGTGACGTTTGGACTCGAGCAAAACAAATGCTTGAGATGTTTTATGCTCCTGAGGTGTTTTTACTGGGCCTGATACATCATCATATATAAAGCTCAGAGGCCTCTTGGTGTTGCGTATGCAGCTGCTTTCATGGCAAACAGTCTGCTGGTGCTGCAGGAGCCGTGAAAGTGAAACTCCCACTGCAGTTAAGAAACAAGAACGGACATGCAAAGGTCTTTTTCTCTTGATTGATGCATTCATTATGTAATTCAGTGGAGATTAGGCTCAACAAAAATGTCATAGAAATACCACCTCTTTCTCATTCATTTGTCTCTACATGAGTGCGTCTCTAACAGGCGTGTGTGGTCCATTCACCTTTTGAATCTGTTCAGCTG
Source organism: Chaetodon trifascialis (assembly GCF_039877785.1). Lineage (NCBI taxonomy): Eukaryota > Metazoa > Chordata > Actinopteri > Chaetodontiformes > Chaetodontidae > Chaetodon > Chaetodon trifascialis. The sequence goes on from NC_092066.1 coordinate 16,589,807, forward strand.
GAAAGCAGAGGGAGACACTGTTGTGACAGTGTTTATCCTCAGTCAGCGGGGGGGCATCTACAGCTCCAGAGGAGGCCCACACTGCCACTTATGCCCTCGGATTTCATGCCAGATACCTTTAGGCCAACCCCAAGAAAGAAGCAACACTCTTTTCCACAAATAAAAAGACAAGTAAGCTGGATTCAATCTCAAATACATCCCTGATATCCTCACAGCCACCATTGATGTGCTAAAAAGGTTTTCACAGTGCACCGCTAACATGTTCTAACATATTTATCACACTGGGTGAGATCATCACCTCAGTGCCTAAATATGTCTTAAACTGAAATACTACTACTACTATAATAATAATAATAATAATAATAATAATAATAATAATAATAATAATAATAATAATAATAATAATAATAATAATAATGCCTATATTCTACCATGGTGTTTGAAGTCATTTCTATGTAAAAGAGACACGCACAAAGTCGTGTTTTCGTAAAAAGTGAAATTTGCGGTTATTCCGCAGTCCAGATGTGCGGGGCGCCTCCGCTACACCCACGCGCAGCGACGTGAGCACGCAAAGCCTCACTGAGACAGCTTCGTCAAGTCCGCCAGAGACAACCGTATAGATAGCGGAAACCGGACGATTTTAGCTTCAAAATAAAAGCATGCCTTGCCGCAAAAGATCTAACCAGTTTTAGTCCATCAGGAAAAACTGCCATTAGCTATAGATGATTAAATAATAACGCATGCGAGTCAAGTGACACACACACACACACACACACACACACACACACACACACACACACACACACACACACACACACACACACTATTACAGTTTTTCTTTTACTTAATTTCATGATGAATTGATAACTTTTTAATTTTTCATTAGACAGCTGTTAATCTTCAGTTTGTTTTGGCCTCTAACAATTTGTAATAGGCACGTGTTATGGTTCCTGACACTTAACAGAATAGTGTTAATTGAGAGAGAAAAAAACGCAAAATGATAATGAAAATTAGAAACTTGCAGCACTAATTAAATATACTAATTAACAATGGCTGCATCCCATTGAGGTAGGGCTCTGCTGTTGTGTATGCCTACTCACTAGGATGGCTGATATATAATGGAATGGAGCCACTGGAGCCAGTGTTATACTGTATGTCATTAGCAGCACCAGTGTTTCTCCTGGCCTGACAGGACAGTGACAAAGGTTTATTGGTTTGGTTATCCAGTCTCACTTCTCTCACAAATCTCGACTGATCAACTTAGCAAATTCAGTGTAGATAGCCTTACACAATCACACAATGAGCAAGCTGAAGACACTGATATATTTATCAAGAGAAAGGGAGTTAAAATGTGGTCATAAACACAACTCCATTAGGGTGGGGATCTCAGTGAATAAGTAGGTAAATGTTTGCTAACATGTTAGCCATAACAACTAACCAATTATCTGCAGGTGTATGGAGGCAGTGAGTCTACATCTTTGAACTGCTCCGACTCTGCGGTATTTTATTTATGTCAACCTCTCTAACCGGAAATTGCCTGTCCATACTCCGTGTCTCTTGACACTGGCCACCGGAGGAAAACGGAGCAGAAGAGCGAAACATGGCGACTTCGAACAATCCACGGAAATTCAGCGAGAAAATCGCTTTACATAATCAGAAGCAGGCAGAGGAGACGGCGGCGTTTGAAGAAGTGATGAAGGACCTCAGCATTACCCGGGCGGCGAGGGTAATGAAACCGCTTCTTGTTTCCCCCCACACCACCACCACCTCCTCTTCTCCGTTTGTTTTCAGCGAGCTGTCAAATATGCACGCAGCCAAGGCAGAATAGGTAAACAATAACAAACGACGCCTCCTGCCAACGGTGGCCTTTTTCCCTCAACAACGACAACGAGCAGAGCTGACAGGAGGTCGCAGACCTGTATGTAAATATGGATGACAGGGACCCTCGTCCGAAAAAAGTTATTATAATTTTTGTCCCACGCAAGTGGAAAGCGGAGGGGCGTGCATGCTGCTTTGACCGCGCGCGTCCAACTGCAGCGACGATGTTCTCATCTCGTGCTCTCCGGGAAGAGACGATTAGACAAAAACGATGTTAGCAGCTGCAAAATAAACACACATGCATTTTCTAACAGAGCACCAAATGATTCGTGATGTGTGAAGTAGCCCATGGCAGTGATATATTCTGAGGTGTGTTTGCACCCTGCCTTTGTAAACTTGTCTGACAGGTCTGCGGGCCTGAATGCTGCACAACATGAATGACATTTACACCAAAGATGAATACAAGCAGATTATGTGGACTTTAAGCCACATTCAATACAGGCCTTCAAAATAAATCCTATGGAGGCAGGGCTTCAGCAGTGACTGCTGCTGAGTGGAGGCAGGATGGCCAGACAGACTCTAACTGTACAGCAAACATGGAGCTACTGCAGTGCTTTTTGTAATGCTGTCACTGTCAATGTGCATGTGGAAATATAAAATAACACAATATGTCCTGATTGTCATCCTATGATACTGAGCTGCTGCAGGATTATTTTCATTTTTTCCTCCTCTGTCTTAAAACTGCAGGTTTAGTCTGATGACAGGATGGGAAAAAACTATTTTTATTATTCCACAGAAAACATTTTGACTTGTCACAGTAGGAAAAGCACAGGTGTAAATCCTAAAATTAACTGTGGCTGAATTCCATTTACCTGCTTCAGTTTCAAGGTCCTGGTTATTGTGCATGCTGGCTCAGTGTCACACTGTCCTGACTGACAGAGACACCTGAATAGAGCAGACTGTTAATGTTATTAGCAGCACTTGTGCTTTTAATGCAATGGCAAGTCGAAATGTCTGCTGTGGAAAAGGCCTGTACATGAAGCTTCAGCAGAATTTTAAAATCTGTTCAATTTTCTAGAAACTAGTGCGTGAATCAGTTGTGTATAAACGTGTATTTTAGGATACATGTCCAGACAGGTTAGTCTGAGAGCCCATTTGTCGTGTTGAATGGAGGCCTGTAGCTTTGTTTTTTATTTTCATGAATGCATGTTCAAATGGTAGGAAGCTCTTGTCAAAGCCAAAGTCAAGCCTGTGGGAAGTATGCGTCAGGTTCCCCCCCCCCCCCGCCCTTTGTTTTTATTTTTATTTTCTCTCTCTGGCTGTTTCGTCTCTGTCTTGCTGTGGTTGTGAGTGGCCTCTTCCTGAACTGGATATGCTAGGATATGTAATCTGTTGTCAACAGAGTCGCTATGACTGTAGTTAAAAAATAAACTCTGCGGTTACAGGCTTATCAAAATACACCAGTGATACAGGCATAGTAATTGTTATTATTAGATTTTCTGCTCTGCTCACAGCGAGCAGTCGGGTTGCATGGGAAAATTTAATTGACTGGTTATGGGTTCTCTGATGGGAAATGGAACTGGAGGTCATTTTGAAATGAACGCTGTTGTAATGCGAGTTCAGCCGATGTTGAATTATCTCTGGAGAGCTTTTCTTCCACCCTAAACTTCACATGAAAAAGTTAAATTCACACTGCACTGCTGTGACAACATTAAATAAATGAGGTAGTTTCAGCAGTCTATAGAACACAATCACATGACTTAAAGTGGGATGGGATTCAGGTTGGATTAGTGTAAAGGTCTATAATTGACCCCTGTGTAGCATTTCGCTAATACTACTACTACTACTGATAATAATAATAAGCTTGCCGTTATTTGTGCTATTTGTATCACAGCTTTCGTAAAAGAAATGCAGCTCAGCGTGCTTTACAACCAAGAAATGACTTGCTCCAAATGCTGTACATAAAAAAGACAATGAACATAAAAACAGGGATTGAAATTTAATGTACAGTAAAACCCAAGCTGATAATGATGGAAAATTAAAATAGAGATGCATAAAAACATTGATAGAATGCCATAATTAATGTTAAATAAGAGGGAGAATGAAACCCACTGGATAATAATAGTAAAAATAATATTAAAAAAGCTGCTTTCAGGCTTCACAAATGTGAACAAGATCACTTCAGCTCGTTTCTTTCTGTTGAAAGACAGAGTGAGACTCATCAAACACTTTCTTCATAATCACAAAGCCTGCAGCTTTTCAGTAATCATGCACTCATGGTTCTGCCATTTGTCCCCCCTTCGTCAGATGTGGTGGGAACGTTCATGAGTTAGTGCAGTTTGATCAGGATGGCTCCAAGGCAACTTGAGTTATGAGCAAATATGTGATATGTCACGCCGACTTGAACCAGTCAGTGTAGCAGTTCAGGTTTAGGTTAATAACTGTCATCAGTGCAAATGAACCTGCTGGCTGTCAACATACAACATTTTTGGTATTTGTGGCGTCCCCTATGGGTCAGACTCAAAATGCTTTAGGAGGCCCATTCCCAACCATGACATGAAGATATGTTCGCAGGTCGTTAGTGAGTTATGGCCTTTTTCCTGCCAACCCTTACAATCTTTTTTATGGCGAATGGATCAAATGGAAAATAAAACCACTGAATAACAGTAATAAGATAAAGCTAAATCTAGAGCTCATAGAATGAAAACAATCAAGTAAAATACAACAGTTTTAAGAAGTGCAGCAGTGTGTCAGCGTGAGGCAAAGCACAGAAGTTTCAGGCCTGTATCAGGAAGTCCTGGCTAAAGGCTGAAGTGAGTTTTTAGCCTTGTTTTGAGAGTATTTATCGAGCTGGCGTCTCTGATACCTAGAGTGTTCCACAGCTTTGAGGTGTAATCGACAAATGCTGCATCTCTGATTTTCTTTGGGCTGTTTCTCGAAACCTCCAATAAACCAGCAGCAGATGATCGCAGTGTTCTTGAAGGCAAATAGTGAAGAAGGGAGTTAGCGATGTAGCTTGGTCACAGTCCATTAAGGGCTTGTTCAAGTAATGTTCAAATGTTCCTGCTGGAAATTCACATTGACTGTCACTAGTAATAATATTCAATGCATCTTGTTATTGACTGAGAAACAGCCATATATATTTCTTCTTCTTTCTTCATAAATACCTCTTGTCTTACATGGTGCTTTTCTGCTTCCAGTTACAGCTGCAGAAAACTCAGTATTTGCAGCTGGGACCAAACCGCGGGCAGTACTATGGAGGATCTTTGCCGAACGTCAATCAGATTGGAAACGGCACTGTGGATGTGGCTTTTCAGGTGAGGGACCATTTACGTTTTCTCCATTGTTTTGCATCTTTTCAGCAGCAGTTGAAATAGTGTATAGATGACCTGTCATAGATTTGCGTTGAATGTTGGCGATCCATTGTGCCCATCTCTGTGGCTGAGTAATATCCTGCAATATTGATTCAACCTGTGGCCGCTCTGTAAAATGTTTACATTGGCTTTTTTAAACATCCCGAGATCCTCATTTCCTTGGATAATACTCCACCAAGTACGTTAGCCTTATAGTCGTGACAGCAATGCTTTCACCTGTGTTAGTCTGTGAGAGAGAAGCTGCTCCTCTTTTCACCCAAAATGCACTCAGAACGACATCTTGCTCTGGGCACACAAAGGTATTGGAGCTGAACATCGAGGTTGGGAATTGTGGAACTTTGCTCACAGCAGAAATGTTCGTCTATCACTGCAGAGCACAATGAGGGAAGCTCTCTAACCTCTGTATATTTACGCTTTCATTTCCTTGGAAAAACAAATGTACATGTATAGTGTCCTGACATGCATGTGTGGAAAGACAAAGCTCATAAACAAGGTAACTTTGGTAATGCAGTTCAGTGACATTAGTAGTAAGGCCTTTGCTCTGTTCATATAAAAGAAATGATTCTGTGGGGACAGAGATGTAAAGTTAAATCTGACCGAGACACTCACATCAACAACCCAGCATAACTCAAGCAGGAGAAGCAGTTATTTAAGTTTCTACAGCAAGAGCTGGGTGGGAGTTAGTGCTATTGTTTCCCTGTCAAGGCTCAGTTCCTCTCTGAATCAGCTGATGACTGCAAATATTACTGAAGAAAAATTTCAAGAAAGTTGTGTGAACAGAACAAAATGGTCCTCATTTTTGATTTCACTGGAACTTTCCATTGTTCTGTGGTCATTTTTGCCCTGAGCTCCATGAACTTTCATCCCTGTATAATATTCTTTTAATTAATGACTTTAAAGCTCAAACCTGCAGCGGGGAACTTTTGTCTCCCCCTTCTGGCAGTGAGAGTGATCATACAGTTTAGATGTGCTTATGTCGCCATAAGCTCCACTATACTCATTGATGTAGCCGGCTCCGTCGCTACGGTTGCTCCCTGCTTCAGCTCTGGCAAACCAATCATTGCTGGTGGACATAAAACACATCGCTACTTGTGCGCCAGAACAGGAAATGTGCCACAGTCTCCAGGGATGTGGTCGAATAGTGATAAAAGTAGCACGTGAGGGAAACACGTGAAGAAGAATTCATGAGGACTCAGGAAAAGAAACCACGGTGCAGAGAGAATCCAAGTGTACTTACGCTGGACGACCTAACTGTGGTGAAAGTTTCTGATATGTGTCTGATGTAGTCGTAAGGAATTGTGAGACCACATTTTCTCCTTTCCTTTTGAGGGGATGGTCCAGTGTATCTGATCTTAGCATTTTAAGAGTTCGACCAGCTCTTATCATGGCTGCACTTAGACAGTTTTAAGAAAGGATTTAGTTTTGTTTGCATTTCATATTCAAAGCTGTCTAATGCCACGGACTCGGTTTGATCAGTTGATCATATTTTCTTCTGACTTCATTTGTCAGAATTCAGGGCTGGACATGAACAGATCGACACGACACCACGGGTTGGTGGACAGAGTCTACCGGGACAGGAACCGCATCACGTCACCCCACCGAAAAACCCTCTCTATCGACAAACATGGACGCCAGATATCCTTTAAAACCTGTTAGTCTGTTAATTGTGCCTGTTACATCTCTCCTTTGTTGCTATTTTCAGTTCTGAGTCTCATATAAAAACTCATGACATGGGCTCTGTTGAAAGTTGGTTAAAGGTGCAATGTCTAAGATATGGTCAGAATTTAGCTTCAAATGTTCAAACAATCAGCTAACATATCAACAGAATGTGAATAAGTTCTGATGTTATGTCAGAGATGTCTCTCTATTGTGTTAGCAACTGAAGTTAGCATGCTAACCAGCTAGCCCCAGAACTTGTAATACCACTTTGTACCTCGAGAGGCGCTCCTCATAGTTGTGGATACGGGAGGGATATATATGCGAGTTTGCTACCTTTCACAAGCTGTCTTAGCTATTTAGTTTTTAGTAAATAAACAAAATAAACTCAAATCTCAAAAAAGAAAATATTCTTACAACTATGTTCCTTATTGAATAGAAAAATACAACCTTTTGAATTCAAGTGTTCTGAGCTCCTGGTCAGTCAGCTAGCTGCATGGCTAATTGAGCTAACTTGCTAATGACAGCTAGCAGCTACAGCCAGAGATAGCTACAGCAAAGAGTGTAGTGGGCAGCAGATAATGGTCACTCTGGTGATATGCTGCCCACTGTTTGTCTGGAGCAGCCGTGGACAGGAGGCCAAATCTTACACACTGTACCTTTGAGCAGAGAGCTGCCTGATTTATACCCACGGTATTTATTCATGGTAATATTGTGATAGAAATGAACATCGTCTTTTCCTGTTCGCCTGTTAAAGGCTGGGTTGTAGATCGGTGACACAGGTTTTTGAAGAATTCCTAAAATTGCCTGATTAATGATTATTTTCTACCTTAAAAACGTTTCACATTTTCTGAAAGCAGTGCTGTAGTTTGTGGTGCCACTGATTTGTATCTCCTTGTATTGAAATATTTAAATATTTTGTCCCCACCTGTTAACACCTTTCAATATAATGCAATGCATTTTAACAGTACCACTAATGCGGCTTTAAAAAACACCCATTTGGCACAGTCTCAACAAAAATCACATTTAGAATCACACTAAGCAGATCTAAATCACGTCTGCTTAGTGTGTGGTCAATGCCAAATTTCCAAAAAGTTGGGATGATGTATGAAAAAATAGATAAAACACAGCGTGACAGTTTGTTCATCCCTTTTGACATATACTAAAAACAGTACTAAGACTGTATATTAAATGTCTTACCTCATCAGCTTCATTGATTTTTGTAAACATATGTTTATTCTGAATTTGATGCAGCAACACGTTTCAAACAAGTTGTGGAATGTTCCAAAAACACCTGTTTGGAACATTCCACAGGTAAACAGGCTCATTGGTAACAGGTGAGAGTATATTACTACATGGGCTCGGGAACACTTCGTCATCCTGGTAAACACAGTTTGTTTGCATCCTGTTTCTGTTTTGCCCAGTGTCCCAACTGTTCTGGATTCGGGTTGCACTTTCATCAAGTCTGTGGATTAATTATGTAATCAAGTAAATCAACAGGATTTTGTGCCAAAGCAGGTGCTCCATGTTCCCAATAGGACCACAAGGCTAACTGAGGTCAGAAATGTGAATGTTTTTCTCGCTTCATTTATCCAGAGATCACCAAACTTTCCAGGCTGTGTGTTGTTTTATGGGATTTCTTCACTGTGGTTGCCTACGTGTGACTCATGGATGTTAACAGATGTTTCTATGACTTCAGCCTGTTATTAATTCAAGTCAAATTATGATTGTGGTACGAATGTGACTATCAGCCGCTGGTCTATTTGCGATACCACCAGCACTGTGCTTTTTATTGTGTCTCCTTGTGTTTAAAGAATGAACAGGAATGAATGGATTGAATCTGCCAAGATTTTCAGTCTCCAGCTGTATTTTCTTAACCTGAAATCTCACATTGACAGCTGTCCATATGGCTCAGTATATCTGTCACCACCACCTGATACCAGCTGGAGGAGGTAAGACAGCCTGCAAGGATGAAATACTGTCTGTGCATGACTGTATATCTCTGTGTTTACTCTTTTTATAATGATCATAACAAAGCCTTCACTTCCGTAATAATCCAGATTTGTACCGTGCTGCTTTGCACTGTTCATGAAGATGCAGGGTCAGATCAATACGAGATATAAGACATGGAACAAAACACAAGACTTTTCAAACTGGCTGTGAAAACATGTTGCTTAAACACATAATTAGCAACTTTCATCGATTTGCATCATGGTCAAAATGCTGCATTTAGACTTTAGAGTGCTGCACATTGCACACTGTGATGAGTCAAACGTGTGAGTGAGAATCCCCATTTTAATTTAGCCTAAGCATCAGTTCATAAGACTAAATTGTGTTGATAATAGTGGTTTATGCTCATTTGAAAGCTTAGATGTAATGTAATTGTTTTTATTTATTGTGGTTGAGTGATGTGTGTTTTCGGTGCTTTCCAACAAACATTTGTTTGTTAGATTGTTCTGTGCAATGCACTGATGCTTGCTGTGTGATTTTGTTTTTAATTGTTCTGCTGCAGGACAAACTCTGACTCAGCACTGCACCAGAGCACATTAACTCCTGCCCAGCAGGCCTCTTTCACCGGAGGCTCACAGGAGCTGCAGCCAAAACGAGGTACACATAGTCTCGAGGAGTTTTCAGTGAGAAGTTGTTGCTTAAAACTTTATTTTCTTTAAGTCATAAGAACGTGCTCAGTAACATTATATTCATGAAATATTGACCAGTAGTTTGAGATATAAGTAAAAGTGTACGGCTGTGTCACAGTAAGCTCATATAGGATCCACTTAATACATGTTGTATAAGCTGAGCTGTTAACCAGGTTCTAATGAGTCAGTTTTGAAGCATGTTCAGGTGCTTTTCTTCTGTTGTCTGCAGCACTTTTTATTGCTTTTTAGAAGAAGGAAGATGACACAGAACAAAGACATGAACAGAGAAAGGAACAAATCACACTGCAACCATTCACATCTAAATCCGTATGACCCTCCCTCACATATACTGATAACATCTTCATCACCGCAGTGCAGTCATTCATGTCAGCATGTCAGTAACATACCTGTACCTATCACATTTCTGTCAACGCCTGTGCTACCTGCCACCACCATCACAGCATCCTGTGAGACTTATCACGATGCTGATAACATGACACACAATGCAGACCATCTCCCTCTGTTCTGTTGCTTATTTTTGGTGGTGTCTTGCTGCTTTCTATTGGCGCCTCAGTCGAGTGCCCTCCAGTATAAGATGAAAGGGTTTTGAATGTGGCTTTGAAGGCAGAGGAGGAAAATGACTGCTGAGAAGTCGGGGCGCATCCAAGTGTCCGATGAATTTCACTGCTAATGGCCGTGTGAGGCGGCTTATTCTGATTTCAGCAGCACTTTCATTTGAATTTCTGTTTTGGTGTTGCCCATCACTGTCATTCAGTATTTAAGTGTTATCATTTTATTTCTAAACGTTAAACTTCCTGTTTTTCTATTATCTTCCCTCCATTCTTTTTTGTGTTTAAATATCACTCGATCATATTAAACGAGGACATGTGGGCTGTGATTATAATAAGCTCAAACAGGCTGGACATCTGTACACCCAAGAGACTGTTTTTTTTGTTTGTTTGTTTTTTTTGCCATTTCTCCATCTCTCCAGTTCTGCTGCTGACTGTACCAGGCGCTGAAGCTATTAAACAAGAGGTTGATGAAGATGGACAAAAACAGAGCTGGGAGTGCAAAAAGGTGAACGTCTACACTCACATCAATGTCTTTCTGTCAGTTTCCTGTGGTCTTCTCAATCCTCTAACTGTAAATCGTTTTTCCCCCTTTAGAACTTCTCAAGGTCCAAGCCCTGCAAAGTTCCAGGGATCCAGTGAGTATTTTACTGGCTTTGCTGTGTAGGAAATGTTTTCTTAAAGTCTGACTAAAATAACCAAATGATGATGAAAGTGTTTTGCTGTGGCTGCACTGTTAGAGTGGATGGTGAAGGGAAACTGGTGTTTAAGGCTCGCAGCTTCAGATTGAGTGCATATTTACACACATCAGATGAACAAGTATGAATTCAGCATTGCTTTAAATTGAAGCCATCTGACTGTAATTAAACTTCATTTGCATTTACTTCTCGACCGCCAAAGTCATAAACAGTGTGGAGCCAAAGCAAAAGCACCAATGGCCAAATGCACCAATTCCAAATATTTCTGGAGGTGTTTGTATTGGAAAACATTTTCAAGTGTGACTCGCACAAGATATCCAGTGTTGATGTTCCTGTTCCCTCATTTTGTCTTTGACATCAGCCTGCTTATCTAATTTTTCAGACTGTATTAAGCTGGTTATTCACTGCACAGGTCTGCTTTCTGCAGCATATTCCCGTCTCCGGACCAGCAGTTGACCGCTTCATTAAAACCAGCAGCCCACAACACTGGCGGTTCTCTTCCTGACCTGACCAACATCCAGTTTCCTCCTCCGCTGCCCACCCCGCTCGACTCAGATGATGCAGCAGCTGCCTCCAACAGCACACAGACCCTGGCCAACACGCAAGGTAACACTGCCGACAGCGGTCTGCTCACATTTGACATAGAAAATGTTCTCAGGGTTTTGTGCAGGATATTAAGCACTTGTCATTTCAGCATTTAGCACTGTCTGGTGCCAGTTTCTCTCTGACTCCATGTGTGCTTTTAAAAAACTCTTTCCTTATTCTGTTTTTGTGTGCTGGGTAGGAGTGAACACATCTCAGCCCACAGTAACCATGGAAATGCAGCCCGGGCAGGACAGTGTGGTTCCTCTCATCCTGAATGCAGGAGACTCCCACCAGCACCAGAACCTGCAGCTCTCCCCAACATCTCCACCTCTCACTCTCTCTCAGGTGCAGCCCCGCTCTCTGCCCGGCTTATTGAATGTTTGATTTCTGACAATTCCCAGTGGTTCAGATCGAGCTTTTGTTGTATTAGAGATATGAGGTTGTGCTTGTGGGATAAAGAATACCCAGAACGAGCGATTAGGTATATACCAATTGATTTTAAAGATTGTTTTATTGCACATTTCGTCCTCTTTGTTTCAAACACTGTACAAAAAACATATATTTAGATTTTACATTTTTTATGTTTTCTATTTCTGATTTTTTGGATCCTTGCAGTTGTTTTTTCCCCTTTTCCTTCTCTTACTGTGTTTATTGTTATGCAAATTCCTTGTATGTGAAAATCTGCTTGGCAATAAAACTGACCCCGACTCTGAAATCAGTCAACTGAACAGGCTACAGATGTTGGAAAAAAATGCATTTTTTCCACAAAACATCAGTCTCAGTCATCTGTTGCTGTGCTCTCTGCAGGCAGCCATCAATGCCATGAACCTTGAGCAGCAGCTGTCCCAGTATGCCTTCTTCAACCAGCAGCCATCGTCCCAGAACCACCAGAACCAGCAGGTGAGCTTCACCTCCACCGCCACCACGATCCACACAAGCTGACTGTTATACAAGTGTTTCAGCTGCTTTGCACTCACATATTTTTCATTATGTGGATGGATTTTCGCTCAGTGAGACGAGAGCAAAATGAAGTCTGCAGTGTGTAATTGGGGATCTGAAGCACAGGTTAGCGTCAGTAGATTAAAACACGCACTGCACTCAAAGCATGAATGGGTTACCTCTGTGAATGAAGGTGTTTATTGTCCTTTACAGATTTGTTGCTTTATTGTCAAGTTAGTTCTTCAGTTTTTTCAAGAGGAGTTCAAGGTTTGTTTATTAACCGCTTTCCCATATCTCAGTCCACCAGCTCCTTAATTCCTGCAATCTTGCAATCCCAATATTAAAGAATTTTCAGTTTTGACAGATTATTATAATATGTATGCAAACTAAAATGGTGCATTGAAAGGATGCTTGATTTTACCAATCACTGCTGTTTAATGCAAAAAGAAGGAAGTGTATTAAACCCAATGTAGGCTCCATATGCAGCAATTATTCTAAGACTGTGTGGTGCAATTTTTCTGTAAAGCTGCTTCAAATGCAGTCATGTCAGTCATTTGTGTGAAGATCTCTGATCTCAGTACCTTTTTCTGATGGACTAATTTTATTGATCTGATGAAAGGGTCTCAAATTTTTGGCAGGGTTGTGTTTCTTGTTGAGGGTTTATCGTTTAGTTGTGGTTGAACTTGAGCAGCAGAGGTGGGAGTAAGTCACGTATGTGCTGTCTCAAACAGAGAGATGTTAGCTTTTTGCTAACAGTTGATGAGCCAGTAAGTTTTACATAAAGACACGCCCCCTCCATGATTGCTGCCTCCTGCTTTGGCCTTTGCTGCTCTGTTGCGTCTGAGTAGGTTGCCAGGTTTGCACACGTTACACTAAAAATCGTGTTTCCAAAACAAAGTAACTTCGAGTCCTTTCGAGTCATCTGTCTCAAATCTAAGTTGTTTTCTTAATATCTTATCAATATTTGAGCGTAAAAGAACATCTAATAATGATATTTGATATTTATTTTGACAAAAACATAGAATGTAAACGTTTGTAGCCAGGATTCCTCAGATCTATTCATTAAGGAGTTGTGACAAACGTGCACAGGATGTGTGTGATATGTGACTGTTAAATGATAAATATCATTGTCAACAACAATAGTAAGAATAAATGCAAAATATAAGTCAAGTTTGAAATGTAAACCACTGGAAATTGAATTACTATGCATGCATGCATACATGAAGAAACACTTGAATTCAAATGCAAGGTCTTCATGTGCATAATAATGAGGCCTGGAGCCGTTTGTGTGCCCTCAATTCTTTTTCTGCCAACATGCTATAACAGCAGATACTCTACCTGTGAGGAGCCATTATTAAAACTCTTAACTGGTACTTGATGACTACATGATGTCTGTCTCTTTTTAATGGCTCCACTCTTTTTTCTCCAGCAGACAGGTCTGGTCCAGCTGCCGTCCTCTGTGAACTCCACATCAGACAACCAGACGTCCTCACAAACCAACATGACCATAGACATGAACACGGTGAGCCGCGGACTCATCTGTCTGCATCACATCAGTGTGTCGCAGTGTTGTTATGTGACTGCAACACAGCTATGACTGGCTCTTCCTGGCTGCTACTCATTTCTTTCCTAATAATGCGTTTTCAGATGTGTTGGTCCGGGTGATGGACGCTGCCTCGTTAACGTACTCAGACTCCTTGGCTTTGTGATATGAAGTTGTTCAAGAGTGCTTTTGTTCTGGAAAGTCTCAGCTGTGTAGTACAGAAGCTGAGAACAGCCGTGCTTGCAGTTATTTTGTTTAATGCTGTTATCTCAAGTTAATTATTTCATTACCCTGAGATAAAAAGCAAATTTTCTCATGATAACAGCTTAATTTATCTCATTATCTCAAGAAAAAACAAAAGGATGATCTCTCCATATTGTGGGATAACGTATCATGAATATCAGCAGGATCACTCAAGTCCACTCGCCTGTGTGGCTATGGCCGTGGCAGACTGAATAACAAACAGAGAGACGTCATTTCTGCCTGTGTTAGACCTTGACTGAAGTACAGTCTGATGTCCTTGATCAGTAATGGATACTCATCGATCTGACATTTTCAGCTTAAATCCACCAAAGACACCATCAGTGCATGCTGGCATGGCACCCTTGAGCTCTGATGAACATGATAAGAAATAAGAAGAAGTGACCTTTTGTTTTCTGGTGATGACGTATTGATTATCTCATTATCTCAAGATAACGTCATTAAGAAATAACTGCAAGCACGGCCGTTTTTTGGCTTCAGTAGCATCGTGATTGCTTTGAAAAAGAAGAAAATTTGTGCTGTGTATAGTCTAGTGTATATGACTCTTTTATTTAACATTTACACTTGAACACAAATCTCCGCGCTGGTGTAATTGATTCTTTATCATTGTAGCTTTTGCACAGAACTAAGACAAAACCTCCCAAATTAATGCATGAAATGGCTCTCGCTTGGCTCCCACTGCTCTACTTCTGTTGCAGTGGGAATGTGTTTGGATAACTGCAGAAATGAAGTGGCCTACATTCTCCTGCTCTCAGTTATAGACTTTGCAGCGTGGGGTCAAGTGACACACTGTGAGGAAATGCGGCTTAGACGTACCTCTCTGTTAATTCAACCACATATACGGAGCTCATCCGCAGTTCTCCAGCCTGTCACCACTTTGTTTACTTCCATGTCTAAGCCGTAGCTTTGGGGTCTGGAGCAAACACAGTTACAGCGAGATAATGGAAAATACTATCGTCCTTCAGTTTCTTTAGAGTTCAAACAGGTCTGCTGCAGATATAATCATTGCAGTAGTTTAAATATCTGTATCCAGAGACCCTGAACTGTTTTATCACTTCTCTGCCTCATGCTGCCAATATTGTGATAATTTATCTATCAATAGTTTAGGAATGTGGAGGTTTGAGTAATAAGAGATTCTTCATTTGATCCACCTTTAAATCTGAATTACTTGATAGTTTGTTATTTACTGTGATGTCATTTTGGTGGTGTATTGCTTAAGTGAAGCTGATTTTGTGATCAAAATAGAAGCCTTTGTTTTCATGTAAATATGCTTCTTTGGATTTTGTTGGGTGAGTAGATAGAAAAGAGCAGATATGACAGAACAGAAGAGAGCAGAGTCGCTTCTCTCTGATCTTCCAGTTTTGCAGAATTCACTCACTTAGCTTGGATTCCTGGCAACATTTTTCCTCTCCTAATTAATCCCCTGTAGTTTTCTCTGTTTCTCCCAGATCTTGTTCAGTGTTATTAATGCATTGATGTTACGCGCAGCACGGGCTGTTCACTGCTGTAATTATTTCAGATGTATTTCAGCATTAGAGGCGAGTATTCTGGGTTTTAACCATTAAAAAGGGAATCAATATTTAAGTGTAAACTACAGAGAGACAAGCACCAGAGATACACGTAACAAAGCTCCATATCCAGTACACACACACACACACACACACACACACACACACACACACACACACACACACGCACACATCCTCCAATGTCAATAACTCAACCGTGTCCTCTTGTATCAGGCCTCCTCCCTCCAACAGTACCGCAGTAGGGTTGGATCCTCTGCCAATCAGTCTCCAACCTCCCCCGTCTCCAATCAAGGCTTCTCACCTGGAGGCTCGCCTCAAGTAAGGGCGTGTGAACCAGTGAGCTGCTGGCTCGCTCTGCATACACGTCACCGTCCCCTGCATCGTAGTTCTGTGGTTCTCGTTGCCGAGTAGGACTCTGTGGCTGCCCCCCCCCCCACAGCTGCTTCTATTGTGTTGACGTTAGCAGATCTGGGCAAAAAAATAGATGTCAGTTTATTTCATTCATTGCTTCTGTAAATATGCAAGGAGAAAAAAGGTCAGAAATAATGTTAATTAGAGGATCTTGTGGTATCGACACACAGAGCAGTTTTTCACAGCTGACATTTTAGCGTGTTGTAGCAGGAATTTCACTGGTGCTTTTCTGTCAGTGGACGTTTCTCAGCATGCACAACACCAGTGTTAATGTCACTAATTAACACCTGTGGTTTTCATGCTATGACATGATAAAAGCACGTCAAGATAAACGTCGTCAAGTATTTCAGGAAACATTCTGGGAGAAAAACAACTTTGCATCAATCGCACAGGAAAGCTGTACATCAAAATACGATCATAAAAAGACACTGATCGGTTGTGTAGTCCCTGTTTTGCCCAGATCTGACCACCAGTCTCTTGAAACACATGTCATTGATGTGTTGTTATGTAGTTGTGTCCCTGATCTTCCTTCTCTGCTGCTTTTGTGATATTTGCGTTGCATCTCCACCGTTTCCTCCCCAGTCTTGTTATATAAGACTCTGTACTGGAGTTGTTGTTTTTCTATGTTTATCAGATCTTTGTGTTTATTGTGGTTTTGCACCAGCATGGAGACTTCAGGTGGAATGGAAGGGGAGATGCTAACCCCCCCCACCCCCAACCTTTTGTTCTATCTTTCTTTTGGTTGAGGAGAAACTGCTAATCATCCCCATGGTTGAGTCCTAAGTAACTGAGCCTTGCTTGCAGGGTGGCTTTAAGATAAACTAAACACACCCAAAGTAAACATGGATCAGCCTTGTTATTCTGTGTCAGACTCAGTGTAAGCATTTGAAGTCCTGGTAAGGAGGTGGGACTGTAAATCATTTACTGCTTTAACCTCCCAAAGTGTTTTTGGAAAACATTCCCAGAATCAAACTATGGATTACCCATTCAAATATATATTATGTATTAAATTCAGTGCTGATATAAATATAGTGGATATCTTTTTTTCAGAGAGAGAAATGTGGCAAGTGACAGCAGTGATGTACGTTGTGTGTCTGCATTTCTATATGTTTGTCCTGCTTACCCAACCCACTTCTCTCCTGAGCTGAAGTGGCTCACTCGTAGTCCTGAGGTTATCCACGGGCTAAACCACAACTGACAAGCTGTGTGCTCTATTATCCTGCTCTGCCCTGTGGGGACATCTGCAGCACACACAGATAATTTGGTTTTGAACTAGGAGGAGCACGGGCTGAGAATATGATCCAATTACTTATACATTAAGAGGCCACGATGAAATAGGAGAACTTCTGTTGCTGGTTCAGCGAGGACATTTAAATGAGAGACTTCAAGAGAATTAGCTTGCACTGGATGAGTCAGTGGAGGGAGAATAAAGTCACAAAGGGGATTAGGATTTCAATGATTCCCTTTATTTCATGTGAATTTCATTCCATTTGGTGGTGTTAATTAAAATACCAAGGCCAGAAGGCAGCAGGGGAGGCTCGCGTGGAAGGAAAGTAAGACGTCTCCGTCCTTCCCTTTAGCTGATTTTTGACATTTGGTGCATTTCCATCTATGATGATGGAACTTGTGGTTATTATTCATGCAATTAATACAATCCTTTATTTATTCATTTGTTTGCTTATTCATTAAGTCAGTCAGCCATTTATTTATTTCCTTATTACACCTCCAAATTTATATATATATTTTTGCAGTTTTCAGCCATTTCCATAAAATGTTGAGTGCTCTGGAGAAAGGAAATGCTGCTAAAGGGGGTGAAATGTTTAAGTAGCTCTCTTGTGGATGTACGTGATGCCTGCTACATCTGTCAATCACAACAAACACTTTAAATAATGCACGATTTTGCAAATATTGCAGAGTTTCATTTGCATCTATTATTGAAAGAGCAGGCTACAGGATCCTTGTTGGACTGTCTTATGTTTGGTGTCTGTGTCTTGCTTTAAACATCTGTTAAAAATGAAGACGTTGCTTCTGAATTATGTATTTATTACATGATTGTTCACTGCCACTTCTGTGTGTGCCATCCCTTCCAGCGTCATTGCACATTTAAGATGTTGATGTTTGAGATGAAAAACGATTAATCAATGAAGCAGCTTTTTTCTTCCCTGCAGTATGTACACAAATATTGTATCACACACGTGCAGAACACTGGAGGCATTAGTGAGCGTGAACTGGCCGTGGATTAGCAAGCTCATCTCAAACTCTTTCTGATGCTGTGAGGTGATATTAGGCACTTTATCGTTCTGGTCCTGTCGCTGCTTTGACTGTGTCCTTTTCATACACTGCACTTCATGTTAAACTTCTGCAGCCTGCTTGAAGAACATTCATAGTTGATGGCGTGCATTAGGAGGTTTTACCAGAGTCTAAATATACAGATTTGGCCTGTTTGTTGTTGCAGCACAACTCCATACTGGGCAGCGTGTTTGCAGACTTCTACGACCAGCAGCTCCCGTCCATTCAGGCCAGCGCTCTGTCACAGCAGGTCAGACAAAAGCCGTCATTTCCACTTTTAGTTCTGCTCTCCACCTGCTTTTGCTTTAGAGTGACTGCATGTTCGGTGCAGCAGCAACACATGTGATTCTTCTTTCTGTGGTGATTGCCAGTTGGAGCAGTTCAACATGATTGAAACCCCCATCAGCTCTGACAGCCTGTATAACCAGACCTCCACCCTCAACTACTCCCAGGCGCTCATGATGGGTTTGACTGGTGGCCATTGCAACCTGCAGGATTCGCAGCAGCTGGGCTACAGTAGCCATGGCAACATCCCCAACATCATTCTCACAGGTGCTGCTTCGACATATCATGTGGCTCACTTAAGTCTTGTAGAGGACTGCGGCTCTTTCATAAAGATTTCCAAAATCCCAAACCAGAAAAGGTTGTGCTTCATATTTGCTCCTGTGTCTCGATGTAGCGATGTTTCTCTGACACTGTGTCAACTAAGGCTGAACATTGAAGGCCTCACTGAGATGTGATTCACTGCTGGGCTGTTATGATGCCTTAGGTTGTATACACAGTTGACTGGCTTTAAATGACTTGGCACGGTACTTAATCTGCTGCTCATGCAAAGGTGAATAACTTCCACTAATCTCTAAATGAGTGATAGTGTGAGCTGTGAGTTAGTGCCAACGCTGACATATCCCACACTTGACAGCTGGCTGCAAAACAATGCTGCATTCACAAGCTTTCTTCCAAAGAGGAAAGTTATTTTCCAGATCTGTTGGACTGCACATGCACCATCCTGACAGAGCTTTCCATCAGTCCACATTGTCAAACACCTTGCAGAGAAGCAGAGACGGAAAAGAAATGATTTCGGTGGCAGGAAATCTATACGAGTGGGACTCATGTGTGGCAGTTACATCACCAAGAAATGCTGCCCAAATTCAGAACTTAAACTCTTGTATGTCTAGAGATAAACCTATTAAAATTATATTCAGGAGGATTTTTCAGCCCCACTGAGTTTTCTTTCAGTTGTGTCTGAAAGTCAGCAGCGTCTGTTGATAACTGTCTCTTTACTGAAATGTGTAATTAAGATGTCAAGATGTCGAGCTTCTTACAGCAAGTTATTATCAAATCATAACCCAGATTTGTCAACATTCTGTCTCTTTTTGCCACTGTTGATTTCTAAATTTAACCATCTTCCCACTCCCCCTTAAAAACCCCACAGAGATAAACATGTGCCAACAGATTTAACCACTAAACCTTGTTTTAACTTGCTGTCTTGCTCAGTGAGTGGAGAGTCTCCCCCCAGCCTGCCCAAGGACCTGACTGGCTCACTGTCCACAGATGTCAGCTTTGATATCGACTCCCAGTTCCCGCTGGACGATCTGAAAATCGACCCACTGACGCTTGATGGCCTGCACATGCTCAATGATCCGGACATGGTTCTTGCTGACCCCGCCACAGAGGACGCGTTTCGCCTCGACCGGCTCTAACCACCGCTCATGCACCGGTGTGTGGATGCTGCCGCTGGTCAGGGTTTTGCATCTGAGAGGATAAAACCCAGAGGAGGGGATATCTGGAGCGTGCAGGTCGAGACCTCATCAGGGCAGCATCGACTCCACGGCGACCAACCACAATCACACCCCACAGGAGAGCTTTTAAACAAAACGATCATTGTAGGAAAATGCATTGAAATGTTTTCGAAGACTGCCGCCAGCCCCCCTTCTCTTCAGAACCGGAAAGCTGGTTTACGACTGATGACGCTCAAGTTATGGTATGATTGATGTTCGTGGCTCTGTCACTACTTCTTGCAAATGACCATCCAATTTTTGATTTACGTTTGATGCCTATTTTCATTTGGGGGAGCATGATCACAGGGGCAGAAGGTCTGTTATTCTCCGTCAGTGACTGACTAAACCATGTAACGATTTACAGTAATGATCTACAGTACACTTCTCACTCACCTGTTAACATAGAGTAACTTGATCAAGTTCAACCTCCCTCTGTGCCAAGCTGATTGTTCTCAGTGGTACATTCAGTCTGGATATAAATTTAGTCCTAATCCCTGTGTGATTTGTCATAGAAGCCAAAGTCAGGCCTGCTTTGATTTTTCCCAAATTTCCTCTTAAGTCTTGAGTGACCACAAGTGATTTTTTTCGCCGCCGAAGTTCTTTTTAGGAAATGCTGAATTCTGATTTCACCATAGTAAACAGCAGTCATCAGTTATGCATGAAATCACAAATCACTGTGCATACTTGTTTTGCCTTAATAGCTTGAGATTTTGGTTTTGATGCAAAGATGAGAATTATGTAAACGAGGAAAAAACATTTGAATTGTCAAGTAATTTGTACTGTTTTACAGGTGGTTTGGCCTACGTCATTCACGGTTGCATTACTGTAGTTGTATTTCTGAGGTGTGCTGATCTTCTCCATCACTCAGTCCACAGTCACAACCATATCGTTCCTCACGGTCATTTATCAGACAGATCTTTAACAGATAAATGAGTTCTTTGTTACGAAACAGATGTTTAAAGGCTTGTTTTGTTTTATATTTTACATGTACAGAATGTGATTAGATTTTGCGTAATGGTATCTATGCAAAACTACAGCGATGGATTTAGGACTGTAAAAAGACGCAGATAAAAATGAACCCTTTCAAAAGGAAGCCGACGATTCTCACAGAATGCACAGCGATGGTGCCATGTTCCATTTCTCTTGATACTCTTGAAACTGCATTTTTCTTTCTGAGTAGTTTGTTGTGGAGAGAAAAGAGGTTCAGTGAGTGTGGCATACAGTACAAACTCTCCTGGATTACTCCCAAAGATGTGACCTCAGTGTAGTTGAAATATATATATTTTTCCAGACAATTGAACTGCCTCTATACTAGAACAGCATTGTTGATGCAATGAGAATGTATTTAGGTCACATCTGTACAGTTGTGTTGCTGCCATGTTGTCATCCTCATTGCCTCTCATGTCTAGCCTTTATGTACTGTAGGACCAAATATATTTCACCTGTTATTGTTTCTCCCTGCAAAGGAGATGCGCCGTACTGTTTTAAGTTTTGGAACTTGTTGTTTCCTCTGCACTACGGTGATACTGAATATCCATTTGCTCATGTTGTCTGTGCCCTTTAATGATTTGTTCCATGTCTCTGTGGTCTTTTATGCGGCTTCATGCAGCTTTTAAGAAGTCCTAAGCGAAGTCTGTGTGTTTCTGAGTGGATGCATTGGATTCATTCATCACCAGATCCCATTTCTCATATTGCACTTTATGCATTTATTTAAAACACTGATTTATGAGAGTTTATATCCTAAGCCCCCCAAAACCCACCCTCACACCCCTGTGACTGTTATGTGCTCTGGACCTGTTTGCCCTGTCTTTGATTAAACTTGCCTTCTTGTAAAAAAAAAAAACAAAAAAAAGAAGAAAAAAAAAACATGAAAAAAGCTAAATTATAGTTATTTTTGGAAAGTCATACACAGATAGTCTATTTAAAAGAGCTGTTTTTACTTAATCGATGAGTATTTTGTTAGCTGTCTACTGTAACACAGCTTTTCCTAAATTTGGGAAAGCATTTGTATTTTTGGACAGAGGTGATCAGAGGTGTGTTGGTCATGTTCCTGTACTGAAGCACTAATCTAAGAAACATGCTAACACTAATCACTGGATAGCAAATTAAAAGTTTATTATTGAAATCGTCAAAGATACAGGTACAGTATAGTGTGATTTCTCAGATGAGTACATTTGAAATGTGCAGGGCGTATTATCACAATACTGTGCCAGATGGGATCAATCAATCCCTAAAAAGTATTTTAAGGAATTTATATTGTAATTCAGTCCAGGTGTAATTATTATCTTAGTGCCCGTAAAAGGAATTTAGGTTCATTTCTAGGACACTATAGCCATTTCCCATCAATACTCCACACTACGAAAGAGGCTTTTCTGTAGCTGCAGCATTGTGTGTGTGTGTAAAGGTCCTCCTGTGCCAGCGCCTCTCACCATTATTCTCACATAATGGAAATCAAAACTGTTGACATTAAGTTGTTGAGCTTGAAGATTTTTTTTTCCTTTCTTTTTTGGAAAATACTACAATGTTTTGAATGCATCATGTTTCTGGATTTTGATGCCGTGTTTTTTCTATTTTAACTATGTTGTGACTGCATGAATCTCCGGGCTTGTTTTTTCCCCTTTATGACTTTTTGGGTTTTAGCTCCTTTAAAGGGTGGGGTCAGCTTCGTCCGTCGGCGTGTTCTGTTTTTCTTGTTTGGTGATATTGTCTTTTGTCTCTTTTTAATTCAGCGTCACGTGTAGGCTACGTATCTGCTAATTGAAGCCTAAAAGCATCAGAAATATCGTAATCAGCCTTTTATGCACATGTAGAAGCTGTTGTTTGGTACTATGTTTTACACTGCAATATACAATATGTGCTTATTTTCTGTGCAACCCCTGCAGAGTTTTATTATGTCATGGTAAATCTAGACTAGCTTTGTATATTGCTGTATGGTAGGAACAATGTTTTTCGTGCTTTATGTGATATGATGTCAAAGTGAGAAAATGCACTGAGAAATACTGTGCTGCAATATGTCGTTGTGGCTCTTTACTCTCTGCTGGACCTCAGACTTTACAGTGAGCCTGACATCTTTTTTTTTTTTTTTTGTGCACATGTAGATAGCTCCGACTGCTGTGTTGCCTGTTACTGCCACCTTTTTATGCATCAACGTTCAGGTATCCATTGGTATTATACCAGTGTTTACAGAGACAAGCGTTTACAACAGAGCAATGTTTGTTTTTCTCTCCTTAAATATGTTTAATATTGTATCTGGAATAACAGACTACATATGAACCACTTGCAGTGTAGAATAGCAAAATAGTTTTGCTATTGAAATTTAACAGTGAATCAGTAATGTAATTTCAATTGTATGAGAATAATTTCAATATATGACCATAATTATCTATTTTGTGAGGTTTTTTTAAATTAAAACATAATTATATTTCTGTTGGACGTCATCCACATGCATTTCGATGCTCTGAAAGCACTTTTTATTTAACTTACAGACTTTCATTCTGCAGAAATCCCCCTTCTTATGTACTTGCTATGAGCATCTATATGCCATCACAAGTAGTTTTTTTTTAACAGAATAGGTACTATTAAGACTTTATTGAATTTAGTTTTTTAGTAAATCTATCATCTGCACTGTATCCTCTTCTCTTTATTCAAGTGTTAAATCAACAGTTGAACCAAAAAGCCAAAGTTCAAAACAGCCATAAATGAGAGAAAACATTTTAGCCTTCCAACTGTTGAAACACATCCTCTCCTTTTGTTTTTCAAAATATTTTATTGGGGTCAAAATACTTCATAGATGAACTATGAACCTATCAATGCATTGTTTACATTGAACATAATCACTGAAATTCTTGCAGCATAACTTGAAAAAATATGTGATTCAAATATCCCGACCACTACCTGCGAAGTCTCTTTTTGGCATGATGCTGCCAAAATATCTCAGAAAATATCTTGACATAGTGTATTTTGCTTTAAATTAAGTATTTTTGTTTTGCCTTTGTTTTACGAATCTGCTGTCAAAACACTATTTTGTAGTGAATATTACTATATACATTTTGTCTGAGAAATAACATATACATACAGTAAGAAATACCATGAATAGCAGATACAAATAGTGTACAGTCAGGCTATATACAGATATATGTAGATTGACTTTGTGACGCAACATGTTAAAACACAAACTGAATCAGGAAGATGAAATGGAGTCATAGTCGTGTACAGTCACTCGGTGGGTCACCCACATCTATGAATCCTTGTGTGCATTCTGAGGACAGCCCACTGCTGGTTCAAGCCTCATACAATGGCAGCTAAATTGTTATATAATGTATTTTGTTTCTGAGTGCAGTGGTGCTGAACACTGCATGTGCATTTTACTGCCGTGAAGGGGTGCACTAAGCCCCGATAGTACACTCACAGCAACAGGAAACATTATGCTCATTGAATATGCAAAATCTAGCATTCTGCAGCACAGCTTGGCAAGTTGGTACTTTTTTGAGCTAACCCTTTAAAAATTACTGGTTTAAATCTTGTTCTTCAAATTGTGTGTTTTCTATTTTAACTGTCAAATCGGACCAAAAGAATCCAAGTTGGCTGTAAATGTGTGCTATATTAAAGATGAAATCCGCTTCTGTTTGAACTGTACCTGATGTATTTTTCTCGTGTGAAGGCTTCTGTCTTTGTATCTTTGCATTATTATTTGTAAATGAGATGAAAATAAATATATCTGAATAAGCAAAGACGTTTGTTCCATTGTATTTCGTTGTCATGAGGTGAACTACAAAAAGCACTAGAAAACTGAACTAAAACAGGAGTTAACATGAACATTACAGCCCCCATAACTGGCATGATTTAGACTTTCTCACCCACTCCACAGCTTCACGCCCAGCATTTGCCCTCCCTCTCCCACTCTGTCCACACAAACAGTTTTAATGAGTTGACGCTGGACATTTTGCATGTGGGATGACAGAAGTAATGACCGGATGACTGGTGTAACTGACTTATCTACAAAGGTATGGGTCATGATTGTAATGACCCTCATGATTATGTCGGGACTCGGGACAGTTATCAGTTATTGGCTGCCAAGAAGTTTAACACTTTATTACAGCAGACAAATCCTAAGCTGTCTCTCCCATTTTTGCTTCCCTAATAATTCTAGACCACAACTTTTAAATTAGCAAACAGTAAGAAAATGTGTTTTTCTGCTTGTAGATACTGAGCCACTTGAAAACCTTGGTAGAAACTCCTGTCAATACATTAAAACTACAAATGACTGATCCCCGTATGATCAGCCTGATCTCACTCCCTGGGGTTCCTGAGCTTTTCCATCACTGCTGTCTTACAGTCACTGTGGTCCAGTGCTGCAGCCTCCTGTCTGCTTTGTATTTGACCTCAGTCAGCAGTGATGGGCTGTGCTCTTTTAGCTGTCCCCTCTTAAAGAAACTGCGGGACTCCATCTGCTGGTGAAATGCTGCAAGTTAAAGTCATCAGCATTGATCATTCATGATAACTTACAGACTGTGGTAAACACATCCAAATCAAACAAGTATTTGAATGTCTACCTCAAAAGTGACCAGTGTTGATGTTCTAGCAGGCATGTATGATTGCTGAGAGATATTGCAGGCTGTGTGTGGGTGTGGGTGTGTGTTTGTGGTTACTGTGACAAGAAATGGAAAAAAAAAACAACTTAAGCCACAGTTGGCCTCAAATCTGTCATCAGATTCTGATGTGATTCTCTCCTCTAGGAAGAGTGAAAGTGAAACTTGTCGCCTCTTACTGATTGATGATTGAAAAATAAGTGATCTTTTGTACTCCTCTAATTTTTCAGGTGTTTGGAATGTTTTCTATTCCTTTTGAATATCAGAGAATTATCGATTGTCAAGCCAAAATGCTATAACAAAATCTGGTCCCACCTTTTCAAATGTGAGTATTATCTGCTTAGCATCACTATGAACTGAATAACTTTGGGATTTGGACAGTTGGTCAGATAAAATAAAGAATTTCATCTTAGACTATGAGAGACTGTGATGGACCTTTTTATTCATCATTACTTTATCATTTAATCGGCTGCTTAAAATTCTGTTACAAACCACTGATATATTGGTATAAGAGATCAGAAGCAGTGAGATACACTCTTAACACGTCCATGGGTATACCCAGAAGTATAGGTGGACGGGCGGCAGGGATGTTTACTTGGCTACGTGCAGACGTCAAAGCGCGTTCGTCGTATCCCAGCATGCAGCAGGAGGCCGATGAGAGATCCAGCAGCTGGTAGTGAGTTGCTCGAGCGCCGAGGAGGCAGCAGCCAACGGTCAACACAGCGCACACATTTCCTACTCCATGTGAGAAAAACGGAGCCTTCTAGCGCGCAGGCGACAGAAAAATATGCTGTTCGGACGCCTGACGAGTTACCGCACCGGCTTTTGAGTCATCATTGTCACCCGGTTTTCATTTTGGAGGATTCCTCCCTCCATCCTCCGGATCGCACCAAACAGGCAATGACAACGGTCTCAGCAACCCCGCAGCAGATGAGGGACCGGCTGCTGCAGGCCATCGACAGTCAGAGCAATGTGAGTAATGCTAGCAGGCTAGGTGGCTAACGTTAGCTTGTTTACCTGCACTCCGGCAAACTTGACAAGGCAGTTCACCCAACAGCTGTCAACTAATTGTTCCAATGTCTTTTAAAATGCGTGATTTACGATTTAGTTTGGCACCGATGTGTCAAATGACTTGGAAAGATGGAGACGCTGAGCTTTCGATTTGACAGCTTGCAGGCTACCTTAGCAGAAGCACTCCCTGGGTTAGAAATTAGCCTGGCGTTAGCTGGTTTATATAGCATGCTAGCTGCTAGCCTAGCCGTAACACCTAAGCGGGTTTGAAGTATTTTACGACTTGAAGGTGTAAAATGCATACAAGTGTCACCGAATTACTTATTTTACTACATAATTATCTACTAATGGGTCAGCATTTCTTTGTTCGCGCTAACTATACCTTGTTATCGAACTGGGAGGTAGCTAGCAAACTCTTAGCCGGAATAGCTACGTTTTAGGAAATAGTCGGATCCTTCTCTCTCAAGTTAGTTAAATGCTAGCAGTAGCCAAATAAGCTAACGCAGGTAAGTCCGCCGACATTCAAACGCTGGCTGACTTTCTCGAAAGGATAAGAAACTCACTCAAATTAAAGTTGAGCATTTCTTGCCTCCAGTCTTTGCCCTAGTGCTACACTTTTGTTAAAACGTTTGCAATGATGAAGGTTTTTTGGGTTGACACTATACCATCTTTACTTTTTAACGTCGTTGTGTCGATCTGAAGCAGACAGACAAGCTAATGGTCCCTAAGCTAATTTGTAAGCTAACTTTCCCCCTACTCACGCGCGTTGTAAAGACGATTCAGTACCTTTTCCAAATACTAGAGTGTTTATAACCATGACAGTAATATAGAAAAATTGGCTAATCATGTCAGTATCAGCCATTTGCATTGTCTTCTAGTATTTCAAGACTGTGATTGAGATTCTCTTAAACTCTTCTGTTGATGGTGATTTGATACTAATACTAAATCTTCTTTTTGTGTGAGCAACAAAGTAGGTGAAGTATTATAAAATGTTTGTTTGTGCTCTGCACAGATATGCAATATGGTGGCTGTGTTGGAGGTAATTTCCTGTCTTGAGAAGTATCCCATCACCAAAGAAGCACTTGAGGTAAGACAGTTGACCACACCTGAACTACTGTGTCATGTAGGCATTGTGTTGCTTAACATGTTTCTAATTTTTGACACACATGATCTATACAGGAAACTCGACTTGGAAAATTGATCAATGATGTAAGGAAGAAGACCAAGGATGAAGACCTTGCCAAGCGTGCTAAGAAACTCTTAAGGAACTGGCAAAAGCTGATTGAACCTGGACCAGCTGTGGTTGCGACTGCCCCTGGGTCTACCAATGGCAGTTCTCATCCCTGCAGAACAGAGGCCTCCCCTCCTGACATCTCTGTGTCAGGGAAGGGTGTCCCTGAAGTTAAAATCAGAAATGATGTTCACAACACTTACTCACCAAAAGCTGAGAAATCAAGCAGCCGCAAACGCCGAGCAGAGCACAGAGACAGTGGAGTGCACTTACCAGAAAAAATCTCCAAGATGTCTTCATATGATAACTCTGTTTCATCACCACCCACCAATGGGATTGCAGGCAGTCCTGATGCCCCGCCCGACCAGCAAGTTGTCCCGTCTCCTGACAGATCTCGGATAGAGCACCTTGATAATGATAAAATCAACAGAATTCCGGTTAATGCGGTCAAGCCTCGCCCCAGCTCTCCTGGAGTGGCCAAACTACCTAGCACTTCCTCTATGATCAAGGTTGCTGTGATGCAGCAACAAGCTAGATTGGATGAAGGGGGAGGAGGGCCATATTATCAAGCCAGAAGTCCCCGTGGCCTCACTACCAGTCCAAGGAGCATGAAGCAAGATACAGTGACCAAGCGCTCTTCAGCATACGCACCGAAAGCAATGCCTATCCCAAGCCCTTCTTCAAGGGATTCTCCCCTGTCTTTGCCCCAGTCTGTATCCTCCCCAGCCCAAGCATCTTACGCTGACAAGCTGCCACATTCTTCTCATAGGTCTTCAATGCACTGGGCCAGTTCATCAGAAGTTCCCTCTCATTGCCCACCACCTGACTTATCTGCAACACTGGAATCCCCTTCAGTCTCCCCTTCACCCTCTCACCCCCAACACAACTCAGAACTACACAGACCGACATCTGAGGGAGCCATGTCTGTGTCTGATGACACAGATGGGACAACGGTCCCCAACTCAGAGCATAAAAGGAGGAAGTACAGATCAAGAGACTACTCTGTCAACTTAGATGGTCAGAAAATAGAGGACACGACTAAGCCTGTACGGTTAAAAGAACGCAGACTAACATTTGACCCTGTCACAGGTCAGATCAAACCTCTGGTCCATAAAGAACATTCTCAAACAGAGGAAGCCCCCACTCCTGACCCTGCTGAGTCTAGGCAGAGAACTGAAAGCACTGTACAACAGCCAGCTGCCCCAGCCCCAGCTCCTGCTCCTGCTCCTGCTCCTGTTCCTGCCTCTGCTTCAATCCCAACTCCAGCTTCAGCCCCAGTTCCAAACCCCGCCGCAGCCCCAGGTCCCAGCCCCAACCCTTTCCATCAAACGAACTGGAAGGAGCTGTCCAGAAATGAAATCATCCAGTCCTACTTGAACCTTCAGAGCAATGTGCTCACCTCCTCAGGGGTCCAGGCCCCTAGTGCACACTTTTTCATGTCAGAGTATCTGAAAAGGGAAGAACAGGAGATCAAGGACTCACGGAAGATACATGTTCTGCAGACGGACAGCTCAGTTGGGGATTTACCAGGCATGAGCCGGGAGGTGATGGAGGAGGACCTGGACAGGATACACACACAGCACTGGCCAGGGGTGAACGGTTGTTACGACACCAAGGGCACCTGGTATGATTGGACAGAGTGCATATCATTGGACCCTCATGGGGATGAAAGCAAATTGAACATCCTGCCATATGTTTGCCTAGACTGAGGGGTTTGGGAAGGTTTCTGTCCTTTTCCACTCCTTTCTGTGTCTCCCCGCAGAGACAGATACTTTGTGATTTTGTTTGTCCACTGTGAGTTCGGCAAAAGCCAGGCCTGCTAAACTCCCCCACCCCTGCCCCACGCCTCTTCTCTTTCTGTGATAATCTGTTGAGATTGGTATAAAAAGGGTAAAAATTAAAAGAATAGTTGAGTTTGTAATACCAAGGGCTGTTTCTGTTTTATTTTTCAAACTGAAAGCCACAGGAATGATGAGGCCCTACATGCAGAGTGCTGCTACTAACACTGACGGCGAAAAAGAGACGACAGAATTATCCCAGGTGATCAGAAATGGTGTTGTGATGTGAATTTTTGATGTTCTGAATCATACCTCTATTTCAGGCTCACTGGGATGATGCTGTTTTCTTTTTTCATTACCTTGTAGTTTCTAATGAGGAATTGCAATCTAGAAATAAATTTGAGGGAAGGCTGGGGTTTAGCTGTCCTGTCCAGACCGCCATGTTGGTGCCCAGAAAGGTGTAGAGTGCGTCTAGCACAGGTAGAGCTTAACATATCCAGAGTTTGAAATACTGGACCATATTTGGCAGTTACAAGAAGCTTTATGTGAGATATAAAGAGTAAATTATAAATTCTTATCATGTATGCATCTATTTATTTTGACCAGTTCATTTATGGGATTTTTTCTGTTTGCATCACAATGTTGTCAGCCTAATCTTCGATGTTAAAGGAGCATACAGATGCTTTTTGCATGGTCTTTCTTAAAGACTGGCCGATGCATATGGTCATAAACATTCCATACCCCACCCTTCATTCACCCTTTGCTCTCTATCTCATCACGCAGCCTTGTATGTCCATGCCATCTCAACTCTCAAGAAGAAATTCATTGTGCAAAATCACTTGGTGTCAGTGCATCAAAGTAATGTGGTGCTAATTTAAAGTGATTTCAGCTAAAATGAACAACTGCCCACACGCTAATTCCCTCCCAAGAAT
The DNA here is from genome assembly GCF_039877785.1 of Chaetodon trifascialis. Classification (NCBI taxonomy): domain Eukaryota; kingdom Metazoa; phylum Chordata; class Actinopteri; order Chaetodontiformes; family Chaetodontidae; genus Chaetodon; species Chaetodon trifascialis. The sequence goes on from NC_092066.1 coordinate 16,620,436, forward strand.
AAAATATTAAAAAATGTCAGTTTGGATCAATAATTTCAAAGAGGCAACAACAAGGACAGGTGTGAATGCTGGGACTCACTTTGTCTCCATTCCTTTAGATACTGTTTGCCTCCTGGAATTCCTTCACGACCCTCGTCAGCCTTAGGGAATATACAGGATTGAGACTTTTTATACAGCTGACAACTTGTGGGTCCTTTCATCACCGAATAAATACAAGTGGGAATCGCAGCTGACACTCCCACTACCTATGTGCCAATTGTTTCTTCAGAGTTTCAGACACATTAAAAGTTTTAGCAGCTGCTTTTGAGAGTTGAGAAAACTTGTTGGACGCTTGCTACCATTTTTGAATATAGCAACCATAAAAGGGAGAAAGAGATAAAGCTGTGTGCATCAGATTTCTTGGAATTTGCCATGTGGTAATTAAAGCTTCATTTTGATTTCCCTTTATACTCATCAGTCTCTGCCACATTTTCTCACAACTTAAATTAAGATTGGCTTCTGTGCAGCCTCTCTGTCCATACATCCTGTCAGTCATTCATCCCTACCAATGTGCCTTGGTAAATGGTAAGTCTGGATTTGCTTCCGCATAAGAGTCACCTGTCCACGGAGTCGGGTTTATGTGCGAGCGTTCCAAATCCCGTGATCAGTACGACGCTGTTATATGCACCATTTCTGTTACTTTTTGTACACACTGATCTAGTGAGGGTGAAGCTGCAGACAATGAGAAACTGCACAACAACACAGCTGGCAATAAAGGAGAAGTGCTACAAGTGGTTGATTAGAATCTGTTTTCTGGAGTTTTGACTGGGGCATCTTTATTTGTTCAATGTTTAACATCTCTCAATTGTTTGAAAAATAAAATGATCTAAACCTTCAGCCCGGTCCTCTGACTCTGTTCCAGTGCCATTGTGTTTGACGACAGCCGTCATCCTTGAATGTCTTGCTCTGTTGAAGCTGAATGGTCAGTCTGCGTAAGTGTCATTGTGCTGTAATTTGTTGTATTTACCCAGTTCATCCATGTGGGGGTGCAGATTGTCCGTTTGTCTCCTTTGTCTGCATCAGTGTGTGATGTAATTGTGGCATTAGAGGGCTAACTTCAGATCACTGAGATCATTTTTCTCAGCCTGTGAAGAATATATGACCCTCTGTTTTTATATAAAATAATCAGGATTTAGATCCTCCGTTAGCTGAATCCTGTGATTGTCAACACCCCCTGTGAAAACATGGCCTTGTGTGTAAAAAAGTGACATTTTTATTAGCACTATTACCCTCAATAGAGATAGCATATAGATCCCTATGTGTTAAACAGGCTCAGAGGGATCATAAATGCGTCACTTCCTGCCATGACTCCCTGAGCTGACGTAATCTCATATCAGAATGAGTAACTTGTCCTCCCTTCAGGTGTGTTTACAGTCAGACTCTGAATCAGTCCTCTACACACCTGTGTGATGTATTCATATGACACGTACCTTCAAGCACAGCTGTATTTATGTCCAGACACTGAGGAGAAACACCTGGTTTATGTCATTCATTTCAACATTCACATCTTGTCTGGTTAGTCTGTTGAGTGGGATGAATCAGTGTATCGAACTCAGCCAAAACATTATGTCAGGCTGAAGATGTGCAATTCACTGAAGTCTGCTCATATTGTGATTTCTACATATTTGGGATTAATTTCATTATTGATTCATCTGCCGGTGATAGACTCAAAAGATTGATTCTGTGTTGTGTCAGAAAACAGCTAAAAAATGTCTGAACAATTCAAAACTCAAACATATTTAACTTACAATCATCTGTGACAAAGAAACACATGATTAATATTCTGTTGATCAACTAGTTAATCAACTATTTCAGCTGTAGTGATATGAAACAGCACACTTGTGTTGGCAGAGAGATACAATACATCCATGTGTGCTTTGATATCAGAGGACACCCTCAGCGATTAATTCTGTTCATTTCAGCATGAAACCTCAACACAAGTCCCTTTAATTCAGGTTTTAAAACGCACCATGCAACCAGAAACAGCTTAAACTAATGTCAGTTTTTAAGGCAGCTTGCTGCATCTAGGGTCAGTTTCATTTCCCTGACTGTCCAGTAGTCAGTAAGCTCCACCTTTACCAAAAGCCCCATTGTTCGTAACTGGATTAAGGCTGGTCTGGGAAAACAACTTGGTATGTGTTGTGTGTAGGCTTCCTTTTAAAGAATATATGTTGGTGTAGTTGTAGGGGCCTGCCTCTCTTCACTCCTGATGATGGTCATGTGAGGAGTCATGTACTTCACGTGCTGTCATGTACCCTCACTAATGATGGCATTCCGTCCCTGGCTCTGGACACCCGTGTAAGTTTAGAGGTAACGAGACTGCATCTTGTAAGAGCCGTTTCTGTGCGGAACAGACTTGCGCAAAAAAAAAAAAAAAAAAGGTAGCAAGAGGAAACCGACTATGTGACCCTTGTAGAAATCCCCTGGCCTCCCGAACTCACAGTCTGGTTGAATTTGAAACTTTCTTATTAATATGTGAAGAAGGAATCCACCATGGCGAGTAATCTGTTGCAAATCAGGCGTAATTCTGGAGCAGCAGCACAGATCCTGGCATGTGAAGTACTCTCTGTTATCTAAAACCACATAGCACCGGCATTACGTCAACTCAGTAGCTCATGGTACTTAGTTTAGTGCCTCCAAACTGTGACTCAAAAAAGTGCGACAATTTGTCTGGTCCACTGCGCGTCTGGTATGCAGGGTGGGACCAGTGGATCACTCCCACCATTCAGGAATTTGGGAAGTTTCCTTCCATATAAGGAGTTTTTGATTTCTATCGCGACCTAAGGAAGAGAAGGGGAAAGGTGGAGCCTAGGATCGATTAACAACGCGGATAACCAAAGAGTAGGTAGGAAAAGTGAGAGTATTCACTGATGTGGACTTCCGTAATTGCTGATACTTTGCATACAATTTAATTCTGGGGGTGCGTGTCGTTTTGAAGGTAGGCTTATAAAAGTTGTAATATATTTTCTAGCTCTGTATTAACGCCCATCATCCCTCTGTTCATGTATTCATTTATTTGAGTAACTTGTCATATTTATACAGCCAATTCTAATCTATATGAATTATAATATAAAGATTTAAAAGCCATATCTAACTCCACTGCCATCATGTGTACGTTTCAAACTGTCCCCCAGGTTGTTAAAACCCTCAAACTGGCACAGGCATACGATTTAAATAAATAAGCCCCCCCTTCTTTAGATGAGCGGTTGAGTGATGTCATCCAGTGCTCCTATCTCATTAAAGCATGAGCTCATATGTCCCGTGTTAAATATCGCCCATCCCTCGCGCCGCTGCACCGACCCGCTGAAGCAGGGAACTATCTTGACTCACGATCAGCCTTCTTTGGCAGAACCGTGGGAGCGCTCTAATTGGCGGCCGTAAAAGAGAAAGGAAGTATTTAGTGCACTCAGTTTTCATTGGAAGAGAAAGTCGCAGATAATTTAGCGCAGATTTTATCCTCCAGACAGAATCTCTTTTTTGACGCTTATAGCACAACAGCTCTTCGACAATGGCATCGTTTAACAAGGGTCCTGCCTACGGTTTATCAGCGGAGGTGAAAAACAAGGTAGGTGCTCGTACTTTTTTTTTTTTTTTACATATCACATAAAGTAAGTTGTAATGAACATTTTTCGCCCCTCGTCATCCTCCTGTTGTTCTTTTCTCGGAAGGCGAAGGTCACCTGGCCTCCATTTTGATATGCGCTCACAGGTTACGAGGTAGACAAAGGTGGATGGGATAACGGTTCCACGAGAGATTTTAAAGTGCTTTTTCAAAGTTTAAACAAACTATAACTATCCTAAAAGTTAAGTTGACGATGAATACTTTTCAAATCATATATTCATCTTATAGTTTTACATTATTTTTTCCCCCCACACAGGAGACAAACTTAAATCGGACTATGGGCGTTGTTCCTCTTGGCAAAGTAATATGTCGTTGTGGCAAAATTGTTCTGCCCGTTTCCAGACTTTTCTCCGCACTGCGCAGCGTGTTGTCCGGTGTTGTGACCCGCATTAGCAGATAATGTAATTCACGTATTGGTGCCGGGCTTGACTGCCACCCAACCCCATTATCGGGTCTTTTTTATTGCCACTTTGAAACTGCGACAGTACCTCCCTGCGTCCCCCCTTGCGGTAAGTTGTCGCGCTGCTTCACTCGATTAAAACTTCCCTTCGCTCAAATCTTGTCAGACCAGTGCAGGAGAGGATTTAGTTTTCGACCTGCAGAATAAATCCTTGTGCAGACTGAAGTCCCACAAATCAACCGCTTGTTTATTTAGACCTGCCTGCACAGATCTCTGCATCCGGATCCACTTAAAATACCAGTGATGCGGCAGATTACTCTCCAGACCGCGTTACTCACACACCGAGCTGCACAGCCTCGAGCTGTTTCTCTTTCTAAATATGACACAAAGGTGTTGTAACTCTGTAATACTGTAGGTTTTTTTTCCCAGTGTGCTCTCCTGCTTTAAAGTTTGTTTCTTTTTCTCACTTGAAAGGTAAAAAATGCGTAAGTTTCTAAGCTTTCATGTACCTGCCAGTGTTTCTGTAGCTCAACTTCAGCTGATTTTTTCTTATTTTCCATCTGCATTCCAAAGGAGAGAGGGGGTCCCGCCCCCTCCCCAGATCCCTACAGAACAACATGAGCCGGACACACAGAAATCATGTAGATTTCCTGTCTGTTGCCAGTGATGTCCTTGAATTTGGGGGAGGGGGGGCTGATTTTAATGGTATTTCCTGCCGTCAGTGACGTAGCCATCTCTGTGAAATGTGAGGCATTTAAGGATTTACACCCCCCCCCACCCCTGTAGAAAATCTGCACCGGCAAGCATCTCTGAAGTTTAGACTGTGATCTCTAAAGTTGTCCAGCTGTTGTAAGCAACCTTCTTTGAGCCTCACTGCGGCCCGTACTCATTCATGGCATTGACACGCACAGCCCGGCGCCCTGGTTGCTTTCATTCAGATCTTTCATCCAGCCTCTGTGGGGCAAATTCCTTGCGTTCAGCTTGTCTCTGGAAATTACATCTGTCGGCCTCTTTGTGGGCAATTAAAATAGGCAGTGTTGTTTTTAATATGGGGATAAGTGAATGAAGGAAATGTAATTAGAAGACAGACATTCCTTTAGAGTACAACCAGCTGTGAGGTGAATGTGGCCAGCTTCTATGTATACGGTCAGCTAAACTCTGCGGTCGGGTCCCTCGTTGCCCTCGGGACAGAGAGGGATTGTTGGCTGGTTGTGAGTTCGCTCTGAGCTCAGTCAACACCTTGTTCTTTGCCGAAAAAGAAGTCTGTACCTGTTTCAGTTTTAATCACTGACTTTGCTGTGGGACAAAATATAAAGAGGAAAAAATAAAGCTGACAGAACCATTGTTCACGTGACCGCAATAATCTTCCTGAATGGCCTCTTTCAGTCAGAGTCAGCGAAGCGTGTTTGTCACACATACGTCATCAATCAGTGAAAAAATAAAGCTTGTAAACCAAAGTAACACCTCAACCGTGACACCTTCAATAGAAAGTCAAGCTTTGTGCCATGTTGAGGCCCTTAAACTCTCCCTCCCCTTCATAGCAATGGCCTTCCTGTGTTTCAGGGGAGAATTTAGCAGTTTAGCAAACAGGATATCCGTGTGTGTGTGTGTGTGTGTGTGTGTGTGTGTGTGTGTGTGTGTGTGTGTGTGTGTGTAAGGTCATGTCAGTGTCACCTTTTTTTTTTTTATTTCCGAAGGCTAAGACAAAACCCCCTCAGTAGCTGCAGCATGCCATGCTGAGGCAAAGTGAAATCCAGGGCTGACCATGAAACATGATAACACGCAGTCATAATAAACGTTTGAAGACAAATATTGAAGTATTATGTGATGTATTATTACCCACAGTGCTGCCGTTGTTATAAATGCAGCTCAGTCATCAGTTTGGAGGGGGAGGTCATTGTGGACAGGGTGATCGTTTTTCACGTCTGTGATGAACTCTGAATGTGTTTACTGTTTTAACTGCTCACCTACTGGCTGTTATCGCAGCTCGTGGAACACATGTGACCTTTGACCTCTTTGCCCAACCAGATCGCTCAGAAGTATGACCTTCAGAAAGAAGAGGAGTTGAGGATTTGGATTGAAGATGTCACTGGCGCTTCCATCGGCCCCGACTTCCAGAAAGGCTTGAAGAATGGAGTCATTCTGTGCGAGTAAGCAGCACTGCGGTACACTGTGCCATCAGGGTCTGGGCCATCACTTTTTATTACGTATGGTGGTTTTGGAAAACTTCAATATTTTCCTCTTTTCTTTCTCTGCTTTTTTTTCCCCTTACAGACTTATCAACAAACTTGCAAACAACCCCGTGAAAAAGATCAACCATTCGGCGCTGAACTGGCATCAGGTGAATGAGATGATGACACGTGCTTTTTAACCAGCTGAGGGTGCAGCATCTAATTGTTTGCACACAGTTAGAGAATTGCTTTTGTACGTAGCTGACAAATGATTCCCTGTGCTGTCACATTGTGCTCTGGGTGTTGGGATGTCAGCACACTGAATCATGCTAGCTCATGGTAATGCTTGCATGTTGGCAGTGTTGCAAGCTTCTTTTGGTTTTACAGCCACTGCTTTAGAGCCGTTTCTAAAACTGGTTTCTTTACTTGGGTGTGACCGGTCGCATTAAGCACTCCCTCATTTGAGACTGGCTGCATGTTGCAAATACAAACTGTTTTTAGAGCTAAGTGACTGCATCTTTCTCATAAGTATATTTAAGATGTTGTGCAAACAGAGAGAAATTCTCACGTGAATTGTGCACACACTTAGTGACTAATCTTCTTTGAAATCGGTTTGGTTTTAGCTGGAGAACCTGACGAACTTCATCAAAGCTATCACAGCGTTCGGCCTGAAGCCTCATGATATCTTTGAAGCCAACGACCTGTTTGAGAACGGCAACATGACGCAGGTCCAGACAACACTGCTCGCACTCGCTAGCATGGTGAGTCTTAAAAATCACATGCTGACACTGGGGATGTGTTCCTAAAAGTTAAAATTATTCTTGTTTTTATGACAACCTTCTGTGCTCTTGTCTCAGGCCAAGACCAAGGGCTGCCAGTCACGGGTGGACATCGGGGTGAAGTATGCAGACAAGCAGGAGAGGATGTTTAATGAGGAGAAGATGAAGGCTGGACAGTGTGTCATTGGCCTGCAGGTATAGTTTTTGTTCGAAATTCTGTAGTGAAAATGACTGCAGTGTACACTCACTCCTTCATTTAAACCACCATTTATTTCATTTTAAAGTCAGCGCATCACATTAATGAAGTTTGTCTGACACTGGTAAAAATGAAATGTGAGGACAGCTGTCAATGAAGGAAAACAGTGAAATATTACTCAAGACTATTTACAGCTGATTAACTTGGTATTTTTGGCAGGATCTAATGGAGGTGAGGCATGTTGCACGCTTGAGGCACTGGGCTCAATACACGTGTGAAACTATTGCGAAACCAGACTGTCATGATCTCATGTCAAACAGAATACGCTTGTGTTGAAGAGCTGCTTGTTGCTCTCACTGCTTTTAAAGCCTCTGTTTTGTTACTGTTTCTGTCACCAAGAAAGATGTTGAGTAGGTAAGACCTAAGAAAACAGTGAGGACAACTCAACATACTGTTCGCAAGTGTCAAGTACTCATAGCCAACTGAATCCTTAAAGTATGTTTGCACGGTGTCATGGACATCACCTGCATTCTTGCTGAAAGTGTGAAAAATGCAGTGACATTCAACAAACATTGGTAAAATGTTGCATAAGTGCAGCTTGCGGCTTTAAAGCAAATGTTTGTATTGCAGCTCCTGTACGTGGATTTATTGTGCTGTTTCTGTCTAGATGGGGACCAACAAGTGTGCCAGTCAGGCAGGTATGAACGCCTATGGCACCAGGAGGCACTTATATGACCCCAAAAATCAAATCCAGCCCCCCATGGACAACACAACCATCAGCCTGCAAATGGGAACCAACAAGGGGGCGAGCCAGGTACAGCAACATGTTCCCAACTTCTCATAAATCCTTTGTTATAAGACTCGAGTGGAAATGAGCCTCAGGGCATCATATATTCCTTTCCATATATCTTTCAGCTGCTGTCATGAGTGTCATGTTTAGTCTTGCAGAAAGCTATAACTCCTGGTTTGTCTCCACCGAGAAAAAAAACGACACTTGATCACGTGGGCTCAGTGAAATCAGCACTATGTTTAGAAAAATAGCTGTTGTATAAATGTTATAACATCATAAAACGCTTGAAACAAAGTATCTGTGATTCATATTTTCTTTTTCCTCTGTCTCTTCTACAGGCTGGGATGACTGCTCCAGGGACAAGGCGTGCCATTTACGACCAGAAGCTGTGCACAGACAAGTGTGACAACAGCACCATGTCCCTACAGATGGGCTTCAGCCAGGGAGCCAACCAGAGCGGCCAGAACTTCGGCCTGGGCCGGCAGATCTATGACGCCAAGTACTGTCCTAAGGCCGGAGAGGTTGCAGACAATCAGAACGGGGCAGGCATCCACTGCAACTACGTGCCAGATTACCAAGACGAGGGTTACCAAGGTTACCAGGAAGAAGAGCAGGTGTACCAAGAGGATGGGACAGATTACTAGGAGGAAGGAAGGAGATGAGGAAGGGAAAGAGAGATTGCATAAAGGAAGGATCCTCTGCAAGAAATTTCAAGGCAGGTGGTTTATTTTTATATCCATAGGATATCGCCCTGTTTTTTGGGGTCGTATCCTCTTTAGTATTGTCTGATAATGTTTCTTTACCCCTATTTGTGCAAAACCAATGTTACACATATCATGATGAGCTGCATTTCTGTGACTTTTATATTTAAAATGACCATAAAAGCCAGTCTTTTGGGCTTGGCTAGTTTTCTATCCCAGGGATGTTTTTAATGTGCCAAAGCCCCTCTTCTCTTTTTTCCCCTGTGTTTTTTGCTGACTCATTGGTTACATTAAGGGAGATCCCCAGGTTTTAAAAGGGCAGCATGAAATGAAACTAAGGATGAGACATTAGGAAGTTTTTTTTTCTTTTTTCTTTGTAACAGTTGATAAGAAAGTGCATCTGGGTTTGAACAAAGCGCCCGTGTTCGTGTTAATGTGTACCAGCTGTATCATCTGTGTAAACAAGATTCCTGTGAATGACAATGTGCATTTGATTGTGTTTGACTTCTTCAGTATCTCCTTCATTCCTTCAGTATTGATCATGGACATATACAGTCATAAACTCAGACAGACGAGGAAACAAAATGTTTTGTGTTTTTTTTAACAAACCAGTTGTACCTTTTTTACTTTGTCTATTTTTCTTGCTGATTTCAGTTTTTCTTTTTTTTAATGGAGGAAATATTTCCTTTGTTTTCATAACCAGTCCAACTGGAGTTTAGCTTGTTTTCTTTGGATTAGAGGCGGTGGGGGAGGACAAAGTAATACTCAAGTGAGGTTTGAACATTCCAAGCAAGAATACTGGATTCCTTTTTTCAGTGAGTAATGTTAAAGTATCATTATTAAATATCGGTTGAAATGCAAACTAATAATAAAATTATATTGGATCATTATTATTTATGCATATTTGTAATTTTTAAATGGGGGCTGTTTTGTACTTTGACTCTGAATAACATTTGGTTTTGGACTATACGTTTTCCTCTGGAATATCCTTTATGCCAATGGAAAAATGTTTGAATTGAGAAGTATGTCTTTGTGAATACAGTGTAATAAAAATGTGTATTCATTATCACGTGTTAGTTTGTTTTTAATACTTGGCACAAAGGACGGGTCTGAGAGCTGTTTCTTAATCTGCAGCAGTGTAGCTTTGTTAAGTTGCATGGAGCCATAAAAAATGATAACTGATAGAGGACAAATGAAACAGGAAAGGTTATGAAACAGGTTGTTACTACATTACTATGCACCTACTGTATAACACTGCAAGTCTTTGTAAAACAGACCTGTGGTGTGTTTGTAAAAGGTTGGGTAAACACTTTTTCCTCACATACAGATGGTATTGCTTTGAACTGTTCAGGTTTTGAGATGTGTATCTCTTGAGATTTCTACCTCCATGTCAAAATGGGATTTCATTAGTGGTCCTCAGAGCACTGAACATTTATTTAAGCGACATATAAGAAACAACTGAATTAAAATTCAATTATTATGTTTTGTGAACAACTCTATTAAAGCTGCAAGCAGTGTTGGCCCTCACACCCACATGAGCCTGGGGGGCACAACAGGGGGGTTGCAATGGCCTCGTTCCTGTAGGCTGGCTGACCTGGCTCTGGATCTTCAGGTCTACTGGACACTTTGTGAATCAGAATACTTGATTGGATTTTGGGTTGGTTGCAGTTGCTCCAACATTAATAGAATTAGAAAAGAAATAAAAATGTCATAGAGAATATGTAAAAATATGTACACAATAGAACACTATAAATCAACTATAAATAGTGAACAATATGAAATACCTAAATGTGAAAATGTAAACTATGTGCAATATACAAGTACACAGTATACACAGCAGCCGTACATGCAGAAATACAACATTCTACATCAAGTAATAAGAACATACATAATAATAACAGAATACTACTGCTGCTAATACCAAGACTATAATACTACCCATAATAACAATATATATATTTAGTAATTATAGTATATTGTAATAATCCTAACTAATTAGAATAATTATTAAGAATTATAAATAATGATGATGATAATAATATTAACCTCAACAACAAACTGGAGTGGACTAACAACACAGATGTCCTGTACAGGAAGGGCCAAAGTCATCTCCATCTGCTAAGAAGACTGAGGTGCTTTGGAGTGTGTAGGACACTGATAAAAACATTTCATGACTCTGTGGTGCATCTAAAACCTGTGATCGCACCGTCCAACTCTAATACTGTTTACTGTAGCACTGTGTGTACATACTGTTTCTGCACTGCTGTGTGATTTTATGTTTCTGGAGAGATCAGTCCAATAGTAATTGCTGGAGAGTCTTGCACGGAAACAAAGAACAATCTGGCACTGAGTGATTGTGGGAGAGCATCTTAAATACTGGACTGATTTAGAGTGAATCTCAGGTGAGGGGCAGGTGAGTGGTCAGGTAGGCATGGCTGGCAGTGGAGTGAGAGTGGAAAAGTACTGACTGAACATATGACCATATGAAGGAAAACGGCAGCAGGTAAGACACTCAATATACTGTGACATATACATATTTTTCTTTTTATACACCGTGTTCCATATCTTTTTATCTATTTTGCAATACTGAAAAACACTTAAACCATGTGCAATTCTCAATTCTCCTGCAATTTCCAGTTTCTCCCATTAGCAATATTATTTTTCAGCGCTATGTGTTTTTGCACAGCCCAGCACAGGTGAATAATCGCACATGTTAATGACATTATTACAGTTGTGAGGTAGTCCGACCAGTCAGTCCAGGGTGCCAGTCTACTGACTCAGAGTGACTGACTCTCTGAGGGAGGAGTTAAAAAGTTTGATGACTTCCTGAGGCGTTCTGTGGTTCATCTCGGGGACATGAGTCTGCCACTGAATGAAATCCTCTGCTTGTCCAGCAAGTCATGGAGTGGGTGGGACAAATGGTCCAGAATGAAAATTAACTTGGACAGCATCCTCCTCTCTGGCTGCCTCCGGAGGGTCCAGCTCCACCCCCACAACATCTCAGGCCTTTTAAATCACAGTCCACAGGAGGTACATATCACTTCCTGTGCCCACTATGGGGCACTAGAGATCCTGCATTAATTATACATGATGCTGCCATATACAGTATAAAGTATAGACGATGCAGTTGAAACTTCATGTAAATCAAATAATGGCTGTCATACATTACTTGTTTCCTGTTGCTTGGCAACAGGAAACAGGTGGCGCTTTGGCAATGACTCATGGATGTTACACAGGTGTGATCAGGATTGGTCCATTAATAACCATATGAAGTTTGAGGCTGATTCAGTGAAATATCGCTGAGTATGTTCCCACTTCCTCATTGCTATGGCACCACGAGTCTGCCACGGAGGAGTGATTTGAAAAAGTTCTCATAAAATACAAAATGGCCGACTTCTGTTTTGCTGGAGTTAATGCCAGACAATGTGAAATGTGGTTGAAATGATAAGAGCAATGTGTGCACCAACATTTGTGAACATTGGAGCAACTTTATCCCAACTCAGGCCTGGCCCACACTGAGGGGCGCTACAGTCAGTTATCACACTGTTGATGGGTTCTGATGTGAGTGCTAGACCTCATGGGTATACCAGCAGTAGTAAAAATGAGCTTAAGTATCACTTAAAGGCCGCCAACGTGTGTTAAGAAAAGTCAAATTAACACTCAGAATCCAAAATGGCTCAAGATTGCAAATGGTAAAACAAACAAACAAACAAACAAACAAACACTCAAAAAGTAGCATAATAACAATGTCTACAAATACAACAGGATGACCTGATTGGTATAGGCCAGATTTAAAATGGAGTATTTTTAAACAATACTACAAATAGGCCAAAGGGGAAAAAAAACCCCCAAAAAAACAACAACTTAACAATCCCATTTTCAGACATCAGTGTTGACAGCAACATTTATAAAACACAGACAAAAACATGAACCATATAATTTCAGGACTGGAGAACATAGAATAAAGTGTTCAAATTAAATAGTCCATCTTGCTTTTCACCCTTGTATTTGCGTGTGGGCGGGTAAAATATCTCAAAAGATGGGTAAGCAAAGCCCAAACTATTTGTAGATACCAATAGAGGAAGTAAGAACATACTGTATGTGTTTCTGTAATTGGATGAATGAACCACTTCAAGTTCCAGTCTGGTGCATACATCAGGCTCAAGGTGAGGCTTCGAGCTGTCAAAGCTCAGGGTCAAATATAGACGACCTTCACCTGTTACTCCATGACCTGTGTTCGAAAAACTGTATGGATGTTCCAAAATATTCTCAAAATAAATTAAGATAAAATGAAGACTCAAAAGGATCTAGGACCCTTGAGCTCTAATTGCACCCTTGGAGCACCACGGAGCTGTAGCTTTATTGCACTTGTTATCAGTACCTGTACACATGCTGGTTTTATGAAGCTTGTCCATTTTTTGTAATAATAAAAGTTATTAAAAGTACGATCTTTATCTGAAAATTGTCTCTCAAAATGGAAACAACTGAGGAAAGCCTATGGTAAGCAAATGGATACCTAGTTACAATGGTGGAAGATTACATCCAAGTACCAATACATCAGTGCATGAGTACGTAATATAATAATAATATAATATACGTACCCACTTTGCATTCAACGTTCCATGACATGTAGAACTGGCACTATGCTTTAGTATTGCATAGAAAAGGTTACGTTAAAAAAAAAATACTCGTGTTGACAAAGCATAACATTCAGTGAAGCGATAATAAAAAAGAGACACGTTGGTTAGAAACTTGACAGCTTCACAAAAACTGAAGTTGTTGTACAATCGCCCCACCTGCAGTTCACCGCGGGGACTAACGCCGGAAGACACCACCGGATGTTAGGCTCAAATCGCGCGATATCAGGCTTAACGAGACTTCGGCCCGTTCTTTTCCTCGGAACATCAGGCAAGATGGTAGGTGTTTTACCGATCATGAAGCTTGTCCGAATATAATCTATATACATCACAACTCCACATGAGCTGATTTGGATTGCTCGTGATATCATCCGACAGTTCTACATGTTCGCTAACCACTCAGTAGAAAATCGATGCTTAGAGTGCCAGATAAATATGAATGGAGGCTATGTATTAGCCAGAGCTATGACCGTCTGGCTAAGCTAACCCGTTCGTTTAATGTAGTCTGAAACTAGTAGCTAAAATGACCTGTCTTTCACAGGAATTGTTGGGCCGAGCGAGTGTTATTAATGTTGTTATATAGATGTTAACCGGTGACATTGAATTCATTTTTAATTGTATGCGCGATAATGTTCAATCTGCACTAGCTACTCACTAATCAGGAATGATGTCTCTTAGGCGGATACAGAGATCAAGAAGAAGCGTACCTTCAGGAAGTTCACCTACAGAGGTGTGGACCTGGACCAGCTTCTGGACATGTCCTAGTAAGTGAGGTTGATCACCTAATGTTGGATTATGATCATCTGACGCATTTATAATTCATTTTCTTAGTTGCTTTGGACATGCAAACTGACATCCTGCTTTCCAAATATACTGTTAAGCCAAGTTTTCAGATTTTACTCCTTGCTCATCTCCCAGAAGGATATTTTGTTGTGGCTCCATGATGGGTCATAGTTCTTGAGTCTCTCACATTAGATGTTGTCTAATATGAAGCTCTAAGTTAAGGTAGCCAAAGGAGTAGACTGGACATTGTGTTGAAATAAACACATGCCTGGCTTTGTTGCACAGGTTCCAATTGAAGTGAATGTGAGATGATCAAATTGAAAAAAACAAAACAAAAAAACTGTCGCTGCTGTGCTGCTCCTCTGTATTAAACATACTTTGAAGATGGCCAGATATTGATGTCAATCTTCTCTCTCATGTAGTGAGCAGCTGATGCAGCTGTACTGCGCCCGCCAGAGGAGGAGGCTGAACCGTGGCCTGCGCCGCAAGCAGCAGTCCCTCCTGAAACGTCTGCGCAAGGCAAAGAAAGAGGCTCCCCCCATGGAGAAACCAGAGGTGGTGAAGACCCATCTGAGGGACATGGTCATCCTGCCTGAGATGGTCGGGTCCATGGTTGGCGTATACAATGGCAAGACTTTCAACCAGGTTGAAATCAAGGTGAGATGTTACTGGTCATGTGGGAGGTAGAGCATATTCATTAGTCAAAGTCAAATTCATTTGAAAAAATATCACTTGGCTAAATTTGATGTTGGTGGCTAATTTATAATAACATGGGCATTACAAAAATACCCTGAGGTTGGAATATTTCTTTTAATGTACACAGAGCAGGCAGGCAGAAGTCTAAGCACCAATACCTACAGCTGATCTCACTTTCAAGCAGTTTGTCAAACTTCCTTGTCAGTCTGGGTCTGTGCCCTGTCAAATAAGCCATCATATCCCTTTCATTAATGTCATGGCAGCAAGCATGAAGTAGACGCAGTGAAAACACTTTTATCTTTGTGTGTAACCCACAAATTCCACTGTGCAGGCCAGCGTGGCCACCAGAGCTGATTGCAGCCATCCAGACAATGCATGTGATTCCATCAGGCGTGCCGTACTGTGTTTCAGAAGCCTTCCTCTGTTGTACTCTGCTGATACACGTGCCTAGTCTAATTTTGACAGAAGCTGTATCAAGTTGTGCAGAGCAGATTGAGCTGAGCAGGAAGTCAGACAGGAGCGGCGTAGAGAATGCGGTCACTTTTCAAAATACAACACCCTGTACAGAAAGAGTTGTTGAAATTCACCAAGTTGATAATAGCACAGAAAATGATGTTCCTACATGTGCCTTTGCTTCAAGCATCACTGTGAAAATGGGCCATTGTTCTGCAAATTTTCTCAATTACATCTACAAGAATTACCACACAGAAAAATGAACAACATGGCCTGGGCTTGAAATTTTGACCAAAGGGCTGTAATGTAGGATGCAGAATACAAGATGTCCAAATATAGATTTGGCAATACCAAATTTGTTATCAAGAAGGCAGGGTGCTCTGAATGATAGTGCAGACCAAAATGTTGCCTGCACACTGTTTTAGAGCTGCTAACATGTACTATTTGCAGTGAATCTAGTCATAACTAAGATTGTGATTAACAGCTACTACATTACTGTACATGCAGCTTTAAGTGTATGAAGGGCATTTATCTTGTTACTAACATGTTTCTCCTCTAACAGCCTGAGATGTGCGGTCACTACTTGGGCGAGTTCTCCATCACCTACAAGCCAGTCAAGCACGGTCGCCCTGGAATTGGAGCCACACATTCTTCTCGTTTCATCCCTCTGAAGTAGAATGGCTGTATTCTTTGTATAAATAAAAAAAAGTGGTTGCTCCATAAAATCTGTCTGCTTTCTTCAATACAGTGTTTCAAAATGAATTGCCCGTGTGCAGGGTGTAATCTTAAAGCTTCAGTTTTTGACCGTTCGAGGTGTCTTGATAAACCTGACGGTGGCTTCCAGATAACTGAGCGAATGAACACAATGGGTTTTGCTGCTGTTGATCTAAGAAATGCTGTTTATACTGGAAAACGTGATCATGTTAAGTAAATGGTTGTTTTGCTGTGTGAGGTGTGGGAAATACATTTCTAAGTAACATAAAATTAAAGTGTACAGATTCATGCCAGTGGATTAAAAACATTGGTTTGAAAATGGAATCTAGTTTTTTACGTTTCTTGCTTATTCACTTTTTCTTGAGCGTCTTAGTAGTTCATTTGGTTAGTTAACAGAAGATGGCACAACTTGCTGTGCAGTCCACGAGAAACTGTTAAAAACAATTATGAAGATCATGAGTTAAACTGATGAACAGTCCTCACTGAACTTAACCGATGCCTCCTCAGAGCGGCAGTGCGGCCCTGAAAATGCGCCGGTGTGAACTCCACCAGGGCGAAGGTTCCTCCTCTTTCCGATTCGAAAGCCAGTTACATTTTGTGTGTGGCCGCTCTGGGCCATGGATACAACCTTTAGGAGTTACACAATCTGTTTATTGACACCAAGCTAATAAAGTCTAGAACCCGAGTAAAGAAACTGTGGCCAGATTGGTAAGTGTTCCCCTTAATTTCAGCTTGTTTCATAGGGACGGTCGTTCAAGCGTCTGTTTGTACAGAAATACCAGCAACCGCTAGCTAACAGCTAGCTTGCTTCTAGCTAGGTAGCTAGCTAACGATAGTTAGCTGTAGAGCGAAAATGACAGAGGGGAGCTGTCATGTCAAAATGTAGCTAAGCAAGATTTTTTAAACATAGACACGGTTTGATAACAGTCATTTTCTAACAGCTTGAGTTTTCATCATTCACTGCCAAATGTGAGTAACGTTTGTGTTGTTTAAAATGTCAACACAAATGAATTTGCCGGTGTTTTTCCCAGTGTGACTGAGTAGATGAAATCGGAGAACAAAGATCTATTGTAGGCTAGCTGTTAACGGTACCGGTATTTTACTATTTCACCCGACTTGTTCTCCACTCCCACAGTGAGCCTGTTAAAGCCTGTAAAGTAAGCCGCTGAGTCAAACAGGGCCTTTCCAAGCTGAAGTGTAATTCTATCAATTTTAACATATTTTACGTAATAACACCGAGGCCACGTTAAGTTAAAGTTTAATGTTAGGGGAGGTTTTTTTTTTTTTTAAGCAAAATACAGCAAGTAGGATAGGCGCACTTCCTATGTAAAGGCACATAAATAGTCAGGTGTACATTTCGGCTCATATCCATTCAAAAATACACTTCCGTCAAGCCACTGCTTTTATATATCTCCCTTGTAGGTACAAGGTGACAGCTTGGTTATTGTTGAATTCAAAGATGAGGTCATCTACCGGTTGGTGTATTTGTCGTGAGCTCAGTGTTTTTACAGATCTCAGGTGCCTCACAACAGCTTCAGACCAGCCTGCCACAACTTCCCAACAGTAACATCACTTATTATTTAGAGAAAATGATTTTTCCCACTGCTGTTTGCGTCATGCTAATCCCTTTCCCAACACAGAGGGATAAAGGAAGGAATGTGGGGTATTCCCTGCACCCTGCACTTCACCTTTAGCAGAGTTGAAGACTTATCGGTTGTGTTTGCGCTGCCACAGAGAAACACGTGAGAAGTTTATCAGGAATCAGGATCCCTAATTGTCACTCTGGCCTGTAGTTTTATAATACATGGCTCCATGTTTCTGAGTCAGTGTACTTTAAAGCCCTCTTGAATTAGTTATGTTTTTCCTCTTCTGTTGGAGGTGCATTTCGATCATGATCTCAGTTTTGTCCTTTGTTCATAGGTTACGGAATCGGAGTGAGGCGTGTTGACCGGTGAATGCATAGAGTCAAGAAGGTAAAACTTTCTGACAATAAAGAAGGTATCTGGAAAAGGTACAGTACAAGGTTCATGCCATATCTCTTTTAACTGCTTTGATGCTTAGTTAAGAAGATGGATGAATAAGCATTTTGACCTATTCCATTTAAGGCATTCACAAGTGGAGGCGTGTCTCAGTCTCCCCAACTCTTATCAGTTGTTTCTAATGTCCACATCCAGCTGTGTGACAGTGAGCATGACGGCTGTGGATGGCCTTTCGGACAACACAGAGGTGGTAGAGATGGAGGATGTCCCATCTCAGTTCTTTGTGGAGAAACACTCTTGGGAGGGCCTCCGTGACATTATCCACTGTAGCAGGAAGTACTCAGGCATGATCGCCAACAAAGCTCCCCATGACTTCCAGTTCGTGCAGAAGAAGGATGAGAATGGACCCCACTCCCACCGGTTGTACTACCTCGGTAAGTGGATTCATGCTTGACAATGTTGCACAAAATTCCCTGCATCAGTGTATGATCAATGTCAGATCCCATTGACTATTGTCCAATGAGGATTTATGCTCTTGGGTTAAGAGCCAATGTTTCGGGGCTTTCGGTGAAGCCAGCGCATATCCGGATAATGGCGTCCAGGCCAATCCTGACAGTCGCAAATCATTGTTTACAGTCCAATTAGCAACTTGAGAAACTTTCTGACAACATTTTGACTAATCTCCATAAACAGACATGAGTATACAAGTGCAGGTAAATAAATGTCAAAAAGCTAATAAAAAGCTTAAATCGTCATCAGGCGATAGCTGATGGGTTCTGAGACTGCATTTCGGCCAATGTGTTTGACCTCTTTTGCTATCCACCCAGTTTACCTGCATAAAATCAAAGCCAGCTCAAACGTGATTGGTCACTGCAAATTTGACTACAAATGGAAACCAGAACACTTTTGATACCAAAATCTTGTCCCTTGCCTTCACATGCCGACATGTGTTTGTAGAGATTAGCTTATGATTTGTATTTTCTCTATACCACTCCTTTGTATTCCTTTCACCAGACCTCAGTCATGTTTTCCTGCTCTAGGCAGCAGATCATGATCGCCTCATGATAATAAAACAATCGCTGTGTTGAATATCTTCTTTTCCAGTTAGCAATAAGCCTTTTTATTTGTTGTTGGTGATGTTGCCTTTGTTTATTTTTTGTGTGCTTTTCAGGAATGCCTTATGGAAGCAGAGAGAACTCATTACTCTACTCAGAAATCCCCAAGAAGATCCGGAAAGAGGCCCTCTTAGTGTTGTCATGGAAACAGATGCTGGATCACTTCCAGGTGACTTCCCCCACCCTCCCTCTTCCTGCTCATGCAGTGCCAATACCAAATATCACAGGGTGATGGTGTCTCACAATTGAGAATTTGAGCAGTCCCATTTAACCTTCTGATCCCCAAGCAGTTTCTAGGGTTTTTTTTTTTTTTGCTCCAGTTGCCTTTTTACTCTCTGTGGGCTCATTTTTCACTGCATTATCTAAGTCCTGCACCTCTACGGAAGGAGCACACGCATAACTGGGAGTGAGAACTCAAAAATGTGTTTTGTGCAGTCTAACACAGTTATAATACCATAAATCATGAACAAAGGAAAAACCCAAGTTGAATGTCTTTGATAAATGTATGTGAAGTGCCCAGGTGTGTCACCAACGTTAGGCCTCCTCAAACTCTCCCCTCTGCTCTGTGCAAACAGCCTGGAGTTCAGCTGAAGTTTCACAGAGTTTTTGTCATGTGACAGTACGTATCCGCTTAGTCATTCAAGGCTTTGCATTCAGTTGCACTGAGGAGAAAACATACCTTTCAAACCCGCTGGTGGGTTGAGGGGTTCTGAGGCTTAATGATTTTCTTTTTTGTAGTTTTACCTGAAAGCAAAGTTTCACTTTGAGATAAAAAGTCCCTGAGGGTGTGGCAATGCTGCTGTTTTTAGCTCAGAAAGTCCAAAGAAGCAGCCATGGTGTAAACTGAGAGGGATGTTAGCACATTAAAACCTTTACATCCAAGCAAAGTTGTATGTAAAATATCTTTTCCGCTCATTCTAATGTTGTACATCCGATATCCTGTTGCTCCTCTAAGGCTACACCACACCAAGGGGCCTACTCTCGAGAGGAGGAGTTGCTGAGAGAGCGTAAACGTCTCGGAGCGTTTGGTATCACCTCCTATGACTACCATGCCCAGACGGGCCTGTTCCTCTTCCAGGCCAGTAATAGCCTCTTCTACTGTCAGGATGGAGGCAACAATGGCTTCATCGTGAGTACACTGCTGTTTTTTCTTCAATTAGGAACCCATTGACACTCAGGGCAGATTTAATTCTGATAAGGTGTTTAATGTGTGTGAAACTACCTTCATAAACAGTTCTCTCCTATATCTTTGCATCCAAAAGTGACTCTTCTGTTTGCCTTTGACTAAGATTGTGTATGTTGGCTTTAGCAGTCTGCTCCTGTAAAGCCAGTGGAGATCAAGACCCAGTGCTCAGGGACCCGCATGGACCCCAAGATCTGCCCCGGAGACCCTGACTTCATAGCGTTCATCAACAATAACGACCTGTGGATAGCCCACATTAAGACGGGCGAGGAACGGAGACTCACTTACTGCCACAAAGGTCTGAAGGCTTTGGGTTTGCTTTATGTTGTTTGAGTAGGCAATGAAATGTCATACAGTAAGAAGCTTCACATGCTTAAATATTGTCTTTGTACTGTTTTCAATTATGTCAGTATGTCAGAAAGGATTAGCAAATGATCACATTCTGGTCCAATTTTTTTGGGATCATGGTTGTATCTCTTAAGATGAGAGTGTGCAGCGTTAGGTAATTTGTATGTTTAGCACAATACCAATAACATGACATGGATGTAAGCTTTTTTCCTAATTTCCAATTTTTGTCCAGGTGTGGATAGTGTTAAAGAGGACCCCAAGTCTGCAGGTGTAGCAACGTTTGTCATCCAAGAAGAGTTTGACCGTTTTACTGGCTACTGGTGGAGTCCGACAGCAGTGGAAGGTCAGCAACTGGTATCTTAAATACACAGTTCATTCATGGATGTGAGGAACATGTCTCACTGACAGCCAGTGTTTCTTGGTATTTGATATAAAATGTTAGCATATTTTTTTGTTCATCTTATCATTTTAACTCCAATTGCAAGATTAGTTATTTTTGAGATTGCATACATTACTTTCTGTATGCACTCGGCTCAATTTGCTGATTTATGTCACTCAATCAGACCATAATGGAGGTAAAACGGTGTGCCTGCTGTATGAAGAGGTGGATGAGACCGAAGTAGAGATTATTCATGTTCCATCCCCAGCACTTGAAGAGCGGAAAGCAGACGCGTATAGATATCCACGTACAGGTCAGTGTAACCCTACACACTCCACACAAACGCTGCCTTGGAGCAGTGAATTATACTTTGTTGTGAATTGGCCATTTCTATCCTTTCACAATTGACTTATTTCTTTATTTGCAGGTAGCAAAAATCCCCAGGCTACCCTTAAACTGGCAGAGATCAAGACAGACCATCAAGGAAGAGTGAGTCTATCACCATTTTTTTTTTGTTATTTGTTTATTTCTCCAAAATGATAGTTCAGCATTCTCAGTGTGTGTATGGTTGTACTTACAGATTGTGAGCACACAAGATAAAGAACTCGCCGTCCCCTTCACCTCCTTGTTTCCTGGGACAGAATACATCGCCAGAGTAGGATGGACGAGTGATGGCAAATAGTGAGTGTTGTGGGCTCAATGATGCAGTCATTCTCAAAATATACCGCCAGATGGTACGCAGCCTGGTGTGAGGGCTTCTAATATTGTGACGTGATTTGGGACACATAATATTCTCTGTAGCATGTAAACATTTTTGATGTTCATGGACAAGATGTTTTTGATTTCTTTTGTTTCTAATGGAGCTGTTATTTCCATAATCTACTACTCTTGCTGTATGAAGCAATCTTTAAGTTTTCTCCGCTCTGTGTCCCCCTAGTGGCTGGGCAGTGCTTCTGGACCGCAGTCAGAGAAAGCTGCAGCTGGTTCTGCTGCCTCCAGCCCTCTTCATCCCTGTCACAGATGACCCAGCTCAGAGGCAGGAGAGTCTGGAGGCCGTGCCCAGTAACACACAGCCATACATAATCTATGAAGAGACCACCGACGTCTGGATTAATGTAGGTCTTTTCACATGAGCCCTGTTTAGTGACCTCAAAAATATCTGTCATGTTTTTAATTAACTAATTGTTACGGCTATGAACGGCTCTGCTGCTGTAAGGATTCAGTTACTGACTGCTCTTCTCCTTCCACAGGTTCATGATATATTCTATCCATTTATTCAAACGACGGAAGATGAGTTTACTTTCATTTGGGTAAATGAGTCCAAGTCAGGTTTCAGCCATCTGTATAAAATCACATCCCTGTTACAAAAAGGCTGCTACCATTGGACAGATGACTACCAACACATAGAAGGTGAGACACTTCTGCATTTCTTTGAAATGTGCCTATCAGACAATCACTTAATCATGGTTTACGTCAGAGTGTTTGGTGTGTCAAGGAACATGTTGATTCTGTTATCTCTTTTCTGCAGGAGACTTCAAATGTGCAATCAAGGAGGAGGTTACATTGACCAGTGGAGAATGGGAAGTGCTGGCAAGACATGGTTCTAAGGTTAGACAAAGGCTGGCGGTGTTGAATGTATAAATTCACATTATATACAAAAGATATACTGGTGTTTATAGACTACATTAACAAAGTATTTGGACTCTATTCCAACTCATAGACTTTGAAATCAAACAGTGATTATGAGGTTAAAATTCAGCTCCATCAGCTGTAATTTGAAGGTGTGTAATTCAGTTGAAGGACTTGTGCTTGAATTTCTGACGTCCACAATGAGTCAACCTCAGCAGACACGTCTTATTTTCCCTGGTGATGTTCTGCTAGCCTGTACTGCAGCCACTTTCACTTCTTGTTAGAGGAGACTTCCTTCCTCACTCCTAAGGGTCATATCTGGGGGACTGTGTATAAAGAACTATTAACAAATGCTGCATTGCTCACCCAGCATGGATATGAACACCTTCAAACACTGTTAAGAACTGAGTAATGAAGTTTATCAGTTTAACATTGAATATCTTGTCTTTGTGCTGCATTCAGTTGAATATAGGCTGGAAAGGATGTGCAAATGACTGCCTTCTGTCTTGACTTTTGTTTTACACAGTACTCCAACTTTTGTCTGTGCTGATTGTCAGTAATCCAGGTCATGGTTTTGGATCCCAACTTTTGTTGAACTGGGGTTGTAAAATATTTCAGTAGCCCCAGTGAAGTTGCTCATCATCTGCCCGTAGTGTCTCACATGCCTGGGCCTCATGTTTCTCTTTTGTCTTCCTTGCTAGATCTGGGTGAATGAGTCATCAAAGCTGGTGTACTTCCAGGGCACCAGAGACACTCCTCTGGAGCACCACCTCTATGTGGTTAGCTACGAATCACCTGGAGATGTGGTCAGACTAACCAAGCCGGGTTTTTCCCATAGCTGTTCTGTTAGTCAGGTAAAACCTTTATTTTTTTTTATTTATTTTTTGACATAATCATAATGCAGTCAGTCCATTCATTTCTCTCATCCAGCTATCTGCCCATATACATAACAGCTCATCCCACAAACAAGAGGCAACGTTGCTCACAGATCTTCCTTTCTTAAAAAGCATTTTTTGCTGCCAGTGACTGTAATTTTTCGAAGATTAGAACTAAATCAAAACAAATGACTACAGTGGACAGACTGCTGTACTAACAGTAACACTGCAGATTGTGATTTAGCGTGAGAACAGCAAATAGAAAGTTTGGAATAGTTTTAGGTGAATCAGAGAAACCACTTTCCCAATGAAAGTTAAAGCACCTTGCAAACCTGAGCAAAGCTGTCAAAGCCAGGGATTGGCTGGATATTCTACAGTGTATGCGATAAATATTGTCTCGCTGTCAGCAGTGTTTTATTCTCACAGTAACTCAGGTTGATCCTCCCTTGTCTGTTTATTATGTAGTTTCCTTGTCTTATTTTGAAAATATTTCTGTATATTTCTAATGTTTGGCACGTCTCTCCACTCCTTCACTCTGCAGAACTTTGACTTTTTTGTCAGCCACTACAGTAATGTGAGTACGCCTCCCTGTGTTCACGTCTACAAACTGACCAGCTCAGAAGGTGACCCGCTACACATGGTACCTGAGTTCTGGGCCAGCATGATGGAATCACCAGGTAAACAGGATGTGACTCAACCAACCGCCATAAAGTTGTTTCCCAACTGATTCAATATGCAGAGATTGTATTTAATAATCTGGCTCGCTCCGCTTTCTTTGAGGGCAGTCTGGCCAAGTGTGAAGGTTGTCCAACTATCTGTGGTTGTATTTTTGGAAGAATCAATAGAGACGAGTCTGTAGGGGAAGGTTGAGGTCTACATTTGATTAGATCAAGGACGGCTAGTTCGATCCACAACGGCGTCCTCCAGACAATCCTGACAGCAATCAGATAAAGTGGTGCTAAAACACTTTCACCATCAGGAGCACTTTGCGTCTGTGTTGATTGTTGTTTGTGACTCATGTAAAGTATCAGGAGTGAGAGGGCAATTTTCTCCTCTCTTGCTGTGAGTTAACGAGTGTTTCTGCTTTCTGCAAAACTTTTCCTGAATTAAATTGTCAACTGTAATGGGAAAATTAACCTGTGCTCCAGTTTTCCAAAATCAGAATCAGAGTCAGAATCTGCTTTATTGGCCAAGTTTTAGGTCAAGTTACACCCACAATCCTTAATAGTTTTAGTGCATGCCAACCTAATGGCCTCATGTGCTAATGTGTCCTCCAGGTTGCCCGGGAGATTACAATCCGCCTGAGATTTTCGACTTTCCAGGGAAATCGGGCTTCCAGCTTTATGGGATGGTTTACAAGCCTCACAACCTCCAGCCTGGCAGGAAACACCCAACTGTTCTCTTTGTGTATGGAGGCCCACAGGTTTGTGAATGTATTCAGTCCAGTCTGGGCCTGTGGTGTCACTGTGTGTGTGTGTTCAATTAAAAACAACATTTGTGTGTGTTTGTATTCAGGTGCAGCTGGTGAACAACTCATTCAAAGGGATGAAGTACCTCCGTCTAAACACGTTGGCCTCTCTGGGCTACGCTGTGGTCGTCATTGATGGGAGGGGTTCCTGTCAGAGGGGTCTTGAATTTGAAGGAGCACTGAAAAACAAAATGGTAAAGTTAGAGTTAGATAACAAAATTAATTCTGTAATAATGTAAGATGATAGAAAGGTGATAGAATGAATGCCACAAAAAGATGCACACCTGCCACGTTAAATAATCTGCGTTTGCCTGTTCAGGGTCAGGTGGAGATTGAAGACCAGGTGGAGGGGCTGCAGTATGTGGCAGAGAAGTTTAACTTTGTGGACCTGAGCCGCGTTGCCATACACGGCTGGTCCTACGGCGGCTTCCTCTCTCTGATGGGCCTCATCCAGCGACCCAATGTCTTCAAGGTTAGGAGGCTTTACCGTCCTTCGGCCCTTTTATCCTGAAACCGTACACTCGTTTTTTATCAGTGAGCATTCTCGGCTGTCTCCTTCAGCAAGAAATAAGACCGCAGACCATGGTCTTATATCACTATGTAATACACTGTAAACAGAATTCGTTGCGGAATTCCTGAAGTACAAAGTCTCCAAACTGAACTTGTGATGTAGTTGCCACTTGCATCCACATGGTGTCTGTGTTGTACAATGTGTTGGCCAGTAGACTTCATTCACTTAAGACGTCTGCATCTCTGTGCTGGAGGCATTGAAAGCTATGCTACTTTTCCACCATCATTAGTTTACATTCTTTCCCACCTGACTACATTGTGCTTCCCTGCCAGTTGGCTATTGCAGGCGCCCCGGTGACTGTGTGGATGGCCTACGACACAGGCTACACAGAGCGCTATATGGATGTGCCTGAGAACAACCAGCAGGGCTACGAGGAAGGCTCTGTGGCACTGCATGTGGACAAGCTGCCCAGCGAGTAAGTAAGCACACTTAAACAAGCAGGCGATACTGTCTGTCAGTGTGGAATTACAAGTTTTGAGACTAGTGACTTCTAAACATGTCATTGCAACTGGCAGACTAAGTTGAGCCTCGGTGTTTAGGCACTGAGGAAGCCCTGAGGGCCTGGTCACTGGCATGTTGAGCACTACTCTTGGATGCTGAGGTTTACCTAGAGAGTGGCTGAACTTCTTTGGATCCATGAAGGCTTCTCCTGTTTTAAATCATGAAAGAATAGAGAGCCTTTTACTATGGGGCAAATGTCTTATTGCGGGATTTGTATGTATATCATTTGTATGTCTGTCACTGTAGGTGAAGCCTATCATACTGTAATGTGTCATATAATAACCATGTCATCCTTGTCATTCCAGGCCCAACCGTTTGCTGATTCTCCATGGATTTCTAGATGAGAATGTGCACTTTTTCCACACCAATTTCCTAGTGTCACAGATAATCCGTGCTGGGAAGCCCTACCAGCTTCAGGTTAGCATCATATTCCACACGAACGCATCTGTCTGAAGTCGCACTAGGTTGACATAATTTATGTCACTTTTCAGCATAAGTGTCTTGGTTATCTTTGAAGTACTGCACTTTAATGTTTAATGGTGGTAAAATACAATAGATTAATCATATTTAGGATTATATATTAAAGGTATACTATGCAGGATAAAAACAATGTATAGACTCTTATAAAAGTAATCATTCAAAATCACTTATGAGCCCCTAGAAGTGTGAGGTGTATTTATCTGTAGAGACTCTGCCCTCTGCTGGTGAGGTCAGGACCTTATAAAAAAAAGGTAGCAACCAGGTGCAAGACTGTAAGCAGCATGCATCCAAGGCTACAAAAACGGTGAACACTGTGCAGAAAAACAGGCGAGACACCAAACAGATGAAGCTTGATCCAAAATAATCTGCTTTCACCTGCTGATGAGCACTGAAAGAGAGGATGGAGATGGAGAATGATGCAGAATTGACCTGTTTTCTGTTGAACAGGTAGGTGCGGCAGTTAGCTCACTTAGCTTGCTAAAGTATCGGCTTATCCATTACAAGTGTAATGATCCTGCAGTAGTATCATTACAACAAGTGTAATGATCCTACAGTAGTATCTTATGGTTGATGTGCAAGCAGTGCGCTTATGGTGGCGTTGTGCAGGGGAAGAGGGGCCGAGTTCACAAACAGTTACCATCAATTCCTGCATAGTATACCTTCAAGAATGACACATTTTCCAAAGCAGATTTCACAGGAAACAGACAAGTAGTACACTCGAATGTGTAATTTGATCACCCTGCTTTAATTTTTCAGGTATACCCCAATGAGCGACATAGTATTCGCTGCCCAGAGTCTGGAGAGCACTACGAGATAATGCTGCTGCACTTTTTACAACAATACCTCTGAAATGAGACAACAGGGGAGAAGTGAAGGCTAGTTTCCCCTCTGTCCTCCTTTACTCCTCCAGCTCACCACCCAGCTTTACTCTCCCAGACCTCCCCACCCCAACCCCAACTGTTCACCCTGTCACCGAGAGACTATCAGACACTCTGCTGCCACCGGTCACTCTGTCCTACGAACTCGTCATGTAACTTCTCCACTATACTTCCCTCTTTTCACTCTCTGTGTCTGTTGTTCTGTTACTCGCTTGCTTGCTCTGTCACCGCCATGCCCCCACCCCCCCACCAGTGTACAGTCTGGGGTATGGTTTACGAGCACAGAGATTTGGTGTCTCACCCTGAAAGCTGAACAAAGACAAGGACATATGGAGAATTTTTTGCAGGCTGTGTCACATTGACTCATCGCTCACCCACATCCTCAACTCCGCAACCATGACGGTTTTTGCCAAATGTTATCGTGTTGTTCTCCCCCTTGCTCCACCTGTTACGTTCACTGGAGTCAGCGGTAGGAACGGGGTTACAGTTCACAGATGTGACATGGAATCTATACACATATTCTCAGACATGAGCCCCTACACTATACATACATATGTAAAATACAGTTTATCTCATACATAGACACTCATAAGCACACAAACACAGAATTGCAGTATTCATATAGACTGTGAGTCTGTCCCTTGCAGTTTGTGTAACGATGAAGACAGGAAGAAAACCGAGACTCTTCCTCTGTCCATTTGTTTAAAGTGTGTGTTGTTTAAAATAAACCATGTTATGGATTTTTATTCTTTTTTAAATGAGCGCTGAGAGAAGCTGCTCATTGATATTTCGGCGCTGTTTTCTCCCCTCTCATTACATCGCTCAATGTCTGCTTGCCTTCTTAACATAATTTATATTTGCCAAAGTACCTCTTGACTCTTGATCATGCTGGTATTTCCTTTTTTTACTGCAATAAAGACAACAGGAGGGTGAGCACTGGAGTCTTACAACAGCTTTGTACCACCAGAATACAATTTGTACATGATAATGAATAAATGTATGAATCAATCACATGCTCTCTTTTACTGCACTCATCTTTTTCAAGCAGTTACAAGTAGGCCTCTTACATAGTTGCAGCTTTTGCCACTGTTTCATGTTTTGCAGGATGTAGCCAGGCTATCTTATTAGGCAATGCACTCATCTCAAGTGTGTTTTTCTCATATTGATATTCCACTGTAACCCTTCATTATACTCCTTGCCTCATATTCTACTATTCACATCAGAGCTGCATCTGACCAAACCACTGCTTCAACGACAGGGGCTTTCAGGCACTCCGCAGTGAAGCAGCAGATGTCAGCCCTTGTGCCCCCTTGCTTTGTGGGCAGCACGGTTGCCATGGTAACCATTTCATAAGAGGGTACTCCTCACTGACTGATGCCTAACCTTGATCTGATAACACCACAGAGATTAGATAATGGAAGCTGCTGCCCTTATTTATCAGCAGTACCAAAAACCGGTTATTCAGCAAACCATCAAAGCATCAACAGGCAGGCGATGGCAGTGCTAGATATGATGACTTGGTCTTGGTGTCTTCAACTTTGACTCTTTGCTGTCTTGCAGAGAGTTAGATGAGAAGACTGATACCGCTCTCATTTCTAAATGGGAAGCTGCAGCCAGAAGCCAGTTAGTTTGGTTTAGCATAAAGCTAATCTAAACGTGCCGGCTCTGTTCAAAGGCAGCAAAAACTGCCTACCAGCACCTGTAAAGCTCACATTAGAAGAAGAAGAAGAATCGGAGGGACAGTCCCCTTTATTTGTCATACAATGACATACATGCAATCACATGCCATGCAAATTGGTGAAACTTGTCCTCCACCTTTAACCCATCCTGGTCGCCTTCCTCTGCGGCAGACCAGGAGCGGTGGGCTGCCATCCAACTGGTGCCCGGGGACCCAATCTCTTTCATTACCATTGGTCAAGGCCCTTTTTCCTCAAGCAGTAGGCACCGAAGGCATGGTGGAGGACACGCTGCCAGCGCCCACAGCGGGATTCGAACCGGGACCTTCTAGCTGTGAAGCGACAGTGTTACCTGTGCCACCATAATAACCATAACCATACATAACCATTAATCAGTTATGTATGTTATGTGAACTATAAAGACAACGATTTGATAATGAGGGTTATGTAATTACAGTGCCAGTGACTTCCTGGATTCTCTTCTGGTTGCCTAGCAGCCGCGACATCACCTGGAAAAACAGCACCCCCATAAAACCACAACCTCTTGTTTTTACACTTCAGTTTTTGAGCGGATTACACATAGATTTGCTTGTTGGCAGTTATTATCCAAAGCTAGAGTACTAGTTTTATCCTCAATTTCACGTTTTATGCTAAACTAAGCTAAGCTAAGCAGCTAGTTGTAGCTTCATACTTGCACAGTGGTCATCACCAGCAAGAAAGCATTAAGAGAACTGGGTGAAATGTGGATCACATTGGGCACTTGTTCCGTATTCATTAGAAAAGCAGGCTTCATACGGTACACAAAAGTTTTACTGACTCCCTATTATCAGTCTCTGGGATTGGCTCTGCTGGTTGTTGGCTTGTTATCAAAG
Organism: Chaetodon trifascialis; assembly: GCF_039877785.1. Taxonomy (NCBI): domain Eukaryota; kingdom Metazoa; phylum Chordata; class Actinopteri; order Chaetodontiformes; family Chaetodontidae; genus Chaetodon; species Chaetodon trifascialis. Next base: position 16,650,370 of record NC_092066.1, read on the forward strand.
GTGAGCGGGCTTTTGCTGTTTGAGCCCCCAGACTGGAGGACGGCCTATTGAAATCAGACGGCTACATCAGGAGCATCTGAGATATGCTCTCTGAAAACTCCTCTCTTAAATATTAGTTACTGTGTCATTCTGCTCCTGCATTTAACACTTTATTTTAAGCCCCATGTGTTGATATTTGGTTCTTCCTTATCGGCTGTTCTTTATCAGTGTTGTTTTTATCTGTGCTGTTTTATCTGCTGCTTGTTTCTGTTCTCCATGAAGCACTTTGTAACCTTGTTAAGAACAGTGCTATATAAATAAAGTTAATTATTATTATTATTATTAGTATTATTATATATTAACTACTGGTGACCATGATTGCTCCATTATAGTCACAGAGCCGTTTTAACATGAGGTTTATTGAGCCAGTCTTCTGTCATGCTCTACATCTTTCTCTGTAGGTGACCAGTGCTGTCCACAGTTTTAACTCATCTGTGTCACAGCCAGGCGTTGGCTTCACTGGCTATGAAGGGAGAGGTCAGTTAAGAGCACACTCTCATCAGATCAGCTGTTACAGAGGTTGATCCTGAACCAGTTGTCAGTGCTCGGGGATCAGTATGGATGAAGCACATTAGCAGTAAGCCTGACAAGGAAGCAGAAAGTGGTGCAATGAGAAATTAAAGCTGACACCTTGAGTCTCTTGAAGTTTGCTTCCAGGTAATGTGATTAAGTTGCTAAAATCTTTAAGATACGAGACGCCTGCCACGTGTGGCTCAGTGAGATGGTTTATGACTCCTGCATGGGTTTATGCCCGCAGGTGGTTCAGTTCAGACAGGTTTGATTTGACTGGTAAAAAAAAAAAGAAAAGAAAAATGGTGTGCTCAGTTCAATTCAATCAGACAAATCTTTATTGTTTTCGTATGGAAAACAATATTCTCTGAACAATGAGGGATTTGAAATGTACTCTCCATTAAACCACAAATTGGACTAATTATTTTTGATGAATTTTAAATTTTTTCAACAGTAATTTGATACAAATCAGGCACCTGCTTCATTTTTCCATTTCAAGCTAATTAGCTTGTATTTGATATGACGAAATGTACAATAGAAAGAGTCTGGGCTCAACCACTTATCCTGACTCCAGCTGTGGCCATATTTTCACAGTATTCCTATCTGTGTCTTAAATGTTGTGAATGTCTGCTTTAGTTCTGTGTTCGGCCATCTGTTTTATGCACAGATACTATGTTAAGTTGTGTTTGATGCAAACTTGTGGATTCTCTCTAAGTGACACAGAATACACGGACAAAACACAAATACAAATATTAGTTTAAATCAATTTTATTGGCTCATTGTGGCCAAAAATGGTTATTTCTCTTAAAAAACAATTTTACATCTTGTCATTTTACACAACAAAGACAATATAAATTACAAATAGGCAGCACCAGAAATATATATAGTGATTCTTTACACCATTTAAATAAGAAAAGGGAACATCTACAATAACAAACTCTCAAGTCACAAAGAGAACAGATAATGTGACAAATCAGAAATAGTTCTATTTCTGTGAACAACATTCCTTCAGAAACTATGTACAAAACCATCTTAAAAGAAGTCAATGTGACTCAGTATCATCAGAATCTCCACAGAAAATTAGAGTCAGTGGAGAACACGCTTAATTTGATTCAAAATTGCAGGCATAAAATACATTGTACGAAAGGCTGAAATGCTCTTCAGTGCCCCGCAAACTGCTTTTCAACATCAGTCTTAACACAGTTTCTGCAATCGTAATCCTAGTTTACAGTGATTTATAACTTTACATAATGCTTTTGAACACTAATCTCATCCTGTCCATGTGGAAAACGACTCTTTGTTTTAATTAAGTCACCATTTGGTCCGCACCACAGGGTTTAAAAGGCTTGCTTACTCGGCCTGTGTTTCAGTCATGCATCCTTTACAAAATACAAGCAATTCTCAAGCTGTTGTTCAGCTGACAGTGCTGCAAGCTTGCTACAAAACCACATTCAAATGCGCAAACAGCCCACATGCACACTTGACACCACATGTCTGGAGATGAGCCTTGACTTGTTGGAAATCCTCTGTGACTTACAGCACAGTGGACAGGCTGGAACTCGCCCTGTGGCGCTCTCCTGTCTAGGGGCCCAGCTTCATGCCAGCAGAAGGAATCAACTGCAGTGGTTCAACACATGAAAGATTTTCCACTGCACGTTTTATTATTCTCTTTTTCCATCTGTGGCTCAGTGTGCAAGGGAGGAATCTGCACGTCTCTCAGAGAACACAGCAGTGGAAACCTGGAACTCATTGAAAGTGAGTTCTTAATGCTTCTGTTTTGAGGGTCTGGGCTCTGGTATGAGGTTCTGCTCACAGGGAGACAACCAGGGAAAATGGAAACCTCTGCCTCACCAACTAAGCACCAAGAAAAAGAAAGAATAGTCCAAAATCTACTTCTTTCCACCCTCTTCTCTTTGTCTCAACCTTTTCTTTAAGGTTATCTCTATTCTTTAGGACTTGCTTTGGATGGCAGCAGGGGCGATCATCATCATGCTGTACTTCAGAGGGTAGTAACGGCCCCTCCAGGTCTTCCAGAAGATGCCCTGCTTCCTCTGGTGCCGGTGCTTAGGAGGAGGACTCTGGAAGTATCTGCCGTTTAGGTTGGAGCGACCACAGTTGCTGAACCACCAGCCACCTAAGAAGACAAAGGACAATAACAGGTTAGGCGCTGCCTTTGAGGTATATCCCAAGCAGGAAAATAAACAAATAGAGGCATTTAAACTTGTGATTGTCATTTACAGCTTACCAGACAGGTGCTTGGCACAGTTGGTGTCGTTTTTCTGGTCGTTGTCTTGGTCACGGGTGGAAAAAGGCAGGCCGGAGGTGGCGTCGGTCCCCAGGGAACTCTCCAAGGTGCTGAAATCACCAGTCTTCTGAATCTGGAGCGAGTACTTGGTTTCCTCTCCACCCAGATGGAAGGGGAGACGGATGGATGCTAAGTCACCAATCCAGTCAGAGAGGTTGATGTTGAGGATGTAGCCACCGTCCTTAGCGATGGAGTGGATCTTTTCTAGACCCAACCAGAACTCTCCTAGGGAGGAAAGCAAAGAGAAGAAGAGACATCGTTAGAAAACGTCCCTGGGCCTTTGATCCATCGAATCCGTCAGTGATAAGATGCTTATTGAGGTGAGCTCCAGCTCTCTGATGCAGTGGTTTAGAAAGGACAGTAATACTGAGTGAAGTAATCTCACCCTGGCCAGGCTGGCTAGCACCTGTCTAGTCCAGTTTTACAGTTAGTGAGAGTGAGATCAAAGTCAAAAGAGCATTTACCATTCAAGCTGCCAAAGCCTTTCTCGTAGGCCTGCCATAGCTGGTCAAAGTCCACTGAGCCATCTTGGCGCCTTTGGATCACCGTCCACCCGCCATCTGGACAGAAAGAGAGAAAAGGTTTGATCAGAGAAAGTCGTATTGACCGAAAAGCAGCTTCTTGTGCAGTTTGGAGACTTTGAAGTATTCTGTTTGAAGTTGATTGCCCAAGTAGTTATCAGTTGTTGTAACCAGGACAGCAAAGGCAAAATGAGGAGAGGTTTTACTCCACTCACCAGCTGTCATCTCACAGAAGACTTTAAAGGGCTCTGCATTCCTTGGCTGGATGGTGTAGACCCCGCTGGTGGTCTCTCCTCTCAAGAACAGCTCATGACAGTCTGATGCCATCTCTAGAAGAAGAAGAAGAAGAAAAAAAACAACAATGTTGAGACCAACAGGTCCATACAGTATCAGTGCAAAGCCCCAAAATGTGTGAGCTTTGCACTGCCTTTGCTGGCCATGCTTTGTATACATGACACATTTCACAGATGTGTTTTGCTTCATCTTTACTCCTCTGATCTTTGCACTGTTGCACTGTGATGGACAAGTAAAACATTAGGCTGAAAGTCCCCTCAGTTGCAAGAATGATCTTGTTTCTTGTTCAAATTTCCTGTTTAGCAGCAGTTTCAGATATTATTCCGGCATAGGTGTTATTTTAAAAGGGTGGTTTGTGAATGTGAACTTGTTTACTCTACCCAGCATTCATAAGTAGGTCATTCACAGATGGGGAAACTCTCAGCGACACGTTTCTGTGTATTTTAAGAGCCGAGTGTCTGCATATATGGGTGTTGTTTTGAGCACGTGGAGTCTGGAGATATAAGTGTGTACCTGATAGAGCCTTTCATCTAGCCATAACAAGAGGGAGAGAGGAGGGGGAGAACTTCTCTCTCAGTTATAAATATGACCTTTCTCCCAGTTCCCAAGCAGACCCAACCAGGCTATGGAGTTACACATTACTACTCTTTACATTCCTCACCCCCCTTTCCCCTCTCTCTCTGATTCCCCTCCTCTCTGGCTCGTCACCCCTCCTTCACGTGCACAGCAGCCAGTCAGTGACGTAGGAGTGCATGGCTGGTGCATGCATGGGGAGTGATCAGAGGGTGGTGAGGAGGGGGGTAAGGGGCTGCTTCTGTAAAGGGACATTGGAGAAGGCAGTAACACAAAGCAGGGAACTCCAGAGCCAATAGGAGCTGTCATGTGCCCAGTGAGGCACGAGATGAATAGCACCTCTCCAGTAATCCTTTATATCATGGATGATGTCATCACGTGATGCTATTTAATATCTTTACGTGACAAAAAGGGGAAAAAACTACAAGAAAATTTAATTTCTTTGTTTCAATTTGATTATTGTTGGATATCCGCCTGCGTATTGTTTCAGTTTGAGCAAACCAGCTGACTGCAGAACCACAAAACCACATTTGTGTCTTATGACCTCTCCTCTGGAGGCCTGAACTCTTGGTGGCCAGTCGTGGCTGTAGTCTGCCTCGGGGTCAGGGGTTCTCCTGAACTTTGGCACACTTCTTATTCATTACAATGGGACAGAAGGAGGAGGTGAAGGTGGGGGGTTTGTGTGTAGGGATGGGGGAGGAGAGGTTGACGGAGGAGGAGGAGGAGGAGGAGGAGGGATGTCTGACTCCCGGACAGATCTAGGGGAAAGGTTGCTCATTCTTGAGGGATGTACAAATGTTTGTTTTACACAAAAAGGTGGGAGGAGGCGAGGCGAGGGTCTTCAACACAGTGGAGGATATGTGTACAAGGTTTACAGACAAATATAGCCTGCTGCTTTTTCCCACATTGTTTTCCCTACATTTTTTCTTAGCTCAGACACAAGGACAGTAATCTGAAGAACATTGCATACTAGATTTGTACAAAGCCTCCCCATGCTTTTTCCAGGTCCCCCCGCCCAAACAACAGAAATGATCAGTGTGAGTAATCCCATTGAGCTGTGACCCTGACTGAACATTCAGAGACCAGCGAACTTTCCCCCAGTTGAAACCTTGCCAAAGAAACTTGTTTCTTTTTTCCCACATTCCTCCAGTCCTGCTGATGTCAGAGCTCTGAGGTGTTATTGTGATTTGTGCTGGCTGACTGATCTAAACCGTTGCCTCAGCCATGTTCACCTTTCACCTACTTCTCATCTATGGCCATCAGAAACAGAGATTGGACTTCAATTTCACTCCACTTGATTCCAGTTTTATTAGCCTGGGACTGTTAAAACCTACTATTTCAGTATGTATAGATTTGTTTCATTCAGCATTTTCCCCCGTCACCCTCCCACATCCTCTCTGAAGACTAGACAGCAGTGGGTGAGTAAGTTGGTGTGTATCCAGTCGAGTACAGTCTGAATGGAAGCATTCACTGTGACTGCTGGTCCAGTCACAGTTCTGATCAGAGGGGAGCAGCAGCTGCTTGGCGTGGCTGCACACCAAGGCCATCACTTGTCTTTTACAAGTACTGTAAAGCACAGTATGAGGCCCCCTGACTCAACTGAGCCCCATTCCGACAGTTTGGACTCCCCCCCCTTTCTCTGCCAAGATTTTATGTGTGATGATTTGAAATAAAGCTATAAACAACCATGTCTGATATATAATTTAGTTTATATTGCTGCAAAATAGGAGACCTCCTTTACATTTTTTAATCACTCGTTCTCCTCAGATAATTGTGTTGTCCTGTATTGGTTGAATAATGTCAACAGGATTTCAGGGGCTAAAAGGAGCAGCTTCTGCAAAAAGTCCACCAGTTGATGTTTATGGCAACACGCTGAGCAGAGAAACGTGTCCCAAATTGATTAGGTCCTTTGATTTTAATTGTTAGTGATTTAAGCGTCTTTGCAGCCTGACTAAACAGATGGCCTGCCACATTTGGCGTCAGATTTTGTGCAGTCTACTTTAAGGCAGTGCCAAGAGGGGATTTTGGACGCTTTCTGGCTTAACTTACCGACTGGTGAGTCCTGTTGCTCCGCGACGCCACTTTGCACGGAGCCGTCAGCGTTGCTGCTCCGCGGGGATGCAGGTCTCTGTCGTGCCTGTTGCACCTGAAAAAGTAACGAATTAATGATGAGACTACAGAACCTTTGACAAATCGGCAAAATACTTTGCAACAATTACTCTGATGTGGATGAATACAGAAACGTTTGTTTGCAAGCTATATGCGTGATCGTAACGCTTCCTCACCTGACTTTGGAGCGTCCTGATGCGCACATTCTGCTTGTCAAGCTTCTCCTGCTGGAGTCTGATCCGCTCCACCAGATCATCAATGCGTCTGTTCTGCGCCTCCAGCATCAGCTGCCAGAAAAATAACACAAAGATACCACATTTTTAGCATTTTGTCGATTTTTTTCGGCGCCGTGCCTGTGCGTAAAATGTGCCCATGGTGCTTTAGAACTTTAGAAGACATCACCAAAAAAAGGCCAGGATTAACACAAGAAACAGGCCACCTGCAGTGTTCCATTCAAACGCCTGAGACATGGGCCCCAGACACATTTTCACAACTCATTGAAAACCATTTGTCCTTTCAACCAACTGTGGCGTGGTTATGTAACTCTCGCGACGCGGGATTTTCCATCCCACTGTAAAGCCTTTCAGGCTCACGAGCTGCTTCATTAGCCCCCTTTACTGTGGATTATGGCCGAATACTCTCCAGGTTGTAAAATGTCACAGCTGTATGAAATTATTCGCACATTCTTGCAGCTGATGCCTGCAGATCCCTTTGTCTAGAAGCCGTTAGTGTTTCCCTGCACGTATTGCACGCTCTTCCTGTGTGCTTTGCAGGCTTGTTAACCAACCCCCCTCCACTCCACTACACCCACCACCCACTGCTTGCCCTCTGTGCATTTTGATTTAATGCCTTTGAGCTCAAGGAAAAAGCCACCACCCCACAATAAAAGCCAACTGTCCATGCATACTGTAACCCTCTAACTTGAAGAGTCCCTTTAACCATTTGCTGTCGTACTACAAGAACATTTTGTACTTTGAGTGACTACCTTTAAGTAATGAGTATACGGATAATGTTTGCAAGCCTTATTTTGATTAATTTCCCCCTCAAACTAAAGTCAGCCCCCCTTTATCTTGACATGCTTCTGTTTTTTTCCAAACAAATGATCATTATCAAAACGCAAAGACAGAAACTTGGGCATTCTCACCTGGATGTTGCGAGCATCACTGTTGTTTTTGGCACCAGTGTCCGCGTCAGGCAGCACCGCGTCTCCCTGCAGCATGCTGTCAACCCGCTCCTCCAGCCGGTTCATCCTCTCGCTCATCGTCCTCCTCTCCTGCTGCACCTCCTCCGCCTTCTCCCTCAGCTCGGCTGTGACATTCAGGAGCTGGCCCTCTCTGTCCTCCAGCCCTTGGGCACGAGCCTTCAGGGCCTCGCCCTCCACTCGCAGCCTCTGGCTTTCCTTCCCCAGCTCAGTCACAGTGCGATTAAAGACCTTCAGCTTGCTGGAGATGTCCCTCATCTGGACTTTGGTTTTGTCCACATGCTCCTTCAGCCCCTGTCCCAGCTGCAGCAGGCCATGGGCAATGACATTTACATCATCCCATGCTGCATACTGTACACGCTTCTCCTTGGCACCGCTGCCGGAGGGTGAGCCCCCTTTCCTATCGAAAGGGAAACCTGTGGCCATAAGCACGACAAGGGAGAGAGTCGCAGTTGTCAGTGTTGTCTGCATTGCTGCCGCTGTCTAAATGGAAATCTTGCTTTAAATAGTGTGTTTCCCTGTTGCAGAGGTGTGCAGTGTTCTGCCCTGTCCTCTCCTATTGACTTGGATTTGTGAGCTCAGGCTCCTGACTGGGCAGTCACAGCACTGCTGTTATATAGTTTTACAGCCCTCAAGTCTGGGCTGTGAGCTGCCTGCCATTGGCCAGCCAACCAGAGGGAGGGGTGCAGTTACTCTCAGGTTTCTGTCCCTCCTCCACCTCTCTGTTAACTATTCATATTAGAGGCAGAGGAGGGACATGATATAACAAAAAGATTGTCTTTCATCTCAGCACAGTGGGAGACAGGGACTACATTATCTACTGGAGGAAACTGAACATTTGATATCCCCCACAGTGAAACAAATCTATTCCTTTATTGTGAAGTATTGCTGAATCAACACAAAGTGTAATATGTGTAGTTTTTCTGAATATGTGAACTGATCCATCCATCAGCACAGGAACCCCCTGTTTGATAATGATAACAGAATCCAGAGTAAGCTTATCAAATAGAGAGTTCATTCAGTTTTCATAGTTCAGTCCAAAACATAGATTTGCAGAAAGTCATTTGTGGTAAACTGGCCTTATTTGACCTGAAGTGTAAAGGTAGATTTACAAAACTGAATTATAAAAGTGATAGTGGCCAATGCCACTCTAGGCTGCACTCTGAGTGGACCACACACGCTGATGCCAGTGGACTCATCACCATGTAACGGAAGAATTTGTCATCAATTCACACAGTCCTGATGGGAAGATCTTTACGTACTCCACGTCCTCTAACCTCACTTTATTGTTCCAAACTGATGAAATCTTTCCTTCAGTCTATGACTCTATTTTCTGTTCTGTGTCCTACTTGTCTTCATCTTCTCTTTGCTCATTAGGATCATGTGCTGCCTTGTGCAGTATATCTTACTGACATGATTTCAATGTCGAGAATATTTAGAAAAAGTAGTAATTTGTAAATTACTTTTGTGTGATTCAAATCTGGATTATCAAAGAAACTGCATATTAAATCTTAAATCTTTTCTTCACAAGACTGAGAACAGAGTCAAGCTAAATTAAGGAGCATGAACATCTCTGCACAACAAAAAGGAAATACAACAGACTAAAATGCCAACTTAATTATTAAAAAACGGTCTGGTTTCCTGTCATGTAAGGGGATAATTTCCTTAATCCTGAATTTCCCTCAAATTTAATCAGTCTGATGCCAATCCTAAATAAACCTCCACAACAATCCCAGTAACCTTAGAAATGTAAATTGTACTTCACTACAGAAAGCACAACTTTTATCATGTTATCTGACTGTCATAGATGAGATCCTAATTACACATTTCTAACAGCTATTGTACAAACAGTCCATCAGGGTTTCTTTCTAATCTTTGCAGGGATAAAGTGAGGAATGAATGAAGTCAGTGATAAAGAGCAGCACGTCAGGGGAGGAACATGCGTACAATTTGGCCTGAGGTGCTCCTCAGTAAAGATCTGCTGCTGGGAGGCCGCAAGGACTGTGAGAATTAGGGGAAAGTTCACAGCATAGAGAATGCCCAAATTGCCGGCCATGGGGTTTCTTTAACAACCTCCGCCGGGGGAGCTTGTATAGGCCATACATGATCCGGGGCAGATCACAAAGAAGGAGCTGGTTTAACCCTCTCCTGTCTGCATCCCAGACTAAGTAGGTGAAAGGTAAGTGGGAGACTGCTGACGGTGCTGAGAGGGGAAACTGAGTGCAGAGGAATTACAGGGCCCTCACTTATACGTCTGGAATGTAACAAACATTCATTATGTTCCTCAAATCCTTGGCAGAGAGAGAGATTCCACTGTGACAACCAAAGATTACTGTGTTCCAGTTAAAAATAGGTGTTTCTAATTCAACTTGGGGTAATCTTTGCCTTTCAAGCTGAGCACAGAGGTCAATACAGACAGATTTGCTTTTGTTCACGCTGACCGGCTTGTGTATCCGCTGTGGCGATGATTCATGATCTTTCAGTTACGGTGCAGCAGGATTATCATTCATTGGAAATATTTTCTTTTTGTTTGCTGTAGTATTGTTCTCAAGAAAGGAAAGGCTAAGTGGTTGCGAGGTCTGTGGCAGGTACAAGCAGGAACATGGCATCTGGAAAAGACGATTGCGTCATGTAATAAATACAGTAATATATGAACTTGATGACAGTCTGGTACATGAGCATCATGATTGTACCTGTAAAGAATGTGGATGTTTTTTTGCATCCTTCTGGGACATAACAGACCTTAGCAGCTGTATGTGAGCTTGGTTTACAGAAAGTGTGTGAAAGGAGAGGGCAGGTCTTCATTTTTGGCTTTGCATGCTGATGTCTGCATCCTACCAGGCAGAAAAGTTACAGATCCCTGTGATTTTGAGAAATATGTCTCAGTTTGGTGGTTCAGGTGAATTACAGCTGTGTGGAGGAGAAGCTGCTTGTTTAGGAGCTTGATGGAGTCCATTGCACTGTATGCAGGAATATGAAATGACCCATGTTACAGTCGGCATGATTCACACTGTCTGAGAGAAATCCAGTTTGGCTTGATACATTAATCATACTGTAATCGTGGGATGACTCATGGTTGTTTCCATCATGACCTTAAAGACAGAATTGCAAAATAATTTACCAAGATTTCAGGCAGTGCTTCAAAATAAAATTCAGATATTTTACCTAAGTTAAAAAAAAAAAAAAGCTAAGTAAATAGCAAAGTAATAGTATAAGTATAATTAAAAATACATTTACATGTAATCAGCATTTTAATGTTCATTGTTGTTCTGTCTGTAAAATTTAAGGGTGCAATGTAACTAAAGTAACAGTGTGACCGTTGTTGTACTCTCTACCTCTGCACTTCATCCAAAGGGGAATAAAACCAACAGGCTACCAGTCACATTGTCAGTGGACAGTACATTTACACGAGGACAGACTAAGCAAGTGCATTAAATGAACATCAGTTTGATTTGTATAATGTCTACAATAACGTACAGGGCTTGCAGGAATCTTTCTCCTCATTCAAACTCACAAAGCCATACGGTCGTACATTTGATCATCACTGGATCCATACCTCGCCACAGCTGCTTATTCAATTTCCCAAAATGGCTGCTCCCATCTGTAGCTGGCACTGTGACCTTTTACCCAGATTCCAAACACAGAACATCTGTAAATCCCGGTGCAGCCCCCTGACTTAGTCATGTACGAGGGGATGGAAGGAGGGAGGGATTGAAAAAAAGGCAGGTGCCAGAGCCTGTTAGAGCCGTAAACCTCTGGTTCCCATGGACAGACTGATCTGTGATCTTGTCTATTTGGGACTTATTCACTGAATTTTTTCCACTTGTGTTTGCCAGGAATACATACCTGAATATATTCCAGTAACATAAATAATCTGAAATAGAGATTTGAACCAAGAGGAGGGGAAAACTGAAGGAACTTCTGTGGAAAAAAATGCTATAGATTTTCATCCTGCATGCTTCTCCTATCATACCTACGAGATCTCAGCATATGAACATCCAAGTGAGACTTAATATTACAACTCATCCATTTAGGATGTCTCCTCACTTCTCTTGGACTAAGTAACCAAATTTCTCCTGTCTGATGTTCCTGATTTCTGATATCATGAGATATTCATGAGTCGCAGTGCCCTTTTTGGCGGACTGCATGATCGTTGAGGTTCAGGGTTCGTGAATGGAGTTCATGACCGTTTGGTGATTGAGAAAGAAAGTCCGTGACGAGCTGGAGAAGAGAGGTGCAGGGAGGGATCTGCTCTTATGAAACACAAGAAGACGGATGCTGCTTTCTGGGTGTGTCAGAGTCATAACTGATGAAGAAATAGTCAGTGAGATATAGCTGGTGTGAGATTTATGTTTTTTGGTGGGGTTGTGGTCAAGAGTGAACAGTATGTATTATATAAGTCAGATTTTTGTTTTTCAAAGCCTGATTTATAGGTGGACATTCTGACTTTTACAGCACGAAAACCACAGATGTAACTGATAACATGAATGATGGTTCTGTGTCAGTAAGAGTTCCAGTCACAGTTAATTATTAGTTACCCCTGTGTTTCTCCTGCTAACATAACACTGTCACTGATTAATCCATTCCACTCAGAAAATGATGCCTTTGGGGTTTTTGCTGCATGAATTTCTTTTTTTATTCTAAAAAGATTCACACTGTATTTAGAAACAGTATTTTACAGAAAAATGTATAACTGGGAGACATAATAAGACTGCATTATCTAATTTCTGCAAAAAAGGAGTGAAATCAGTGAGGACAGACAAATCTGCCGGCAGATACATGTCACGATTCATAGACACTCATGCCATACAGACATGCAGCGGAAAACCTTTGCCTTGCTGCATAATTCTCCCTCTTTTCAATTCTCCCTCTACCGTGTGTTGAGAGCAAGCAGCCAACCAGGCGAAACACACTACTGCCTCCTAGTGGTGAAAAACACGAGCATATCATTTGTATTAGTTCAGCCTTGACCCCCGCCCCCTTACCCAGCAGGGCCTCTTTGGTGACTTGTACTATTGTTACCCCAGGGGCGGCACACTGAATGTGACATGGCACCGAAGCAAATGAAAACCTGCAGTTTTTCGTTTAACCTTCAGCAGGCCAGCAGAGAAATGAAGTGTGATCCATTTCAGTGCAAACAGGCCCAGGCAGGGAGAGCAGGGTGAGAGGATATGAGAGATTTCCTGTGAGCACTCCGCAGACATGGACGGTCCCCATTCTGCATCAGCACGTATCAAGAGTCCCCTTCAGTTCCCACACAAATGTTTGACTTCTGCCTCTTTATGACGTCAAAACTTTGGATATCTGCATGCATGTGCTTCACTTCTGTAACATCCTGCAAAGTTTGTGTGATCTGAATTGTTTGTATTAGAAACAGTTTCGTTCAGGTCACGTAAGTTGTATAAGAAACAAGAAAATGTGCTTCAGTGCCCTATTTCTGCAGCTGAACGCACATTCATGCATGTACACACTTCATTCACGCATGCATGTGTCTTTCCTGCATGCTTAGATGGACACATACATAGACCATTGTCTCCTTTTACATTCCTTACGTTTCATGCTCAGCTTGCACATGCAGAGACTTGCGTTATACGATACAGACGAATGTGTTTTTGTTATTGCTTCTGCTCGACGTGTTGGGGATTTGTTTGCTGTGAGATACTTTTACCACTCAGGCTGATCCTATGGAACAATCTCCTGCTGATGGATGACCCGTACACATCTTCACATCCCCAGATGCTTCATGATTTTTTTCCTCAGTACTTTCACTGCTCCTGCACTGAATGAGCGTCCCAGCTGGCGGGAAGTAGAAAAGAACAGAATGTACACATATTCCAAGTTGGAAAATGTAAATACATAGAGACTGTGGTTGACCCGATCAGCGGTGTGTACTGACAGTTGTTTATGGTGCTGGAAATCTACACTGATTAACAATATTTTACTGTACGCTGAGCAAACAAATGCTGCCTGTGTATGATTGCAAACAGTACCATACTTGATTCTCAAGCTGCATTTAGGAAAGATAATATCAGGGCAATTAGGTGATGAATTGCACAGAGAATTTGAGTAATTTCTGCTGTCTAGCCTTGAAGCTTCTTTACTTTCAGACAGCAAATCCAGAGTTACATAACTGCTGTAAAACAAAGCACCAACCTGAGTCAGTTTCAGGCTGGAGACATTAGACTGAAGCACTAGAGCTGATGAAGTAATAGTTTGACATTGTGGCAAATACACTTATTTGCTTTCTTGCTGAGAGTTAGTTGAGAAGAAGAATGCCACTCTCATGCAGTATATATGTAGCTGGAGCTAGCAGTCAGTTTGCATAAAGATTGGAAACGGGGGAAACAGCTTGTCTGGGTCTGTACAAAGGGCACCTCTAAAGCTCACCTGTTGATATGTTACATCTGGCTTGTTAAATCCGTAAAAAAAAACATATTTTTGTCTGAATTTGTTGCAGCAACATGTTTCAAACAGGTTGGGACGGGAGCAACTAAAGACTGGGAAAATGGTGGAATGCTCCAAAAACACCTGTTTGGAACATTCCACAGGGAAACAGGTTCATCGGTAACAGTGTCATGATTGGGCATGAAAGGGGCATCCTGGAAAGGCTCAGTCGTTCACAAGCAAGGATGGAGAGAGGTTCACCACTTGTGAACACATGATTGTGTAAAGGATGTTACTACATGGGCTCAGGAACACTTTGTAAAACTGTCAGTAAACACAGTTTCTCTATCTATCTATCTATCTATCTATCTATCTATCTATCTATCTATCTATCTATCTATCTATCTATCTATCTATCTATCTATCTATCTATCTATCTATCTATCTATCTATCTATCTATCTATCTATCTATCTATCTATCTATCTATCTCTTGGTAAGAAAGTGATTCAGTACAGTACAGTACAGCCAGAACATAAAGGTCAGAGGAAACAGGTAGTCAGGCTCAGTCCAAAGGTAAAAACATCCACCTGCCAGCACCTCCACAGCTCACTAATTAATATGTCTTTCCTTAATCCGTGTAAAAATTATGTATTGTGGTTTTACTGTTGCGTGCCATCCTCACTACAAACCTCTGTAAAACTTCCCATAAAACCACAACACAACGAAATATAAGATATGTATATAAGTGTTAGTTAGAGAGCTTCAGAAGTGCTGGTGGGAAATTTATGTTGCCTTTTCCTGTTATTATGCTAAGCTAACAGTCTCATGGCTGGAACCTCATAGCTGATACACAGACATGAGAGTATCGATCATCTCATCAAACCCTCAGCAAGAAAGTGATTAAGTGTATCTCTCAATGTTACAATATTTCTTTAATGGTGTAGTTGTAATTATAAATGCAGTAAAATACTGAATTATTAGTGGCATAATAGCACCAAAAGCATTTGCTGATGTATGTAATGAGGAACCCTGCTGTAAAATACTGTTTGCTCCCTTTAGAGGCCCAAACAAGTTACCAAGGTCAAGGATGAATTCCATGCTAAATGCAGTGGCTCTAAATAACTCAAGCACATATTTATGTTGTCTGGGGATTTGCTAAAAAGGGGCAGCTGTGGGTGCTAAACAAGCTCTCTATAACTCATCTTTACATGTCATGAACCCTCAGATGTGATCAGCAGTGGCCGTTTAGTTTCCCCAGAGTTTCAGAGCACGCTTTGTCCCAAAAAAACAAACCCCTTGGCGGCGTGTACCCCAGATATCAAGCTTGATTCCCACGAACTAATTGGCCTCCTGTGAAACATTCAATCACGCACGCTGTGTTTACCACAGAGTACGGAGCACTCGAGGCCACTGGGTGTAGGTAACTGATCACAATGACACTAATTCATTGCCCCATTAATTTTAATCAACAGGAGTGGAGGTGGAAGCCGGTCAGATGGAGGACGCACTCAAACTGAAGAGGGATCTAATTGTGAATGAGGCCTGTTCTGGGAAAAATGTGAGGAAATAGCCGACCTCTTACTGTCAAGTAGTAAGCAGCTGGTGGTTTGGAGAAGTAAAAGGAAAGAAAGCTTGAATTACAAAGTGTTCTTCCAGAACCGTACGGGCTGTGACCTACAGCAGTAACACAGCAGCTGTGCACTCCAGCACTGACAAACCTGCAGAATCATACTCTTATGTCTCATGTCGGTTCTAAAAGAACAATAAACTGGATGTTTGTTCTGAAACTACACACACTCTCTGGAAGTCCTGTGGTGCAACATCCATAGACAAAAAGCTGTTGTTTTTCAGAGGGAGCTATAAAATGTGCTAAGCTAAGCTAGCCAGTGGCTGACAATGGTACTGATCTCCTCATTTTTCTTTCTGCAAGGCAGAGAAGGAGCGTGTTTCCCAAAATGTCAAATTGTTCCTTTAATGTTATCTTTAGTGAAGGCTGCTGTAGTTTGACAGTAAGTACGTTTGACAGGGAGTTATTTTTTAACCGAGACATTTAATTTAACTCCACCTCAACTTCAGTTAATGACTTCTGACCATCTGTTGTCTGTCGAGTCTTTAATGTCTGCCCTGATAAATGTTAATCTCAAATCCTGATTCCTAACAGACGCTGACTGTCCTCACAAAGATTTGGAGGGACAGCAGGACTGAAAACTTATTGTGTGAGACTTCTCAGTCTTTGTCGGGTGGAGTTACCAGGAGCAGTTATTACTTCAGCATTTTCAGCAATTGTAGCCCAACTAAAATGACCTGTTGTGTGTTATTTCATTTTACTCTGGAGCTTTAATTTATGATTGCACATCTTTGTGCCTGGGTGGAAAATACAAAATTACCAACAAGAGTCACGTTGGTGGCGTCCTCGTTTCTGAGCAGTCACGACAAAAATCATATCCCCGTTCGTCCCACTGACTCAATGAATACTATTCAAACACGGGCATAAAAAACAGCTCAAAGCAAACTGTCATGACCAAAACGTTAGTGTAACCTGACATAGAAAGACTGAGTAAATATGTTGTCTTGTCAAATTCCATCAACGTTTGTTCCTGTGAAATATTGACCCAGCTGTGCGCCCTGACTGGATCCCGCATGATGTCTCATTAAGTGTGTCAACAGCTCTGGGTTTTGCTGCTGTATTTATTAATCCTGAAGTGAGTTCTTGAGTGAGTTTAGCATGTGTTTTTGACTGCTGTATCTCATACTGTGGGTGCATTCAAGTTAACGCAATCTGTCCCTTTCTTTAGCTGCGGGATCACACCTGAGCTCCTAGTAAACAAACAGAACTACAACCTTTAAGCCGGATGACATTTTTGACTTGTTTCAGTAAGATGGTTAATATGTTTTGTAAACTAGATTACACTATAAACACAGTACGCAATATTTCATAAGCAGTCTTGAAGGGTGTGTGTGCTGAATCTCTAATTACTGTTTCTCAACCACTCTTCTGACATTTCCAGTTAACAAATCATTATCAGAAGTTAACAGACAGCAATGACAGACGTGTTGACACCACATTAAAGGAATGCTCCAACTTTGCTGTCTCGTCAGGAATTAAATGAAACTTGTTATTTATTCTGTCTGGTAAATATGAAGCTTTGCCCAGCAGCTGGTTCTCTTAGCTTAGCTTAGCTTAGCTTAGCTTAGCTTAGCATAAAGACTGGAAACCAGGGGAAAAGGCTATCCTGACCTAATAGCACTTCTGAAGGCTAGCTAATTAACATGTCAACCAATAAGAGTATTGATGGCAGGGTAATTCTAACGCACCAGATGGGTTATCGCATTGTGTGATCTCGCGAATTTCCTCACAGGGTAAAGCTAAGTCCCCCTAATTCCAGTGTTGTGCTAAGCTAAGCTAACCGGCTGTTGGCTGTAGCTTCATATTTAACAGACAGGTGAAAGTCATCTTGATCTTTCCAACTCATTCTTGCCAGAAGAGCGAACAGGTGAGGGCGGAACGATTCATTTAAAACCGCGTTGAGAAGGAAACTGATCACACCTCTTTTACTCGGCTGTGGTGGATAAAGGTGTGAACTGCCAGCAGTTGATCTTTCTCTCAGGTGAAGATGAACCTGAAGCTATGTTGAAATCACAGGTGTCTTGTATCAGTCATAAAACAAGCCTGATCGCATCCAGTTTATCCTCAGCGCCACACAAGCACATCTGCCTCTGGAACAAAGCCCGGCTGTGTTTTTGCAGACAGTATGTCAGTCCAGGGGACAGAGTCCACAAATCATTGTTTGTACAGTATTTACTTTAGGATGGGTGCTACAGAGCTTCAAAACAGCGCTTTCTGTAACCCTGCCTCCACACCGCCAACCCTCCACACCACCAACCCTCCACCACTGTTCTCACTATCATCAACAACCAAACATCTGACTCTGTGGTTCAGCCCGCCACTTTTTTCTGTCTGTCTGCGCACCTGCTGTTTATGCTGTGACATTGCTGTGCAAGGCATTGTGGGAAAAAGATATTTTACAAGTCCAATGCATTGCGGGGGATGGAGCCTTCAAAAAATAAATGGATGACTTGTTTTCCTGACCTTCGCACAGTGAAGTCCCCCCCTTTTGCTCTTTCGCTCACATAAAAGCACATCAAGAATGTCCAAGCTGCATTTGGTGTTTTGTTGTCATTCTTTAAGCTGTCTTCTCTTCATTTTACTCTTTCTGGTCTTGCATTTCTTACTTTTTTCTGCGCTACATTGCTCTTGCTCACACAAATATACAAGGCTTTCTGTTTATGCCTCCACCCTCAGGTATGTGTTTCAAAATGCACCTCTTTGTTGGACAGCAGTGAATTCAAGCCCTGTGCGTATGCAAACAGGTAAACATGTTTTGAGTAAGAGATGTGTTACGCATGCCAAGAGTTTAATCTTTTCATTTCAGTCTTTTCCTCTTTCTGAAGCTCCCCTCATTGCTGTGAGCTGTAAAAACTTGGCTTCCCATCCTGGACCCCAATTAGGACCTCACCTTCTGCAATTAATGGCAGGAAACAAGCTGTAGAGCAGGAGGGTGTACTAAAGTTCAGCATTGGTTTGGAGGGGGGCAGAGAGGCTAAAAAAGCCTGAGAGGCCTGGGGAAAAAACACTGAGAAAAATAAGGACAGAAACGAACAGAGTGTGTGTGTGTGTGTGTGTGTGTGTGTGTGTGTGTGTGTGTGTGTGAGAGAGAGAGAGAGAGAGAGAGAGAGAGAGAGAGAGAGAGAGAGAGGGAATGTCCTCTAGTTACCTCTGGGGTGATCATCTTCTTGCATCCCCTCTGGGTCCCATGGGCCCCATTTGCAAATTTTAGGACCATGACCAAGGTCGTTGCTGGGTTCAGAGTGTGTAAATCAGAGGCCTCTCTCCCCCTGGACGGCCCATGACCTCCCTGCTGCACATCCTGTAACCCAGCATGGGAGAAACAAAGCCCACAGCCTCCTGCCAAGTTCCTCCAAGTCCACTGAGCCCCCTTCACACTGAGACGACAGAAAGATCTCCACTTTCCCCTTGTGTCACTGTACAGTACATTTGTCACAGGGATTGTAATCTGTGCAGAATCTTAAGACATGATCAACAGCAGTCTAAGATTACAGTCAGACCACTATCATATTGTGGTATAAAGTGTATTTATACAGTTTCTGTTCTGAGGTATTTTTACTTTTATTGAGTATTTTGATTTCATGCTAGTTTATTTCTTCTGCTCTGTGACATTTCAGAGGTAAATGTACTTTTTACTCTGCTCCATGTATTTGACAGCTACAGTTACTAATTACTTTACAGATCAAAGAATTACATTCAAAATCAGTTAATAAAATCTAATGCAATGTTACAGATTAAAGTACCAAATAGTATATAAAATAGGTCAAAGTAACACCATCACAGTACAATAATACAATACATGATACTAAAACTTTATTTTTCTGCTTAATAAATGCATTTACTTTGGTAATCCATTTTACTAATAATAGTTTTGTACTTTTATGCAAGAAAGAGTTTGAATGCAGGACTTTTACTTACTATTCGTTTACTTCAACCTCATGTGCACTGCTGGTGTTTTCTCCTGGCTGAGTTGGACCTTGGAGGCATGCAGGCAAACAGGGAGCGGCCTTGGGATGAATATGTTTCTGACCTGACACATTTCTGCTTCAGAGACAGAGAGACAGGGAAGATAGTAAACACATGCCACCCGTAAGTCTATACAGTACGTATGTGTGGGGGAGGCATCGAGAGGCGTGGAATGATGATGACAGGGTGAGTTACCGAGCGTGAGTGACACCGAGCTGTTTTCAAGCACAGAGCTGTTGTTGACTGTGAAACCTGCAGAATAACACCCCCTGAACCTCCTTTTTTGTCGCTCCCTCACATTTTACTGTTGTCCTTCAGGCCAGAGTGCAGTCAGAGAATGCAGCAGGTGCAGCTTTGGGAAAACTTACCTTCTTTTTTGAATAACAGTCAGATGCAGGCTGATCTGTAAGTCTGCTTTCTGGCTTGCTTCTGGCTGCAGTATGTCAAATACAGACTGCTGGGCAACTTGTTCACTTGTGTATGCTCACATGAGGCTCTGGAGGTACACTGCTGTAGACGAATGCCAGCATGGCAGCTGTTTTCTGTGTTCTGTAAGATGACTGCTGTTTATCCTGTCTCACTCTTACTTCTGTCTTTCTCTTTCTGGCTCTCAGCTGTCAAGTGCCAGCATGCTCTCTTTGGTTTTGCATGTCTAAATCTAACTTAATGAATAGCTGCCAAGAATTAATTTGTGGCTTGCTGTCGGTCTAGAAATCGGTTTCACATTACTTGGTGATGCTCTCCTGGTTAAAGCCACAGTAATTCTCAGAAGTCTATAAGCCTCTGGAACTGCAGCTCCAATACTGTATGCAATAATTTGTGACTTGTGCTGTATGTGATGGTAAGCAATCTGCTCTATGAGCAGAAGATGGGTTCACCTGCGTTGCAGAAGTATCAACCATGATAACCAAAACTGATTCTGTTGCTCTAGTATTCCCTGCAGAGAAACACCACTTCCAAATGATGGTGTCTTGCTGGGTTTGGGGCTAACCTTGGTAAAGCCTGGTGAAGAAGAGAAGGCAGAAACAGCTGCTGTGCCTTTGAACTTCCACAAGGTGACGCTGCAAGCCAGAGCAAAAGAGTGTTTAATAAAACGCTGACTTTCTGCTGCACTGTGTACATAAAGCAATTTAACAATCCATGTATTTTTGAAATGTGTGTTTTCAACATGGTAAACTAACTAAGTTACATTATAACACCTTTGATCCAACAACTTATTAATGACTTGCTAAACATCACATGAGCTACCTAATCCAAGCTGTTTATACAGAAATCAATACAGCACAGCTGTCATTTCACATCATATACTGTATTGATCTTACAGACACAGTAAATTCATTTTTCTCCTCCAGCAGGTCAATACATAACTGTGTGTAAAATAGGTCAAAGTATGGAACATGTCAGGTTTTCATCACACATAACGCATAACTCAAGCTGACCTGCTTTCCTGTTCAAACAACCTCCGGGTTCCCTCGTGAACCTCAATCTGGACTTGAGCCAAATACCTTCATGCTGAAAAACAACACTGTCAATGAAATCTTTTTTTTTTTTTAAATACAACCTAAATTTCAAAAAGTTGGGATGCTTAAAAAACTAAAACTTGCTTGTCCATTTTTACATATAGTCAATTGAAAATAGCATAAAGACAATATATTTAATGTTTGATCTCATCAGCTTCACTGATTTTGTAAATAAAGAAGATATTATTCAGAATTTGATGCGGCAACATGTTTCAAACAAGTTGGGAAGGAGCAACTAAAGACTGGGAAAGATGTGGAATGCTCCAAAAACACCTGTTTGGATCATTCCACAGGTAAACAGGTTGATTGGTAACAGGTGATATTATCATGATTGCGTATGAAAGGGAATCAGGGTTGTATCTAAATGGGAAGACAGAATTTTATGGTGATTTCTGAACATCCAGTCTTTATTGCTTCTATCATTTATTGTATTTACATAACATTTCAGGGATTTGGATGGTGCCGTTATCCAAATAATGTAAATGTGCTTAAAGTCCTTGCATTTAAACAAAGCAATGCATTCACAGCCACAAACAGATTTTTATTTTTTTTTTTTCATTTCTGGTGTTGTACAAAGGAAAAGTAGACTTAGAAGAGGAAAGGAATGTCCGAAGTTTAGAAATGTGATCTATATCGATACAGTTGTAATCTTTCTTTCATGTATTAACTGTTTTCATCAGTGTCAGAGAGTCTGCAATTGGTTGGTTAGAACCAGAAAAATATACTGACTGTTAATTAAATTTACTCAAGAAGATATCAGTTAAAGCAGCCTGGCTAATGTACAGCTAATGTTTACTGACGCTTTCACTGACTCATGCAAAGACAACCCCATACAGCAGCTGTCAGAATTATTTCACGGTATTAAGCAAGTGTACCATGTGCAGTTATACTTAGATATAATGTGCGTCATATATTACTAATACTGTTCAAGCTCTCTGGGCTGAATTCTCGAGCTTTTTGTGAGTGTTAAGTTAGAAGGAAGGGGAGAAAACTGGGTGAGGCCAGTCTGGAACTCTTTGAGATCACTGGAGTGTCAATTCGAGAATGAACTGAGTGATGCTACCCTCTGATGGACAGACAGTAAACTGCACAACCTGAACCTGGTTACAAAAAACAAGCTTTTCTTCACGTGCACACATTGAACCACATGACAACATTTATGGCAATAAATCTGAAAGAATTCTATATACACACTGCAGCAGAAATGCTTAATCACTGTCAACATTTGACTTCACCTTCTGACATTAGATCACTGAAAAATAAAGCCAGTCTAGTTTCAGTGTGCAGTTAAGGCTTTATCATTTAAGTCATGATGAAATCGATTGTTGATTTTTGATACTTTCAAGCTGACATCATTGACTCAGTTTATTTCATTTTGCAAGTATTGTAAATGTTTCTCTTCTTGCAACAGACTCTGGATTGGTCGAACTATAAAACTGACATTTACCTTGTGAGTGCATCTACTGAAATGAAAAATAGGTTCATGTCACTTTTCCCATTGCCTCTATACCTTGACCACAGCTGACAGAATCAATGAGGAAAACAAGCTTTGTAGGTAAATTTTACGCTTTGTTTCAGACAAACAAACTGCTGCAGCCTCAATAAATGTTAATTATGAGGAAAAAACCTGAACCATAGTACCTGTTCACAGGTACTATGTAATAACCACAGGACGTCTACTCTCATCTTAATAACCAAATTTATTTCAAAACATCTGAACAAGTGCGGTGAAGGCCATTCCAAGTGAAACGGTGTCTTCTGCTCCACATGTTGGATTCACACCTCACAGCTTCAGTGGGCTCTGTGAAGAGAAGACATCTGTCACACACACACCATCTCAAAAATAACCACATTCAACTCAACCCACATAAAACTCTTAATGCTTTTGTATGAACAGGATTTGAGCAGAGAACTGAGAAACAGCATGGGTTTTTACTTCAGGTAATAGATTAATAAATCATTAAGAATCAGATTAAATATTGTGAATTGAGTGATTCTTTGTCCTGGTTATTGTGACCACCTACTGTTACCCATCCCTGGTATTTGTCTGGTGTCCCAGGAGAAAATGAGTCCACAATGGGAGAATTGAGTACAGACCAGCACGAACCGCATCACAACTAGGCTAAGCTATATGCTAACAAGACTGAAGTGCAACGTAAACCGCAAGCCACAGGAGTACATTGTCACTTAAGTTGACCTTGATTTTCAAAAACACAGTTTTGTTGGTCCAAAACTGGTCAGTTGCATCACTGCAAGGACAAGTTTTAATGATTCATTACGGAGGCAAATTGATGCTTGTATGCTTCAACATGACAGTCAGCAATGTGTTTGAGGTGCATCGTGTCCCATTTCACTAAGACATCATCCGAGTTAGGGCAAGCTAAAAACAAACTGAGAACTGAGAATCCTGTTACAAAACAATACGATAACATTGAAGAAAGAAAGAATTGAGAAGCTATTTTGTTACATTTTTTAAGCACTGTCAAAAAGCTCTAGCTTCAATTCTGTGATACTTTGGGCCAACAGACAGTGCTGTTTTAGTATGTCACAGGTTATATTATTAAGTTTTGTCCACCCCAATGTGGAGCACCTTTCAAGCAACAAAACACTTGAGTTATGTTTTTTTTTTTTTTGGACCAACACTTGTTCCATAAAACACTTCTTGTATGGTTGCAACATTAAACTGCTTTACATTGTGCTGGGGTTCAAGCTGTTTCTGGTCATACACTGGGCTACATTATCTTGCAATACACTATTGCCAGATGAGAATTATTTTTTATGCATCATTTATCTTTATAGATTATATCTTATATTAAATGATCCTGGACGTTACCAGCACCTAAACCTGGTAACTACAACGTGCTGTTTAAGGCCTCTACTGCGCAGTTTGGGTGTTGTCAACTATTAGTAATTGAGCTAAAAGACATGGCTGAGTTCATGGCCCCTCACCCTATCGCAGCCTCCTGGCTTCTCTTTCAGACTCTAGAAGTGTCAGCACATCTCCTTCTCTGACTGGGCCCTTCACGTTCCTGATGATGGAGCGGTTGCTGTCGTCCATGAACTCAACACGGACCTGCAAGAAGAGCAGATGACGTGATGTTAGAACAAAATAGAGACACTAAAGCAAGGCTGATTTAAGATTTAACCACCATTAAAATTGCAGAATGTTGCAGAAAAGACAACTTAGCCGTATGATTTAAGTTTGAGCCCCTGAGTTGAACTCAGCTTCAAACTTTTACACATTAATGTTCAAAATAGGAGATTAGTCTCAGATCCAGGTGAGAGACCACACGCAGACGTGAACTTAAGGCACGCAGATTAATCAGCAAAGTTAGATAATTCTGTATATTTCAGGACCAGAAACTATTTTCATTTCATTTTTTTATGAACTTAAACAAACGATGGGATCAAAGAGAAGCCCTACATTTAATTGAGTAAAATGCTAACTTAATGCTCCTCTTATTAGCATAACGTTACCTGTGTACATTGTCCCTGGGAACCAGTTCTTCCGAGCACCTTGGTGACCTGAAAAAACAAAATATGAGTTAGACTGACAATACATACGTTTCAAAGTACCCTTGGCGTTTACTGATGGTAACTCAAAGTCTACAACAGGCTAACGGTGAACTAGCGAGCAGACTGCAGCATGAACGGGCCTCCATGATCGACACGCGAGAGTCGACGTGTCGGAGGCTAACCAGTGTATAAAATTTAATTTAGCTTCAAATTTTTTGCACCGTATAACACAATAGTTGTTACTGTAGCTGTCTATCCGTCCGGATACGATTATTTTCACCATATTAGGTATTTTCTTACTCTTGCGAGCTTGATCGGCTGCACGCGGCTGGCGTCCATGTTGTCAGGTTAGACCGGAAAGGAAGTCACGTGGTGCGCGGCCGAGATATATCGCAACTCTAATTCCTATTAATTTTTACATTTCATAACATCATTTTAACTGTAACCAAACAAGAAAAATATCCAGCAAACATGTTCATAAAAAAATGCAAAATTCGAATTGTGTAATTAAAGTTTCTAAATTTTAGATTTCCACTTCCTTTTCCGGCAAATGGCCAATACCATTAACACAAACTTTGATGGGGGAAAACCAGGGCCGTACCATTAGTCATGATGCTATAATGCTTTTTACCAGTTCACTCATTTCAATTTTACAATGTGGCATAATAAACCCAATCAATTGGGTCTGCTTGTTTAACCCATATTTTCCACATATATGCATGCAATTCTTTATTACATTTGGTTGTATATTGATTTTTCTTTCCTTATTTATTTATTTAATGTTAATCTAATGTTTTCCACGTCAACACAAACCGCACAACGTGTCTCCCTGTGCAACATGTAGGACCATAGAAAATCCCATAGACTACATGACTATACTTAGACTATACTGGGTGCATCCCAGTTACTGATGCAGTGACAGTCAACATAACATACACATTTTTTGTGTGGCATATTCACATTTACAATGCATGTTTTACTCTCATTTTAAAATATTGATTCATTAAACTAAATCATAATCTGGTCTACACACTGTTGCAGTATTATTATTCAATATTATATAATCAAAATGTGACTTCATTTTGACTTTGGTTTACTATTTTTTGAAATAGGCAAACTAACTATGATCTTGATTTATCATAAAGGGATCCATGTCAAACAAGGATTTGCTATTTAAGATAAAGGAGAAGAGGTGAAAAGGTGGATTCTTTGTTTATAATACAAAGAAAAGCAGAGAAATATTTATACAAATATTAAATTTGGGGCATTTCAGAAGTTTATCAGGACTGGAGGTAGCCAGTGTAAACCTCTAGCTAGAAGTAACTTCCTGTACAAAAGCACTCCATAGCCTTGTTAGCAATGCAATACTGTCATCACACCACTCTCTCTCTCCGCCTTTCCTCCTCTCTCAGAACTCAAAGCCTTAAATCACAACACTAATCCTTGTGAACAGTATTTTTAACTTGCGTTTGGACAGAAAGGACAGCAATAGGATTAGAGAATCAGTAAAGAGGCTGAATCCCTAACTCATGCAGTTGATCTTCTTGCATGCTGAGAGACAAACACGACAGCTCTTTCTTTATCTTTATTTCAACCTGATATTATTCTTTTAAGGACAGCATTCAGCTTAAATGGGGCTCTTGTGGAATACTGTTGTTGTTGCTTTTTACTGACTTGTTCCAAACTTGGCACAAACTCTTCTTTTCGCTTGTCGTCTAAGGAGCTTTCACAATGGATCTGCGGAAGCCCGGATTGAAAGTGCTGAAAAAGCGTCGCTCCAGCCTTTTTGCAACCATAAAACGGGAGATGAGTTTTTCACAAAGCATTGAAGAACAGGAGTGTGAATTCCCCTTTTCGCAAGACAGCTCTGTGAAACCGTGGACATCCATGGACAACCTTGATACTCCTGATGACAACAAAAGTAAAAAATCTGAAACAAAACAGAGCAGAGAGGCAACAAACCCAAGGCAATCAAACATTGTCAACCTCAACATAGGCGGAAAGGTGTTTCACATCCCAAAGCATTTGGTCCTCCAACACCCAAAAACCAGGATTGGAGTCCTTGCTCTCTGTAATGATCCGGTCAAGCGTCTGACACTCTGTGACGATTACAATGTTAAGAACAATGAGTTCTTTTTTGACAGGGACCCAATGTTTTTCCACTACATCTTCCACTTTTATTGTAGTAAGGTCCTGTGGGTGATGGATAGTCTCTGCCCCGTCAACTTTGAAGAAGAGATGTCATTCTGGGGCTTGAAACTGAAGGATAGTCCAAGGTGTGCTGTAGATACTTCATAGAGCCAAAGTGTAGCTCGGTCCACTGCTGTTTGTGTATTGCAAGCATGATTTTGAAAAGTAACTCTTGTAGAAGTAGACAATAAATTAGCTTCTTCTTCTTCTTCTTCTACCTCTTCTTCTTCTTCTTCTCAGGTGCTGCCGCATTCTGTTTGAGGAGAAAGTGGATGACATCAGAGACCAGCTGAAGGTCAACCAGGAGCTGATTGATGAGATCAAACCTCACCAAGATGACGAGGGATACAAGACCATGTTTCTTGGAGGCTTTCGGAAGATGCTCTGGGACTTGATGGAGAATCCCTACTCCTCACTGTCAGCCAAAGCTTTTGCTGTATTTTCCAGTCTCTTTGTGCTTATCTCCATTGTTGCCATGACAATGAATACAGTAAAAGAACTCAGGCAGTACAAACTTAGTGGCAGAACCTACATGGAGTGGGTAGAGATTGCTTCCATCCTTTTCTTTACCATGGAGTACTTTTTGAGGTTACTCACCACATCCAACATCAAAGAGTTTCTCAAGAGTGCCCTCAACTTTGTTGATGTGGTGGCTGTTATGCCATACTTTATCCAGCTCATTTTTGAGGCATTTGTCATCGATTCAGAAGATATCAGTGCAAAGGAAGATTTGAAGACCATGGCAAGGGTCAGCAAAGTCAGCAAGGTGCTCAAGGTGGTCAAGTTGATGCGCATCTTCCGTATCTTGAAGCTTGCCCGTCACTCCACAGGCATGAGGGCATTTGGATTCACCATTCGACAGTGCTCTGAGCAGGTATGATCAGAGTTAGCGTGACTATAATCAGCATACTAACAATGGATCACATTTCTAATAGCACATGAAACTTGTAATGATGTACCCAGAGACAATTATCATCTAATTGTTCTTATTTTGGTTTACAGACCTGCAACTTTACTGTTTTGGTTTAGTCTCATTGTTCTCATCAGAGCTGACTCCAGCTGCAGCAGGCAGCTGTTTTCATGGAGAAAGCTCTTATCAACCCACTTTGCACAACCTGCCTAGCAACAAACAGCAGACTGACCTAGTAAGCTGCTAGCTGGTGAACACAGTTGAGCATTTAGCAGCTACAGAGGCAGACATTTTTCTCAGGAGTTGTAGGTAGATACTAAAACAGAGCATTAAGCAGAATGACTATTACATTTGTCAGGTGGCAAAGCACATGACCTCTAATTAACGGTAACCATGCTCTGTAACTGTTGGATGTATAGGCAATGTTTCTTCTTCACCCCAAGTAGCCCCCCCAGCTAGCAGTGTGCTAGCTCAGGACCAAGAATTCTTTATGGAAAGTTTCATGTAGCCACCAAGATGGGAATAAAACAGTCATTAAATAGCACAATAGGTTTTGAAATCCATGGCTTACATTGCCCATGTAAGAATTCAAGATGTTCTTCTTCTCTTTTGCCCAATTTACCACTGTTCCCGCCAAGTGCTGCCACCTGTGGTGAGACAGACACTAACACACGTGACAGTGTTTCTTATGGGAAAAGTGTTTAAAGTGTGTGTCATTCTTGACTCAGGGGTTTTTGGCAACTCCTGGAGTCATTCATGTTCAAAATACTGTATGTGCCCTTTGTGATAATACATGTAACATGTAGGCATTCTAGGTGAGTCATAATAAAGCTTAAAGTTGTTGCGTGACCTGATGGGTGGTCCTAGATTTCTGAGTATAATTTCCAATGTTGAATGGACGCTGCTGTTGACATGTATACTTCTGTCATTATGTAGGTGTGCTGTCTGTTTCTGTTCATTGCTATGGGCATCTTCACCTTCTCTGCTCTGATGCACTCTGTGGAGGTGGATCAGCCTGGGACACCATTCAGCAGCATACCAGATGCATGGTGGTGGGCAGCGGTGAGTAGCATAAACTTCAATTCAGTAAAAGTTTTAGTTCTGTATTTTTTATTTAACCAGACTGCATTAGAATTTGGGCAATACTTTTTGTAAGAAATGTAAATGTGCTTTTCCACTCATCTGTAGGTTGAGCTTTTTGGTGACTTTGCCATGATTTTAGCTTAATCCAAATAATCTTAATTAGTTTATTCCTTTCTTACTGTTTTTTTTTTTTTCCTTGATGGACATGCCATGACTCAAGCAAAAATGAGAATGAGACAGGATGGATAATCACATTAATTTAAGTCCCACCAAAGTGCAACTTGCACAAGGCTACATCTTTGATACCAAATAATACCTCAGTTGCCATTATTAATGAAACAAGGAATAGTGCACAGCATTTAGAGGATTTGATCAGCTCTTACACCTGCTTCTGAGATTCTTCCGGATCAATTAAGTGGGTTATGCATGTAGCTTACTAAGCTGTTCCCCTTATTGTGCCACAGAGATAGAGTAGGAGCTCAGTGGGGGTGGGGGGGCGTGTCAGTATGATCAAGCAGTGCAGTGCATTTCAGTTGTCAAGGATTAGTCCTACCGGGATTTATGCTGCCTGCTTAGTTGTAACATGACAGCAATGCCCACAATGCAAAGCAGAGTCACGTTCTGTGCTGTGGCTCAACCAAGCACTAAACCCACGACAAGATTGTAATTAAAGACATGTGAATGCATGGAACTTTGACATCTCTGAAGCAGGAGAAATGAGCCTTTGTGTTTTTTCATGCTAATGATGGACATGTGATTGTTTGGTGACAAACTGTCATAATCAAACTGTGTGCTCACTTTGACAGTTGTGCATTGATAACGATATAACATGTTAGTTCCCTTTAGAGGTGGTGGTAGGTGAATTTTTAACATCTTGGTCAGGGCTGGGCTGTTTCCCCTTGTTTACAGCCTTTATGCTGAGATAAGCTAACTGGCTGCTGGCTCCAGCTTCATACTAACAGACAGATATAAAAAGTGGTGTCCTTTGTTTCATCTATTTCTTGACAAGAAAAAAAAATCCTGTGATTATAGGCAAGAGTAGCAATAGTGACTAAACTCAATATTGGAGTCCTTTCAACACTAACGGTTTTAATCTGGAATTTACAGTCAAAAACACGAAAAGAAAGTGCATTTTAATTCTGGTTGCTAAAATTGCGTCAAACTTTGCAGTTGACTATCTAATTAAAGAACAATGTGGTGCAGTACATTTAGCTAACACGCTATTTGATCTAGGCATTGGACAGGAATACATTTTCAAAGGCCACTACACCACTACATTGGACTCTGTTTGTACTCATAGCTCCATTTACATGGTAAACTATGCAAGATATAGGACAAAGGGATTAAGTTCTTCTGAAATGTCTTGTGTTGATCAGCTTAATAGTAATAACAGCCTCAAATTTGAC
The DNA here is from genome assembly GCF_039877785.1 of Chaetodon trifascialis. NCBI lineage: Eukaryota > Metazoa > Chordata > Actinopteri > Chaetodontiformes > Chaetodontidae > Chaetodon > Chaetodon trifascialis. The sequence continues at coordinate 16,680,526 of NC_092066.1, forward strand.
TCGTTTTAATGTACTAGAGTGCCTGTACTTCATCAGCCTGGCTCTCTGTGTTCCCGTGCACTCTCTTTTAGGGACATTTGGTTTTTATTTATCTGGTGGCAGCTGTTAACTTATATGTGTCTAATCCCCTCTAATACGGTGTAATGCGTCTCGTTTGTGGCCAGACACAGTGATTGCATTCGAGAGATGGAAAGTGTTGTAGTTTATTCCTGGAAGTTTATTTTCATTTTCATCCTGTTCATTCTCAGTACAAAAACATTTCAGTTATTGGATGGTCAAGAAGACATGTACAAGGAGAATGAGCTCTGTGGAACAAAATGAGGGAATTCCAAATATCTATCCACAGGGATTGCCCTTTTGCTTTGTTTTCTTATAAATATATAGAAATAGTAAAAGCGGAGTACAGATCATGCATGTGCATAGACTCACTTCACTTCTTCCCACAGGTAAGCATCTCTACGGTGGGCTATGGTGATGTTGTGCCTATCTCCTATCTTGGCCGCTGTGTGGCTTTTGGCTGCATCTCTTTTGGCATCATCCTCAATGGCATGCCCATCTCCATCCTGTTCAACAAGTTTTCCGACTACTACGCCAAACTGAAGGAACAGGAATACATGGTTTCAAACACCGAGCGCACCTTCCAGCTCAGTAAACGTCTGAAGCGCAAATTTGAAGGCTGCTTTGAACCCCAGCCAGAGGACTCTGATGATGAGATACATTATCGACCCGGCGTGAGGCAAAGTATCCACGAGGGCGAGGACTGAGCGAAGCTGCCAACTTGCGACCTCGCTAACCCTAAATGGCCTTATCACCCATGGGTCTACAAAGTGTTAGACCCCATCTGCCTCCATCTCTGAGCATATGTGATTTAAGATAAACAATCTAAGGGGAGAAATGGAGGCACCAATATCTTGACATAAGCTTTAAGCCTTAGCTTTACAGTAGGTGCTGTTTGCACGCTATGGGTGATGCTCCCACTGGACAGCTTGTAACTGTATTGGCTTCTAAGAATAGCACCCAGCTGCAGCCACTTCTGATTAGACTGAAATAGTTGTTTGACACAAGGAGGTCCAGTAGTAACATTATTAATGACACAATGCTTCACTTCAACCACTTTAAAGGGAACATTATGCTTATGAGGAACTGCTCTCATTGGAAGTGCTATTAATGAACTATTTTGGTCTATTACATTTCAACTACTGATGCTCTGCACTATAAGTATCATTTAAATTCATGTGTAAAACTTTTGTCCAGTACTGACTGGCCTAAACACCAAGCTGAACTGTCATCATCATCTTCCACTTTTTTAGGCTGAGGAAATACAAATGTACAGATTCTTGCACACCTGAGAGAATCGGAACATCATCAGTGTTATGCTCTTCCCTGTGTCATGCTGTATATGTCAGTAAAGTGGTATTCTTGTCCAAAGCGCACTCCAGTCACTCAACATGCTCTTGACTGCACCTAAATGGGAGGAGAGGCGCAGCAGGGGGTGTGTCTCTAGCGATCAAGAGCAGGAGTGTAATTTTGTTGTCAAGGATTATTGGGATTTGCGCTTGCGCCTCCTGCTTGCTCAGACAAGGGTAAGAGTCAATTATATTGTGTGCTATATTGGTTGCACCGGGAATCTAATCAGGTGTACACAATCAGGTCCTATTTAAATTCCTACATAATATTTTTATGGATGATATCTGAACAATTTGTTTCTGATATACGGTAGATACCTCATTGTAAACTGACATACACCATTTTTCATGCTCACTAGTTACACATGGGCAAGAGTGCAACTAACAGTCATCCAACATGTCGGTATGTGGCATGCTCCCTCTGAGAATTGAGCTGATGTCTGGATCAAGCATGGCCCAGTCCTGCAGTTAAACCGTCCTTGCACTGTGCTGCTTGCTGTGTTTAGCTCTTTGGATAAGATCATTAAACCAATTCCTGCTCTGGGCAATAGCTCTCCCAAGACCACACAGTTACTGTAAGCAAATGTATTATCTTCTCCCAAACAAATTCAAGGTAGGAGTATTGGCTACCCTCTCAAGGTAATGGGCAAGGCAATGCTTTCCTGAGATCTGCCCAGGACTGTTCTATCCAGTGCACTGGTTTCAAACAAAAAGGAGGGATTTTAAAGGAAAGGGAAAAAGATTTTTAATTGGTCATCATCAATGCCAGCCCCTACACCCCCTTTCCAATTGCACTGATTATGTGTTGTGCCTCTCGTCGAATTTACAGAAACCGATGATGTATTAGACCTTCACTTCAACCACATGAAACATAGAAACTATTTTGTGTTGCATTGTATGTGAATCAGGGGAGAATCGTTGGTATAACACTGCTAATGCTTCCTTGTTTTTGCTTGACTTTACTGGAAGTCCAAAAATATTTGTTGAAGAATAAGAATTTGCTCCATAGTGACAGATATTTTCAATTTCTGTTCACATTTCTTGTGAAAGTAGATTCCAAAGATTTTGACTGTGGGTGAAATCCTTTGAGCAGTGTTTCAGCTCTTGTGAGAATGTGACAAAAACTGCATAATTGAAAAAAATCCAAACAGAAGGTGAAAGCTAGTTATTTTGCACTTTGCAATGTACAAGTAAAATGTGTCATTTTTCTTTCTTGTGCATGGAATCAAAACAAAATTATAAAACAAGCGCAGGCTGGAAACCATGTAAAACACAGACTTGATTATATATTAAAATACATACTTGTCAATACCTTAAAAATGATAAAAGCAGATTTCTTGCTCGATTAAAAAAGCCTCTTCTTGATGGCACTCTTGTGCTATAATAACCATTATCATCTACATTTCCTTTAAATAACAACTTGATGTCTATGTCTATTAACAGACACTTGTCTCATATGTCTGGAGGACGATGCTGCCTGTCTAATAGTATTACAGGATGAGGTAATGGGAGGGATGCCAGTCCTTTAATAGTGTCGTCAGCATCAATTAAAACTCAGGAGTACTGAGAGATCCTGGCTGTCTCAAGTGGCTCAGCCAGGACTGAATGGACAAGAATAGATGCAGTCTAGAGGGACATCGGGGACAGATCAGCACAACAGACAGACATACAGACAGAACGGATACTCACCAATTGATTAAAATGATTGCATAGAAAAGCTAATATTTCATATATAGTCTTTCACTCAGACCTATGCATACAAGCTGTTTGAATGTCTGCACTCTTCACTAACACTGGTTGAAGGTTACACAGTTGTACTGCAATGCACAGACTTCATCTACCAGAAATAATGTAAATACCATATCTACCTTGTACACTAACACACAATCATGTAACTCTGACTGATCTTAGAAGCAATAATGAGTGTTTTTAAGTAATATGCGTGAGCAGTGGGTCACCTTCAAACAGCCTGCGGACACACAGAAATGTTAGTAATTATTTGAAATCAAATCTAAGTCAGTATTCACTCTCTATTTAGCTCCGTTTGGTCTCCACCAACTCCTGAGGGAAATCTGAAGCTGTTAAATGATCCATTTTGTTCAACTGCCATGTAACTAATGTTACCCGTATGCCATTTAGTGCTGTGCAGTTAGCAGAGCTGAAAACGCCTGCCTGCTGTTGCTTCCAATGAGGGAAATGAGGCAGAACCAAAACAGTTAAGTTTCAGACCAGAAAACCAAAACAATGAGCTGAAAGATGCTAAAATGCCCTGTAGATGTGAGGGGAACTGCTCGGGTGAAAAATCCATGTGGATCCCTTTTCACATTATACACAGAAAAATATCAGTGAGAGCAGCTTTAAACCTTATGTTTACCGATCAATAAAAAAGAAAAAAAAAGTGGCCGAAGCAGAAACACACTGACATACCACCACTGAGGCATAGAAAGTAATGATACAGTCTGTAATATCTGACTGTACTAACTGGTTTGAAAGTAATGAATAGCATCAAATTTAAAAACCTCAACTCAAGAAATAAAGAATGAAAATCATATAAAGAATAAACAAGTACAACTGCACAGTGGCTCAGAGTAGTAAACCAATATTAGGACATTGTCATTAGAGGTTTAAAAGCCAAGCATAACCAGAAGAAGTGCCACCTTTCATATTTTTCATCAGTGCTGGAAATATGAAGCAGTCATCATGATTATGTGATTACTGTATGGCCTGCAGTGACCATGTGCGTCAATATCCTTGACATCTTTTAGCTAGTTGCACCCTGTTCCTATTAGCTGCCATCCATCAAAATGTGTCAAGATAAGGTGTAAAAGCACTTCATATTCAAGGAAAATAGTTCAGTGTAATAACATGAATTATGATGCCGTGACAATTTCCAAATAAACATATGGAAGTACTGTGAGTTTAGGGACATCAGTGAAATAAACTAAGACTAAAACCTAAAACCTCTTTCAGAACTGTCAGGACAGGGTTTATTAGCATCTGAACTATCTGAAATCCATCTTGGTTTTTCTTTTTAACTTCTCTGCAAAGCACCAAACTCCAACCTCCATTGGGAGGTCAAAAGAGCCCTAATGTTTTTTCTCAATGGCCAAAAAATTTCATACAATTTCTCACTTAAAGGTACAATGTATACGGAATGGCTCCAATTTTTGACTAAAACATACAAAAATTAATGAAAACTCTCAGCAGAATGTGAAGAAGAGTTCTAAGATGTCAAAGACGTTTATGGATTGTGTTGGTGAAATATCTCATGAAGTTGGAACGCTAACCAGCTAGCCCCCTCGTAATATCACTTCATATCTCAAGTGGCGATAGTCCAACAGTCTTTCTAATGTTCCAACAATCACCAACTCTGGTTTGATCGAAATTAATTTAGATGACAAAATTCCCACCACAGATGACCTTCCACTTCCTCCTCTACTGGTTCACATGTCTCCTGTCGCAGCCTCCTGTGTCTTTATTGTCCCCAGAGTCAGACTCCTGGTCGGAGCCACAGTATATCACCTCAGCACCATTTTCCCTGTCATCCAACTGGCCTCCTTCAGTCTTGGAGGCTGTGTTGGGTCCCGATCCAACTGTGTTTAGTAGGAGGCTGCTGAGGCTGCTTCCATTGCCTGTGGTGTAGTGTTGCATGCAGCTAATATGGCCACTAGCTTCAAGGCTAACTGAGCTAACTAGCTAACAGCAGCTAGTAGCAACAGCCAATGATAGCTACAGCAAAGAATCTAGTGAGCAGCAGTTAGCGGTTACCCTGGTGATATGCTGCCCAGTATTTGTTTGGAATGACCTTCAACAGGTGGCCAGTTCTTATACATTATACCTTTAATACCTGTCATGCTCCCAGGGCCGAGCCGTATATGGCTGTCAGACCAGGTTTTTATCTCAATGAGAGTTTCATCCTTGAGGAGACTTTGCATCAGTCTCTCGCTCTAGATCAGAACATGCCTTTCCTTCACCAAGGCTGAATACATCTTTAGAAGAATCCGTGGCCTCAGCATATTTGAAACCACCTCTTCGGGTAACACACATCGACTATATAAACCCCTCAAGTTCACCTCATAAGTCACCTCACACCTTACTCTCCACACACCAGAACCTCACGTTTCTCCGTCCAGTGACCAAGCCAGGAGCAGCAGCACATCATACAATGTCTGCTGCTAAGAGTTTGCTGTCTCTGATGGTGGTGTTGGTGGCTGCAGTGTGTGTGGCTCATGCCCAGGAGAGGATTAAGATGTGCGGGAGAGAGCTGATACGTCTGGCCGTCTCATCCTGTGGTAACTCTCGACTGAGGAGAAGCATCCTGGACACGCAGCTGGAACAGCATCGACACACTTCTCACTGTAAGTACTTCATGTGACATTGTCAGACATCAAGTGTATTGAGCTATATTTTACATTTTTAACATGTGGAGACAGATTTCAGATATATATTTTTCATTTATGCACTTTTTAAATGACTTTTTGAATTATTTAGTTTAGCAGAAATATTGACATTGATATAATCAAGAAATGGTTTCCATATTCTTTCAAAGGCATTAGTTTTATAGTGCAGGAGACAGGTCAGAAAGTCCAGAGGTATATATTCCATTATTGTCCTATGCCATCCCACAACTGAGGGGACTTTATCTGAAGTCCAGTGCTGAAGAATATTTTTCTTAGCACAAAATGTCATAACATTATACAGTTTTTTCTGATATGCATCAGTTACACGGGCACTGGGAAGACCCCAGTGGGGATAGTGGGCAAGATCACCAGTTCCTGCCTTACATTTAAGACAAGATGGAGAGACATCCTGTCTGTATTTGGAGAGGCAGTTTGGAGCAACATGTGCTCTATGCAGTATCTTAAGTGGCATCGCTCTTGTCCGATTACAAACTGTTATTTTCCTTGCGTTATCCCAGATGCCCTCCCACATCTCCTCAGTTATCACAACACCCAGCTCCCTCTCTCAGATCACTCCCAGCGCCCGAGTGCTGAAATTTGAGCAATCCCTCAGACCAGCATAGAAGGTTCTAATGGAAGCATCCCCCTGAGAAAGAAGCACTTGTTTTTCTATTTGTGTGACATTCATATCAGCAAGCAGCGATATTTCTGACCTGAAAATAATGGAAAAGATCATGTCTTGATATGCCATATTTTTCCATAATTTGATTGAAAGTCATGAGGGTGGGACTATGTAGTTATATTTAAGTTATATTTCTCCATGGTTAATTGACTCTCATGTTTTCAAAAAGTCTAGTCTCTTATGTATTCCTGTCTTGTTTGCCTTCATTGCTTTATTGTTTTTTTTTTAACTGCATACCCTTGTATCAATGACTTAAAGTACAATCCATTTATTCCCTTTGGAGTTTCACAAGAAGTTTCGAGCACAAAGCTACACATTTCCAGGATTCTCTCTAATTCCTGCATGTCTTTCCACTGCCTCTGCACAGGGGAGCAGGACACCTCAAAGGAGCACCAGGCAATAGAGGCAGGCCTCGACGCTGCAGAGTCTGACGGGGAGAAGGACGCCTTCTTGGCTCCACACTGGTACCCCTTGTCCCCTCGGATTAGAAGAGCTGCTGGGAGAATATCTGATATTTGCTGCGAGAAAGGATGCAGCATGAAAGAGTTGATCCAGTTTTGCTAGATATAGCTCTCTGCATGTCAGATGAAAAAATACACTCTTAAAATGTTTTAATCTGTGCTGCGAGGTTGTTTACCAAGCTGCCTAATCCTTTAGAAGAATGATTTTGCTATATTTCTAATGATGTAGCACTCTGGCAAACACTATCAGTAATAAATTACTGCAGAACAAAAGCTAAAATCATGTTGTGCACAGGTTTTATTTTGTACTAATATCATTTATATTCTCTGCATCATTGGAGAAAATATTTATTTGCTTCCGCAAACTGCTCTGTAATAAATCTTTTGATGATTATTTATGAAGGTTTGTTTCATATCTGCAATTCTAAGGATTTTTTTTTGGTGACATGTTTACTCCATTTAAACTATAAATGCAAGGTTACAATATTGCAAACCCATTTCCCCACTTCAGGATAACTACATCAAAAGGATACACAACAATTTAGTTTTGGACATTCACAAAGCTGGGGAAAAAAAGAGAATAGTCAAAATCAAAGCAGTAGAGGCTGAGATATTCTGACTTTTTAGTCTCAGTACGGGTTGAGCTCTATAAACACTGGATTTTACACTTCCCATAATGAGACTCAACAGCACCTTTCATCAGACTTTGTCCAGGCCCCTTGATATTGATGCCCGGAAAAATGATCACAATGTATTTCTTGTACCAAATCAGCAGTAGAATATATCAATATATCAATATATCATGCCAGTGTTCACTGTAATTCATCTGTCATCAGTTAATTTCATTTTAAACTGTGTTAAAATCAGCTATGTTTTTTCCCATTGTAAGTTGGAATAATTAAACCTGCAGAGAAATTAACCTTGAAATTGCAAATGGGTCATTTTCAAATGCAGACACATGGAGGCGCATGAACCTATAAGCTATAAGTCCCACTGCTGAGTAATGGAGCAGTGAGGGCAGTTTACAACTCTGGAACTCTCTCTTATGATGCTAAATTGGATTGAGGCCATTGGGTAAGCCGTTCAGCTCCATACGTACAGAAACAATCTCTGTAACCTGGCCAGTTTCTAGCACTGACTGCATAATTCTCTCGACGGATAATCAAACTGATTATCTGTCACTCTACACTGGAGGCTTAATAGCAAATGGAATCAGCCGACACTGACTGATTGGTTAATTGGTTTTATTTGGGGAGGGATGGGCTGCGTTGTAATTACAATTAATTTTTGCGTAATTGGTTTTCGTTTGCTGTGTTATCAGACAAAACAGCCAAAGATGAATTCTAAATTTAGATCAAGTTGTTAGCCGATTATTTTGTTCGGTTTTTAACTACAGATACCTCAGGAGTAACAACACTCCGTAAAACAGCTGGCTACATGTTGAAAGCTGATTATGGTTTGTATCTGCATACAAATAATATAAATAATAAATCAAACAGAGTTTCTTTTAATAATCAAATAATGAATTAATATTTTTTTGCAACTGAATTTTTAGAATTATTAGGAAATTATGGATTGATAAATACTGTGCACATGCTGTATAACACACTCATGGACATTTAAACTGTGTGCATGGAGGAGAGGGCATGAAGAGATTTAATAGAGAGATTTAATGCAGTACCAGGTGTCAGCCAGCAGAGGGCAACCAATATCTGATTTCAAACGGCATACTTTCTGCACTGCTTTACCTGGTCTGACAGTAGCACTGACCTATCATAGTTGACACTGGTGAAGAAACGGTACATCCTGCCAACTCCTCGGTGTTACTGTAGAATTACATTGTTACTGTATCAAGTTCGGTCATTACAGCTGCATTTGAGCTACAGTCTCCCTCCCCTGCTGATCAGCCTCTCAATGCTCATTAATGTAAAATGCTCAATCACCTCAAGTGATCCTTTATCTCCTTGTGACAAGAGGAGAAATCTGAGCAGAGGACACTTCTAGGCCTCAGCCCGCCATTAACAAGTGCCAACATGAGATGACAAACACACGGCTGCATGGGGCCTCTTTAATGGGCTCCTCTTCATGCCTGGTTTGTCAACTGAAAAGCTGCTAAACTGGATATGGAAAATTAAATCAGAGCCTCCATCTCTCTTTCAGTCATTCTATCTCTTTGATTCTTGTTTTAGTGAGCAGGAAAAGCAGCAGGACAGGATAACACCTTCACTGAGTGCCAGCAGAGCACACACATGCATGAATACACGTGCACACACACGCATGCCAGGCAGGAGAGTGTGTGTGGTGGACTGGTGGGTGTCAATTTGCATGTAAATGAAATGGCTCTCAGCGCTCTTGTTTCCGACAGTAAACGTGTCAGAGCTAAAGATGCTATATTTGGTGGTTTGTGTGTTTTATTTTGTAACCAGGGAGCACATGTGGGTGTGGGAGCAAAAGCAAAGACAACAGCGTCCATTTCTGCTTTTGTGTGTTCATTATTATTAGTGCTCCAGGCATTCCTCTACGTATCGCCAACTGTCAGATGCTGTGTCAAATGAATCCTCGGTAACAGGGTCTTTGTGTCTTGCATACAGTGTGTGAATTTTTACTGAGACTTCAAACTCAACAATGAGGTTTACGCTACAAGCCTATTGTTTTCAACAGTAACAATAATAATAATAATAATAATGATAATAATATGTATTTTCATAGAACCTTTCAAGGGATTCAAGGATGCTTCATGCATATAACACAGACAATCTGATCTACTCTGCTAATGAGAGATAAATTAAGTGACAACATTTCATTAAATTATGAAAGATCTGAAATAAAATCTGATTTTGTTTTGAAGAAAAAAAAAAACAATTGTAGTGAATTCCAGTCCTCCAAAACCTTTCTGCTACATGTACAGCTGCTGTGCATTAACTTGCCTAAGGGGGGCGCCACAAGATGTGTTTATATGTCATATGTCAAACAAAACACCTTGGATGTCAGAGCTTGAAATCGCATAAAGACTTCACACTGAACGCCTTGAACGCATCGTTGCCATTTTCTGTGATATTTTTGCAGAAATGTGTTTTAGCTTATTCTGAGTTTTACAGTGTTCTGTATTGGCTGATGTGAGGGGTGGATGTTGGCTGGATTGCACAGGCGCTATTATGACTTGTATGTTGTTGAATGCTATTTACAAGTTATTCTAAATTCGATATTACGGCGCTGCAATACTGCATGTGCAACATGTTGCTTGCATGCTGGCTCTGTATTAAACAGACCTTATGGACACTTATTGTTCACCAGGACAGGTTTGAGATCACCTCAGAACACAGTTACATAATGTTTTATGGATCAGCCATAACCTGTCAATAAGAGCAATGTATTGAAAGGTTGTGCCACTGAGGCTGGCTCTTGCCCTCCAACAAAAAGCCACTTGCTATCTTGCTGTTATCCAGCTCTTCATCAGGAACGCCTCAAATACACAAAACCAGAGCCCTGAAACTGACACACTGAATCAGAATGAAGACTGTCCGTGCTCTTTGTCAAAGTGCCATACAGGAAGTCTTCACGTCAGATCTTGCAGCCACTTTCTGTTTGCTTCATGTGTGCCTCACTTAGTGCCTCCAGGACGTCCCATTAATCACATTTGAAATGACTATCAGCTGTGTGTGTTCCTGCTCCTGAGCCTGAAAGCTCTAACACAGACCAAGAACATCTGTTCTGCTGCGCATGTTCCAGTCAAGGCCTAAGTCCATAATTCCTGTCAAGTAAACCGCCCCCTACCATCATCCCTTATATCATGCAGCACGGTTATCCCTACACCTGCGCCATCCACCATCTCCCGCTGTGATGTGACGGCTCTGTCTTCTCCTCTGCTTGACAACAGCTAGACGGCCTGACCAGCAGTGACAGCTTCAGAAGCACTGTGCGATTAGACGCTGTTCCCACAGGACGAGGGAGAGGAAGCCACCAAAAGAGCTTTCCTCTCGACGTGCTCTGATCACCTCTCATCTGCCTGGCTGTGTGACTGGATAAAGTGTTCACTATCTTTAGCACTGTTACTATTAGATACTGCAAATGAATATTTCTTTGCCAGGGATCACTATACAGTATAGTAGCACACCAATATGGTTTTATTACGTAATGAACTGCAGCTTCATATCTTACGCGTTTATTCATCTCTGTATTTGCCGATGATGCAGACTTTTGTAATAGCCATGCTGTGATTGAAATGATCATTATCATAGACACACGGTGTATCTGCGTATACATCTAATGAATGACAGGCTGTCAGGAAAACCCTCATTTTATGAGGACTCATAAATGTGATTATTAGGATAAAGCTCCATTAGAGCTGTGTCAAAAACTTTTGTTAGAGTCAATAAAAATGGCTTGTACTGTTTAACTCTCAGAAGAGTGATGCTCTGGTTCAAATGAGAAATGATCGCTGCAAGCAACTGAAATAGAGGTCAGCTATATGAGTGTGACATGACCAGAGATGTTTTTTTGGGAGGTCTTCTTGAATATTTTATAAATCGTGTTGTAATAGCCAATGAGTATATACTGTCAGCGCTCTGTTTTATTCTCCTCAAACTTAAAGGTCCACAGATTTCCATAGCCAGCGGCCTCTGAACCAAAACCAATTATTACCTCAACTTCCTTAATTACTTCCTCGCCATATACAGTGTTTCATATGCATGTCATTACATCCGCTTAATCTGTCCAGTGAAAGAATAGAAGCACATGCGGCAAACACCACGCACACATACATGCAGAGACATTAACTACCATTTTGCCACAACCTTGGGGCCACTGGGAGGTGGTGAAGCTGAACTAATAGAGCTGAGCTGGTAGAGGGCAGTGTGGCAGCGGCAGCCTGTAAACCGACTGCAGGCCTGTTTTCTGCAGCTCCAGAGCTGAATGCCACAGCGCAGCACAGATAAGGTGATGCTCCGGCGTCGAATGCTGAATAACTCAGAATCTGTTGTTTGTTCTGCATTTGAGATGCTTCAACTCAGAGCCATAGCAATACATTTAACCCTCTTTCTCTAGTGTTATTATACCTAGCGTCAGTCATCCTGTTTGCTCAGAGCTTTACTGTCGTTGCTGATATATTGGAAAAGACAATTGATATAATATTTCATTTTCATTGGAAAAATAGACCACAAATAAAATAAACCATATGTACGTATTCTGCTCTCACTGAGGAGTTCTCTGCATTGATACAACCAGAGTGTGGTATTTTTTTTATAAGTGTGTGATGCATTTGAATAGGTGTGTGGATGAATAAATGTATTGAAATCCAGTCCTGAGTGTGAACACATGGCTAAATTCCAGTGTTAAACAGAGCAAGGTTACAGTATTATGGTATAGATTTAACTAAAATGTGATAACTTACACTAAGCAAGCATGCAATTTCTCTTAAAAATGACCTTAAAAATGACCTCATACATCATCCTTTCTTAAGCATACCAACCTTTGTTGCATTTTGTTGTCTCATCTTTACCCACAGCGTATGTTTTGTGTGTGAGTTGATGCTTTTTGGCTTGATGCTGTCAGGTCTTTTCAAATCAGTCAGTTGGGCTTCCACAGACAGAAACACTTCTACTGCTGTTGTTTCCTCTGCTCCTCTTCTGAAAACTAGTCTCAGATGCTGCAAAAGATTGCACATTTCTGCATCTTCTTGCACCCTTTTCCCTTTTTAATCTGCTGGTAACTTCTTTGAATAACTCTCGAGCTGTCCAGGCCATAACTGTGGCATGAAGCCACTTCACCTGGCAATGATGCAATTACTGCATGTTGATCCACACAGCTTGGCTGTCTTGTGATGTCGAGGTTGTGAGCAGTGAGTGCCAAGACGCAGCTCGTTTTGTGTGTCTGTGATGTGTGTGTGTGCGCTCTGACATCCAGAAAGAACGGCAACCTCATCCAGTTGCAGCTGACAATGTGACTAGTCCCACACACAAGAATTGATAAAGATAGAAAATGTGTGTGTGTGTGTGTGTGTGTGTGTGTGTGTGTGTGTGTGTGTGTGTGTGTGTGTGTGTGTATGACTGAGTGAGTAAGAAGGTGATAGGGGAGATGGAGGAAAGCGAGTGGGGGAAACAGACAGAGAGATGGAGACAGCGGTGGGCATGCCCAGAAAAACGATTACTCCAGCTGCTCTTTCACAGCTGCTCCCAATTGCTCCATTGCACCTTCTCTCCCTCCGTCCATCACTGCCTCCACCTCATCCCTCCATACTCCCATGCATGACTGGGCTGTTTGTAGCTGATGTAATGTTGACAAAATACTCCCAAGTGGGAGTACTTAGCCGATGTGGCACACAGTTTCAGTGATGTACAACTTGACGACGTTACCGTAAAGACGAGGGAGGATTATACTTGATGGGATGGTAAAGCATTGTTAGTGAGCTGAGTAATGTAGAGGAGGAGTCGTTGTTTTATGTCTATCACTTTTTATTATGTATGTTGCATTATCGTGTTTGACAGATAAACAGATATTAACTAAACCTTCACACTGTTTTATATTCAAACACATATGTGTGTACACACACACACACACACACACACACACACACACACACACACACACACACACACACACACACACACACACACACACTGCATCATTGTTGGCTTGCCTCCTTCGATATTCCTGTCACTGTTATCAGCCGGGTTCATCTCGGGGGGGAGGCTGCTGTTAAAACATGAGCAGTCCATTCAATACACTTCAGCTAATCAAAGCTAAGCTGCTTGTGCCACTTCCAGTTCTCCACCCCATCAGGGTGTGTGATGAAGACAGAATGAGAGTGCGTGGGTTTCCAAGCAAGCTGAGGTGCGTATGCGCACGTGTGTTTGAGTGTGTGCATGGATGCGTGTGTGTGTGTGTGTGTGTGTGTGTGTGTGTGTGTGTGTGTGTGTGTGTGTGTGTGTGCGTGCGTGTGTGTGTGTGACTCAGCAGGATATCTAAGCCCAGAGGAGCAGAACAACAGCAGGTACAGTATCTCAGTACAGTGCGGCAGCTTTTTAAGAAATTGAAACACTGCCTCTCTGTTACTTCCAGTAAGTGGACCCATTAATGAATACAGAGGCTTAATGGTTCAGGGTTTGGCCCCCTCTGTATTAAATGCACCATTAAAGAGGGTTCACCTGATCCTGGCAGGTGTAGAAGAAAGAAAAGGGGGAGGCATGAGTTAGTTGGTTAGTTAGTCTCATTTCTTTAATAACGAGTCTTTAGTCTCATATTAAGCCCAAGGTTATGTTAAATTGAATGTCTGACATATAGCTTCCTCCGTTATGGACTTTTCGGTTCTTTTCTTCAGGGCTCAGCAGTGTGAAGACGGTTCGTTTTTTGGTCGATTGTGTAAATTTGTGTATCAAAGTTAAATAAAGTGAATGATTTTGTCAATTTAAATTGCCTGGACTTTTTCTTTCACCTACTCGCCTGCACAGTGTAGCTATATGTTTATGTTTGTTTAGCTTTGCTGTCCTCGCTTTAGCTGTATGTGTGTATCCTTCTGTACAAAGTAAACTGAGAGCCATTAGAAAACCAGAGCGTGTACCTGAACATACTCGGTCAATAAAGCTGATTCTGAATCAGCTTTATTGACTGCTGTTCCTGTTCGCTGTCTGTTCTCACTTAAGGCAGATTTCTGTGCTGGTACAACGTTGCAATTGCAAAACAATCTCACACAAAGATTCATTTTAAAAATAACATTTTAGGACTGAATTAATTAAAGTTCTTAATGTTAATTCTTTGATTTGGCCGAATCTTTTTTTTTTTTTTTGCAGTGCAACCATCTTACGCTGCATTATCAATTGCTCAAGATACAATACGTCCAGGTATTGACAGATAGCACTGTATTAATATGCCCCTGCAGAAAAAACTCTGAATATCGGCCTTTGTTTATTTTTTTGTTTTCTCATAATGTACGTCCTTGATCAGACCAGATGAACTGCTAACACAGAATCACCTCCAGCTCAGTTGACACCATGGGCTCTCTTGTGTATTTGCAACTTTCACCACCTACAACCACCCTTAAGCATGGAGCCCGCCCTCCACCTACTCATTTTTATCTCCTTCGTCCTTCCTACTCCCCCTCCTCTCGACCTGCCCCCATCCCTCTGCGTAGGTAGGTCTTCTCCTCTCCTCTTCCCATCTCTGTCCATCTCTCTTCCTCTATTTTGCTCCAGCTGCCCTGCCATGCATAATTAAGTTTCTAGTGGAAGCTCACCCTCCCTCCCTCTTTCTCTGTTTTCTCATCTCAATTTCTCGTCACATCATTCCATCTTCCTTTCTTGCTCTCTGGTGAATAAGAAAGGTAAAGCTGGCCTGGGAGCACTGGACATGTCTCTTTTTCTTCCTGTCTTTCCCTCCTGCTGTCCTCGGGCCTATGCTGGGGCCGAGTGCCAGCCCTGTCTTGTTAAGTGATAATGTTAAAAAGCTAAATCACACCACCACAGCCACCACTGTCACCGCATCCCTCCCCGCCTCGTTCTGCGAAGGGTCTCTGGTTTCACTTTGCGCTGTCATCCTATCCAGTCGCTCTCATCAATACGCAATGCAGGAGCTCCATCAGCCTGTGTATTTCTCTTCCAACCTTAGACAAGGTGATGTTTGGGGCCTGACCAACGCCATGTTAATGTGCATGTTAATGAGTTTGAAGTATCAGACTTCCTTCTTTCTTTCAGTTTCATGTCTTTTTCATTTATTCAGTAAGTCAAAACACTGGGTCAAATTCAGGGTCTCTCAGTTTCACTTCCACATTCTGTCTCCACTATTCAGCAGAGCACAGTGACACGAAATTTAAGCATCTCTATGATCTATACATGTGGTACGAAGTCCGTTTTTTGTGATTACGAACCACTCAAACTCAAAGTGACTGATTTAAGACATGATGGATTTTATCCAAATTTAAAAACTTGGGAGAAACGTGGGTGACTTCCACCTCCTAATGTTTTAAAGCAAATATGCTGCACTTTAATTGACTACATCCAGTTGACACTAGTTACACTGAAAGTAGAGGCTTGCATTATTTTGTCAGCTCTAAGGCATTACAGTAATGTGATCAGGGCCTGTTAAACTGCATGGAGGCAGTTTAACATTGTCATTAAACAGCGATCACATCAAGGTGTTTTTATGCGCATTATGAAATACTGCATTTAAAAAGCTTAATGGAAAATTCCCAAAAAATACTCAGTTTCGCAAAAAAGTCTTTAGGCATGCTTGAGGTGGTTTTTGCCTTTTTCAAAAAGTGTTAATGCACAAAATGGGAGATGGAAACACCTTTGCTGAATAAATTCTCACAATGTGAACATAACTCTCATCACTAATTTGGCTGTTTCAAAGAATATTGGATATTCCGTTAACACGTGAAAACATGGCCAATACTAGCTGACAACAACTAAAACTTGCCCAAATGAAACGTGTGTTGTTAACATACTGCACAAATTTAGATATGTCCTTCT
Organism: Chaetodon trifascialis; assembly: GCF_039877785.1. Lineage (NCBI taxonomy): Eukaryota > Metazoa > Chordata > Actinopteri > Chaetodontiformes > Chaetodontidae > Chaetodon > Chaetodon trifascialis. The sequence goes on from NC_092066.1 coordinate 16,696,936, forward strand.
GGGCCGTATGTGACAATTCTTTGGATGTCTTTTGCCTTGGTTATTGCACACTGTGCATGTAAGATATTGTGTTGGTTAAACTTATGTTATATTACAATGTGGCATTATGAATGGAGTTTTCACAACAGATCCCCTCCTGTACACACACCTACATCCAAAAGTGCACAACACGTACAGAATGTGGTTACTTCAGTAGTTGTATTCGACATCATTGTGAGAACTAATGTTAAATGCTAAGCTAGCTGTTGATGGTCAGTAAACACCTCCTGTTTTTTCATTCTAGCTGTTGCAGCTGTGCTGAGTAACAAAAATCAAGTAACGAGTGATGTTACCCCTATTGCAACAACTTTTGCTGTTGAGTAATTAGTGATTGCTATTAGTTTTTAATGAGAATTATGAATAATTTATTACATTTTTCAAGTAACTTGACCAATACAAAATGCACACACAGCATTGTGAACAGAAATACAAGGACGACGAGCTGAAAATGCACCAAGCAAGTTTTTGTTTCATTCAAATACTCACACTTCATTGCAGTTTAACACAAAAATAACTGTTTCAGCTTCTTTATCACTCCTCTGCAGTGAAGCAGTTTAAACTGTGACTTCATTGCATTTGCTCTCAGGGTCAGTCCCCATGTTGATGTAACCCTTCGAAACAATGGGTGACTCACTTGTTAGCCTGTTTTTGGAGCCTACTATTACACAAGGTGGTCTCTCTTATCAGCTAATATGTTTTCCACCTGCCACTGTAACCACTGACCGGTGGCCCTGTCACCAGCTTTAAGGCTTTCCAGGATTTAGACAGGTAATGTACCTGGCCGGTTGCTCAGCCATTGCTGACATTAGGCTAGGAAATCGATGATTACATTGGCATTAAGTAACTCCATATGTCTGAATTATATCAAAATGTGTAGAATTTTGAGGGACTGCAAACAAAATAATCTTTTGTAACAGAGTACAAACTAGTAAAAGTTAACTGTCAGCTTGCTTCTGCAGCTGTGTGTCCAAAGAAAACCTTTGCTGAAGATCAGGTAAGTGCTTATTCATGATTATAACATGTATCTCGTAGCCATGAGCATACAGAGAGGCAGTTCCTGTGTCAGACATTTCCATCACACTAACTTGAGCCAAGCCTTGAATATAATCCAAGGCCATCTGTTGGGTAGATCCTTCGATATGCTAATTAAGTTGTGCCAATCTTTTCTATTTACAATTGAGGCCTGACAGTGTCTTTGAATGGGGAAGATCTACTATGTCACAAATGGATTTGAGTATTAGTTTACTCTAGAATGAAGCTGTGGTAAATATCTTCTCTGAGAGGCAATATTACAGATGTGTGAATGTACTGTTAATTATTAAATCATTGACTGAGACACATAAACCATTTGTGCCCGGGGTGTTTCATTACAGTAATGATGACAGTCTGGTGCTTGGAAGGAATTTAAAGAGAACTTATACTTTAAGTATTTCCAACATCTGGGTATTAATTAATATTACGGGTACTGTATGACACACAGTCTGATATTACTGTGTTGGTTTCCTACGCTGTCATAATTAATGTTGCCTGAGGACCATTACTGCAACTGACCAGTCAAGTTTTTGTGATGCCACAGCTTTGCAACATGGGAAAAACAACAGAAAACTGCTGACACTGATGACTGTTTTAATCCAAACATACCTACATAATTCCTATATCTACTTACTACTTAGGTACTTAGTAATTGGCTGTGGGTACATTTGTGTTCTGATTTGAGGGGATATATAGGGAGTATTGTCAGGAACATACTGTAGGCCTGGAGCCTGTATATTGTATACTGTGTATGTTGTAAAGTAGGTGTACTTACAGTGTGGGGCACTTATGGGGGGCTTCAGGAGCCTGAGGTAGTGCAGCTTTATGTGGGTTGACACTGTTGTAACACAGAGTGCCGATCATTGTTGCTCTGGACCACAGCAAGTAGAAAAGCTTTTTCATGATGAGACAGTAGTAGAAGGTGATCGATTTTGATGTCCTGCCACAGTTTAACTGTCAGACTGCACTCACTGAACAACTTTATTGAGTCCTTCAACAATATCAGAATGAAAGCATGACACCAGGAGCTACAGGTCACACCATAACGTTTACAGTCTCAACTGACTTTGCCAGCGCACATCAATGGCGGATGTATAACCAGCGTGCCATCTCAAGTGCCTTATTTTCAGTGCACGTTGTGGCTCAGCTCAGCTCGACTTGCCTCGCTTGGAATGCTCCAGTATGTGTTCACTAGCAAGTTGCTAACTTCCTCCATCTGCCTGGGTGCTGGCCACATAGTGTAAACTGCGGACTTACAGTTTTGCAGTTGCCTGCTAAAAATCGGTCTGCTTCTGTGGAAATGATGCTGATGAGAGAGGTGAAAGTGAACCAGAGCATGAAGGTATGGGCAGCCAAAAGACACCATGAAGTAGCATGGAACTGCTGAGTTGGGTGATAACTATCTGCAGAGTCACTGAGGTGTAATAACATCACACAACTCACACAATTTTGCTCATTAGCTGTTTAATTTCAGGCTTTTGAAAACAAAATTTGCTGTTTTGTGTCTCCTGTCTACAACCTGTGAAGCCACTTTGATATATATGTACAGCAAACAGTGTGTGAGACCTCCACTCCACTTAATATCAACAGCTTCTTCTCAGACAGTATACCTTATATCACTGGAGAAGTACCTGTGTGCTAAAAGTGAATCCTAATCCCCTTTTTATGAAAGGAAATTAAAGATGTGGAGCAAAAAATGGACCATAAAGGGAGGCTCAGCAAACCAGAAATCATTTGAGCCAATAACACGTTGTTGAATCTGATGCAAAATGTGTTTTACTTTGAATATAGGAACAAAGTGAAGACTAGCAGTTTTACCAAGTGTGCTACAGCTCCCAACAGGCAGAAAACAAGAGGAGTAAGCAGACACAGAACACACACTGTAACCACAAGGGTCTCCCTCCAGCAGTGTGAGGAGCAGCTTGAATAAAGATCACTCGATGATGTCACTCTTTACAGTCTTGCCTCTTCCAGTGGGTAGAAACCTCCTGTACTTGTGACTGTGCCAGTGTTCATACTCTTACACAGTTCTGTTCGCAGGAGTGTTTCCTGTACAGTTAATAATGTTAGCGGACAAACTGTGGTTTGCATTAAAAGCTAAATCATTAAAACTGAATTCACTTTGCTGACATCCACCACTCTTCAATTATAAGGCTGAGCTACTGACAGCAGTTTTTATATAAAAACAGCATGATAAAATGTGTTGGGGGTTAGAGCCAAGGGTGTAAGCTTGCATATGTTCCTACCAAAAATGTGGAAATACAGAATTGTCCCTACCAATAAGCAGCTGTTGCTGCGTGCCTCCCCCTGCTGACTCTGACAGAGAATCGTTCATATATTCAGAATAAACCTAACACTCTTCCTATGCAAGTCCTCTGATTAATGAATGTATTCCATGATTCTGAATCAGTTGCCTTAGGGCTTCTGTCCATACAACATTTTTCTCGCTCACCACATAAGTGCTTCACCCTAATGCTCCCCAGCATCCTGCCAGAGAAAAATGCTCTATGGACACACACCCTTATGTTGTTATTTGCCATTCTGGGGCTATTGCATGGTTAAATCAATGAATTTTTATTTTATTAAAAAAATAGCCCCCTCAGTCAGTGGGTTGTTGTGTCACTACAGCTCACTTAAACTGCAGCACCCACCTGTTGTCCTCAGTCTGTCATGCAAGAACTCAGTATGGCTTGTTTCCATATTTAACTGATTCACTTACTAAAAATCACAGAAAGTGTCCATATTTTAGGATTTTAGGCAGATTTTGTTATTTTTGGACAGTGCTAGGCTAGCTGTTGCTAACTGGCTGATGGCAGTGGCTTCATATTTATCAAACAGCCATGAGAATAGTATCAATCTTCTCATTTAAAACTCGATGAGAAAGCGAATGTGTTTTTCCCATAATGTCAAACTGCGCCTTTAATAAACCTTAACAGGACTTGATTGCAGCTCCAACAGGCAGGCAAATGAATGTGCATTTTGTTTATGTGGACTGGATTGGACCCACTGTTCTCTGAGGTGGGTGAAATTCTATGTCTCGTTCATGTGTATGATACCTCTTGCATAAAGGCTGGATGGAGCTGGGGGTGTATCATACTTTGCTATGCCGAGCACGTCAGTCATATACCATGAAACAGTTTTGCAGTGTCTCAGCATCAATTACTGAAGTATGATTCTTTCTAATCTTGATGTTAATCAAATGGTGTAAACAAATAAAAAATTAACTTCACCATGTTAAATAAATAATATGGCGAATGTGGATTCTGTTTCAATCCATGTTTTATCTCAGTTTTACCACTCTGCTTATTCAAATCTCTAGCAAGAGCTTGAGTCAGTTTCTAAAAAAAGGACTGACTTGACGTAATGGGAACATTGTCAAAACATCCTCAATCTTTAACTCTTCTCTTAAAGGCCCAATCAGTATTTTTTTTTGAAAACATATATAATTGAAGTGTTTGAGTTACACATGAAAAATCAGCCCTTTGTGTATTTCATAACTGATCTGGATTCGAAGTATAGGCTTGTTTAGCACACATTTTACAAACATTTCTTTTGGAATCAAACCTTTTAGACTGTGTGAAAACATTAATACATTTGATAGAGTTAGATCTTGTTTGAAAATATACTTCTTTCAGTTTGAGACTGATATGAGGTTCCAATCATTTCTTTTGGTTTTTGGTGGCGTTACCCTTTTTAGACCCCAGACTGTGGCTTGGGCAAACCTGATAAAGATACTATATGCACAACTGCATGTGTGCCCATAAGGAGGGCCCATCAGCCACACATACATATGTATATACAAAATCTCTGGCGCACAGCTTTTCTCCTCTCCTTGTCATTCTCACACGTAACTGAAAAAAATTTAAGCCCTGAAATCCTCCTCTCACAGCCGGAGCTTTGGAATACAATCCATCGCAGTTCATGATGAAGAGGCAACTGCTGTAAAATCCAATTGGAGGTTTATGGAGATAGATGGAGATGAATACTTCTCTCCGTCATCCCTCTCACTTGCTCTCTGCCATACAAATGCACAAATATGGACTCACACTCGCACATGGACACACTTCCTCTCACTCTGTGAGTTACATGAAATCCACCCACAATTATACAGCATCCTGCTCTCAACTGCAAGGGAATCTTTCAGCAGGCTGGGTTTGGTCTCAGTGGGCAGCGCTTCACTGCTGAGCGTGCAGCCTCTCTTGCCTTGGTGGGGGGAGGCCTCCTCTGTCGAGGTATTATCGGCTCCCATCTAATATTCATCAGCTACTGGGAGATTCGTGACGACAAGTCAGTTTGATAGGCTAACAATGCACCAAGGTGGTCAGTGTTGTTGTGTGCACATGCAGGTATGAGAGTTCCCATTAACGAGGTATAATCAGGACACACATGGGAGGGCATGTGCACCGAGGCTTGTGTGAACCACCAGAATAAATATAGACTGTTTGATTAATTGGTTTTAATCAATTCAAATTTACACTGTTGTACAAATCTTTTTAAATTCATTTTTAGAAATAACTTAACCATTAGGTGAAATAAGTGAATAATTATCCATCATTTAAAAGACTCAATGACAGCATAAAGGGATTATTTTGCCAATCTATATAATTTTATTACAAATTGACTTTCATTAGCTCATTTAAATGAAAATGTAGTTTACTACTTTGGAATTTATTTTGTTTATAAAACAAAAAATTGCTAATAATTTACCTCAATTTGAAAAAGTGTATAAATTGCAAAGGCACACTGTGTGCTCATGAGAGTATGACATGTTCTCATGGGTCATGTAACAGCACACGTGTGCCCTGTGTGTTTCAAGAGTTCTCATATGCTACACAATTGGCTGTTAGAGCAGGAAGCATCACTGCTCAACTACATCTAAAGAATATCAACCCAATCTTTGTGCAGAGGCACCTGCAAAAGTGACACATTGCATTTTTCCCCCTGTCTGATCTTATTAATAGATGCAGTGAGAAGTAAGATAAGGACAACTTTTGACAAAGACCCTGAGATGAACTTCAATATATCATGCTGAATCATGGTGGGCCGCTAACTGGGAAAGCTGCAAATACATGCATACACCATGAGGTAAATAATACAAAATTAACATGACTCTAAGAATAAGAATAAGATTAAACTTTATGTATATAGCACAGTTCATGCATATGATGCAAAACAAAGTGCTGTATGGGATAACACCTTTAAGCCTGCGTACATTAGCCTTAATCAATATTGTCTATACGCATGTTTTTGTGCTTGTGTGTGTATGTGTATACATTATGTATGTGCACACAGTAAGTGCCACATACAAAATGGCTGCAAAACATTCAACATTTCTTACTGATTCCCATACTGTGACACACACACACACACACACACACACACACACACACACACACACACACACACACACACACACACACACACACACACACACACACACACACACACAAACTAAATCACCCCCTTCCCCTCCCCTCTCTCCTCTTCCCCTTTCCCTCTCTTTCTTTTTGGCATCCATCACTGTCTGCAGCAATGGACTGCGAAACAAATTTCTATCACTATACATTACAGGTTAAGAAAGGGAGCTGGGAATGTGTTATATATGCCGGGTTCGATTTTTATGTAGCGTCTACGGGCTCGTCCATCATTGCTCTGCTAGGCACCCTTGTGCACTGGGCCCCTGACGAGATGTTGTCTTGGCACCACTATCAATCACCTTATGCTTGCCCGAGCCCCGTGCCCGATGTGCAGGAGGGGGCATGTGTTGTAGCTGCAGGTCTCCCTCCCCTCCTGCTCCCTCCGCCTCTCCTGTGCCTCCATGATGGTGACGCCAACAGTCACAGTCATTCGTCATTTGAATGGTGCGTTTAGAGCATATGTTTGTATCCGGGGCCTTCATTCCAGCGTGACCTCTGTGGGTCTTCCTCTCTGTCTCAATACTGCGGAGGACCCTGTGCTTTTAATGGCAGGATATGATTGGGTAATAGTTGTGCAGACCAGAGGGAAAACAAGGTTAGCTTATATCCACCTGGCGCCACTCACCCGTGCAATGATACTTGGCTCAGAGCTATTAAGAAAACATGAGGTCACGCCTTCATATGAAATATATGTAAACCCCAACTGTATAGTCAACATGAAGAGCATCATTATAAGCCAGCAGCAGATTGCATCATACAGTATTTAAGGTGGAAGTGGTTGGACGGATCACAGAGCTTTGATTTGTGGCTTCATTGCCTGATATAATTTCAGTCCACCAAGACCATGAAGGAATAAGCCTTCACCGCTCTGATGCCTTAATATGTCCATTTGCTCTCTCTGTGGCTTTATAGATGACATATAGGGTTAAACAGACACAGGATGCTGAATCGTGTGTCTTTGCATGGCTGCTCAGACTACTGCTAGACTAATCCGTTTTCTCCCAAAGTCAGGCGGATTATGATTTGAGGAGTACTCCTTCGCCCTTCACACTCCACAGTGAAAGTCACCCACCTATCTGAGAGCATGGGGGGTAGAGGGGTGTGGGGGAGGGGGGAGTGAAGGTGGAGGAGGGGGCCGAAGGAACGAGATGGGGAGAGGGCTTAATTAGGCCAGATCACCGCCGCCATCCCCAGTCCCCACACTATTCCCTTAGATCCCATCCACTTAATGTTCTGTGAAATCATATTCCGCTCCCCAGAGAAGAGAGAGGAATCAGAACAATAAAATGACACATTTTAAAGAGAGGAGGCACCACAGGGAAATAGACTGTTAGTGACACATGGAAGATGTTGTGGGCTGATGGATAGCAACCACATCTGTCTGGGCCATTACCAACAAACAGCATCAGGCCCAAAACACAGCAAGAAAGACGTTTCTGAGCCTCAGTAAACTAAAAACAAGTTGTCTGCATTGTTTTATGTCTTTTATGCCCAGTTATATTGCTGATATAGTTACAGCGTGTAGAACATGCATTTTCTTTAATGAGGGACATCCTAATAAACAATTTTGCCCTCATTTCCTTCTTAGCGCATCATATAGACAGTGAAGTTGAGAAAAAAGGGTTTAAAGTTTTCAGGCTGGCTGGCAAACTGTCCCTATTGTGCCTTTTTAGGCTGATTATTTTATCCCAAACACTGCCATAGAACCAAGAACGGCCTACAAATACAGATTCTGCAGTCTGCAGTGACACAAAGAATTAGGTCTAAGGTATAGGTATAAGAGTAGAGACATCTGTTTGGTGTTTGCTTTTTCCCTCTGCTACCAATATTTACAGTATATTGAAATCATGTCATGAATTACATACTTTACAGTTTGATACACTGTGATGTGCATAGCATAACCTCACCATATAGCATGAATTCTATCAGAATGACAGCGCTGAAATGGCAGCTGCTGAAATCTGCTAAGCCAGTTGCAGCCAGCAGGTTTAGCTAAGTTTAGGTTTCTCCAAAAAGTCAGCTCCACATAACTGATGTTTATCATTTCCAGGTAGGGAAAATCAACGTGGAAATGAAATCTGAACTTAACTTTGACCAAATGAGTCACTGTGTTTGTTGGGCCTCCAATGCCCAGAAATCAACCACCTGACTAAACTTTATTGTAAAGAAATAAGAACAAGAGACACGTGAACCCATTAAATGTGCAGGTCTAAAATCTTTTCTCCATTTTGTGTTCAAAACTTTCTTGATTTTGCTCGTACTAATGTTTTGATATAGAGAAGTGGAAAAAAGAGTAGTCGTGACAGTGAATCTCCAGGGTGGCTTGCTAAAAATACTCTATAGCCTTAAGTGCTTGGTGAAAAAAAAATTTAACAGAATAAAATTTCAAATGTCACTGTGTCCCTTGAAGGTTAAAACAATGCCGCTAATAGTTATGTCCTCCATACTTAAAAACTATGAAGGTGACGTCAGCTGTGAATTTGAGCTGCATCCTGCAACAGCCAATTCAAGGTAAGGAGTGAAATTCTCTGATGAACGGACCTTGTTACAAATTAAACCTAAGCTGCTTTAATTCCTTAATTAGGACTGTGTCCGTGTCATTGTTCTGTTTCCCTGCAGCTCCATTTAAAATTAGCCACAGTTACCCACATTTACACAAGCAGGCTGTAAACTTATAGTATAAAGGTTGCACTGTGAATAACATTGTGTTTTGGGTGGGGGCAGAGCCCTCCTTCTCTACACTTTCTTCTCCTGAGGAGGCAAAGAGGCAGTGAAGCAGAGAGCGGCCCGGCATGCAGCAGGGAGCGAGCGGCGGAGACGTCCAGCAAAATGGAGGTAGTCAAACAGAGAGAGGCACCCAGCATCAACATGCAGACAGACATGAGAGAGAGGGAGGCTGTCAGGGAGGAACAGAGAGAAGCTGGACCAGCACGAAGATACACATGGAATACAAATAATACACAGACTGGACAAACAGCTGGCCAGACAGAGACAGACAGGCGCGTTGACACGCACATGGAGACTGACGGATAAGAAGACATGGCAGGATGGAAGAAATCCAGACGTCCATGCAGAGTAGATGGAGGGCGGACAGACCAACAGGCAGCAGGGACAGACCTGCTGCCTCTCCACACCTCGAGGGCACTTTGGCAGTAAAGAGAAGCTAAAGCTAATCCCCCACTGTGTTTAGCCAGTTAGGGCCCTTCAAGAGCAGAGGAAGTGGCTTTACTCCCCACCAGGGAGAGGGAGAGGGAGGGAGAGGAGAGGTCCAGCTTTTTCCAGGAGCCAGATAGCATCTGGGTTTTTTCATTAGGAAACAAGGCAGCATTATCACCCAGAACATCAGAATACCCCCATCCAGTATATGCTCTTTCTATCGCTCCCCTCCAATCATTTCTAATGCACTCTGTCTCCCTCCTTTCCCTCTCCCTCCCACGTCTCACACACAGACAACCCTGTTTTTATTCCTTACTACCTGCACTCCTCCATTGTTCTCAATTTTTGTCTTTTCACGTTATGTCTTTTGCTTTATCTCTATCCTGCTCTTGCTCTTTCTCTTTCTCTTTAGGGAAGGGAAATAGCACCATTATGTTTATTTTTCAAGACCCTCTCAGCTATGGTCTTCAGCACAGTGTTGGCCTAAATTCTCTGAGAACGGGATAATTCCCCACTCCTCGATGTTCCTCATTCACACAAGTTAGGACTAATTATTTGGTACTATGTGATGCATGGGCCCGTCTATTGTTTCTCACACAGCCAATGTCATATGCACCCGAAATCAACTAGAGACCGTCTTACAATGGGGCCAGACCAGCCACAACACCCGTCAACATGTTAATGTCCTCACCCATGAGTACTCAGCCATAGCGACATCATTACATGAGTACTTAGTGCTCATGAGTCGGACCACACCCATCTCCAAACACAGCCTTCATTTTGATCTCAACTGCAAACCTTTGAGGCGTTGTGACTGCACACACACATACACACACATACACACACACACACACACACACACACACACACACACACACACACACACACACACACACACACACACAGAGAGAGAGAGAGAGAGAGAGAGAGAGAGAGAGAGAGAGAGAGAGAGAGAGAGAGAGAGCAAGCAATACCAGCCATGCTGTTCTGGCTGGTGAGAAAGCCATTTATTCTTAAAGCCTGCCAGACAACAAGCACTTAGAAGAAAATCTGAGTGTAGATGATGGTGACACAAGTGTTACAGAGTATTCTTCTTCTGAGATATAAATATCATTGAATTTTTCTACAACAATATTCCTGAACAACATAGAAAATTTGAAAATTTGCTTTACATTTTTTAGTTTTCTTCATCACATGGACCACTATAGCCTCTGAACGCCCCCTCTGCGGCAGCGCGGCTGCTCCTGTTTCTCTCAGTAATAATACGCCTCTGATTATAAGCGCAGGAGTGAATAATGCAACCAGCTGGAGGAGTCCTCTGTGATGCCTACGTGTTTCATGTTTTCCTGCGGTATGGTAGGCTTTGCCTGGGTCTCCCCCCGCCGTGTGACCCGCGGGTGACGGGGAAACCTGCCATCCATGTGCCCGGAAACCCTCTACGCCAACACGTCAGCAGGACCTAAAAATAGTCCCTGGTGATAAATAATAAAATCTCTCCCCATATGCCGAGCGTCCCTCCACTTTCCTCCTGATTTCAGTCTGTGCTGCTAATTGTATGACTTAATTTGAGCAGGGGACATGATGTAATGAAATGCGTTCAGGCTGTTTATGGTGTGCACTGGTCGGCTCTGTTCAGCTATCATGGAATTAGAATAGACGTAAAGACTTCTTGAAATCTTGATTTTATTTTTCAAGAAAAGCACATTAAATAAATATTGGCTCATTAAATGATGTTAGACGTATCAGATCTAAAATCAGACATTTAAATGACAGAGAGCTCTGACATAGGCCTGCTTTAGGCATAATATCTGTCGAAATATCGTATATTTTAGAACTAAATTCCATTAGAGGTTTATTACTGCAGGTTTATTACTGAACACTCTCTGACCAGCTTCCTCAAATCTCTCTCATTTTCCACAATATAATTATACACTCCATAATTCTGCATGATTTTTCTTCCACGATCTTTTTCACAGTCCTGTATAATTTAAGACTGGTGTAAGAAAAAATGGAAAATCCTGCCAAATCAAAGAAAGCAGTACCGTCCTGTGCGGAGAGAATGACACGGCGCTCCCCTTTTCTGTTTTTCCTGGCTGTCTGGTCACGATTCAAAGCCCTCACAGCGGGGAGCTTTGTGTTGATGCTGCTGCAGTTTAAGTCCGCATGGGAACCCCCCACCCACCACCACCTCTCCTCTTCTCCCCCCTCTCTTCCATCTCTCTCCCTCCTCTTCATCCCCCTGCTGCTCCTCTTCCTCCTCCTTCTGCTACTCTTCCCTTTCTCTCCTCCACCCACGCACGGCTCTCCACGACCGAGAGGCTAAAAATAGCATCAGGGATCCCCGCATCAATTCAGAGGGAGGAGCGGGGGGGACGTCAGCGCACACAAGGTCATAAAACCCCCCTCCAGTGCTTTTCTTGATTTGTCACAGCACCCATCAGCGTTTTTTCTCCCCCCACGGGAGCCCCACACCGAGTCCGATTTTATTTTTATCGCGCTGAATTGATAAAAGTCCAATTGCATCGATCCCCCAGTAAATCATATTAAACGCCCCCTCCTATAATTAATTTCATGACACAGAGGAGGGAATGAGATTTGACTGAGGACTCGAGGCAAAAACAACAACAATAAAACAAAATAAAACCGTAGCTGGGTTTTCTCAGAGCACAAACAGGTGGAGGAGAGGAGGGTGAAAACACGCGGGGAAAGAAGAGGGAGCCGCCAATAGCTGTAACAATAAGCTGAGCATGTGCTTGCAAAAATTCAGAGCGTGTATTCCCCGTTATTCCATGCTACAGGCAGTCACCGCAGACAGGAGGCTGCAATGACTGGAAGAGCCCCTATTCTCAGAAGGAGACTATTGATTTTCTTGCTGTCATTTCTAATCATCGTTGATGTGTCTTCTGCAAGGAGAGAGCCCGTGCAACCTCCACCAGATAAAAGGTATGTCCTTTCCTTTCCTCATCCCCTCTCCTCGTTCCCTTTCCTTGCACTACGTCCTCTTTTCTGTCAGTATTAGTCAAAAAAGAGGGGTGTGAAAAGATTGCATGATGAAATTGCGATTGCAGGGTTTAATATCTGTAGCTAATAACCTTTATAGCCCACTTCATTTGCATTTTCACACCTAATAGCACTAGTGCATGACTTTTTTCTTTTTCTTTTTTTTTTGCAGGGGTGAATTTTCTTATCTGACATAGCTACGCCTTGAGGAAGCAGAAATAGACCATTTCTGTGTTACTGGTGTGCTGTGTGGAATATAAAGGTGTATTCCCTGCATTAGATTAGTCTGATCATAGAGGGCTGTCCGTGTGCAGAGTATTTAAAATGTTTTTGTCCTTGTGTAGATAGCATGAGTTGATGAATACAAGTAGGAAAGACGTTCAAGTGTGGTCTTCCACAGGACCTTTGTGAAGACAGAGGAGAGTGTACAGTGTATCCAGCCTGCTGGTGGTGAATATGGGGGGTCAGTTGGTCATCTCCTTTGTGTTTGTTGGAGCTCTGATGATGAGACGGGGACCGAGTCTTTGAACCTTTGCATTAGTGATGAGCTTTCTCCTCTCTTTATCTCTCATCACCATATTTTACAACCGGGCAAACTGAGCCTCTCTTGTCAAACGCTGGTCCCATCCGCCCACACAGGTATGCACGTGTTCACATGTGCACATGGATGCACAAACACACACCCCGAGGCACGTGGTTTTTTATACACACACACACACACACACACACACACACGCACACACACACACACACACACACACACACACACACACAAGCACAAACATCTTTACACCTATTTGCAGGGAGACACACACACACACGCACACACACACACACACACACACACACACACACACACACACACACACACACACACACACACACACACACACACACACACCAGGCTGCATTATAAATGGACCATGCTCTTGTTTTTTTTCTCTTTCTCTTTGTCCTCTTCACTTCCTCTCATCATCAACTGCTCCATTTAATGCGGTGACATCATTGTGCTGTGTGAACAGAGGTTGATGGTCCAATGCTTGTGCCAAGGCCATGCCGGTGAAAAGGTGTTTGCTGTGTCGCAAGAAAGCATCGTGTACAACGAGCAGCAGACAAAGCCCAGAGACACGTCTGTCACTGCTGCATTAACACAGCTGCACCTTGATTAGAGATAGGATACAGTATGACATACAGTGCTTGTGAGATAGCGTCTCAGATGGAGATGAATGGGTGAAATGGAAGTGGGAGCTATCAAATGAAAAACAAATCTTTGAGGGTGCTTAAAATCTGTTTTCTTTGTGTTTTTTGTGTGAAGAGTTTGGAATATTTCTGTACGACCGTTTTCTTCTTGCTAAATCTTTTTGCCATTCTAATTGCCACTGACAATAAGATTTTCCTCCTATTGTCATTCATAATCTCATAATTAAAAACCAGAGCAAATCTAATATTACAGTAAATTAATAGAGCTGTGCCGTGATAGCCTTTCCTTCAGCGTGCCGGCCGAAGAGGAAACAACCATAACAAGATGGTGGTATCTGTGTGTGTGTGTGTGTGTGTGTGTGTGTGTGTGTGTGTGTGTGTGTGTGTGTGTGTGTGTGTGTGTGTGTGTGTGTGTGTGTATGTGGCCATCTATCACATCCTCACTTTGTGGGGACATAAATTTGTTTACACAGTCACATTGTGGGGACTCACCTTCCTTATGGAGACAACAGGCAATTTGTAGTTATGTTTATGGTAAGTCTCCAGGAAATGAATGTAAGTCTATGTAATGTCCTCATAAATTATGGAAACACAACTCTGTGTGTGTGTGTGTGTGTGTGTGTGTGTGTGTGTGTGTGTGTGTGTGTGTGTGTGTGTGTGTGTGTGTGTGTGTGTGTGTGGTGGGGGGGCATTTTGTGTGGACTAAGGTGACTAATTGCACTCTTGTTCATCCTCTGAGATGGATGAGAACACTCGCCCCTCTGCTCCTCCAGGCGCATGGCTGTGTGTCAGGATTACCCAGGATGCTTCTTGAGTATCCCTTTATTCCTTCAACAGGATCTCATCTCATCTCATCTCATCTCATCTCATCTCATCTTGGATGTTATACCTGGCATGCCTGTGCATTACAGCTGCTGCCTACACAGGCCACTTTATCATCCCCTGCACCTTGGCTTTGCTTGTGGCGGTAATAGAAAACACTTAATCACAGGTGTCCGCCTTGCGCAGGCTTTTCCACTCATTTATGAGACTTTGGGATGTTAACATGTCAGCTGATATTTAACAGTGAATCTCCCTGTACCGGCCTCTTCTTGAATGATGGCAAAGCTGCTTAGTCATTTGAGTAGCCGGAGCAAATCTAACTAATGATCTTAGCTGTCAGAGATAAATTCCAGCATCAGGCGCAGGGCCCTGTTGTGGTTGGCAGCCTGTATCTCCCAGCATGTCTCAAGCATGCCTTTGGTATCATCTCACACTGGCTGCACCGAGCGCGCGATGATGCTGCACCAGGTTGAGTCACGACTTGCCTCTTATCTGTAGATCACAGGTTGTTTATCATATGTGGAGCATATCAGCATTTTACACAGGCCAGACGCATCAGTCCTGCTGAATATGTGTCACATTATTCACCGGTCATAACACTGTATCAAGGCCTGCTGTCGCTCCTGCAGAACTCTATCCTTGAGGCATCACTCCAGTTAGTCACAGCTGAGTGAGATGACAGCCACAGCCACGACATGCTGCACAACTGACAGACTAATTCAAAATGGCTGTCTTACACACAGCTAACACACATGACGCACTCAAGGCCAAGAGGAAGTGTTTTTAAAAACCTCTGAGGCGTCTTCATGGCAAACTCCTCTCAACTCTTTTTATTCTTTCTTCCTTGTCTGTTGTTTTTATTGTGCACGTCTGTCTTCAGAGCAGCTGGTTGCACCGCGGCAGTAAATATTGACTTGTATTTGTCATGTAAAAGGCAGAAAAAAGTTTCTTTCTCACTAAACTGTCAAAGCTATCATATCATAGCCTGACACCCTTTCAAGATGTAAATAAGCAGAAGTGCAGCATAGAAGCTGTTCAACACATGACACCATTTATCCTTAGATCCTCCATTTGGACGAAGAAAGACCTTCACCAAGACATCAGCTGAAACTTAATGTGGACAGATTGCACAATGTACAGAAAGATGCCTAGAAATGTGCAGAGGCACGCAGATATCTGGAGGTGTCGTCATTCTAAAAGCACATATGACTTGTCTTCCAGTGTGGATGATTCTCTGATAATAGGCTAATCTCTGTACCTGTGTGTAATTATTTTGTGGTTCACTTCACGGTACAACACATTTTCTGTCTTCCTCTTCCTTTCAAATGAACTCTTTTGATCTATTCTGTGTTGGCGCACCTGCTCTTTTTAGATATCTCTCCCTCTCAGTCCAGTTTCTCTCTCTGATACACACACACACACACACACACACACACACACACACACACACACACACACACACACACACACACACACACACTATCAGTTTCTCTCTGCTTCTCTCACGCACACACTAATACTCACACATCTCTCTGCTTCGCCCCGGTTGGATTTCTCTTTCTCTGTAATTACAGGCTTCTTATCTACTTCCTATGTTACGTGCTACAGCCATTGGCCTCCTCCATGTTTCCTCCTCTACCATTTTAGTGTCACACGTCTTCCGCTGCTTCTCCCTCCAGGAGCCAACAAGGCAAAGACACACAATATGCTTTTTTAACATGGCTGCAGCAGCCAAGTTTGACGGCTGCATGGGACACATCCAAGAGGCACTAAATTGTGGTGGCAGTTTTTGCTAGAAAGAGACTCCTTGAGTGAAATATTGTAGTGCTGTCATGGTTGTAGCTGTGTTTGAGGTAGAGCTAGAGGGGGGTGGGGGTGGGGGGGGTGGGGGGGCTTTGGCGTTCATAGCCGCTCAGTGAATGAGTGTTTGTGTGTGTCCAGGAGTTGTAAAGTTTGATTTAATTATTCATGTGGAAGCAGTAACATTGCTTCCCAAACTAGCAAATGAAACTCCATCTTGCCAAGGAACTCACACAGGTCACAGCGACCAATTACTTAATGAAAATGATCAGGTTTCTAATGCGGCCCTGGCCAGAGTTTGACTCCAAATTCCCGCAGCACTTCACGTAGCTATAAAACAGAGTGTACCTCAGCTTTCTTCCAGTGGTTAGGCAAAGTGTGCCACCACTGCAGTCTTTAGACCCATCAAAACTCCAAATGGCTGAACCAGCTTTAAGGAAAGGATTATTACTTATTAAGAATGGCTAATGTATGATGTAAAAGTTGGCTGCCTCTCCATCTCCGTCCCCTCCCGTCTCTTTGGCTCAGCCTCAACTTCTCCCTCTTGCACTAAAATGGCGTGTTTGTGTTGTTTTTGCTCATATTTTCAAATACCCACATGCCTTTGTGTACAAGTGTTACTGATTGACATCATTCCACCTCTCTACATGGGCCGTCGAGTGACCTCGAAATCTGCCGTCCTTGTTCTACGCACAGATGTTTTCTAAAGGCTTTACATACATTACATATGCATTCAACAAATAACATCTAAGAATATGACAAATAAACTAGAAGAAAAAAGATAAACCTGACATCCATGCCACAGACATAAACTGCATTTACTTCATTTAATGTTTATCTGATAAGGACAGATATCAATAGAGTATAAATAGAATATAAATGGGGAGTTACAGTTATCCGGTCCAATGCATTGCAGCATGTATACTGTAGATACTGCTCATTTCCAGGGCCTGTCCCTTTAAAATAACAGACAGAAAACATGTTCAAAGACAAGAAAGTTAAACTATACAATACATTTTATTGACCTCATAGCAACAGCAGTACCACACACACACACACACACACACACACACACACACACACACACACACACACACACACACACACATATATGTACTTATATATCCTATGTATACATATATACACAAACAAACATTCAGAAATCAATCATAAACCTGAGAAACGTTTTCAGTTTGCTTTAGAATAAGAACATTTTCTTGGATTTTATTCTGGTAGAGTTACTCTACAGTTATCTGTTTCAGATTTTTGAGTCCTTATTCTGCACCGAGCCCCCTAAAGCAATCAAATGTTTGAAGTTGCACAGTCCAAGCTGAATGATCCAAACCTGTAGAGACTGATATCTGTATAACTTACGGCTCCAATGGTTTTATGTTGTTTTTTTGTTTCATTTCTTTTTGTATGATCATTTTCTAATATTTTTGCTCCATTTCATAGTATATTTATGCGTCCTTGTGCTGAACCTTGTAGCTCTGGTTTTTAAAGCTGCATGAAGTGCACTTATTTACTTTGAAAACCGCCTCATGATGACCTGACAGGTCTGAGGCAAAGTTCAGCTGAGGCCACAGAATTTGAGGCTTCGGCATTCTAAGTTCACTAAATCAATGAGGTGTCTTCTAAAACCTGTTAGAGTACAAATTTCCCTCTTTATGCTACCATCCCTTTACTACAGCTCAGCGAGGAAACACCGTCCGGGTAAACACAGAGGGACGACTGTCGAGCGGATTTTCTTTCCCATCTGTTACAGTGAAGTCGTGCTAGGCGGGGATGACTACATGGCCAGAGTGACAATAGAGATGACAACTTTCTCACTGTAAATATCAGCATATTTTACTATCAGAGAGAGAGAGAGAGAGAGAGAGAGAGAGAGAGAGAGGGAGAGAGAGAGAGAGAGAGAGAGAGAGAGAGAGAGAGAGAGAGAGAGAGAGGGAGAGAGAGAGAGAGAGGAGAGAGAGAGAGAGAGAGAGAGAGAGAGAGAGAGAGAGAGATAGAGAAATCTGAATGTAATCCAAACTATGTGTCACCAATTCTCACAGCTGATGGACAGTTGGCTACTTGACGCCACAGCAGAGGCTATTTTAGTGACAAGCGTCCTGACTCCTTCAGCACCGCGGACAGCGCCGTCTCTCTGTCTCCATCCGCCGGCTTCCTGACTGCTGTGACAGTAAAGCCGTTATTGTGTTACATGCAACGGCCGCGTGCAGCGTCTCTCTCTCTCTCTCTCTCTCTCTCTCTCTCTCTCTCTCTCACACACACACACACACACACACACACACACACACACGTGTTTCCATCACTTTTGGGGACATTATATAGACTTACATTCATTTCTTGGAGACTTGCCATACCCATAACCACAACCCGACTCTTCGCCCTAAAATGTAATGTTTTAGGTAAATGAAGGAGAATCCCCACAATGTGACTGTGTAGACAGTTGTCCCCACAACATGAGTAAGACACGTCCACACACACAGAGCAGGCTGCGAGCCGACTGCAGGCTCTGCATGCAGCTCCCATTCTAAATATTTCTGCCTGGTAATACAAAACCAAGCATATTCTGCTAAATTATTTAATACCAGACTGCAAGGCTCAGGGTGTATGGCATGAGGTAATCGTTACGACCCGGTTTGTTTGATGCTTTGCTTGATGGGCCAACAAGTGGAAATGTGTTTGGGAAATAGATATCGAGAGTGTGTTTATTGCTCCTGTCATGATTTTTAAATCACGAGTCCACTTTAAGGACGTCAGACTAGGAGGGAAGGTAATCATAGAGTTGATCATAAAATACAGTGATGCTCAGGATCTATCTGGGCTGAACAGGATCTTTGACAGGCCTATGGATCTGTTTGGGTGACGTAGCGGTAAAAGTGATTTCTGATTATGCAGGGTGGTTATGGCCAACATTGACAAAGTCGATCTGTTGGGTCCACAGTGGATCAAGATGATCGACCATGTGAGCAGGATTTAAACACCTTTCTACGTCTAGATAATCCCATTCTTGTAATATCCTAACAGCCTTGAGGAGTGATCGATCCGCTGCAACCTGTGCGCATAGCAGCCAATGGACCGATATTCAGTCGAAGGCGGTGTTTTGGCTGTACGGTGACGTTTTAAGGCAGGTCCTGGTCAAACCTACCAATGATACAAGTCGGTCCTATTCTGCTGGGACTGATCGCAATGAACGGGTGTCGGAGCTCTGCACGGCAAAGGAGCAACCACAGCGAGACGAGGCGATCAAGGGGATGCGGCATCGGTACGCGGGAGCTGTCCATCAGCACCAAATCCCCGACGAAAAGCAAGGAAGCAGTAAGCAGAGCCGAGACCCAGTCGCTCCTGTTTTCAGCCTGCCGCCCCCGCCCTCTTCTCACCACCGAGACCGCACTTCGACCACCGCCGCTCACCGTCAGAGCCTCCAGGAGCTCCCCTGTCTGAGCCAGCCCTCTCGGAGACCTGTTCACAGCGGCGACCCTCTACCTCTGGCGAGCTACGACACCGCCCAGCGACCTTCACAGCGAGGCGGTGAACCCAGCACCGGGCAGCCGGCGCACCTGCAGCAGGATCCCTGGGCCCCGGCCGGCTCTCAGCAGCAGCAGCAGCCGCCGCCGCAGTCGGAGAAACAGCCTGTTTTTCCAAGCTGCCACTGCAGTTTTTCCGAGCAGGAGGCGAGTCTCTCTCAAAACCAGCACCATCCTGTCGATCCTCTCCCACCGCAGCCCTCCCCACCTTTTCCGCCGCCTATACCGCCGCCACCAACGTCGTCCTCCTCCTCTCTGCTGTTTTCCCGGGAATCTAAAAGGGGGGATCGGCTCCGAAGGAGTGCCAATAATTACCAACAGGCAAGCATCGTGGAACGCTGCAGGGGAGGAGGAGGAGCAGGAGGGCACCGAGACCACAGGCAGTTGTTGCAGCAACAGCAGCAGCAGCAACAGCAGCAGCAGCAACAGCAGCAGCAGCAGCAGCAGCAACAGCACAGTCATTTAAGACTCCAACAGAGGGACCCCTCCCCTGAAGGAATCCGTGCAAACTCACAGAAAGGGCGCTCTTTAAATGTATGTGAGTCAACCGACGCTAACAGGAGAGCATTCGAGTCTCAGACTCAGGACCTGCAGCAGCAGCAGCAGCAGCAGCAGCAGCAGCAGCAACAGATCCCACAATTACGAGCGCAGCAACAGCTACTGGTGGGGAGCAGCTTGCCTATCAACTACTGCGCCAGCGGCTCAGGAGAGCTATGTAGGACTCACCAGGCTCCACTGCTGCAACAGCAAGAGCAGCAGCAACAGCGGCAGCAACAGCAGCAGCAGCAAGGCGCACTGGGGCTCTGTCCCCAGCGTCCGCAGCACTGTGAACAAGACCGCAATAAGTCTGGGAGGATCTCCGCGCAAGACGATCAGGCGCAGCCACACAGCCGCGACTCCCGCGTAACCCCCCCGGTAACACAACAGGCATACGCGGGGAACTCGTCTGCGACTGTCAGCAACAGCAGCAAAGACAGCCCCAACTACGGCTCGAGCTATCACCTGTGGCCAGAGAGCCCGCATAAAGGAGAGGAGAGGATACGCATCGACCTCCATACGGTAGATTTTCTCACATTTTCTCCTGCGATGTCGGATCTAATTAGCCTCTAATGACAAAAACAAACTGGCCTTTACGTTTTCACTCAATGACCACGCCTGTCATATGATTTTGATAGAGCACATTCACGTATGTGTATGGTGTGCACGCGCGTAGTATATGTGTGTGTGTGTGTGTGTGTGTGTGTGTGTGTGTGTGTGTGTGTGTGTGTGTGTGTGTGTGTGTGTGTATGTTAAGGAGCGGGTATTAGGATCGTCATTCAGTGTTAGGCAGCTTCTCCAAAAGCACCGATGTAACTACCGTGCATGTAAGAGAGTGCGTAATATTTCTTATCTAACCTGGTGTTTATTTCATTTGGTTACACAAGCACGCGCATGCAGGCACAGACGCGATGGCACACACGCGCACACACACCTGTTCCATGTTGCAGTGTTGTTTTGGGTGGACCGCTGAAAATATTCAAATGACGCTCCCCGGCAGCTGAATTAGACACAAAGCGGTTGTTGTTCCCACAGAACAGAGGGTATCTGAGCGGGGGGGGTTTAACACTGTGGCTTCCAGACACCGTTCTGACACAATGGTTGCCTTTATATCGTTAGGCCTGTACCTGTCAGAGTGAGCGGCTCCTGGCTGGCTGTTCAACATACTTTCAAACTCACTTTATACAGCAGCTGGATGTGCTGCTTGCAGAGCCGTCTTGCACTCGCCAGTGCCATATGTCCGTGTGTGTGCACAATCCGTAGAATGAAAACAGAAGTAAACACATCAAGCTCAAACAAAACCATAACAAGAAAATCAAGAGGACAAACATGTTGAGTAGATAAAATGTTCGATAAAGTGACAACATGGATGAAAGCATGCTGAGTCAGGCAAAATGAGTCAGTGAGTAAGGTGTGTGTGTGTGTGTGTGTGTGTGTGTGTGTGTGTGTGTGTGTGTGTGTGTGTGTGTGTGTGTGTGTGTCATGCAGCATGGACTTGTTAGGAAAGAAGAGAAAAAAGCAGGAATGAAGAAGAAAAAGTTGTGCTGGGGAAATTGAGAGTAGTTTGATTCAAATGTTGTAAGATCTATCTCTACTAAATCATTAAGATGTAGTATAAATGTAGTGTAAATGTACGTAGAACTGTAGCTCACAAGAGGTGATCGAGAGAGTGGTTTTGAGGACGAGACATCAGGCATCATTATTTCCCTGATAAGTTCTTTCTGGCTACTCAGAATTGAAGAATGAAGAGGAAAAAAACTGCTTTTTCACCACCAGTCATCTCCCTGAGAAATCTGTTTGACCATACAAGGCTCATTATTGGTCTTACTAATGGACATATGAAGATTTGATCAGATTGTTCATTTTTTGGTTGTGAAAGTTATTATTTTTATGTTCAATGAGAACCGGTTTAGTCCCCACTCTTGTTTTTGTTTTTCCTCCCCCAGCGTTTGCTCCAGGTGCAGTTGATGCAAAGTTTTTGTATCACAGGAAAGATAAAGGACGAGGAGGCAGTCTGATGAGGCTGCCGCATCTAACCAAGAGACTCCGTTTTAAAATGCTGCAGCTGTTTTCAGGGGCTGAGCTGGCACCAGGAGCAAAAGGTGGTACATCGAACCACCTTGACATGACTGTTCTGAACTTGGCTCAATTTTGGAGCATCAGCAGAACGCCAAAATGACCAAATGACTGAAGGCAAAGTAAACTTTTTCTCTTGAAGTTGCCACCATCCTGTTTCAAGTTAAAGTCACGGGGTTGTTTTGCAGAGAGGGAAACTAAACTCATTATTCTAGTTACATTATATTGATCAGACATATAATATATTTTCAAAATATAGGGCCTTTCATTTGGTGTCAGAATACCTGAAGCCTAAATGCTCTTTATTTGTTATAGCACCATATGAGAGGTGCTTCATCTGCTGCGTCCACTGCATCACAGAGGGATGAAGGTAATGGTGCCAGATACTGTGCACCAGTTAATACTTTAAATTTGTTTGGAACCGCAGTAAAGTAACCAAGAATGAAAAAAATGCATGATATCCATCCATTTACCACAGGGAGTTTTGAATAAAAGGATGTTGAGACACCAGAAGCCACATCGTACTAATTACAGTGTAAAACATCATCACAAAGAGTCTTTGGTCAGTCAAAAATAGTCCAAGTGAATGCGGCAAATGGCAATATGATTTACTATCGTAATTATGTCCTTTGTTTTGCAGCTTTCCAGCATGTAGTTTCCACTGTAAACAAGATGTTTGTCAATTACACAACTGTTATGTAAGCCAGTTTCAATCATGGGAATCTGAAAGGAAAAAAAATCTTAGAAGTGCTCCCATGACGGACTCGGCCTAAGTATCAAACCTTTCCACTCTCTCAGATCCGACCTTGCCAAGTATTTTGATACGGCTAGACGTGCTTATCCATTCACGGATATTTGTGGGATCGTGGTTACATCTTATTGACTCGGCCTCAATGAGAAAGGCCCCTACCCCAGCTCCCATTTGAAATCCCTTAAACAAAACACTTGTGACAGAACAAGCCTGATAAAGTGTATACGATTACAGTATCCCGCAGCACACCCTGAAACCCAATAGCCAGCCCACTGAACTGATGGCAGGTAGTACGATATTGTGTCCGGCCTCAATAACATTGTGCTTTGAAAGGTGCATTGCTGCTTCTATTGTGATAGGCTGTGTAAGTACTCTAATGCCTGCCACTTACTGCTATGGTGATATCTCCTGCAGGGACACGGCAGTACATAAACACTGGTGGACTTGCTCTCGCTCCACAGGGCTGATTTCTGAAGATACGCAGACGTTGTGTTGAGCAGAAACCTGTGACCTATCCAAACCAAGTTTACAGAACTCTGAAAATGAATAAAATGCCTGCAAAGTTAGAAATGAGAAGGCAAGAAATGCACCAACAGAACATATTTTGTAGTATATTTGTGTGACGTGTCCCCTGCTGGGACACTGTGGGTGATTTGCGGGAGCTTAGCTCAGAGAATCCTCCCTGGCACATTTTCAGTGACAATATGAACCAATATTTTAGCGCTGCAGCCGACAACTCTTCATTATCGGTTAATCTGTTCATTATTTGTCCAAATCGGGGAATAGTTTGACAGTTTGGGAAATAGGCTTACTTGTTTTCTTGCAGAGAGTGACATGAGATGATTGATACACCAAAATGTTCCATTAATTCATTCATTTAGACAGTTCCATTAATTGCCAAATAAACAGGAAAGAGTTTAAAATCATTGTAAATCAAAAGTTCAAAACCCCCCAAAGCATTCAGTGTCAGCAGCAAATCCTCACATTTCAGAGGTTGGGACCACAGAAGGTTTGACCGAAAATTTTTATGAACACATTAATCATTTGCTTTGTAAAATGTCAGGAAACAGTGAACAATGATTGATACAGTTTCCCTAAGCCTGAGTTGATGTGTTTAAATAGCCAAATCCAAAATAATCAATGTACATTCATATGAAAGAAGGAAATGCTGATTAATTTTTGGTCAGTCCACTCACCAGGCGGTTTCAGCTCTGCTTATCCGATGTGTTATCATGCTGTAGAATACGACAGATATTTGTGCTGCACGTCCACGATCAGATCGAGGGTTAAAAGTAAAAAGAAGGAATAAAAATATCCAGCCTGGTGCCGTCTCTCTTCTCCTGTCACATCATCCATGTTTGTTGGGTGCAGCGGGCCTGTAAGCTGCTCTGCTGTGTGTGTGTGTGTGTGTGTGTGTGTGTGTGTGTGTGTGTGTGTGTGTGTGTGTGTGTGTGTGTGTGTGTGTGTGTGTGTGTGTGTGTCAGGTGAGTGCCAGCCCACCTTTCTGGAGAACATAAGGTTATATGTGTCATTGCAGAATGGATGGCTTGAAAGAGGAGGAAAGCTATTACACTAAAGCCTTTTGTGCAGATCCTGCCAAACTGTAGTCCAACACACGTATAATCACCCTATATGATCTGGGAAAGGTCAACACAGTATATTTCAAAGTGGCACTTGCAACCAACTTAGTGTCTCTTTGATGCTGTCTGGAGGATTTAGCGAGGTCGTGTTTAGTGGTTGTCTGTGTGATTTTGTCCCCAGAAACACGAACAGCAGCATTACGTGGAAGCATTTCTTATGAAGAAAGACACACATCTTTTCCTTTCCTGAAACTGTCTTCAGTTATTCCAGTTTTGCTGCTTTTACCCATCTAAAGTGTATTGTTTAGTGTTTCATTTTCTCCTGCTCTCTCTCTCTCTGTTCAGAGATCATTCAGTTTAAGTGAATCCTAGCAGAGCACTCGTGTCTTTCGGCTTTCCTTGTGTCTAAATTAAGGAAAATACTGAGGTAATAGGGCTGCCGCCTCTCTTTAAAAAAGTAGTTTATCTTATCAGTTGTGTGTTTGTGTTGGCTTTGCAATAAGGCTGAGGTAACGCTGAATGCTGGAGCGTGGAACAATTGATGTCGACAGATCTGCTTACAGTGTTATGATTTACTCGCAGGCTTATGCCAGGAGAAACATTATGTTGATTTAAACCTTCTCTATCGGTCATCTCAGCGCTGTTGTTACAGGGCCCTGCGTTTGTTTTTCTCTCATTAGGCGGCCATGTTTCCACTGCCTTCTGTGCCCGAGTCTGCGAGGGCAGCCAACACCTTTAAAGTAAACACAACCCGCTGAAAAAAATTAAATGTCAGACAAGGGGCAGATCCTAGTTCACATCCTCTGTGTATGTCGAAGGAGTGGCTGCTGGAGATCTGTGATAACGCTGACAATTGTATGAAGAGTGGTAGGTGTGCGCTCTTAGTCTGGGCTGCAGCTGGCGACACACAGGCAGTAAGTATGAACATGAAGCTCTCTTAATAATTGATTGCTGTTTTCCCTATTTTGTCTGCTGTGTTTAAGTGCTGTGCTGCACTCCTGCTCTGAAATAGATTTGTGTTACCATGTATGTTGCTATGGAGAGATCAGCCCGGTATTGTGTAGCAGTCTCTCTCAGGGGTATAGAGTTAAGTCAAGGAATCATATGCAGAACAAGACTATCTTCTGGATTAAGATTCATTTCACACGGGCCTTTGAACACACACATGCAATAGGGGCTTGCGCACATGTCCACGTCTCACTCACACACACACACACACACACACACACACACACACACACACACACACACACACACACACACACACACACACACACACATACACACACACACACACACATACACACACACACACACACACACACACACACACACACACACACACACAGTAGGGCAGCCCACACAAACACTGATATGACTGTAAGTGGTTCAAATAGTGCTCCACTTGATATAGTTCATTCGCTTTGCGTTTCATTTGAGTGAGCCTGCACAAGGAGAAGTGTATTGAATTACTTGCAGTCCAGTTGAATACAAAGAGTGGAAAGAAAGCGTGTTGGGGGTTTCCTCAGTCACCGCGAGCCTCGCTGCTTACTTACTCGGCGAGTAGAGTCACAGCATGGCAGATGTTTTCGCTCTGCCAGCAGTCAATGTAATTTGTAACTCCACTGTTCGACCTCTCCCTTTTCTAATGTGTGTTGTAACTCCCAATTTTTTTTCTTCTCTGCTGCATAGCATGCCAAGTCCCCACCACAGCTCTTTGCTTAATAAATGGCCGCAGTTCATTTATATGGTAATTCCTGTGAGATGCTGGCCAAGGGATGCCAGGCATATAATGTATCGCCACAATGCATATGCTTTATGGCTAATTAGGTTATTGATCTGAGGCTGTCCCTGCGTTAGGGCATGATCACGACACAAAAGACTATGAGAGTGTGAGTAATGCGGCTGTAAGCAGATATTTGGCATTCATTACAATGTTGGAGAGATTCAGACGTACGGCGATGGCTTCTCGTGTGTGCGAAGGTGCAGGTGTGCGTGTGCACGCCTTTTCCACATACCTTGTGATATTGCTGACGTGTATGAGCTCATTGAGTCATTTCAGTATTGCCTGCTGGCTGTTTTCAAATGTTTGTTAAACACAGTGTTTGGTAGGAGTGCAGAGTGCAGTAACGAGATGTGAGAGATGTGTGATTTCATCATACTTTGCTCACACAATCGACTAACGCTTCGCTTGCAGCCTGCCCTTGAAAATGCAAGTTTGGAAAGCTTCTCCTGCCATTGTGAAACTCCATACAGAGACTGTTTGTATGGCAACGTGTGTGTGTGCGAGTCATGCTCGTGTCAATACTTATGTGTGTGTGTTCGGGATGAGTTACCTGCTCTGCCTGGGCGACCTCATTGGCTATGCTTTTTTTTTTTTTTCTTTGCCCTCAGGTCAGAGTTTGACTGTTGATCCCCTGAGCTGCAGTTCTACTTAATTTACAGCACATGATACACAGCCATTCCCCTGTAAAACTCAATCACAGCCTCCTCTGGCCACTGATAAATATTCAGTGAAGAACAAAAAGCCTGAGCAAAGAAGCATCTAGTCAGATCTACTCTGCCTTTAGCTGTTTATAGAAAATGTGAGTACAATTTGTTACCTTTATACAAACAAAAAGATGTTTCAGCCTGGCTTTTAATCAGATGGCCTCTCTCTCTCTCTCTCTCTCTCTCTCTCTCTCTCACGCTCTCTCTCTCTCTCTCTCTCTCTCTCTCTCTCTCTCTCTCTCTCTCTCTCTCTCTCTCTCTCTCTCTCTCTCTCACGCTCTCTCTCTCTCTCTCTCTCTCTCTCTCTCTCTCTCTCTCTCTCTCTCTGTGTTTGTGTGTCTAATATATACAAATTACTATGTGCGTATGTTTGTATCAGCAGTCACAGTGGCTCCTCTCCAACATGCAAGCTTTACAAATTGAGAGAGAAGACGAGTTGAATGAAGCCGCTTCCCCTCCCTCCCCGTCATTACCTCAGATCACCTACTGGAGAATATAAAACTGCTATCAATTTATATACAGCTACAGTATGGTGTGATCTGTTGGGGGTCTGCTGAGGTTGAGTACAAGCTGCAGAAAAACATCTAAGGGGCATTTTCCTGGTATGTGCATGTATACATGTTCTGCTGCATGTGTTTTGTGTATCTGAGCACATTTGCATGTCGATTGTACCTGTGTTTACGCGTAAGGGCGAGCGAGCTGTGGTGTATCATTGCCATGTGGATGCCACAGTCTTGTCTTCAGATGGTAAAGGTCACATTAACTCTGCCGCGGCTTCTAGTCATGTGGAAGAACCTCTTCTTCAGGAATCCTCCGCTGCGTCGCTGCACTGTCTTCTCCAAAAGCGGCTTCCTGTTTGTGTCACTGCGTTTCATTCTGCATCTGCAACCGTGTTCACAAAGAGCATGAACGAGCAAAATGGGTGCAAACGTGTGCACGTGTTGGAGAAGTCCAGAACAAAAGCAGTGACTTTTTAACAATATATGAATGCTGTTCTTACTGAACTTATTTGTTGCTGACATGAGATAAATGTAGCCCCCGTCTCCTCCCTCCCTCCCTTTGCCTCTGTTTTTCTCTGGCTTGTGTTAGCAGTTTGTGCGTAGTTCCTATACAGCTGCTCCAGCCTCCATTATCAGCTTCCCTAAGACTGTTAACCCCTTAATGGGCCACCGCCTCAGTCTTCACACTTCCTCTTTTGTTTTGCAGCCATATTCTCTTTAACCCTTTCATGAGTGGAACCACTTTCCATTTCTCCCTTCTTTTTCTTTGAGAATCCATTTTCGATCACTCGATTCCACTCCCCCAGCCGCCTCTTCCTCTCTGCCTGAAAATAAAAGGCCTTTTAAAATAGAATCAATTTACACTAAAGGGCCCAGGGGGCATTAGAAAACTGCAGCACTTAATTTCATAACCAAAAAAAAAAAAAAAGGAAGAAAGAAAAAATCACAGCTGGAGGCTGTTAGCACAATTCCCCCAACTTTTATCATGTGATAGACCAGCATGAATGACAGCTACTCCTGACTGTAGTACAACACAGTGTGGGGCCTGGTTCCAGTTCACCCACCTCAAAACAAGATTACGTGTGTTGCAGTAAAGTACAGTAGGTATGTGTGTGTTTGTTCTGCGGGTGAAGACAAATGTGCTGCTTTTCCAAATGGCCTTTGTTTCAATTCACCCGAGAAAAGTGGCCCACAGAGCCAGATAAGGATATTCAATTAGCCAGAGTCTATGGAAGCTGCACCCAGTCAGTGCACGCTGGAGCCAGCTGACATATGGTAAAGGAGGAGCAATGAAACCCGATATCTTCTCATTTCATCTTGTCACCGTTTCAATAATTTTCCCATTGGAATGTCAAACATATGCACTGTCTGCTTCAGTAGATTGCTCAGTCTCATCTTAGAGACCTAAATGGAAGATAACTAGAATACGAGGGAATGGAACTGAATGGTTTACAGATTAGCGCAGTTTGAGATTAAACTTCTTTTATTCTCCACGGAAAACTGCACACAGCCACAAGGAAAAACCTGTTTATGGTATTCACTGGTATTTGCAATTGACTCAAAGACATTGATGAGGATTCACTTTGACCCTGAAATGCTGAAAAAAAGAGAATTGCTCTGATTCTCCATCACTCTCTCTTGTCCTCTGGCTTCTCCTGTTGGCTCGTGTCGTCCTCCCATCATAAATCTCAAGCAGGACGTTTCCAGGCAACTCTCCAGTCAATCTTTACTGAGTTTGTTGTGCCA
Organism: Chaetodon trifascialis; assembly: GCF_039877785.1. Lineage (NCBI taxonomy): Eukaryota > Metazoa > Chordata > Actinopteri > Chaetodontiformes > Chaetodontidae > Chaetodon > Chaetodon trifascialis. The sequence continues at coordinate 16,726,615 of NC_092066.1, forward strand.
TCGATCTGTCCGGTGCTATAGGTTGTCCTGGCTTCTCTCTCCCTGCTATTGATGTTTTTGCCTCGGGGAAAGAAAGAAACTGCCGGGGCCTGAATTTACCGAGGGCTCGTTTTCAAATGACTTACAATCACCTCACAATGAAAATAGAAGCTGTCAGCCGGTGGCATTTATACATGGATACTGCTGTTGGAACTCACAATAGTGAATGCAGTTTGATAAGAGGTAAGAATTGTGGGATTTTATTGCGGGTTATGGGGCACTTAAGGGTGATAATGTCTGTGAGGAATATATGGCCACTCTGCTCCTGTTGGGATGACCAATAGCTGCCAGGGGAACTGTCACCTAATGAAGATGGTTTAGTCCACATAGACTAAGCTATATTTCAAGCTTTTGTGCTTTAGTGTGTTTGTGTCTTCTGTCCCTGACCACATGCATTATTGGTAATTTTGATAAGTGGGAAGGAAGTATTGGTACGAGAGGCCATTTAGGTCATAAATCACACTTGTTCATCATAATGTTACGTAATGTTACACTTCACTCTCCTTCACACTGCTACATCCTCTTACATGTGCATTCACAAACTACCAGATACACACATTTACTCAAACTACTCTTTCTCACACAGCTGTAGTATCTCACCCTACATGGCTATCTTTTCACATACCCACTCTCACACACTCATTCTGTTTCACATACCGTGCTCACAATACCTCACAAAGAATAGTAGTGTACTTATTTACGCTAACTCACATCCACTATCATTCTGTTATTCACTCCTGAATAAACCGATCATGTCCTTTAGAAAGTCTCACTCACGCCATATTTCTCTCCTAATAAACCAGATTCTCCCTCGTGCACATCTCCAAACCTGTCGTCTGCTAATTATGTTCATATGTAGCTAATTTGTAATTGTGATTTGCTTTCCCTGAAAATAATTTGTTCAGCTGCAGCAAATAGTGTGTGAGTGGTGTATTCTGCACAGGAAGTCATGAGGAGGAGGTTGTGGTTGACAGTTCAGTCAAAGCATGGAGCTTCAATACCGGAGGCCGGACACACATGCTTCAGGTTAATGTTAACTTTCATACTGCGAAGGTTTGCTTTGTATGGCAGAGTGTGTGCTCGTGGTGTTCATGTGAATATGTGTGTGTGTGTGTATAATCTTTAACAAGTCTTACTTTAACCATATTATACTCACCATTACCATGATATTGGTTGACTTTCCAAAACGCATCCCCTAAAAACCATGATCATACTTCAGGTGCCAGAGGGGAAAACAAATAGAAAATATTTACATACCCGGTATGAATGCTGATACTAGAAATATGACCTTTTTGTTCGTACATTGTCACTTTGTCTCCAAAATTCAGATGTTCATCATTGGAAAAAAATTAAGCTGACATCACCTAACATCTCACAGTATTCACAGTATGCAACCCTGATTCCAAAAAGTTCTGCACGCTGTCTAAAACATAAATAAAACAGAGTGTGATAACTCGCTAATCCTCTCTGACACATACTACACTGAAGACAATATATTTAATGTTTTACCATTGGTAACAGGTGATAGTAGCACTGTAGGTATTTACAGACAGCTGGACCAGAGCTTGGGTAAAATAAAGAATGAAATAAAATAAGACACACAGACCAGTATATATAATCAATAGTGCTGTCAATCGATCGCAATTAATCTCATGAATGTCATAGTTAGCTCGTGATTAATCGCAAATTAATGGCACATTTTTGTCTATTCTAAACGTCCCTTGAATCATTTTAATACTGTTATCAACATGGAAAAGTGGATAGGCTTGCTCTGTGCAAATGTTTTTTATTGAAAACAGCAACGTGTAGTGTTTTATTTCACACTAACATTCTCAGTTTGAGCAGTCATTCACATATGAAGCAAAATCTCACACAATTTAACACTGTCAATAAACATATGACGAAAAAAAAAAACTTACAAAAAAGCCCCTTCAACAGCCCTTTCGAAGGGATCAAAACAGGGTGATACAAGATAAAGTTACAAAGTGCACACCATTGTAAATTACGACTCAGGCTATAGTGCAGTTAAACCATGGCTTAAACTTTCCTTTCTTAAGTTTCCTTTGAACACAACAGCATCCATGTGCCTCTGTCAAAGGCTAACCATTGTCACCTGGTTTTGACAAGGAGGCGGCAAAGAATTCGCATTCGCCGTATGTTTGGCCATCAAGTGGTATTTCAGACTGGATGTGTTACGGTGATAATTCAGTTCACACCGACAATACACACAGATAACTTTGGTCTTGTCAGTTGACCCATCTGGCAACTTTTTGAAACTAAACTTTCCATTCAGAATCTTGTTCGCATCCATTTCGGCATTTCGCACTTGACATCCACACAAACCGGTAGCCTACTCCTTTACAGCTAGCGAGTAGACAAGACCAAACACGTGCGTGGGGCGTGCCTATTGTTTTGTTTCCGGTTTACAATCGGATCCTGTAGTTTCTCTTACGTTACTAGCAGTGGCTAGAGCTTATAAAAAATTACAAGTTCACTAGATCACAACGAGCGTTAATCTCGCGATAAACAAAAATTACGCCATTAAAATTGATCTGCGTTAACGCGTTAATAACACGATATTTTTGACAACACTAATAAACAATAAACTTAAATTCACAATTTGGTGTGTGATCAATCCATTCGTTAAGTACTACATAAGTCCAAATGAGTTCCACTTTGTGTTGCAGCAAAACACTGAAGGTTTGGTCCTACAGAGATTCAGGTCTATGAATCAGTGTCCTACTGTACATACAAATATTTCAATCTTATGTATTTTGTAATCAAATAAAGTACTTGAGGAGGACTAGCAGGTTAACTGTTAATTTCATGTGAACCCTATGATGGCGCTCACCTTGCTTTCCTAACGAGGCTGAATTTGACCGTGCCTGTTCCATGCAGCTTCTCAATTTATTCACGCAAAGAAAAAACACAAAACACAACATAAAACTTATCCACACTGTCTTATGTTAGCTACTGGAAACTCTGGCTGCACATTCAGCTTGGAAAACAGGGAAACAGCATGCTACTGGACACATAAAGAAATTGGCTTTTACTCATTAAATCCTTGTTCAAAACTCAAACAAACAAAACTAGATACAGCAATGAAGACAGAAAAAAAAAACAAAAACAGATTCACTTCGCTCAAAACTTGTTTCACTTTTATTTTCCATCACTCTTCACTCAATATCAACTTGCTTGTCTCCTAAGATCCACCATTCTCTCGTTATCCTTCCTTTGAAAACACTTATATTTGTTATTACAGTCAGTAAACACAGTTTGTTTGCAAATGACTACATTCTTTCCCAACTTTTTTGGACTTGGGGTTGTATATTGTAAGTGCACCAGGTATTTTCTGGCTCAGAAAGATGCCACCCCCTGACAGTAACATCACTGCATCATTAGGAGCCTGTTAATGACCCTGAACTGCCAGCTTATTTCACTTCAAATAGCTGAACAAATCAGGGATGATTTAGAGGTCTAGAGCTAGGCTAAACTGTTAGCTTGTCACTCAAATGAGGCTGCTGAGGTGCCACAAATGAACTCAGTAACGCTACTTCTACAGCATAGTTTAAGGCTATGCTAAGTGGGTTCAAATTAATTTAAATGATACATGTGTTAGCTTTCATCCATTTGAACTTGATTTGTTGAAAAAGTGACAGCCGTAATGTGCTCATAAAAACATAATCGGGGTCTCATTATGTTTCCACTAAAATGTATTTAGTAAAAACCAAATTAATTTATGTGAACGTAACTCTTCTTAAGATCGGTTGTTTGTTCTAAATAAACAGCTGTGAAGGGTTCAGATGATGTGTGTCACTAAGAATGAGTGTTTCTAAAAGACTGCAGTGGTGTTAAAATGAGAGGGCTTTCTGTCCTGAAGCTCCTCTCATAAGACTCTTGTGTGGGAATGTGTCAAGGACTGGGCCTGCTTCTTTATGAGGGGCTTATCAGCACAGATCTGGCATCAATCAAGCAATCAGTCATAATGGGAGTCTATGGGAGCGAATGGGGCAATATTGTTGATTAGGTAAAATAAAGAGGACGCTTTTAGAGAGCTGATTAGTGCAACACTGAAATGCTCTTCTCGTCTCGTCTCCATGTACAATGTCAAACCTCAAGGAAACAGTTTTTATGAAGGCATTCACACATCAACGCTGAGGCAATCAGATGTGAGATAATCCACAGACATGACATTGTACCATCATCATCCATCTCACCTGAAATGGCTGTTGTTAAAGTCCAATGACAAGTAAAGTGCAGTTTAATATTTCCAAGGAATAAAAAACCCAAAACATTATTTGTATAGCACCTTTCACAGAAGAAATGCAGCTCAAAGTGCTTTACAACAAATAAATTACAAGCACCAAGCACTTCACGTGAAACAAAAAGACAGTATGGACATACAAGCAGGGACAGGATGTCACATTTAATGCAGAATAAGATGGAGAATGAAACCCACTTGATAATAACAAGATAAAATAAGGATGAAAATAGAATACAGACAATACATAACACAAGATGGTCAATAAGTACACAGAATGCATACAATAAGTCCAATCCAACATTAAAAGAAAACTGTTTACATGTGCACTCGTGCTCATGCTCACACCTGAGTTGTGTCTACAATGCTCTCTCAGGCAGACTCGTGCTCGGCTTCTTCTGCTGTTGAGTCATTTATGAACAGTTTTTACCACAGGCGAGTGCAAACAAACTTACTAAGCTGTGAGTGGCCCCGCTGGCCAGTTTCCAAGTTATACGTCTTTCTCTGGGCAACCATCTTTGCTAAAGTGACATTTATTAGTTTCCGGAATATTCTGCAACAGTGAGCACTGTGGAAGCCTTCATTTTCTCATTTGTGAACCACACTTTAATAATACTGTTGTATTAGAAAGCACAACAATAATCCAACGTATGCTGTGTTTTTCAGAGCCCCTCTTCCCTGGGATTTTCAAAGTATGCCTTTGCCTATATTTGGCACCATTAAAAGTATGCTAAATTAGCTATTAGCTGTTTGCCCATGGATGGACAGACATCTATCACTGGATCTCTTTGAAACAACACTGGAGGTGATGATATCCTCAGGAAGTGTAGGCCATGCTGAATCTGAAAACATGTGTATCACGTCTGTCTGTGTAGCTGTGGCTGAGTTATGACTCTGAGAAGGAGCACGGACTTCGAGGAAGGAAGCTGCAGCTCACGCCTCACGTCTGCCTCCGAGCCCTTCCTTTAACTCTCCTGGAGGTGCACCTCACAGTCTGAAAACCTCTGCAATAAGTCATAAACAGGACACCTTCCCACCAGATGATCTAGCACTTGTCAAACGGTTCAGTTTATAGTGTATAGTTCGTTTTATTTGTGGTTCTATTTTGTGTCATGTGCATGTTGGATTGTTGGTTCATATGTGTGATTTCTGTGGGCAGCTTTGGTATTTAAAGCTTGATTTGGTCCTGATTATGTTTTCCACACATCACCAGCTTCAAGGTGTTAACCATTTTATTCAGATCACTCCATCCATTATTGCCCCAAATCAAGTCTCTAACAACGCCTTCCTTTAATTTGCTGGAAATCGAAATTGTTCCTAATGAGGCGGTGGATGTCCCAGTGGAAAAGTAACCCCCCACCAGTTCTAACCCCAATCTCCCCAGGACCTAGTTTATAAGACACACGCTTACACAATACTCGTGGAGCAACCTTGTTGAGTCCTAATTATAATAGCATTGTGTCTCTGTTGAACACAGCGCGTTATTAGTCCTAACAATAACACGTTCCCACAGGCATGTACCGCTGTCCTTCTTCTCCATGGAGGGTTTGTCTTGTTTTTGGTTACTTTTCGTTGTTCATCTCTGAGAGGAGAGCGTGACAGAAAGCGGGAGAGTGAGGGTCTGCAGACAGTGACTCTGCAGCAGAATTAAATGTGACATTTTTACTTTCGTACTCCACATTTGTAGTAGCTGTTGTACGTCGCCACGACGCTGCATTTATCATTCATTATTTACTTGTTCTGAAAGGAGATATTTTTAGAGCCCTCTTTAGTTTTTTAATCTAACATGCACACAGTTGTAATTTTGTTCCCTTTCTTGACTCTATTTCATTACTGTATATTTTTAGCACTGTGAAATACACAAAAGCCAAACTAATTATGGCCACGCCATGTTTCAGATGATTCACGTTTGGAGTGAATGTAATCTTTAAATGATGTCAACACTGAAAGAATCTCATCTTGTTTCTGCTGTGAGTTAATGCTCTTGCGCTACATTTTAAGTCTGGTTCTTTGCCTCAGTAAAGGTTATTGCATCCCTGAGGCGACTGCAGTGCTGAACTTGCTTTTTTAAAGTGTTGTCACTATTTATTGTGTGTAGATTTTATTGTTGCCTTTTATATATTTTTTGCTGAGTCGCTGTGTTGGGTCTTCCCCCTTGGGATTCCATCAAGCCCACTGATAGACAGTAATGGACACCACATTGCAGACCCCTACCACTTGCAAGTAATCATCATCAGTAAATGGCGAAGAGCGTTTCAGCTGGCTTTAGTGTTCGAGGTGGTCGTCATGGCTGTTGGCTGTCCATTTCAGATGTTTCATTTGGTTATGCCCACAAGACCTCAGTACTCAAAGGTCAATTCAAAACCATCATTGACAATACCAAGAATCAGTAGTTCAAACACCAAAACATTTGGCCGAGCCTACGGAAAGATTGTGGTTTTTGTTAATTATTGGAAAAAGTCACTGTGGCCTGTCTCAAGCTTCAAGTCAGTGTTGACATTTTCGAGACTTAATGCTCTCTCCCGAAGATTAACCAAGTGCTTTAAGTTGTTAAAACGCAGCCATTTTAATCATTCCAGCAGCCAGGAGTGGATGTTGCACAAAATAAATACATAGATGTGACTGTTTTGGAAATATGGTGCCTATAAATGTTTTGAGCTGGGAGTGAACAGTCAAATTCAATATCAATATTTTCTCACTATGTTGATAAAAGAATTTAATCTGGGCACCATAATCTTTTGTGAGAAACACATTTGGTAATTCACATTATTTGGATATGAACATAATTATTAGGTGATAAGGTCGGTAACGGCTCACTCTGCAAAAAGTGGGATCAAATGCAACATTTCTGTGGATATGACGGCTGTTCATGTAGTTATTACAGAAGCCAGATAAGCCCCCAAAGTTACATTATTTAAGTGCAATTCAGCCTTTACAACCAGGCAAAGGCAGCATTTTAGCTGCTATATCACAGAGCTGTTGCTTTTGAAAAAAAAATTACATGTGAAAAAATGAGAACACACTGTTGTTCTGTGTTTAAATTAACCCCTGACCCTAAACAGTGTTCTGCTCATCACTGGAGTGACAAGCTAACTTGACAAGCTAACAATACTGTAACACTTTGTACAAATTTTCCATCTATTGTGTTGAATCTAGATGACTCCTCAGATGGTTTGGTGTCATGGTTGTCCGTTCAGGAGGACTTGGTATAAGCCAGCTTACGCCAGGCCTAGTTTACCGATGGGCAACACGGCAGCAGCGGATCGGAGGGAAATTACACCCCCTGGAGTACAAGCTGAGTTTACCAACTGAGTTTATATGCTGAGTTCAAATCAGGCAGCATTGAACAACTGTTTTGTTTGTTAATCTGTTGATTATTACTGTGATTATTAAGTATATAAGCTCAATTTTAGTATTTCCAGCATTTTATTCTTAAAACCAAAACACACCATGTGCCATTAGTGTCTGCCTCCGACATTTTTCAATGTTTACCCCAGAGACAAAGATGGCACAATTTCCTGTCATTCATCACGAGCTACACAAGGCGCGACATTGGCTGACTTACTGCCCACATCTTAGGAGACTTCACCACAGTGTGTGCCGTGCATCGTAACATGTACCCTTCTAATTGATGAGAAAATGAATTGCCATCTATTTTTATAATTGATTTTAACTGATTTAATGGGCTTGCTGTCGCAGCCCCTGAAACATGACAGCCCTACTTCATCACAATAGCTAAATTCACATCCTCAATGTCAAATCTCAGAGTATTAATATTAAATCAATATACAGTTGCTGTACTGTGGAGTGAGATGATCGTGATCTGTTGCAGTATTGATGTTACACACTGAACACGTATGCACAATCACACCCGACTAGATGTGGGATTTGAATAAATGTATGAGGTGAAAAACATGCTTAGCAATATGTGTTTCATGTGCTTCCACATACACATTCCAGTCTTGTACCACACACACACACACACACACACACACACACACACACACACACACACACACACACACACACACACACACACACACACACACACACACACACACACACATAAGCTGCTCACTTCAGTGCACATCAACCAAGTTGTCCACATGCCGACTGATCGTACCAGACACGTTTTCTGTGAAAACTCTTTGAACATCGGCTGCCTCTTCAATCCCTTGGACTGTCACGTCTTCGTGAAACACTTACAATAGCTTCAGCTTATCCCACGGAGGGGCAGAAGCAGCCATTATTTAACGGCAGACATCCCTACCGAGATATAAGGACATGAAGTATTGGGTGATAAGACTGGGCTCACAGAGGCTCAACCTTTCTGCTACTGCAAGGAAATAGCATTTCTACACTGATAAAGATGGCAAATTTTAATTCATGGTGTTATGCCTGAGATGTGATATGTATGCTTATTCTATTCATTTTTCGAACATTGGATGGTCGAACTAGATCACTTTAAGTATATATTGTTTATTTCTATCAGGGTCGTGATGCAGGATTTTCCTTCTTGAATGTGGGGCTGCAGCCTCTGGTTTTCCTCTGTCTTCACCAGCGCTGAGTAATGATCCACATGCTGGTCAGGGATGGACGGAGGAGCCCTGATGCCTGCTGGCCTGTCAGAGAAATGTGACAGCGTCTAGTGTGCAGGGACAAACTGGAGAGTGTAGCCTGCAGCTCTCAATCACTCCAGGGGCTGGCAGAGACACCCACAGGGAGCTGTCTTCCCTCTCTTTCATTTATCTCTTTCTCTTTCACCCTCTCTTTCTTTCATCTTCCCTCCGTTTCTAGATCTCTGCCTTATTTTGTCACCTCTTCCTCCCTCTTCTCCTTCATGTTCATCCTTTCATGTCAGCCTTGCCAGCATCTGGGCGCTGTGCGCAGATTTGACACACTCACGTACATGTGGATCTACTCAAACAATTCCTCCTCTTGTGCTTGTTTCGTTGCTGCACACTGTCTGCGTCAATATCCGACCTAATCCGGTGCCTGGCTGAGGCTCAGCTTGTTCAACTAGCACACATATGCACACATCCACCCACCCACCCACGTACACACACGCATACAATTAAGCAGATTGGCACCCACATGCTCAAACTCACAAACACACACTGAGTGGAACGCACTTGATTTTACAATGCATATTTCCATTTTTAGGGTATATAAGCCTTCTGCAGCACAGTAGCTCTATACAACACGAAAGAATGAGGATTTCTATTAGATTTGAGCTAACTGGAGAGAGAGACAGACAGGGAGAGAGGCGAGCGAGGCACAGAGTTGCCTTCATTTAAACTGTTCTGCACTAAGGCTTTTCAATTTGATTATGAGGCTCCATTTCATAGAGCCTGGATGCTGCGTGCCATTCAGAATGAAATTGAGCCATTGGTCTGCTGGACAGGCAGCCTCCCCGTGTCTGCTTTGTGGAGGCATCAGAGGACGACAAGGGTGACGCTGGCCCACCATGCCCTTTTGCCACACTGTTTAGTCGGGTTGCTGGGGAAATGCGAAAAGTGACAGAGCTCGGGTAGCTGGCTAAGTGGGCGAGAGTATGGAATTGAGTGAGTGCTTTGAGGTTTTGGTACGTGATGTGGCCTGCTGCAAAGTCTGTGACGGACTCTTTAGTTTTACAGAGGAAAAAGTCAGCAGACGTGTTGGTATTTTAGAGGTTTTGTCCCTCAGTCTGCCTCCACAGATATTCTCTAGAAACTCATAAATGTCAGTGTTCATACCAACTGACTGATGGAACTACATATATTTGGGTCAGTCCTGACCTGGTCCAGTGACTGAGGATCACCAGAAAAAGGTAACTAAAGCTGAGGGTGTAGCAGCAGCCCCATTTTCTTGGTGTCCATCATCAATCAGCCTCATTTCCGTTACTGGAACAACACTTCCTGGCACGGTCTCCTTTTACATCTCAGGCTCTTGTGTAACTGTCACAACATGGCTGTTTCACTCTGATCAATCGGTGTATAATTAGTCATCTGAGGCCAAATTAGGGGTAGATTGTCTCATTTTTCAGCATTTATGGTCTAAATATATAGAAATGATTTGAGGGGAGATTGATTATATTTGAGAAAATGCCTCTGTTTTTTTTTTTCCTCCAGCTTGATGAATGGAGGAAACCAAAGCGCTTTTTTCTTGATAGGTTGGAGGAATTAATGATGTGTGTTCAGTTTGAAATTCCAAAGCAAAAATCAATGAGAGGCCACGCAGGGAGCGGTGTGTTTGTCCAGTCTGGAGCAGGAGAAGGTGAAAACTGTCAGTCACTTATGGCACCATCACACTTGGTCAGTGTTCACTCTGCAAATACGAACAGTCATCTTCAAAACCTCTGTAAGTTTATATTAAAGCAGATGACACCAGCCAGTGTGTCATAAATGTCATCCAGCTTCATTAGTGCTGAAAGCTATCTCAGTACATTTACTAAAGTACCGTACTTAAGTACAATTTTAACATACTTGAATTTTACTTGAATAATTCCATTTGATGTTACTTTATCCTTCAATACAGGCAAATGTTCTGAAACAGAATAAAACAGAATAATATGAGACTCTATAGCATTTTGAAAAGAGTCATACTGCATGACAGCATACTTTAAGTATAGTTTGCTAATGATATTTTTGGTTAAGTAATATTTTGATGCTGGACTTGAACTTGTAATGTAGTCTTTTTAGATTATGATATTTCTACTTTTACTTCAGTAAAGGATCTGAGTACTTCCTCCACCACTGCTGCTCAGGTGACAGTTAGCTACCAGACATAAATGTAACAGCTAAAGCCAAAAGTACAACTACACTCAAAATACTGAGAGGCAGGTGTGTTGGAAAAGCTGTCATAACTGTAATAACTGTCAGTGTGGTGCTTATTTGGTCTTACTTTTAAGAAGAGAAATTAAAGAAGTGAAAGCCTTTGAAGAAGGCAGCTGCTAATCTGGGACACAACTGTACCGTCTGTTTCACTCAGTAGTGAGAGTTAATCACAACTAATGGCTCTGACTTATCTCAGGTGGTGGAGCAGGTTGGCTGTTAATGGTATAAAGTTGGTGATTTGATCCTTGAAAGAGATGCTGAACCATGAGTTACTCCTGATGTGTTTGAGGGAAAAATGTCCATCACATTAATGTGATGTAATGAAAGTCCTATTTCTTCTTCTTCTTCTTCTGTACTCAGACAATAGAGTGGGATAGTAACTCCATATAGTGATAGATAATAATAGAATTGTAAACATATTTTCATGTCCTGTAAATGCACTAAACATTATACGCATTACTTTCTACAAACATGCACAACCTTTGTTTGAAATAGTTGCCTGGGATTTTTTTCTGGGATATTATAGTCCAGGACCCATATTTACATATCAGGCATCTCAGAACGACTCTGAAAGGTTGACTGGGACTAAAAATACCCTGAGCTCTGAGCAGGACTTCAGAGTTATTTACTTCCCACATAACAACAGGAAATTCTCTTTTTACAATGAATGACATCATGTTGTGACACTCAAAACCAAAGGAATAATTATGTTTTGTAGTTGCTCAGTGTATTCAAAAGACTGACAGGCGGATGTGCTGTAGAGCTTGATGTGGGGAAAAAAGCCAGCTCTGCTAAGACTAAAAATATTTATCAAAACGTCTTAAAATAGCCCACTAAAATTACCTATACATTTGACTGCTTTTACCAATTGACTTCAGTCCAGTGATATTTTCAGCACTGTTGTGCTGCTTTTTCTGTACATGCTTATTCTGTACATGCACATGCACACAGTAATATTTTTCTGAATGACTTGACAATAATTACATATATATACTGGTCCTTGTTACTGCTAATAATTTGTAATGAACTGCAAGACGTCAGTGTTTGTTTGCAGAATGGAAAAGATCTGTAACAAGACTTTTAATCCAGTCAGCATCTGTAAGTTTTGTTTCGTTGTTTTGATTTGTCTGTAAAATTCAGAACTCCCCGATCTATTTTTATCCTCAAACCAAGAGCAGCATCTTGACCCCGGCTGCCATATCAGCATCTATTTCTACACTGTTTCCTGTCATTCAAACCTAAAGTTCACTCACTGCACAGTCTTCAAAAGTGTAGAAGGGTCCTAATGGCACAGATTAAAAAGCAATTTAATACAGAAAAGGGGATTAGAAACACTATGGGCTGCACTAATCCTTAACCTTTAGTCCTGTTCTCATGGAGCCACAATATGCGCAAGACGATAGCATCACAGGACTGGAGTTAGTAAATTTCCATTAGGGCCGCCCTTCTTTATTCCCACCAGCACATTTAAAGGCATTAGGCATGCTTTGTCAAGGCTAATAAAAAGGGCCAGCAGTGCTATCACACACCCCCGACTTGTTTCGGAAAAAGCACTGTTCCATGTGAAGTTTTCATAACCCATTATGATAATCTGCCCAAGTCTCTGAAGGGCAGGGGATAGACAGGCAGATAGATGCTGCTGGGGTGACTGCTCTGCAGCCTCTGCATGGATAGAACATTGTCTGTCTGCATAACCGCGACAGAAACTCACTCCTATCTGCCAAGAGGAGCAGAAATGATAGACGACTCAATGCAAAAAGAGAAGAGTCTTCATGGCATGTGGTCAGAGAAGAATAATAGGAACATTTTATGCAGGTGATAAAGAAGTAAAACAAGTTAAAAAAGTGTGTCCCCTCCTATCTCGTCCAAATTCCAAATTATATGCGCAATGTACAAAGCATCGCTTTATGTACGGGTATACTGCATGCATCGCTGTATTTTTTTAACTTGCCCCTAAGTTGCACTTTACCCCAACAAACTATGTACAGTACACATCATCCTTTGAATTGCAAAAGAAATGGCTTCGCTTGTTTTCCTCTTAAAAGACTGGGATTCTCTCACATTTTGTCTCTGTGGTACGCCTGATTTGAGAAAGTCCACATTTACTCTTCTCCGTTCTCTTTTGGGCAGCCCACTTCCAATCTGTGCAGAGGAAGAGAGTTTCTCTGGTAGGAAACAGGGTCACGCCAAGCATCAATCATTCATATCTAAATTTGTGCACCGCAAAGATTCAATTTTCTGCACTTTGTACTGTCCGCTATTGGTTATATGGTTTTATTTATACATCAAAGTCCATTCATTATTTATTTGTTTTTAAGCCATCAAATTTTTATGCCATTTTCTTGGAGGAAAAGCTGATGTGCATGAAACATACTGTTAAATAAAGGGAGAGTTGAACTGTTGTAGTTTAATTGTAAACTTGTGATTATCGTGTTTTTTCCTAACGCAGGCTTATACTAATCCTAATGAATAGCCACAGCTCTGTTACCGGCCCTGCTCAAGAAAGAAGCCCTTTGAGTATTTGGGAGCGAAACAAGAAGTGTTGATATTTCGATTTGTACTGTATGTTGGGCCACATGTCCTGCTGAGCACTAAATCTGTCTGCTTTTATAACCAAAATTGTTTTGCAAGCTCCTTCCCTCTCTTTGGCCTCTCCAGAGCCACAGAGATGTAACTCCCACATCAATGCTCTATTTAAAGTCCAAACCTGTATGTCTCTCTTCAACCCACCGTCAGTTTTTACACCCTTTTGTTGTGATAGTATTGTATTTATCATTCTTCTTCCTGTTCACAGGCCACTACTGAGCAGAAGAAGCTGAGCCATGCTGGATCCAAGCCCTCCCTCTCCGAGAGCAGCGGCCGACTCCCTCAGATAGCCATGAACACCTGCAAGTACAATGGCGGAGTGGTGAGACCACTAGTGGGCAGCCTGGCGTCCTCGTCGCGCCGCAACCTCGCGGAGCTCGACTCGGAGACACAGCCCTTGCAGACGCTGCACAGCTCTGGCCTGGAGGTGGTAGTGTCCAAGGGCAACAGTGGCGAAGACCCCAGCAAGGCATCCAACGAGAGCTTGGTCAGGGAGGGCAGCGGGCGTGGTGGAGGCCGGGCGCCGCAGAAGAAGAACAGGGACATTGGCTACAAGCTCGGCCACCGGAGGGCGCTGTTTGAGAAGCGGAAGCGGCTCAGCGACTACGCACTCATCTTCGGGATGTTTGGGATTGTTGTCATGGTGACAGAGACGGAGCTGTCATGGGGGGTTTACACTAAGGTAGGTTGTGCATGTGTGTGATGCATGAGTGGGAGCTCTGTGTGTTGTCATTGCTATTGTTAATGTTTGATTTGTGTGGGGTTGGCAGCTGTCAGATTTATGATGAGTGATTATTAGCACAGACACTGACATACTTTATCTAACAAAGGTGATGGAATATTGCACAAACAGGAATTAAAAGGAGTGTCATGTGATCTGTACTATGACTAACAGTCTATCGATTGGATAAAATCTTACATAGACTTGTTGTTTTGTGACATTTCAATTAAAAAAGAATTTAAATATCAAAGCATCATCTCTGACTTTAGCCAAAGGATTGGTTGCACTACTGGTGCCATTGGGCTGTGTGTGATTCCCCGTGAAGCCAGCATCTAAAACCACTTCCTCACAGCAGGAGAGGAGATGGAGAGAGGGATAGTGGAGGGGAGGGGATGAGGAGATATATAGAGAGATTTAGACAGAGAGAGATAAAGCCACGTAGAGATGAAGAAAAGGGTCAATAGGAATAAAAGATGGGAATGGCGTTCCAGGTGCTTTAAACTGCCCGACACAATCAGACTCAATCAGATCAGAGTGGAGACAACACAACATGCTTTAGGAACAAGTGGGACTGTTGAGCAAAGACACCAGCAAGGCAGTTTGGTTTCAGGGTCATGGTGACCAGGTCAACACCCCTTGACCTGTTATTGTCCTTCGGCCAGTTCTGCTGTGTCAGGGTATGTTGGGAACAACATGGTTCACTCAGTTCACTCAAAGCAGCTTCTACCACAGTGTTTGCAGGTCTGTTTGCTTGGGAGCTGACATTGCAGTGCACTGCAGTACATACAGTAATAGGTCACAGTGTCTTTCATCTCTGGATATAAATCCATCTGTTAAACAAATCAGTCGGTGAGTAAAAACTGGTCAGGACTGAAGACCCCATAGGTGGTTTGGCATGCAAGCCCATCAACAACGCATTGTGTATATTCAAGCATTATTGATGACCTGTGGTCCAAACCCCACAAAAACATCACAGACTGTAACTTATTGTAGTGTTATAAAGTTGGTATAGCTAATGTGTTAGCCAACCGCTATTAGCATCAATTTGAATTTCAATGATTCTGGCTTACAAATATCCATATTTACTGCTGTTGAAGCTCTTCGGGCTTCGCAAACTAGTTTGAAACATAAATTGGTCTTGGTCAGTCACTAACTTTGATTTTTCTCAAGCTAGTCGCTAACTTTGTACCTCGACCGTTTGGGGCTGGATAGGCAGTGTACAGTTTATCAGGGATTTTCACTGGAAACAGCTACCTGTTGTGCATAGAAACTGTTTTGATGAATGAACCAAAGCAACATTACTGCGCTACGACCTGAAAGATGCTAAAATGCACAGTTGGCCGATGATTCTCTGAGGGTAGACCAGTGTTACTGCATGTCACCTTCACTGTTATTGTGCAGTTTTAACATTATTGCAGACTATTTTGCACTTATAATCTAAGGCACTGATTTCCATTTACTTCACTATATGATCAAATTGATTTTCAGAGTCCTGAAACTTGCCTGTGATAAGTAATTTTGAAGGCTGGGGCACTCCGATACTTCAACTGGTTGAGCATACACAGCCCATGTGTTAAGGCTTTGTCCTTACTGCAGTAACCGCTACCAAGCCAGAGCCCTTTGCTGCATGTCATCGCTCTCTGCCCCCTTTTCTGTCTCTCTCCGTTACAAAGGCAAAAGAAAAACAAAAATCTCTCTCTCTCTCTCTCTAATAAAAAGACAATCTTAAAAAAAGGACAATCTTTGAAGGCTGTTCAAAAGAAGAAGGTCTAACAATGACTGGGACAAGCTGTTTCATAAGACAGAGTTAGTTGCTACTACATCAGTGGGTGGTGGTAGTGCTAATTCTTTGTTTGCAAACCACCAAAGAACAAGAGAGTGTCAGTGTCTTTTCACACATCACAGCCTCCTACTGTAGGGAAAAGGGCTTGCAGCACTTCCTTTTTTGACTGCATAACAGTTACATTATTGTGACAATAATAACATCAGTGCTTTCTGCTTCATTTTTATTATGACACATCCTTGATAGCACCGTATCAGCCTTTCCACTGCTATTCCACTGGTGCTCTTATTCCACTGGTGATTTCAATACTGCTACTTTCAAGGATGTGTTGTCAAGTTTGAGAGTAAAAATCTTTTAATTCATGCTCTGTAATATAAAAAATGTTACATGTCAGCTAACTGGAACAAATCTCAAATGTAGTTTGTTATATAAAAGTCTTTGGGAGGTTTATACAAAACCACTGGTATGTTCTTGTCGTGAGGGATAGATTTTTTTTGTCTGTCAGATTTATTAAGATGTGTTTTTGATTACACAAAGGTATGTGTGAGTGTGTGTTTGTGTGATATAGTAAGTCAGTGTGGTAATCTATAGGATGATTTATGGGGTTTTAAGTAAGTCAATAGGTTTGCCTGGGACTGTTACTGAGTGAGGTTCAACCATTCATCAAGCTGACCTCAGCTGAAATGGAAATGACCTCCCATCTCTGAGTGGCACAGCAACCCCCCCACCACATCAGACAGGTAGCATGTACTGCAGATGGTCCATTTTCAATCTCACATCACATCACACAGCAGACACTTGAGGCTCAGCCAAGCCTTTCTGAGCCCTGAAGGAGGGAAACACGTTAAGAGGCAGTGAGCACTGGGACTGAAAAATCCTTGAACCTCCGGCAGGTGGATTAATTGGTTTACTCAATGTTATTTCACCCGGGACTTCTCAAAACAATTTCAGACATTAGAATGTCTTGAGAACATGTCGCCGACCTGAGGGGCAAAGTAATCTAGTTGATGGCTAAAAATACATTGTGTAATATGGACCACTGAAGGACAGAGTGGGCTAATATTGAGCAGCTCTCACTGTCATCACGCTGACGATTATGAATGATATTTCCACTTGTTTTTGTCATTTGTTGTCGATGTCGTTATAATAATAACAACCCTAGGATCATTAGCCTGCTGCAGAGCGGCATTTTTACACCATGGCTGTTAAATTGATTTATCAAATGGCATTTTACCAACGTAGAGGGGGGGACTTGAGTAGTACAGGTTCTCATTTCCTAGATCTATGGTCCTCATGCACACACACGCACAAGAGCACACATGCACTCATGCATATACGCACAAACATGCACACCGCTGCAGCACTAGCATCCAGCTGGCCTATTTATCACCACTGATACTTAACTGTGGTGGCCCCTCTGCTAATGCTAGCATTGCCTTTTCTGCACCCACCATTAAATGGAAAGTCCCCCTGTTAGCGTAGGGCTTTGATTAATCACTCGTTTAGATGGTGGTGAACAGCATCCATAGATAATCTCAGCCTGCGCCTACACCTGCAGCTGCATTGTTCAGCAACATCCTGACTGCGCTGTTTGTGTGTAAAACCCCATTATCTGGTCTCAGTTAGTCTTGTAAGCTAATAAGTACTGTGTATGCATGTGTGTGTGTGTGTGTGTGTGTGTGTGTGTGTGTGTGTGTGTGTGTGTGTGTGTGTGTGTGTGTGTGTCTTCTTGTGTATGTGTGTGCAGCTGTATTTACTTCTGTGGGCATATACTTATGTGTAAGCTGGGGGACATTTACAGTTACAGTAAATATGCAGAGCTTTCACTTGAATTCTACCTCATTTCACCTTGTTGCTAAGCAGTCACACATGACTCAGGAGTGATTGGTTGTGTAATGATAAGCCACTGTTGTTGTCTGCTGAGGCTACATACAGGCACTGAACATATGTAAAATGCATGTCGACAATAACGGCAAGGAACTGTTTATCTTGTTGTTTCTATATATAAGATGCGATTGTATGTTGTAATAAAAATGTAGTCATTGTGCAATCAACACGATTATTTCTAATCTCTTCTTTCATCTGTCTTTTTCTCTCACCATAGGAATCTTCATACTCATTTGCACTGAAATGCCTTATCAGCCTTTCCACTGTTATATTGCTTGGTCTTATAATAATGTACCATGCCCGGGAAATCCAGGTGAGTCTGCCACAGAAAACATCCCTTCATTCATTATACCAGCAGATTTCGGTATCAGTGTTGAGAAGATAATGATGATGAAGACGATTATAAAGAGGATTTCTGATTTGGCAATTGGGCTGAAACTATCAAAAGAAATATGGAAAAATTATTTTGACTGAAAAATGAATTTATGCTGACAGTATCATATACATTTAGGGTATACCTTTATTAAATGATACAGTGTGGTAAACACAAAGGAATATACACAAATAAATAAGTGACAGCATTGAGTGAGTCTGTTCATTAAGTCCAGAAATCTAATAAAAGAGCAATGTATCTGTCACAAACCACAAACTAAAAAAGTGATATACAGATGAAATTTTGAAATCTTGCTATGTGTCTGTTTTTCTGCAGCTGTTCATGGTCGACAATGGTGCGGACGATTGGAGGATAGCCATGACATATGAGCGGATCTTTTTCATAGTGCTGGAGCTGCTGGTGTGTGCCATCCATCCCATCCCGGGCCAGTACGTCTTTACCTGGACGGCACGGCTGGCCTTTACCTACACGCCATCGGTGGCCGATGCTGACGTGGACATCATCCTCTCCATCCCCATGTTCCTGAGACTCTACCTAATAGGCAGGGTCATGTTGCTCCACAGCAAGCTGTTCACGGACGCTTCGTCTCGCAGCATCGGTGCCCTCAACAAGATCAACTTCAACACACGCTTTGTCATGAAGACCCTCATGACCATCTGTCCAGGAACTGTTCTGCTGGTGTTCAGTATATCCTCCTGGATCATTGCTGCATGGACTGTGCGCGTCTGTGAGAGGTAAACATAGGTTTGTGAATCATGGATGTTGCTGGGGACAAATTGAAAAACAAAATGGCCGATGCACAAACTTGCCTTATGGATCACACCGTTCTTCCTTCACTCTCTTCGTCTCTGTCTTGTCCCGAGTGTTACTTTGTCAGTCGCTCTTCTGCACTGGTCCACAGAAAAGTGTGGAATCATCAAGATAGGTTACATATAAATACTGTACACGTGTACAGGAAAGTACACTCTGATACGCCCACGTAATACTCCACTGTCTGAGTGTTTAAAAACACCCTGATATACGTTTCATTAGCTCAGCAATCGCTCCGCCCTTCCCCACTCCTCGTATTTATTGCTATTTTAGATGGCTTGTCCATAATTCATGAGTGTCTAATTGTTTGTTTGCTGAATGGTTTGTTTTGGTAATGCAGAGCAGCCCCCAGGATCCCCTAACCCGTTTTCTCCCCAAAACTGCACATCGGGCCTCGTCTCAGGGGGGCAGCAACGATTCTCGCTGAAAATGAAAGAGGCAGGGAGAAATGAAAAGCTTTTTTTTTTCCTTTCACATTTTGCATTTGCATAGGGAAATGAGACGTTAATGCCAGCTTTGATGTTTCAAAGTCATTTTTGCATAGTTGGAGTGGAATGGGGACTCGAGTAGGGTGGGTGGGAGAGTGGAGGCTCTATAGAAGCAGTTCTTGTCAGACCCAGTATGATACTGTACATGTGCTGCACTGTAAAAGTCAAGAATCAGTTCAGATGAGGGCTCTCAGCCAGGCCCTGATTACAGATGCTCAGTGTCCTCCTGCAGCTCACCTCACCTGCTTTTACTAAGTACCTCCCCTCCCTTCCTCTACCTCTCCTCATAACTATCCCGCTCCCCGCCCTTTTAACGCCTGTCACTAACCACCCTCCCTCGCACGCCCAGCCCTGGATCCTCTGGGACCTTCAGCACCTCCAACTGTGGGTTGGTGGGTTTAAACCTCACAGGGTGAACCAGCAACGAAAAGAGCAGCTGACCTTTGACACCAGCTCCTCTGGAACACAGAGGCAGGACAAGGAGGTGTAACTGGTGTCACCTCTACTTACTGTTGGCACATGTTCAAAACAACACACTGTCGTTTGTTTACAATTAGTAAGGCCTCTGTACTCTATTTGGAAATTTCATGGCTGCTGCTACACACTCATTCACTATTTCTCTCTCTTATTCCCGGCCTTAAAGACATACAGTAAAGAAGATGCTAATTGATTTTTTTTACAGACAGTTACACTAGAAGTTTGATACTACTCATATGTCTGTATGCTAAATATGTAGCTGGAACCAGCAGCTGGCTAGGTTAGCTTTGCACAAAGACATGAAACCAGATGCCAGGTAACCAGCAGAAGATCCAGGAAGTTACTGGTGCAAGCCCAGAAACAGCTGTCACTCAAAGCAGCCACAGTGTTTTGGCAGTGTTGCCTTTAGTTTTACATTTAGGCTTTTGTGTGGATTAAGCAAACATGATGCAACTAGTTAATTATTGAGCTTTAGAGGACTTTGTTACCTTTGGACACAGCCGGGCTAACTGTCCAGTCTTTGTTGCTAAACTAAACTATCAGCTGCTGATTCGAGCTACAGTGCACACATGAGAGTGGTATCGATCTTCTCCTCTCAGTCATTGCAAGAAAAGAAATAAGTGGATTTCCCAAAATGTTACACTTTTCCTTTACATTTAATATTGAAGGTCTTGGCCAAACATTGAGATGACTGTTCTTAATGAGTCTCATTATCTGAGAGAGGAATTCCACATGAATTATACTTAAAGAAACTATGAGCATGGACATCTGACACGTCCCTAATCCCACAGTATGCTGGGGTCAATTTGTAAATCTGGATTTAAATAGAAGATCAGACAAGACGCACAGAATCTCTAACAGAGTCTTGGTTTTCTCAAACACACATTCTGTGACACACACACTTTCCATGAGCAGTGCATGCTGGTAGTCCTTTGGTTTCAGTTTCAGAATATCATGTGTGTTCAGATGGGTGGATTTGTGTACGTGTATGTCTACGTGTGTTTCTACGGATGGGTGCAAGCATGCACATGTAGGTGTGTATGCGTGCATGTGTGTGTGTGTGTGTGTGTGTGTTTGTATAATGTTTTGTTGTACTTTCTATTTCCCCACTATGCTGCTCCATAGGGATACCATGTGAGTCCTCGTTCTCTAGCCGTGGAAAAAACAACCTATCATTTTGCACCGAGCTGGCGCCACTGCTGCCCTGAGTGGGGTTGGAGAGTGGGGTGGTAGTGGGGAGAAGGGGCAGCCCATCTAAAACAACTGACCAATGATCCTTTCCAAGCTCAGTGTGGCAAAGGAGGATTAGGTAGGCCCTCTAGTTGGCATGAAAGTGGCACCATCCTTCTGCTAAGAAAACAGGCTTTTAGTGGCTATAGGAGCACAGCAGAGACCAACGGTGTGAGCAGCACTTTGAAGCAAGCGTCTCTTTGTTAACTATTGTGTGTTAGGCCAGTAGGGGCTGGAGGAGGAGGAGGAGGAGGAGGAGGAGGAGGAAATTTGTGCTAAAATGGAGCAGCTCCTTCAAGTCACCTTCATGAATGTACCAGAGGGCAATTTGTCTCATTTTTTTTCTCTCCCTCTCCTTATGCAATTGTTATAGATCCATATTGCACGAAAAGTCTTTTTAGCAGCAACTCCAAAGATTTGTCGTGGAGCTAAAGCCTTTCTGTTCTTTGTGTTCACACATTACCATCCCATTATGTGTCTCCCTTCACAAAATTAATTGAACAGCGTTGTAATGGTTTTCCACAGACTTTTGTTGCAAAGATTTTTGCTCTATAGGTGAAGACAGTTTGGGTCCTGTAGCCAAAGGAAGGTCTGAGTATGCAAAGAGAGGACAAATGTCATGTCATTTTGTGTAGTAGGCAATGTCCTTTTGGTCCTGGGTGTGTCTTACTATCCACTACAGCATGACTTTGACCGCCAGCTACATATGACTAGTGTTACGCAGTTAAGTCCAGGCAGGTAAATGAGGGCATTGCTTTCCATTGTTGCACAGCACATTGTTCTTAAATTGAGACACTCTGGAAGGAGGAGTATGATCTGTGCTGAATGCAGTGTCTCCAGTTTTTGTTTACACCTGTGAACTGAATGTCCTCATCCCCCTTCGTCCCCTCCTCTGGTAAACATCAAAACAGCATGAAAGTTTTCATGTTTACTTATCGATCCCATCATTTCAAGTAACAAAAAAAAAAAAGTGGAAAAAAAGAGGCGCTTGTTTCCTAAAGTGCTGTGTGTGATTTTTGTATCTTCTGTTAAACGCGCCGTTACACTGTCACATTGACCACGCTCCTGAGCCAATCAAAGGGCAGTACGGTGTGAGATTGGACGAGCACGGAGTCTACCTGGAAAATGCCTAGATGGGGGGAATGAAAGACACACAACAAGGGGGACAGAGAGGGATGGAGGGGTGGAGGGAGGGAGTTGGGAGGAATGCTAATGCTACAGTAGATGGATTTAACGCTGGTCACTGGCCCCCTTTCCCGTCTGTCTTGATACAGTCCATCTTCAGAGCTAACCTACCTCAACTAAGCTCCTTAACTAAGCTCTTTTGGCTTCTCTCGCACTACCATAAGGCTCCCTCCCTCTCTCTCTTACTCCTGACTGATCCTTTGCAGATCTCCTACTGTACCCATCTAACGTGGCATGCTTTGCAGTTTTTCCTCATCTCTCCCCACTACTGATTCCCTGTCCCAATGCCTTCCCTTATCCATAACAAGCAGGCCTAATCTCTCAGTTACACACTTGCATGCATGCCTTGCCTGCCTCCGTGGTTTCTCGCTTCTTTTCCCCTTTAACTGTTATCTAATTCTCTTCCTCTCCTGTTCTAACTCTGTTATCTGAAACAAAATGCTCTATTTCGAGGCAATGTGAGACTGCTGTTTCTCACCTCGCTTTCCCTGGTGAAGACCCGTAGGCTATGTAAAAGACAAGCTGACAGAAAGTTTAGCTGACTTTCCCTCAGAGCACAGCACCGGATTACCAAGCTTGAGTTACTAGTCAGCTACACCTACACCCAAGGTCTGACATCCAGATTGTGTCATCGGTTAGCCACAAGATGCAAACAGTGCCAGCAAACAACAGACCATCCGAATGTCTCACCAGGGAAACACACACCAGTGCAACTTGAACTTTCTCACACCAACCACTGGTTTACATG
Organism: Chaetodon trifascialis; assembly: GCF_039877785.1. NCBI lineage: Eukaryota > Metazoa > Chordata > Actinopteri > Chaetodontiformes > Chaetodontidae > Chaetodon > Chaetodon trifascialis. The sequence continues at coordinate 16,750,039 of NC_092066.1, forward strand.
AAATATTCAGGTAGATTTTACCACTTTACAGTTTGCAGGCTACAGGCGCAACCACACTGATGCAAAGACTGCTGTTCCTTTAAGTTTGTCATTAGATTCAATTTCAGAATGCAGCAAAATGGGTAGCAACAAGAAATGCCTCCTTACTCTCCTGGCTACACAGACAATCACAACTTTGAAATGTGCCTGTTGTTTCAAAGCATTTCTTTCCACAAATGCTGACGTAAATCAAAGCACAAACTGGGATTGAAAAACACTGATCTGCTGTTGGATCAATGTGCCCAACAATGAACGTCAAAGATCACAAAGTGAACAGTTTGCTATGCATATCCAAAATGTCTAATACACCTTTCCTTTAATCTTAATCATTCACATTATTTTCAAAATGAGACTGTCTTCCACAAAGACAGATGGATTTTATGCAAATTGTTGCAACCTCAAGGACAGGTGGATTCTCTATGGTTTGATGGCTTGATCTGATAATTTGTTCTAAATATGCACCCTCTGTAGGCATGGTATTGATTGCAGTCTATGGCAAAGTCATATACCAAGCCTGCAAAGCATATTTGCATAACAAAGAATGTGGAAGTTATTATCACTCAAGATATGATCTGCTCTGGAGATCATGAGCCGAATCTGTGCTGCTCTGCGCTCAAGGACAAGTAGTAGTTTCTTGAAGTAGAAGGTTACTTCAAACATCGTTCTTATCATTTTTACGTGGGCTTAGAAACACACGGCACACGACATCCAGTTTCAGCACATTGCTTTTTTCTTTATGTTGCTTTGTTTAGTCCATTGTAGTGTACAGTGAGAAGAAATTAGTGTTGTCAAAGGTGAATTAACAGTGGTCACCTATTTTCAAGCAGTTTGAGAGAATCAAAGCTCTCATAGAGCTGCTGTCCTCAATGTACAGTCTATGAAGTGCTCTCAGTGACTGGGTAGCACTTAGAGAGGGCTCAGTTTCCTGTGAGCTATGACATGAGCCAAGACAGAGAGGAAATCATGTCTAATTGTGTGGTTAACAGGATATTAACAAAAAAAAAAAAAAAAATGGCATTAAAGGACCGGTGTGTGAACTTACACTAAAGAGATGATCCTGTTGTCTTTTTATACCTTCTCTCAATGACAGCATTAAACACAACACACTCTTGTAATTGCTGAGTATTATAATCATACCCAAGATGTTCCACTGGCCTCAGACTTTCTCCTCCATCAGGGCAATGTCAGTTCTGACCCCACACACAGCATCTGGGACTATTTTGTTCTGTTAATATGTACAAGCTGACCAGCTCCTAAATGTCTCAGAATATGCTGTACTGATATTTTCAAATCACTTTATTTAATCTGTTTTGGATAACGGTTTTTAGGAGCAACAAAATATTGAGAGTGGTTGACACTGTTGTGCTGATATTATTAAGATACTTGTGGTTTCCTGTTTTCTTTCTCAACAAATTTGAGCAATAAAACTAGGTAGTTTGCAGATGACGTCACGTCACTCTTTTGTTGTGGCGTGAACTGCAGATGGAGGGCCAGAAGTGATTTTCTGCGCAGGAAGCACTATAACACACACTCAAAATGCTGATGTTTTACTTCGTCTACAGTTGCTTGCTTTGGTGGCATTTCATGTACCCACTGCGAATGGTTAACCGAGCAAAAAAGCATAAACGTCAATATTCAGCACCGCGCTGCTGAATGTTTGCTGGTAGGTTAATCCACAGCACAATAAAAGCTACGCACCCTTGAAAAAACAAAACAACAGTCATCCTGGAGCACATTGGTACCGAGGTTGTGGACCCCACCCTAACAAGAAGGTTGTGTGCTAGAGTAGAGTGAGTCTGAAGGGCCATGTAGTTTGTTATATCTGCTGCCTCAGTAGCAGCAAAACTTTTACTTTAGTTGAAAAATCGCTCGTCTTCATAACATAAGGGTCACATCCAACATATGTTCTGTTTCTCTCATAATTTGATCTAAACTAGCCCAGTAAGAACTTTCCTTCTTCTCGTCCATTGCAGTTTTCACTTCCAGCCCTCCATCTGAATTTAACATCACATGACTGGAACCAACCTATTGATGCTATAAATTTTTTTTTCTCCTAACACTTCATACACACCCAACACTTTACCAATCAGTGTTGCATGAAACAGCTGACGAATCAGAAAACAAAAATCCTGACAAAATCCTTTCTTCACTCGTCTCCACTCTTAGACGTGTTTTGTCAGCTATAGAATACGTTTCTCTTACGGATGTCTGTGTTTCACAGCAACAAACGAAGGAGAACAAGCTGCTGGAAAATGATCACTTGTTATGACAGAATTAAACCTTAAAAACCTTGATACCTTTTTGGGCAGGCACTTCGTGGGGCACCTGAACGTGGGTAGAGATTAGTAAAACAGCCAACGATCTCACGGGTTTAAATGAGCAAGAGTTACCTTAAAGCCAAACTTGATGTTGTGGGCAGAAGTACAGCAGATTAGGTGGAGGGCTGAGTGCGCTGGGAAGACTGGGAGCATGAAAGAAAATGCTTAGGTGTGTGTAGTTGGCAGTGGAGGTGGAGTGTTGGTGTTGTTTCAAAGCTTGTTGGTCCGCTGAAGGTTTGCAGCAAGGTGAACTTACACACTACTGGGTATATGATAAATTCCCTTGAGCATATTATTTCTGGGAGCAAAGTTAGCTTTTTTAAAGAAGTAACATGGGGACTGTTGTGATCTTGCTTCCAGCTGGAACACAGATTTGGTAACAGGCTCTGCAGGGACTGACAAACCAGAACTCACTCTCGAGTTTTGTGGAAGTGTCTTCAGCCTAATTCAAGGAAACATCTGTAATAGGATAGTCACTGTCTGATAACCCCAGAGACATAACCACACTCCAGCACCGAAACATTAAGATTTAGAGCTTTGTAAATGGAGCTCCCTGTCTGGTTTCTTTTGAGATTAAGGACAGAAAAAGCCTGATTTCGTGCAAAAAACACTGACTGAAGTGCTCATATGTGAAATACATGGGTTGTGTGACCGTAGCTGACGTCTTTTACTTCATTATTTGTCATAGAGTGACTTGCAGGAAATTTCACCAGTTAGCACAGTGTTGGAGCTCTCTGGTAGTTTTCATTAAGTACCTTTAAAATTGATGATATTCACAAACATACGCATTTGATCTTTTCTGGCAACGGAGACCTGATGCCTGCCTCGCTGCAAAATCTGCAAGTCAGCAAACCCAAGCAGCTCTTTACTTTTGGATTTAAGTCTTAGTTGGTTGACAGTAATACATTATGTATAGTTTATTATTTCGGTGCGGTCGAATTACCATTGATCCAACAAAATAATTTCATTCAACAGTTATGCAGTAGGTGTAACAAAGGCACATTAAGTCACACTTAATCAAAAGTCTGCTTTCTGAAACACAGCAAGCCTCTCTTTTGATTTATGTTTTATGTTAATTGGCAAAGTACAGTTACAACACACCTTGTGAGACCACCACTCCCCCATGTTTAATTATTAGATGAGGGGTCACTGTGACATTGAGCCCGACAACTGGTCAAGTGTGTTTAAGAGTTAAACTCGGGCACAGAGCCAAAAGATAAAGATGGCTGTGGACATGGCTCTCTGCCATCTGCATACATGTTTTAATTGAAGTGAATGGAACAAAAGTAATGAGATAGAGATAGTACACATGTATGTTAAACAAAGGGTGATTCAAGTGGGTGTGAGTATACGTACACATTTATGACTAAGAAGGGTCAGTTTTTCCAAGCTAGCAACAGGTTTGTGTAACTTTTGAAAATGTACCTTCTGTCTTTAAATTTGCATATTTATGTGGTTGTTGAGCTAGATGCTAACATCAGTGTACTGTCAAGCTCACAGTGACAGCATGCTGATGATTCGCAGCTTTACCATGTTGAGCATCTTGGTTTAATGTGTTAGCATGCTAACATTTGCTAATTAGTAATAAACAGAGAGTACAGCTGAGGCTGATGGGGATAGTTTTGCAGGCATTTAGTCATAAATCAAAGCAATAGAAAAGCAAAAGAAATGTTGTCCTGCTGATGGCGCTAGCTGAAACGCTAAAGCCTTACCAGAGTTGTAAAAACTCATCCAGAGGGGGACATGAATCTGTGTTCCAGATTCCATCACAATCCATCCGAATGTCAGCCTGATGGTGGCGCTAGAGGAAAGGTCAGTGGGTCATTGAAGTCTTCAGGAGTGTTTCTCTGGGGATCATGAACATCTGTGTGAAAACCTCGTGGTAATCCCTCCAGTAGCTGTTGAGATATTTCATTCTGGAACAAAGTGGTGGACTGGCTGACAAGCAGACTAAAGCCTCCAGCATGGCTGAAAATTCACTTTGACTACTTTTGCATTAAAGTTTAGATATTGTATTTCTGGCATAAGGACAAACCATTTTACCTAGTGCTTTATCTTTAAGCGCTCTTAGATTAAAAAAAAATAATAATAAAATTATCAGCTTATCTCAACTTTACTAAGTTGGACTTTTTAAAAAATTTGTTTAATTTTATTTTCTTAAAACATGAGAATATATTATATAATGTGCATATCATAAAATGTTACAGTCCACTTGGTATATGCTGTTGCTCCTTTCTTGCTCACTTTGCATATTGACTGTGCTGTAAAAACACTGTTAGGTCTGCAGTATTTTAATTGGGTCATCATCACTTTGAGCTTAATCTGCTCATGTTTACTGCAACTAACATGCTCCCCGAGGACGAGCATCCCAACATATTTGTCCCCAAGTAATCTTAGCCAGCTCTCAAATTCATTTATATCAACAAGACTTGCACTTGTTGAAAAAAATGCTTTAATTTGTTTTTAGTTGATGTGAAACCAAAAATGCAGGAAGTACAGGGGAAGTGCTGTCATTGCACGCTGGCAATAGTTGCAGAATGTTAAGCAGTCGCTTTGAATTTGGAGGAAGTCCTCAGCTTTGCTGTAGCAGCTGACCAGCAGAGGAAAATAGAAACAGAGGCAATGTTGTGGTTCTCCTAGAGGAAGTTTGATATATAGATCTTTGTGTAGAATCAGGTTTGCATGTATTAGCCCTCATTTTGTTCTTAATGCTAACACTTAATAATAACCATTAACTAGTTGCTTATTAGCATGCATATTAGTAGCATATTGGCTCTTTATCAGTCATTATAAAGCACTTACTAATGGTTGTGGTTTTGTGTGTGTGTGTGTGTGTGTGTGTGTGTGTGTGTGTGTGTGTGTGTGTGTGTGTGTGTGCGTGCATGTGTGCGTGAGTGTGTGTTTCACATGTGATCCATCCCTTCTGTTTGTTGAGGATCTGTTGATCCTTTGGTTGCTGTAGTTTTACTGGTTACATGCATGTAGCTCATCTACACACAGTGGCAGTTGCACTATCACACACAAACAGAGAATACGTTGATGATGGGATGACAAGGACACGTGATAAGTGGAAGAGATGGACGGGGATGCGAGCTCAGAGAGAGACGTTACCTCATGTTGTCTTACGTTGTGTGAATCAAGCTGTACTCCCTCCTCTAACCCACCACAGAAGCGAAGTTTTCTCAGAGCTCATTTGGTTGTAAATTACAGTATTATTTTATATACCGCATTGGATAAATAACATCATCTTTGAAATGTTTGAGTAAGTGATTTCAGGATAGGTCTTTCGCTGCAGAGTGTCTGTCAGGGAGGATTTAACAGTGGGGGATAAAACTGTCTGCTCTAGACACGATATACCTCTTGTCCTGGAATAGGTTGAAAGTGGTGCCAGCTCTTCTCCATGCTATTCCAAAACTTGACACAGTATATTGAGAGCCTTAAAATTCTATTGATTAGCTCCCCATTCAGCCTCTGTCTCTATTCCCGTACTGCTGTCTTCTGCTCTTTTTCAGAATGATTGAAATATGTGCGCTGAGAATGTATCGCCACATCCACTATTAGAAAAACAGATAATGAAACAGGAAGCGTTCTCTCAAACATTTTATTGCAAAAAGAAACAAAACAACAGAAAAAAAACAAAAAAAAACACATTTTTGTACAGCATATTTCTGGGTTAGATTTACAACAGAGAGAACTGTAATGCATTGTTCACTAAGCCAAAAGGTGCAGCACATTTCTGCCTGCCTTGAAGACATGACTCACTCTCTGCACACCTTGATGACAAGATGAATGAAATTAACATACTAGTCACTTGCAATTACAATATTTAGCCCGCTGATCAAGTTTAGCCCCCTGGCAGCTATCAAAGGGCAGCTGCTGAAGTGTTGGGATGCAGGTAAAAGAGACAGGGGTGTCAAATTCAATGAGCTTCTTCCTTTGTAACTCATCCAATCCTACCCCACTGTTTACAAATGAAAGGCCGTCCGAGAAGAGTCCCCTTCCACCTGATAATACTGCAGTATTCGTCAGAGGTGGTTTTGATCTCTATACAGACCCCAGGTTTTCCCATCGCTCCCTTGCTCTCAATATACTGGCTTTGAAGCATGCAGGATGCAGACATCTTTTTTATTCCTGCATGGTATTGTACAGACTGCTGCTCTGCATGTCATTTAATAAGCTTGACTCCCACAGACCGCACACTTTTTTGTCACTCTGAGGGAAAAAAAAAGAAAGTGCTCATAGTTATTTTCTCCCCTGGCTTTGAGCATGAGTAGAAACTTGAGAGTGGGTGTTTTAAGAACTGCAGAAGGCATGACTAGTTGATTTATGATATTTGATAACAATGAACTGTCTTGGAGGAGAAGGAGGAGCGGCCATTTCTACAAAACCAACCAGGATTTTTTTTTGTTGTTTATTGGGTTTGTTCATTTTGTTTTAGGGCCCTTATATGGAAAGAAAAGCTTAAGAAAATCATCGTCGGGCCTTAAGTGTTCCAGTCTGTGCTTTAATTAGACCTGATTGTTCTGGTCACTGTGAGTCCACATGCTGGGTCGCCGCTGGATAGTTCAATGTTGTTAGTAATTCATGATTGGCCCAGTCAGAATACCCTTTAGAAAAGCCTTAACAAAATCCCAAGAAATTAGACTCCATCTGCGTCATCTTGTCAGAAGGATGTTAGCGAGATGTTGTCTCAAAGTGTTTAATGAATATTTGATTTTAACTCCAAAATTAAATCTTATCTGATCTCCTCCTAGACAGCCCATTGGGAATAATGAGGCGAGTTGAATGAGGGTGGGTGAATGAGGCAGATTTGCCTCTGTGATGGACTTTTGTCTTGCTGCAAAAGGTATGGAAATGTCATCATCAATCCAGCTTTGTGCAGTGTGTTTTTTATAGAAATAACGTTGCTTATGAACTGAAGGCCTTTGGACTGACAATTCAAGCATGGCTGTGAGCTATTTTCAGCAAACAACATGTTTGAAGTGATGATTTGCATTGCCAAACCTTTTTCGGGGCAGCGTAAACGCGATGGAGGAAGATTTGCAGCTAACCATGACCAATAAGCCAATTGTTAGTTGATTTAATGTGGCTGTATGTGCACTTTTGGATGCTCTGACATTACATGAGTTGGGTTGTCATCTTCAAATCAAGTTCGACCCGCGGTGCTCTTTATCCAGTCACTTACAGCAACATGGCCTGTCTCTTTGTCATTTGAAACATGTCGTCATTTCTGTGCTAATGTACGGCAAGAGTAAGTGATTTGGCCTCAGATCCATTTTTTGAATGCTCCTTCATGTCATTCCTTCACCAAAAGGTTAATGTTTATATTGACAGACACTGAACATCAAACACGTGTTCAGTGATTTTTCTCCCTCAGTTTGAAATCATTCCAACAATCTCTTTCAGAAACAGACACTATTTGCTTTTTTCTGCCTTCATGTCACTTTAAGTTTCTAGCCCATTAAACATTCTCCATTTAACTGTCTCAGATAGAAGTTACTCAAAGCAGAAGAATAGAAATGAATTATAGTGTCTCTTGCAAATCCATTGAATAGACCCTCATTTGGTTTCACTCAGAATGGACTTTGATGCACTTCTTTTTAGCCTCTGCGCCAAACTGGCTTTACAAAACAGGTCTAACACCTTACACCATGATTTTTTCCTCCTCCTCCCTCCTCGATCTTCACCACCTCCACCTCCACCCACCACCCCTGTTTGGTTCACACAGCACCACGTCATTCTCCAGCATGCTCACGTTCACACAACTGTGCGCAGTTTTACTGACTGTGTATATCCCACTTCTGCTTGTCTTCGTCACTTTAGGTATCATGACAAACAGGAAGTGACCAGTAACTTCCTGGGAGCCATGTGGCTCATCTCGATTACCTTCCTCTCGATTGGCTACGGGGACATGGTACCACACACGTACTGTGGGAAAGGCGTGTGTCTGCTTACAGGGATTATGGTGGGTTCCTTTATTCTTCACTCAGTAAAGTACATAACATTCTCGCAGGACGCTGACTGGAACAGTTATAAAACTAAACCTCAGCTCTCACTACACTCACAGCCAGCTACACTTTGGCCAGGACTGAACTCACTGCAGAAAGAAACACAACTTTGAGCTGACTTCTACTTTTAGAGCAATAAATATGTAAAGAGTTTGAGCAATTTGTGTTCGACAATCAATATGAGTCTGTGACAAAGTGTGACTGAAGATCCTGAAACCACACATGTTGTTCAAACTGATAGAATTTAAAGTGAAATTCTACTATATTCACCCTCATACATATGTCACATCTTTGTGTAACAGGGAGCTGGTTGCACAGCACTGGTGGTTGCAGTGGTTGCCAGGAAGCTGGAGCTGACCAAGGCTGAGAAACACGTCCACAACTTCATGATGGACACACAACTCTGCAAACGAGTGAGTCGCTGCATGCTGCATTTGGAGTAACTGTGATGATAGATTGCTGTTTTTTTTTGTTTTTTTTTTACAAAAACCACCTAAATGTTTTAGAAAGCAATATTTTGTAGAGACACAGATGTTTCAAGAAGTGAAGCTAAAAATTGTAAAACCACCCAGTTAAGACAGGTTGAGAAAGAAAAAAAAAAAAAAATAAAGCCATGTTGTTCAGCAGAAATATATTTTTTCTTCTCTCTTATTCCACAAATGATCTCACCACTAATTGTATTGATCTTGTCATGTACTCCAGTTTGAGAGCCACTTGTTTGCAGGACGTCCTCAGTTTACTATCATTGCAAATGTCCCACATTGATACTAATCTTATTGTCTTGCATAATCAAAACTGTGAACTTGCAAACTCTCCCTCAGTGTCACAACTGAGTCACATTTGAAAAACTCATTACGCCACCTCTGCATGTTTACCATCCTCGACAGCGTGGCTGGTATTATTTTCACCTTGAGAGTGTGTGTGTGTGTGTGTGTGTGTGTGTGTGTGTGTGTGTGTGTGCCATCATGGCAAAATGTGGTGCTGGAGACACCTATTGTGGCAGCAACTACCACAGAAGCAGTTTTGAGTGGTTTTGACAGATTTTGTCAACACAATCGCATCACAACTCTGCAGGATGTGGCTACAAAACTGAACAGGTGTGCAGCTGACATCAAAATGAAGGCAGAGTTTGAAGATTTGTGCGGTCTGAGCAAGAGTGTTGGAATTAAGGGGGTAGGAAGTGGGGAAGGGGAGCTGCACCGTGTAACAAAGACATACAGAAGCTTGTAACTTTGGTTTAGAAAAGCCACAGAAAGCTCATTTGCTCACTTGCCACTTCTTCAGCTTCTCTGTCGTTATTGTTTTCCAGACAGTAATATTAATCCTAATGTTTCAACCTTGGTCACAGGTAAAGAACACAGCTGCCAATGTACTCAGGGAAACATGGCTCATCTACAAACACACTAAGTTGGTGAAGAAGATAGATCACGCCAAGGTGCGGAAACACCAGCGCAAGTTTCTCCAAGCCATTCACCAGTAAGTCCTGCTCTGCGGCTGTTTTGTCTCCTCTGATGTACGAATAATAAAACCTTTGACAGAAACCACCAAGCACTGAGGGAATCACTTAGCATGTCCCCTCTAAAACTGGAAACACAGTATGTTATTATTAAGATATTTGATCCATGTGATTGTCTTTAATGTTACTTGAGGTACAAAATATTTAGGCTGTATTATTTATAGTTGCATTGCTAATAAACTGATGAAATGTAGTCGTAACAGGATATGTGGTACAGCATTTGTTATGATGTCTTCTGCTAGAGTACTATTTCCTTTGATTGTTATGCTCACACACACGTAAACTCACACACGTGCATACACATACACGAGCACACACTGCAATCTAGTGTAATGGTCCTTCCTCTTACCCTCCCCGTCCCCCTCTTCCTCCGACCCCCTTTTACCCCGTGCTTACAGTGAGAAGTGTAATGGTTTCACTCGTTTCGTGAATGTTGTGGGGTTAAAACTCTGTACTGTGTTCTGTCTTTGTTTTGCTCTATCACCGCAGAGCTCAGAAGTAAGTTGAGTCTTCTATGTATCCTCCTCCTACTGTTTCCTCAACACCCTCCTCTTCCTCCTCCTCCTCCTCCTCTCTCCATGTCTGCGTTTGACATGCATGAAAAAAAGTTTGTTACCAAGAAAAAAAAAAGAAAAAATGCTGGATGCTGAATCGTTTTTTGGTTTTTCTTTTACTTCAGTGTTCCATTTACTCCCCTCTCCCTCCCATTCCCCTTCAAATGGAATGAAACAAAAAAAAAGCATCAACATTTTGCCACTGGTGTCAATAGTGGAGGGTTGTCTGGAGAGAACGCGTGAAAGAAAAAGCATCTTGAGCAGAATGAGCTTGGAGCTTTGTTGGCCTGGCCAGCGGTTCATAATCATCTATGATGTACTGTATAATGTTACCCATGATTAATATAGCTGCTCTGGAGGCTATATTAACCTGCATCAACAGAACTCATCCTACACTGGTTTTGTGATGACATGAACATGCACACACACACACACACACACACACACACACACACACACACACACACACACATACACACACTGCATTGCACTGTAGCTCCAATGAGGTTGAAATGTTTGCCTGCTTGTTGTTTTAATATTGATTTTTGTTTGTTTCTTCCCTTTCTGGCACAAGATCAAATGCCAAAGCTTGCACATGGCATGGATGACATAGCACTAAAAGACACGGCACAACACAAAATTGTACTCATTATGCGCTACACTAATAAGCAGCGCTTAAAGCTTTTAGCCCCTGTTCTTCGACAGCCATAAGGGATGACAAAGCCGAGCAAACAGACACATGCGAGCTGAAACGGTTTCCCACAGAGATAGAGCCGTAAGCGAGCAGCCTCACTCTGCTCTGATATACTGATTTGCACATGAATAAATGCCCTTGAATGTCATCCTGTCTCATAATTTGCCGAACAGGGAAATTCTTCCTCTCATACATCCAGATGATGGCTGTGTGATGCCACCGCTAACTATGACACATTAACAGTTCTTGCGGTGCCGTGATGTATTTGATTAGAGACAAAGAGGCACAACATTGAAGGCATCACAAAACATGTCTGCTGTTTCATTGCACAGGTTATTTGAAATGTCTTTGTTGTCGTATGTTCAGCAGTGTCATTAGACACATTTATTTCTGGCAAGCTTCATCTTTTATCTGTGGCATCCACACACACACACACGCATACACACATCAACCCATGTACGTACGCATACACAAAGTCCAGCTCTGACAGACTCACGTTTCATTGTGCACAAAGTCGCTCACAGTCACTGCACGCTTACCGAATGACCGGTGTGTTTACATGAAGTCCTACCACTGAGCTGTGTGTAGCACTGACAAAGGGCATGTCATATTTTTCCTTTTTTAATGTCTCACTTTTGGGATGAAAAGAGATGGGAATGTTTTGATTTCTAAACAGATTTGGGGGTTTTCTTGTATGGAAGCATATCGCGCTCTTGCTGGTAAAGAACGTCATGTTTTATCATATAAAAAGTACATTTCTGGCATTATATTGAGATTTTTTCCTTCTTATTCAAAACCAAATTATTTTTGGGTTGTAACAAGATCATCTCTCGGTAGTAAGACTGTTTATCATTGCAGTGAAAAATACTTATTAAGTTAAAAAGAGCTACTTAAAGCTTTGCACTATTATGAAAAAAGGATCTTGTTATAATGAAAGAGAAAAACAAGATCCAGATAACACATGATAAACACAGTCTGCATTTTTCAAAACAAGCTCAGTATGCTTCCACAGTTTTGCATGTTTCGGTTGGTATTGCATTGACCAAGATCAGGAATGCTTGTATACATACATACGTACATATTTCTATATATATACATATATATTTATCTATATATGTATACATATACAGTAGATATGTACAGTACATATATTTATGATGCATGCAGGCTGTCCTCTCTCTGTTTTCAATGTCATCAGTGAGAGCATGTCTGATAAAAAATGTGTTCCTCCTCCTCCTCCTCCTCCTTCTTTCTTCCCTATTGGCCCTCTCTGCCCCTTCATCAACCCAAACAACCTGTCTCTCTATGCTCCACTCCTGTAAACCGTCCTCCTCCTCCCCTCTATTCCCTTTTTCCTTGCGCCACTCTTTCTTTCCTCCTCCTCCTCCTCCTCCCCATTCTCCTTTGTCCACCTCTTCCTTCCCTCCTCTTCCTGTTCCCACCTCCCTGTGCCTCCACCAGACTGCGCAGTGTGAAGATGGAGCAGAGGAAACTTAATGATCAGGCCAACACCTTGGTGGACCTGGCAAAGGTAAGTCTCCCATCTGTTATAACTTTAAAATGGCAATAATCAATATTTTCCCATCAGCTCCCCTCAGCTCCACACAGCTTTTTAGCATCTTTCAACTTTTCATTTTTATTTCGACTGCCAGCAGCTGTCCTGTTTTGTTTCCAGCCTGCACAGCACACGTTGTCTTAATAGTCAGTGTAGATCAGCGGCCTCATTCTTGATAGGACCTAAATGAGCTCCCAAATCACCTCCGGAGTCTGCTACATGCTTTCGTTGTCATTTATATTTTGTCATTAACATCTTACGACAGTGTAAGAGCCTGAACCTCGCCACACGCTGTAAACACTATCTGGCTGTAGGGTGAGTGCAGTGGTGTCCGGGTAACTTAACTAGACATGAGCTGACCCACCAAAGCAGAGCTGAGAGGGGGTTCAAAGGGAGGTACATGGCTGCAGCCTCATTTGATGTGGATGGCATTTGCACTCCACTGTGTATTTTAAAAGGTTCTGAGGCCACCTCCTTTAATGTGTGTTTACTTGCCCTGACTCTGCTCGATGTTCAGATCCATCTATGTACACCCTACAGTAGTTCAACAGCTCAGTGTCTCTTCTTCAAGCCCTGCGGAGAAGCAACCCTTTGATTTCTGGCTCGTACGTAAGACAGAAATTATGTCGGAATCCAACAGATTACATAGAATATATCATATATTCTATAATGTATAAAATAGTCTGAGTACAAGAGTTACATGCAGATACCACATACATTAACACTGGCCCCACTGTGGAAGAATAAGTGTCTATAAAATAGAGACATTCATCTTTATATGATTGAGTGTGTGTCAGGCATATATGTAAAGCATTTAACACCCTCTCTGGTTGTAAATGGATTGGAGAAGCTGGTTGTGAAACGGTGGGAAGATAAAATCAATGCTGACTTGCTGAAAGTATACAGCTGCTCTTCACTCTGCTTCCTGTTGTTTTTTCCTTTTCTTCAGACTAAGTCCCTGGCAATGAATACAGCTTCTTCTGTACATTTCATCTGTTGCATCTCTGCTTGTGGATATTAAGATGTAAAACAGACTTGTAATGTCTTTTATCTGTTCTCTCCCTCCTGTGTCCCGCCCTCCTCCTCTTCCCTCTCTGTCCTCCTGTTCTTGCACCTCCCCAAACACATCTACTTTCTCTCCTTCATTAGACCCAGAATGTGATGTATGACCTGGTGTCAGAGCTGCAGGAGCGCAGTGAGGAGCTGGACAAGCGCATCGGCACATTGGAGGACAAGCTGGACTCGGTGACGGGCAGCCTGCAGGCGCTGCCCTGCCTCATCTCCCAAGCCATAACCCAGCAGCAGCAGGACTTCCTGGACGGCTTTGTTCACCGCTTTCGGCCCGCCTCACTAGCCTCAGAGCGTTCTGAACGCTCGGAGCGATCCTGGACTTCCAACGCCCGTAGGCGGCGCTCTCCCTCCACAGCACCACACACCTCCTCTGATAGCGGATAACCTTGACAAACCTTCTGCAGTCACCTTCGAGCCCCATCTCTCCCAAACCAGCTCGTCACCTCGTTCCGTCCCATCCAAAGCTGTCCGTGTAACCGCTGGCAAGTCCATGTTTGGACTTATAATGAACCCATATCTTGACCCCTGACCTGATCCTTGCCCTTATCCTCACCCTCCCACCCAACATCAAAAAAACCAATCCAAAAACCAATTCCTCTGTGACTGAGCCTCTCAGCACAGGACTGGATCAGAGCTACTCCAAAAGAACAAAGCAAAGCAAACAGACTTAAGTCGAGAAAAAACACAAATGCATCCAAAAAAAGAAAAAGAGAAAAAAAAATTAAAAATGACTGAAAAACCGAGATAAAGTAGAGATATGGTTTATGTTTTAGCCATTGTATGGCTGTTCAAGTTAGCTTTTTTGTAAAAGCCCTTGTATAGTTAAAAAATGACTGAGTTCAGGGTCGCTGGGGTGAGAGCTGGCTATCACACCGGAGAGTCCTTAACCACGAAGGGGAAGTTGGTCTGTGGAGCTGAGGGCCTCGGCTCACCTGCTGGCCCTCTGAGGCCATGGAGGACATCCGTCCACACATCCGTCCGTCTGTCTGTTTGTATGGTGAGGAGAGCGAGACAAACCATTGGATTTCCCTTTCAAAAGACTAGTGTCATGGATTCTTTCCCATAGGTTAGGGTGACAGCTTTAGAAGAGGCTACTAAAGCTCTGACTTCAGGTCAGTGTTTGAAAATGCGCTCAAGGGGGAGGGGAAACTGTCACACAAGAGAAAAGCAAAGGGGATGCATATGGCGTTACTACTGGGTAGGAAAAATTTACACAGTTGCCAACTTCAAGGTTTCAGCTTCCTTGTTCTTACCAAGGGAAAATGAGAGCGACTATCTTTTTTAGTTACATATTGACATGTGATTTTTCAGTGCCTGAATGTATAAATAGTAGAGGGTTATTTAATTACTAATTTCAGAGCTTTTTTACGATGTTAACAGTCTGAATACAGCATTGCATTCCTTTTTCAGATACATTCCTCTCCAAAAATTTAAAGAAAATGTCTTAATGTAATGCATAACATTGCCTCCATTACACAGCAACTCTAAACGTTTTGAAAACCTCTCTTTCTTTCTATTTCTACTAACACAGTGAGAAATGAAAAAGTGCAGAGAGGAAGCGAAAGCGAGACCGACTGAGAGAATATTTGCTAATGTGTTTGTCAGAGAATGAGTTCACTTTTAGCTCAATGCTGCACAGTCATACACACAACAATGAAATATGTCGTAGTCTACCTTCCTCACTACCACTAATTAGAGCTTCCTGTGGTCGTCAGATAATGGCATGGCTTGAGGTCTGCTGGTACATATGGCCATACAGGCACACATCACAGGTCGAACTGAGAAACCAACCCTGACCCCTTTGCATGGTTCTCTGCAAAAATGACAATGAACACAATCTTCCTCGGATGGCTTGATTATTTTTCATGATTTAGATTTAGTTCTGTTTATTTTTGTTTGTTTGTTGCCTTTCTTTCTTTTATATTTTACTAACGGTTCCTAATTTGATAGGTTAATAGGGTTTTTAGAGTTGCCGAACTTAGAGAGTTGCAGTAATGTGATTCTGTAATGCATTCCCTGTTTAAAAAATGCAGTGGGGAAAAATTACAAAAGAATCCTGAAAGGATACAAATGAAAGCGCTGAAGAAACTTTGATGAATTGGTCCTTCTCCAAGTTTAACAGAGTAGTTCGACATTTCATTCCCTCATGTCTAAAGTAATAAGGAGCTACTGCCAGCAGCTGGTTGCCTTAGCATAGCACAGACGTAACAGCTAGCCATGCTCAATCCAACATTAACACATTATGTCTTGTTTTTGGATTATTGTGAATTTTATTACCTTCTTACAGAGCCAGGCTAGATGTTTCCTCCTTTTTTCTGTCTTCACGCTAACCTAAGCTAACAGCTGCTCGTGCTAGCATCATATTTACGGGTAGGAGAATGGTTTGGATCTTGTCACGTAACTCAAAGTGTTTCCCAAAATGTCAAACTATTCTTTAACATGACACGATCAGGCCTCTGCTCTGTCTTAATGACAGTGAAAAACTATAATAGAGGAGAAATTAGACCACTTTAAAGGCATGATGTATGATGTATCCTAGAGCTATGATCTTTGATTTGAAGAAAAATATTTTCATATTTTTTCCAAAGTATATTTAAAAGGCAGATCAGGATGTCAGTGGGTTAGCGGGCTAGCATGGTTTTGAATGGCACATAATCTGAGTCCCAAAAGGATGTTAAAAATCATCTTTATGGTCCCTGAAGCTAACAGACGAATAGAATCATTATTATTTCCCAGATCTTAATTATTTCCGACCTGCTTCGGGCTGAATCTGGTCAAAGTCAAACCCTGTGAGACAGTGAGAGAGTCCAGTCTCCAGGCTGTGGACTGACCGGACAGCACTTCATTTAGAAACACATTCAGTTTGCTATGAGTGGAACTTGATCACGCAAGAGAATTTGCTTTTTTTCCTTTCAACTTGAGTTGATGAAGCATGACTCTTTACTGCCCCCACCTTGAGCCACTTCTCGTACAGTGCTACACGCCACCGTCATGCCGTTGCAGTCTCTGTTTCAATCTGTGTCTCATCTCCAATGAGTCAGGATGGCTAATGGAAGATTATCTGCTTGACTGTGACCTCACATGCCTTCTCATATCTAAGGTTTCCACCTCCTCATTACATCGGAGGTTAAGCCTCGTGTTTGTCATCTGTCATCATTAACAATACCAGTTCCCCCCCAACACGCACACATGCAAAGAGGCTTCTGAAACAGCCCGTAGCAAAGACCTTTGAGTGGTTGCAATGAAAAAAAAAAATGACAGAAAGAGAGGACGAAGCAGGGGAACCCCCAGGTCATGTTCCATGTTGCACTCAGTGTGTAATATTCAGTTACATCAGGAAGGATCACAGATGCTGGAGTGTCCCACAGAGATGTGACAGTACTGGTGTTAAGGACGTCATCGTTCATCAGGCAGCATGATAGAGGGAGAGAGTAGATTTTAAAAAAAAGATGAACATCAGAGCAATAGCTCATTTACTGACAGATGTCCGTTCTGGCCCGGGGGGTGGGGGGTGGGGGGGTAAGCAGCAAGAGTGGGTGTCCTGTAAATATGACCTCATTGTAGATGTCACCAAGTAAACGGGACAAATGGAACCGCAGGGGTAAAGGTAGCTGGGTGCAATGCACAGCATGTAACAAGCATGCGGTAGAAAAACAGAGGATTTGAAGGGTTTGAAATTCTGGCAAATTGAAGATAGCTTTCCATTAATTTCACTCTGTTTTCTGCTGATGTTTTTTTTACCCGTTTGTAAAGGTTTGTTTTCTTCAGTTCTTATCCTGTCACCAACAAAGTCCTACCAAAATACCATTCCAATATTTAATAGTGACCCGATTCTCTCCAGAAAATAAAAAAAATACACAGTATTTTGTAGTGAAGTGAGGGACATTCATGATGTTATTCTGATGATGGTAGATGAGTCAAAGTGATAAACGCATCCCAGAGTCTTTTATTATCCTGAACAGTAGGCTTTCCTCATAGAGCAGGAATCAGATCACACTTTTACTGAACAACAACGGAGTGAAAAACCCCCCAAAAAGTGAAGAAATGTAACCCAATCATTGTTCTGTGTACACTGCCACATGATGCATAATGTACGTAGTAGCACTGGAATAAATCAACTTTTAATGGATGGCAAATGGGTTTAACATGTCCTCTGTATACTGTTTGCTGTCCCTTTTTGCAGGTGAACTTTTGTCCTGGCAAGGAGAGACACCAAGGTCAAATCATTAAAGACTATCTTCAGCGATGACCATAACTCTCTTCTTTTTTTTTCCCTTTTTTTTTTTGAGGGGGCATCTGTAGACAAACCTTTCATTTCTTATGCTTTATTTTCCATTGCCAAACATGTCCTCCAACCTGAAATGTTTTCACACGAGGTCCACCCCAAGGAAAAGGGAAATGGCAGCAGCCTAAAGTCAGTTGTGTCACTGACAGTGGGTTGGCACATGTGTTGACAGATAGTAGACACCACACATCTCTTCCTGTAAAACTGTGAGGCAGGGACATCCTAAAACACGATTACAGGAGAATGTATTGACATAAACATAAACACTGCTCCAGAGGACACACAGCTGCTGAGGCACTGTTCCAAGGTGAACTATGGGCTGTACACAACACGCGCGCGCGCACACACACACACACACACACACACACACACACACACACACACACACACACACACACACACACACACACACACACACACACACACACACACACACACACACACACACACACAGCCATTAATGTTCAAATAACAAGCTACTATTCATGTCCACATGCACAAACAAGGCTCAGCCTGGTTAATTACAGCCAAACCAGGAGGGACTTGGCAGCAGACCGATATCCCGCAAGAGTGGCAGAGTCATTCACCCTGTAGTTGTTGCTATACAACCCCAAAGACATGCAGCAGTGGAAAAACAGAGCACTGCTCCTCTGCTCCTCATCCCTCCCATAAGAGGACAGCATGATTAAATGGAATATAGTTTTGATCATTCTATATATGATAAGGATCATTCGTGATTTCAAAAATGCATTAATGGATCAGACTCTTGCTTCTTGTGCAGGCCAAAGTGGAAAAATAGTAAGATGAAGCCAAGTTTAGCCACAGATGCCCAGCTTAGTTCAAGTCCTGAGCAGGTAAGCTTCCCATTAATTCTGTAACAATGTCAGTTTCTCAATGAACACAGTTAATTCATCTTGCTACTACTATTCCTGTGTTTAACTGCGAAAAGAGGCATCAAATTACCAGAGATATCCCTTAGAGGGTACTAAAGATCAAGTCCACAGCGATAAAAGACAAGAGAAAGAAGCAGGGTGCAGAGGACTGGAGATGACCCTTGCACTGGGGAGGGACAGGGGGGAGGAGTCAGCTTGCAGGGTGCTGAGGATCATCTTAGAGTGTGAAAAGGTCCTTCTGGGACAGCTTGTGGCAGGCAGGGGAAGTCATTTATTGAATTTATTACAGGCCTCACTTTTCTCCCTGTCTGCCCTGGGAGCTAATAGCCAGCAGCTGCATTATGCTTAATGTCCTCCCTATCACTTTCGGCTAACGTGGTTTGGCATACACTTGGGGAAATCACGGAGAATACGAGTATTGATCTAGGTTTTTGGCCTTTTTAATGCATAATGCTGTTATGGTGGAGAGTGGGTGTGAAGGGCCTTTTCATTCCACAGAATGTTTTTTTGAGTGTCATTTATTTCACCATCAATCATTTCTCTCCTTCCATCTCTTTCGTTCTATATCTCCTCCACTGTTGCTCATTTCTCTCTCTGAGAGATCAGACAAAGACTGAACTGATACAAACAAGGTTGTTTGTTGGAGGCTGCCATAGCTTCCCTGCTTCATTTAGCTGTGAAGGAAGAAAGGGGCTGTTTTTGGAGCCCTCAAGCTGTGTGTCCGGACTTCGAGCATGAAAATGAACATGAACATGAACAATGAACATATGTGTGTGTGTGTGTGTGTGTGTGTGTGTGTGTGTGTGTGTGTGTGTGTGTGTGTGTGTGTGTGTGTGTGTGTGTGTATTCAGATACACACTCATAAGGTGTATCTGTGTCCTCCACTTGACAGAATCATTTCAGCCAAGGCACTAAGTTCAGAATTATGATCACATCTCGCATCAAACACTGTTTTTTTAATCAGTTTTGTAGATTTCTCTACACAGCCACCAATACTTGTACTGAAGACCGACATTACTGATCACAACCTCAACTGTTAACGCCTTAACATCCAACACATTTAAGGAGGCACTCAGGCTACTGAATGGTAACTTTGACCTGTTTAAAAGGAGTCTAAGAGATTTCTTACCATCATACCACATACAGTGTTAGCAAAAGCAAAACACTGTAAAGCCTTTGTGAAATGTCAGAAATGCATGGAGGTCAAGGGAAAATTACATAACAGGCAAGTCAAGGCAAGTTTATTTCTACAGCACCTTTTGAACACAAAGGCAATTCAAAGTGCTTTACATAAGGCAAAAGAAAGGCATTGGAGCTACATTTAAAAACACTAAAAGAAACTAAAGTCTGAATAGACTAAATAAGGAGACCAGCCTACAGTTACAGCATGGTGATTTGCCCCAAATTGAATAAAGGAAATAAAAGTGCTGAGTAGAATTTGATCAGTCATAACAGATTAGAATTAAGGAGGATTGATGATGCTCTCATATTATATGAAGGTGCACACAGGAGACAGTTAGCTGAGGTTATCTTAGGTTGTCTTAGATTATCTTTGGTTAGCTTGGACTTTTCCTCCAACTCCATCATTTGATCAAAATTTTTCTTTGTCCAACACTTTGGTTCAAGGTCAAGACCTGCGAAACTGATGACATTCCCATCATCCTCAGCTGTAGTCAGGTTTAGTACAAACTGCCAAAGGTTAGAATGCTAACACGCAAAACTAACATGTGTTAGCATATAGCTCAAAGCTCCATCATTACAGCCTCACCGAGCTGTTAGCATGGCTTTAAACTCATAGTCTTGTTTCACCTTTGGACAAAGCCAGGCTAGCCATTTCCTCCTGTTTCCAGTGTTTCTGCTAAGCTAAGCTAACGTAGCCTGGCTGTAGCCACATATTTAAAAGACGGACATGAAAGTGAAATCAATTTTCTCATCTATCAGCAAGAAAGCAAAGAGTATATCCTGAAATTTCAAACTATTCCTTTAACATTTGCATGACTTGCTCATTTTTTTCCAACCATCTTTATAACCACATACTTGATAACAGGTGTGCAAATAACATTAAAATCATTACAAATGTTCAACATTCATTTGAAAGAAGAGGAGACATTTCACATCAATCTAAAGATTTAATTCCCAATGTATTTCAAATATTCAACATTTATATGTTACACAGGATAGTGAGACCTATGTTACAATTGTACATGTTAGGCCTTTGCTTTATATATAATCTAAACGCTCTCTATAGATGACTCTTGCATTGTTCTGCATATTACGTGCAGCTGAGCAGGCACCTGCTAGTAGAGGACACGCATGGCACCAGCAGATGAGGTAGCCCCGGGCCAAGGCCACTGTTGGGACTCAGTACTTGAGAAAGTGGGTTGCGTTTTGTGTTTACTGTACTGTATTGGCTGTGAGTACTGCAGTGTGTTTGTGCGTGTGTGTGCATGCGTTGGGGTGTGTGTATGTGTGTGTGTGTGTTGGGGGGGTCACTACAGATGTCCTTGCCTTGAGCTTTCTCTACATGAAAATCTGCTCTGCTCTAGAAGACTCGCTGGCACAGAGCAACGTCACATTACGCAATGATTCCTGGAGTCAGATGTGGAGGGTTAAATCTTACTGGAGAGAAAAAGCAGCACACAGTCATTGCTGAAAGGGCATGTTGCGGAAAAACAGACTGGATACTGGTTATATTACAATAACAACCTGCACGTCATTCCTTCAAACATTATAATATCTCAATACCAGAATGTATTATATGAGTCCAGCTCTGTCTTAGCTGGTGTTCGCAAGAGCAGTCAGGTTTGGAAACATTCAATGAAGCAGAGAAAAGGTAAGTGGGAAAGAGAGAGACAGTAAATGTGATAAAGAGACAGAGCAAATGTCTCTTTAGAGAGGCAGAGGTGGCAAGCTAAGTGAGAAGCACAGGATCTTGCTGCCCTCTAGTGCCAAACACTCCCTGTGTGCCAACAACACAATATGACACAGCTGAGACGGGGATGAATTATTCATAAATGAGGGGATGATAAAGCAGTATTTCACAGATCTTAGATATGAGATGTAATTGATATTGTAGGGCTGATATCAAACGCATGCTTGTCTCTAAAAATAAGTGTAATCTTGTGGAAAAGCCACTGTTTCTGATAGCTAAAAGTGATATCCTGAATACTGTAAGTATCACTAGAAAATGCTTGTATATGTACCCACTAGTCCCTGAGGTGGTATTAATGAGAGGATTATCAACTTTTTAGCCTTTACTTATGATAAAGTGCTGGAAATATGCCCCAGTTGCCATTCAGGCCCTTTTAAAGCACCTGTTATGGGTTACATGGATCATTTCAGGTTAGCTCACCACCTCCTCTCCTCAGTTTTATTAATGTCAACAGTTTCAGCCACACTCTCCCTCCCCCACAGATTAGCCTAGTAGTGCCAGTCAGCACCAGCACAGGAGAGGTTCAGGTTTAATGTTTAAGCTTTTACTCCCCCCTCAGTTCTCCACACACATTGGCCAATCACCCTGCGTGTGCGGAACTGAGCGTCCAACAGCAGGAGTGAGTCACCTGAGAGACCGAGGAGGGTGAGCTGAGTGGGCCTGGTGGACGCGGTGGCCATTTTACAGTGGCTATCAGTTCCTGCTTCCTTACAAGCAGCAACGCTGACCAGAGAAACAAGTTTGGGTCAAACTGGTAAGAAGTTTTTTTATTTTTTTATTTTTTAAAAACCTAATATGCTCTGTGTTATTAATGAGCTCCCACTTGATATCGTGTTACAGTCTCATGACCCTTGCTGTGTATCAAGAGCCCGTGCAGCAGGTTGCCATGAGTCACAGCTCAGCTTAAACTCCTCTGTTATTAGCCGAGCCCGACCTACTCTGCAGTCATGTTGTCGTCCCTCTGAGTTGTCGAGTCTGCCGTGTATCTGATGCTGTCACAAATCAAAAGCTGAATACTTCACACTTTGCCAACAATGTAGGTGTGCTTAGAAATCCAGACATTTCATCTCCATTTAGTACAAATATCTTTCAGCACAACCTTCAAACTTGCTTCAACCTTGTAATCCATAACAATGAATATCAGCTCCATGTGATTTGTGTCAAAGCCTGCACTTAAACTGAATTACCATGTAGTGATAATGTAATGTGATGGATTATACAACTCACTCAAGTTTAAAGCTGCTATAATCGATATTTTGTATTTCACCAGTGGATCAAATGACTCCATGAAGGGGTCTCTCTGAGGCTCTCTGAGGGTCTCTCTCTGCATCTGGATGCCTTTATCTGTATAAAGACATTCAATTGATGGTTCTTTGCATTTACACCTTCTATCAAACGGTGTTCTTGTTATCTTGATTGTGCTAAATATTAGCATTATTGGTTAGGCAGGACTGGCAGATATGTCAATATACACGGCATGTCAAAGGAAGCAATGTCATAAACTGATGATAATTATTTCTAAATCAGTTTTTGTGAGGGAAATATAATCCAAATCCAAATATCCAGATAGAGATCACATTTAAAAGTCACAAACATAGTGGAGCATTTAGCTGCTAATTCCTCAGATATTCACTCAGTTGTTTAGAGACCAAAACAGAGCTAAAAGGAGACTGAATATTAGACTTAGATTAACAAGGTGGATGTAAACATGAATGAATTTTTCTCTGTATCTGCTAATTTAGCTTTGTTTTCCTTCACAGTTTCTCACCTTCCATGCCTAATAAGGATTGTGTAATTACTTCTTTCTCAATGAATCACCAAAATCAGCCAGCAGCATGAAAAGCTGGAGCAGGAAATTCAAGAGACAAGAGCCTGACAGCGCGGTCGGGTCCTCCTCAAGTGAGAGGAATTCCATTTGTGATCCACCAGTGCCTGGGTGGGTTACTCACACACCCACACCAGATAATATCTCAGATGACGGTGATGCTGGCTCCACGGGCCACACATCCAGTACTCCACCTTACACAGAGAAGGAGAACAATGACAAAAAAAGAAGCATGAAGGACAGGCTGAAATCCCTCATCCCTCAGTCATGGGGAGGCCTCATCCATAAACAGACCAGAGAAAGTGACAATTTTAATAACTCTGAATCCTGCGTCAGTAGCATCAAGATCCTTCCTAATGGGACCAGGGTGAGCCCTCCTGTAAGTCCCCTGATGGAGCGTAGGAACTGGTGTGAATCACTGGGCAGCTCCAGCCAGAACTCCCACAAGCCTCTGTTAAGGGAGAGCCCCTCTGATGATCTGTTCAGTCAGGCCCCACGAGAGGAATCTCTGCTGACGAGTATCCACCCTGCAGAGTACTACGCTGAGAAGCTGGAGGTCTATAACCAGAAGTACTCCTATCTGAAATCCTGGCCAGGCCTGCTCAGACTTCTTGCTGGACTTCAGCTCCTATTTGGGGGTATGGTCTTTGCCTGTGTCATCGCCTACATCCAGAAAGACAGCGAGTGGTCCAACAGTTATGGACTCTATAACGGTGCATATAACAATGGTCAAGGCATGTCTGGGTACAGCTACAGAGGCCCTATGACTCCCTTTATACTGGCAGCAGCCGGAGTCACCTGGATTTTAACCTTCGCTCTCTTGGTGATGGGAATGACCATGTATTATCGCACCATCCTCCTCGATGCCCCCTGGTGGCCTCTGACAGAGGCCTTCATCAACTTGGCGATGTTCCTGCTCTACATGGCAGCAGGGATTGTCTACCTGAATGATTTGAACCGCGGGGGACTGTGCTACATGACAATAGGCATTAACCCCATCATGGCCAATCTGTGTCGGGTAGATGGGGGCCAGATGGCGGGAACCGCTTTCATCTTCATCAACATGGCAATGTATTTGGGAAGCTTCCTGGTATGTCTGAAGATGTGGAGACATGAGGCTGCACGCAGGGACAGGAAGTACTTTGAGAACAAGGTACAGTTCAGAAATGCTATGGACATTTTAGATGAAAGAAAAGCTCATTGCTTCTAAATTTAAAGAGGGGGAAATCAATTTCATAAAAAGAATGAAGTGTCTTGTTCAAGGGTTGCATTGAGCTGGTTATGCAAAGTGCTCCTTCTGGATTCAGTATAGAAGCAGGGTTAAATTCACCATATAAAACCTACACAAAAAGCCCAAAGTTCAGCTTTAAAGCGTTGTCTCACAGTCTTTCCCATTGTGTGAGACAAGAGGCTGTCTAAATGAAGTTTTTCACATCACTCTCCCCTTTGGGTTTATTTTAAATATATATCTGACAAACACCACATTTACTGGTGGCAACGGTAAGGGACACTCATACTGATCACAAATAAGCCAACAACAGCTCCAACACAACAGTAGCAGATCAAATCCAGTGAAATTTAAAGTCAGTCAAGACAATCTGTAGTGAGCATGCCGTTATGTCAGTACTGATATATCAGCTTTTTCTGCTGGCTGGTGCCACAGCAGTCAACCAGAATTTGTTCCAAAGCAGTAAACTGTGTTTTTCTTATATCTATTGACTCTGTCACTAGCCACTAGCTATAGCTAATAAATGTGGACTACATGGCATATGACCATTGACATTTCATCCAATTCAGTAAGCACAATATGCCCGTTATGAACATTTTACAAAGCATGAAACAGAAGTGTAGTTATTGTTGTGTCAGCTGCTATACAGCCCAAACACATATGTCTAATAAATCTAATTATATAAATCAACACAGATGAGTGTTGATGAGTTATACAAACACTACTGTGCCACTGTGTACATGTACATGCTCAGTGCAGTATATTGGAATGGGCACATTAAAAGCAGACATGGTATCGTTGTTATGTCCAGGTCTTCATGATTGCTCCCTTCCACAGCTACCAAGCTTCTTACTATTTTTAAATAGAATCCATGTTGTCAAGCTTCACAGCCACCACCTACGGGTAAGAAACAGCATGGTCAGCTAATGTATTTGATGTCAAATAAGAAAAGGTGAGAAGCCAGGAGTGAGCATAATAATTCTGTCCCGCAGCTGAGGGAATGCAGCTGCAGAGGCTTAGCTCGCCAAAGCCGAAGAAAGGGACAGGTTCCCGAGGCGGTCCTTGTTTTTTTAAAACTTCTCTGACACGTAGCTTAACCTTAATTTTGCTACAAGGCTTCTGGGAAAGCTTCTTGCACAGTAACGATGACACAGGCCTGCACACATCGTGGTGTGTAGTCATTATCTGTTTGCTCACATGCTCTACATAACACTTCTCTTTGACCTTTAGCTCCAGGAGGAGTTTCACCAGTCCATCCCGCTAACTGCTCAGAAAACAAAGCGCATATCATTCAAGGATGAAATGGATAAAGGTCATATCAGTCAGTATGCACTCACCCCTGAGGTCCATAAGAAACCAGTCAGTCTGAACAGAGCCATGGCGCCTGACTACACCCCCAAAGTGCATATCATCGCAGACTACATCATGTGAGTGAACATTTACACTGTCCATGTTCAGGTTTAGAGAAATATTCTGACTTTGTTTTTTAACAAAAAATCTCTGACACAAACAAACAAGCAAACAAAACAACAGCCCGATTTGATTAATCTTCCCTAAAATCTTCGTTATAGAAAGTATCCAGAGATCAGCTGTGTGGAAGAAAGGGAGAAGTACAAAGCTGTTTTCAATGACCAGTATCAGGAGTACAAGGACCTTCACAGAGACATCAGCACCACCCTCAATAAGTTCAGAGAGCTGGATGCCACCATGGCAGGACTGCTCAGAGATGGAAGAAGCCAAGAGGTGAGACAGATGTGTAACTTCTCTTATAGACCATTTCTGAAGGCATCTAGGATTTAATGTGAGATGGAAAGGTTAGAATTTGGTCAATTTATTGTACAGACATATCAGTACATATTAGTCTGTATTCCTACATGATGCTCACTGCTATATGAGTGTTTAATATCATATTCTACACAAACCATTTCATCATCGTTCCATTTATCTTTTAGGATCGGCAGAGGATTCAAAACATTTTGATGAAATATCAGGAGAAAAAGACCGTAAGTGATTGTTTGTTCAAAAATCCACTTTAAAACAACTGAGAAATAATTCAGCATTTCTAGCATTTAACCCAGATTTGAGTTAGTGTGTAGACACCACAGCAATATTTGCTATTCCTCAATAAAGCTGTCCACTGATGTAAATAAGACTGCTTCCATAATTAAACATGGGTGTGTTTTTTGCAGGATCCAGCCTTCCTGGAGAAGAAGGAACGCTGTGACTATTTGAAAGCTAAATTAAGCCACATCAAAAACAGGATCCGCACTTTTGACCAGGAAAACATGGCAAGTGGCTACACATGAGGAAGACCAGAAAGAAATGTCAGACTAAACAAATCACCTTTTCTCATTGGTCCTTTGTCTCTTTTTGTCCCTCTGTTGAATCAGCATAAGGATGGCATTGAATATTCTGTGTTTTGATTGAAAAGAATATTTTTTATTCTGGATTAACTGAACAGATTGTTGGACATTTTTGTACAGGCATTGGCATAAGGATAGAGCTGACATGAAATCTGCTTTATAACAGCATTATAAGGGCTAAACGTGCACTTCCTTAGTATATCCTTTCATGTCATGTCAGCACAGAGGAACAACATGTTGATTCATCGTATGTTTTAAATGAAAGTTCTGTCTGTGTTTTTTACAATTTTTACAAAAAGTCTCTGTGAAAGTTTTGTATGATAAAGCTGTTTTTTTTTTTACATGCATGGATTGTATGTGGTTTCTTATCTGCGCTGCTATTATGTGTTTCCTTTACAACTGATGATTTCATTGTCCTTTAGCTTTGTGCTCTTTTCTATAAGCTTCAGAAAAAAATATCTTCCCTCCAAAATCAGTTGTGGGTCAGAACTAGGTGGCGAGTGATGACTGAATCTTTAAATTCTTACTGTTAGTTAAAAAAAAACTCCATTAAACCCAGTAAACAGACAGTACAAAGCTTTGTTATTGAACCTTTGACTTTTCAGCCTGGTTCCTCTGGTGACTACAAAACACCAGAAAGCAATTTGGGTGACAGAAAAACACCAATGTTGTGTTTTAATCACTGTTTGGGTTTGGCTGTTGGAGATTGTGTCGGCCTTCTGGGTATATATTTTAGGCCGCGGTTGGAATCCAACAGACCATGTTATCTGAAACAGGTCGTTAAGTGACACAATTGTCCGTTTCAGGAAACCACAGAAGTTAAAATGAAACTGTTATAACAATTTAATAAGTAACTTTAATTGCAGATGAATGACTTTTGTTTTATTGTACCTACAAAGCAGAGCTGTTGATTTATCTGACACTCAATCGCAGGCAGGATATGTTACAGACAGAAAACATGTCCGTACTGTGGTGATATAATAATAGTTTATCCTGTTTATCTTCTGGAGTCAACTGCTATTTAGCCAAACTCCCCTACATTAACTGACTATTTGCTGTGTCCCTCCTGCTATAAAATCACGTATGCGTGCATTATCATTAGTGGTGTTCACTGACTTGTCCCTCTGCGTGGACATAACAGTGACCGCCGCCTCACTTACATCAGTTTCTATCTAGATCACATTATCTCAGTGTTTTGGTCATTTGGTTGTTTAAGGACAGCAGTGTTAAGGACAATGATGTTTGCTTACATGTTGGAGGAGATACTTACCGACCTCCTGTCACCATTGCATAAACACTACAACACCTACTGACTTACCTTCAGGACTGCAACTAAAGAAAATTGTTACAATCTTTGAACTGCAAATAATTTTCTTATGTGATTCTTTGGTATATAAAGTATCAGGAGACACTCTGACAAAACTCTCCATAACCCAAAAAGGTATTTCAGTCTACTTTTGCAGAAGAGAAAGGGGGAAAAAAAAAACCAATTGATTATTTTGAAAACTACTTTTCTCTAATTGTTTCAACTCTGACTGCATGTAATGCATAAAGGCAATTCACTGTTTGAACACCTACATAATGTGTATGCAACTATAATAATAATAATGAATAATTAAATTATGATCGTTATCATTACTACAGTGACGTTATAAGTCATCATTTCCAATAAACATCCTGTTATATAATGTTAATGGTTGGTGAAAACACGTTCTACACTGAGAGTGTACCTCACGTGTAGACATTAATGTTAAATGAAGGCAGTGAGAGAACACGTGGGAGGCGTCAGGTGAGCGGGGGGTGAACTGCGGCCCCGCAGGACACACCGCAGCTCCGCACGGCCCGCGCACAGTCAAGCGGCTCCGTAGCTTTCAGTTACGGGCTTATTGTTGGGAGAAAGAATCCATAATGGGAAATGACGATGTTTTGGATCGCCTGTGAGACATAAAGCGGACCCTGTGCTGAAGGAAAAGAGACCCACCTGGATGGACAGGTGCAAAGCTGAAGAACGTTTCCTGTAGTGTGAAGGTAAGTTGTGTGCACGTCTGACCGATCATTTCAGCGTTAATAGAAGGTTTAAAGGAATATTTCCTGTATCTGTTCAACAATCCGACCTGTTGAATATTTAAAGACGAATTCCAGGCATTAATAATGGACTTTAAAACATTTGGTGATGTAATTCTTTTTGAGCAATGCCAAATAAAACCATCAGGTCTTAATGCAATGTAATGGAAAGTACAGAGTTAAATATTTAATTTGTGTGTGTTTTTGTAACAGCATGAGTGAATGTGGCCCAGGTTGAATAAAGAGCAGACCAAAGTTGCATAAAAAATAGAAGCCAGTTTTGTTGTTGTTTTTCTTACTTTCTGAGAGAAAAGTTATATAAAGTCTGCAATCGATCAAAAAAACCCAAACACTTCTGCCAGGCCTGACTGGGCTTAAAGCTTCCCCTTCTCTCCTTGTGGGCTGACACTCAGCAGGTGCACACAGGTAAGACGCAGTCGATGCAGCACAAGGAAGGAACCCGCCTGTGGTTCTCCCCCTCTGCATGTCTGCCCCGGCTCGCCTCTTATCTGCTGTCTGTATGAATTATTGAAGCCTGATGGGTCGAGTTCCTCTGGAGTGGTGAAGTGTGGGTCAGAGGCACTGGAGAGAGGTTTCAGGGATGGGCTGAGGTGAATGAAAGGTAGAGAGGTGCAAAAGTGCTTCAATCAAAAATTACATTAATGTGAGCAAAAGTGCTGAGTGGGCTAAGGAGCAAAGATATTTTATATCTTTAAATTTTCAATTTCAAGATTCACTTTGCTCATGGAGGCGTCTCTCCAGCACACTGAGAACTGACCACCTTCAAAGCTGCTGCTGTATTGCGGACACATATTGCAACACGTAACAAGGACTTAATTTGATCTAATTTTCCTCCTTCTTCTAGGTGAAATTGCCTCTAAACCATGCATGAGCCTCGGTACTACGATAGCCCCCCTGTGTACAGCCCACCCTACAGCACCACCTCCCAAGGCTTCTACCCCCCAAGGAGCGTTCACTCCCCCCAGAGCCAGTATGTCCCCTACACCTGTAATGTCCCTCCAGACTCCTACTACACAGAGGAGAAGCCTCAACTCTTCTACCGTTGGTTTTCTCCTCCTGGTTTCGTCAAAACCTTCCAAGGGGCTACACTACTCATGTCTTTCCTCATCTTTGCCTGCGTGGCTTCCACCTTGGTGTGGGACATGAATGGATTTGGGTACGGGGGCTTCGGTGTTGGGGCCACAGGGGGTGTCGCAGGGACAGAGTTGGGATATTATGGAGGCAGCTACGGCTATGGCAGCTCCTACATGACGCCACAGTCTGCCAAGTCAGCCATGATTTCGATGGCGGCCATTAACTTCCTGGTTTCACTGGGGTTCCTGGTGGGGAGCTTCTCACGGTCACGGGTGATGCGGGGATGCAGGTTCTACCTCACTGTATTCATCTGTGATATCATCTTAGCTGTCCTTCAGGTGAGTCTCACCAAATACAAAA
Source organism: Chaetodon trifascialis (assembly GCF_039877785.1). Lineage (NCBI taxonomy): Eukaryota > Metazoa > Chordata > Actinopteri > Chaetodontiformes > Chaetodontidae > Chaetodon > Chaetodon trifascialis. The sequence goes on from NC_092066.1 coordinate 16,780,839, forward strand.
TGCATATCACACACAAACCACACAGAACAACATGCTGCCGGTAGGTGGTGGCTATGTGGGTGGAAGTAGGTTTGCTGATCACAGTAACTGACTCAAAACACATATCCTGTAGCCATGTTTCATTCTGGTCTATTGAGTCTCATCTCTGCCCCCTCTATGACGTACGTCTCTTGATTGAGTTGCATAATTTCTTGTACTTTGTATGATTGTGATTTTTTTTTTTTTATAAATGTGGACTTCTGACAGTTTGACACTGAAGTGAAAAAGCTGTGAGGAGTCATAAAGACCAGTTGTTAACATCAAAACACCATTTTTTGAAGCTTTAAATTTAGCTGTGAACAAAATACTTAAGGTGACATGGCAAACTTTCTTATTTACATACACATCCAGTAGATAAAAGGACGCATTAATGCTCGTTTGGAGTTGTCTTTCTGACCATCTGGTGACTATAAATCCAATATTCACTCTCCTTTTAGCCCTGTTTAGGTGTCCTGAGGGAAATATCTGGCTCCTCAGTTGCTAAACGCTCCACTGTGTCCATCATGATAGTAAACTCATTCAAAGAAGGTATTTAAATGATTACTGTGATTAAAAGCGCCTCTCCTTTGACCTCAAGGGCATCATCGACATCATCTTTGTGATTGGGGTGAACCCGATGTCTCAGAGCTCACAGAGCATGTTGTACAACCCCATGCTGATGATGTGCCAGAACATCCAGGGCAGTCCCAGCCTCAGCGGAAGCATCGGGGCTGGTTTTCCTGGGGGGTTCCCGATGTACAATCAATATCTGCACCACTACTGCTACATGGACCCTGAGGAGGTTAGAAGGATTATTCTGTTGTATCCCGTTCTCTTCTGTTCAATTTTATTCTGTTCTGACCTATGATTTACTGTCTCTCCTCAGGCGGTTGCGTTAGTGTTGGGTCTGATGGTGGTGTTGGCCTTGTCCCTGTCTGCTTACTACGCCTACAAGACCCGCAGCAAGATTTGGCGCCACGGCAAAGCCAACATCTACTGGGACGAGCCGCTGGCCAGGCCGTCAGAGGGGCAGGATGTGCAGGACTGGGTGAGAACTGAAGTGTGTTTTATTATTTATTTCCTCATGATATTGTCACAGGGAATGAATGAATGTTTGCATTGTGTGAGTGAGTATATACTACTTAGAGTGCGTCAACAGAGGACTTGTGGTTTATATTTATTTCTACTTTCTTTCCAGCCAGATGAAATAACGTAAGTCAGAGTGACCTCACTGCTTACAGTCTCATATTTGTTCTTTTTCAACCCACTCCATGTATAAAGCTCAGGGCTGATATATATATATATACACATTGTTAAGTTTTTCAGTTCTTCCAGTGACTGTTCGGTTTCTCAGACTCTGACAATCACCTGCTGCTGTTGACTCAGAGGCTGCTGTTTATCTTTGGCACACCCCGGTTTCACTCTGACTGATCATTAACCAGACGAGTGATAAAAGCAGCACAACCAAATAAAAATGGGTGACAAACAACATTATAGGATTTCCTGTAAAAGGAAACAGGTCAGGAAGTAATTTAAGGCATATTTTTCTTTTTTCTTGCTCTTTATACAGTATCGCTTGATGTGTTGGGGAAGAGAACACCTCTGTCTATAACCTGCACTTTGAAAAATGATGCTAAGAGGTACCCAGTGCCTTAACGCCAAGGGGTCCTGACCAGACTTCCATATGAGGAGTGTCAGAACAGATTGTATGATACAACTGCTCTTGAATGAAATGATCACCATTTGACAGAGCAGCCTGAAAGTACTGTGAAATCAACGACGCAGCTAAAATGTGTTATTTATTAGAACTGTTACTGCCACACAAAATCTTCAAAACGGAACCATGCAGGTTTGAAACAAATCAATAAACAATCAATAAACAAACTTTTCATAGCATTGCACTTTAATTAATGATTTTCTACTGGTGCTATTCTCTGTATAATGAAGCAAAAACCTCAAAACGGCAGAGCTTAAACTTTCAGGGTTTGCTCTGAAATGTCAGCCTGGCCCATTCATATACTCTCCAAACAGTAGATTTTAAATGTTGGCACATTTATGCGTCTGAATTCAACACTGTCTGCAGCAGTTTGGCAGTTCACTTTTTTCCCCTGTGGTCATGATGTGGGTTAGATAAACTGTTGTTGCGCTGTAGCTCACATACATACAGTTTATAATCCACAGCTGACTTCTTTGGCACATTGGAGGAGAATTTCTAATATTTTATTATAGAAATTCTAATTCAGGCCACAAAAAGAAATGAAATGTTATAGTAATGCAGGAATAAAATCTACAGACCCACAGATTGAGGTCAGCATGTCAAAGAAGCAGAAAATTATTTTGGAAACTCATAAAAATGGGTACAATTACTATGAAATTGACTGTACCGCTCCTTATTAAAATAGCCAAATAATTACCCATGTTTTTGTTGTTATTGTAATTATTCAGCCACATCAATAATGACTTTTCTCTACAGAAAAATAACAGCTTTGGTATTTTGTTGGAACTATGAGTATATTTGTATGTATTCATTAAATAAGGTGGAAGTTGTGCTGTTACACTGTGGATGGACATGAGTGCACACACAAGTGTCCAACTTTGTCTGTGTACACTGCAGTTCACTTCCTGTCTCTTGCAGTCCAACCTTTTTGGCTTGTGACTCCTCAGAATAAAGTAGAGTCAATGTGCTTCTCCATCTCACAACAAGTGGCCTTGTTGTGGAGTTGTGAGCAGTTCAGCCAAAGGGTGATTTTCCTTCTTTTGGAGGGTTGAAGAGGGCAAAGAAAATGCTGAGACAATATGCATGATTTTGTGTGTCTCACATTGTACCCACAGGTCGGGAGCCACAGTCCCAGACCGTCAGTGTGGCAGCATTTAGCAGGTGCTGTTGAGTGCTGTGAAAGCTGTGCAGTTTGTACTTCACAGCGGTAGCCTCATGTGGCATTTAGCAGTGATTAATCTACTGGAGTAGCAGTGTACTATGAATGCATCATGTCCACCATGACTCATTATGAAAAGGGAAGAAACATATTCAATCCGTTTATCCAGTGAGGCCTTGGCCTACAAACTGTCTATCACTGCAAAGTGTGTAGTGAGTCACTTCATAGAGATGCAGACCTTATTCTGGGGCACTCTTGTATTGCAGTGAAGATGCTTGCCTTGCAGGGAGGCATATATAATGTATGTGGCATGTATAATGTATAAAAAGGGTTGAGTTGCCTCAGTGTTGCTGTGTGAATCCCTCCAGAGTGTGGTGGCGCTAAATGATTCAGTGAGTGAAGGGAATGCTACACACTGCTGCAGATTAGACTCCTGGCAAAGAAGTCATTTCCTCATTTCCTCGTGTTTTGTGCTACATTTTTGTTTAACAGAAATGGAAAAGAGCGGTAACTGAGAGAAAAGAACACAGGATGACTGGATTTAAAGCAAACGCTGCATAACTTATCAGAAAATCAGATGCTGATTGTATTGAACAGGACAGGCCAATTAATATTTATCAGCATGGGCAACTCCTCCAAAGTCGAGGAGGAAAACAGAGCTAAGACTATAAACACAATGTGATGAGGCGTTAAGTGTGCAGCTCCTCCCAACCAGAATGAGTGTCTGAAGAAGGTGATGCAAAAACACAGGCAGATATGTCGAGGATATATGTAGATATGTAAAGAAATTATTGATCACATAGATGATCAACATAAAAAAAAGTCAGATAATGACTTTTTCTATACCGCGTATCCCTTCCGGGGTTGCGGGGGGGGCTGGAGCCTATCCCAGCCGTCAATAGGCGAGGGGCGGAGTACACCCTGGATCGGTCGCCAGTCGATCGCAGGGCACACACAACCATTCACACTCACACTCACCTAGGGGCAATTTAGAGTCACCAATTAATCTAATGAGCATGTTTTTGGTCTGTGGGAAGAAGCCGGAGTGGCCGGAGAGAACCCACACATGCACGGGAAGAACATGCAAACTTCACACAGAAAGGCCCGACCCGGGAATCGAACCGGCGACCGTGTTGCTGTGAGGCACGTGCACGACCTGCTGCGCCACCATGCAGCCCCTTAAAATAGCATATAGCAAACAATTGTTAATTACAGGTTTTTTTTATGTGCGGACTTTCTGCTTTTTCACTTTGGGGTCTGGAGCTGAAATAATCAGCTACTATTTTGATAACTGATTAATTGTTGGAGTAACTTTGCCAAACAGTCACAAGCTACCAGCTTGTGAAGTGTGCCATCCTGGGCTCTGAAAAATTGTGATTTCCCACAGTGTATTGGCATTTAACAGATGTATAAAAGATAAATCAAGAAGATATATAATAAAATATAATCAGCAGTTTCAGCCCTAAAAGTAATGAATCGTTATTGAAATCTCTGTCTCTCCATCTTTAGAGGGCTTCCACATTTCCTCATCGGGGGTCGTTGGATTTTAGTTTCAGCAGAAAGTGTTGGTTTGTAAATACTGACTGGACTGAACAGCACAGGAATTAAAAAACGCTCAGATTTCACAGAGCAGTGGCTGTCACAGCGCCTTCCTGTTGCAGCGGATCAGATTCCCTGCAGTTTTCTGTGCGTTTTTTCCACATATAGGATCCTCATCATCCCCTGACTCCACACTCATGAGATCTATTTCACAGGCCGATGTTTCCAGACATTCGCATCAGCTCACTAGGACCTCATCCTGCAAGACTACACTGTGAACCAGAAATAGGCCAAAGACTAGAAGTCATTAATTATGCATCATACAGTAGACAGTGGATTATATGAGACATTATGCAGTTTTAGTGTTTAGTGTTTGATATTTTCTTTTGATCGTGTATTTTTCTTTTTCGGTAATGATGTTTTTTTCCCATTTCTGTGGCTGTAAAGGGCTGTAACATCGCAGTGTTGTCCTGTAGGTGTTCAAATGTTCTGTTTTCTAAGCACATTGTGCTGTTTTTTTCTTCTGAAAAAGACTAGACCCCCGACGCTCTGCTGCATGTTTACCTGATAGTTCAGAAAGATGGAACAGCAGAAAGGTTTGTTCCACTGATGTCACTCCTGTCTCAACCTCTCTCAGTGTGCTCGCGATGATACGGCCGTGCTCACACACACACTCCTCCACTGGTAACACGCGTTTCATGTCAGACACAGTTCAGAAAATTGTCTTTGTGTGTTTCATTCCAATTAATTGGTTCTGATAGTCGTTGAAAGAAAGGATTTTAGGTGAGACACTGATCGTCCTGGAAGGGACTTCTACTCTCTGGGGTAAATGGATGCTCGAGCGTCTTTTCATTTTACTGCAATGTGTTACACCATGGCCAAGTGTGTGTGTGTGTGTGTGTGTGTGTGTGTGTGTGTGTGTGTGTGTGTGTGTGTGTGTGTGTCCATCTGTCTGGCAGTGACACAGCTTCTCTCATCCAAGTGTTTTGGAGCACAGTGTGCTGTACAGTGTAGAGAGCTCTGCAGCTCTGTACTTCTGCTTATGTGACAGATTTAGTGCAGAAAAGGTTCTTTTCTTTCCAGCATAAAAAATGCATCTGATTCCTCCCGAGGACGTTGTCATATATATTATGATGATAAACATGTTATCATGTTTCAGAATATTGAAACATACAGATGAAAGAATTAGTATTTTCTGTTATTGTTGATTTTCTGCCTTATGCATCGCCACGTGAACAGAATCAAATGATCTGCACTGTGATGGAACGGACCCCGACATTAAATGGAGGGATTGTGATTTCTGTCTCCTGATATTATCTTAGGTGAACCATGTTGGAGAGGTGCGCAGCACCCAGCAGGCACCAACTGTTGTTGTATCAGAGAGAGCAGCACCTGACCTGAGGGCGGAGAATAGCGTGGTCTCCTACAGCAACGGAACAGTCAGCATCCACAGTGACGGAAATTATAAAAGCAACAGGTGAGTGATGGTCACAGCTGATGAGGGATGCAAGAACACCACAGTATGGTCTGTCCTCATAAAACAGGACGCGTTAGAAAAACATGTTTCCGTCCTGAGCCTGAAAACACACACATCTTACTCCCTTTGAGGACACTGAATGATGCCTAATGCCAGACTTCAATTAAATAATAATAAAGAGAAACACAAAGTCTGCTCAGTGCAGATCGATTATAGTGATCTGTTTTCTGATTTTGTTCTAAGAGCTAATGAAACAATTATATGATGGAGCATTTTTATAGTGGAAGAAGATAAGAAGACCTTGGCCTGATCAGATTGATTACAAACAAAATTGTAATTTCAAGGAAATGCTCTGCAGATGTTCAAACTACGTTATGACTGATGTTCAGTCACTCATTCTGTCACACCTGGAGTGCTGCTCAGTCATCTCAAGAACCTTCAAACAGCACAGAACAGAGCGTCTTCTTTCTGTACTAGTGTGTGTAAGATGCATAAATAATTAACATGGTTAACATGTCTGCAAACAAAACAGGTCTTCAGTCTCAGGACCCATAGTTTGAGGATCTGAGGCTGCACTCCTGCTCACAGGGGAGCAGCAACTCAGCAATATAACTGGGAGCTAAACCATGAGATGCTTTAAAGGTAATCAGCTAAATGTAAAACTGACTGGTAACCAGTGAAAAGAGGCTAAAACAGAGTAGATATGATATTGTCTTCTGGTACTTGTTAAAAACCAAGCAGCTGCATTTTGTGTTAGCTGAAGGCATGAGATGCCTAAATGATGGATGCAATGAATACAATAATCTAACTGAGGTGATTCAACGGCCTTCTCAACATCAGGTCGAGAGAGAAAAGATCTTATTTTTGAGATGCTCTGCATCGATAAAAACACGATTTAACAACTGTTATAGCTTGTTTTTCAAATGAAAGGTCACTGTCAAATGCCACACTCAGGTTTGTGGCTGTAGGTTTGACGTCTGCAGACAAGGAGCCAAGATGTTTTTGTGAAATAAGAACAGACTTTGGAGGACGACAAAGAATGACCACAGATTTGTTTTCATTTAGCTGGAGAACGCTTTGGGACATCCAGCATTTCACTGCATGTCAATGATATTGAATTTTGTGTTCATGTATGATATGTCTCAGTGGCAGCATGAATACACAGAACAAGATCTGAACCAGTCTAGAGCAGTGTCCCTGAAGCAAAGTCTACAACCAAACAGTATGAGGAGAACTGTTCTTTACAGAACTGTTCTGCCTGGTCTATGCCCCAAGAAAAGCCACTAAAACAAAAATGGATGAACCTCACAAAGACATTATTGTGGTTATTACTGTAGTGGAACCTTTTTGATTATTTTTCTTTTGTCATTTATGCTTTATATTTGCTTTAGAGCTTTAAAGAGACCACCGTAATAATTAGTAGTATTTGTGGCACTACTCTCTCAATTCAAAAAAGTGCAATATGCATTGAAATTGAGTGGCACAAGGTGACACTGAAGACACTGATATATCATATAATATGTTCATGGCCTTCAAAATATAAGAGTGGGAACTGATGATGAGAGCCTCAAACCTTATTCTCTCATAGAGAATAAGTCGAGTTGCAACCTCTCAAACCCCCTCCTCTAGCTTGAAGACCGTGCGTCAGTAAAGGTGGGACTCTATGGGCAGCGTGCTGTCACTTGGAGGCTCACTGTGCCAGACGTGTAAGACTTATTCATTCCAAGACTACGTTTGCACAAAAACAAGTTTTCCTACGTTTTTCACAATGAAGTGACATGTGGAGGGGAAGTTGTTGGAGTTTAAGAAGACTTTTCAGCAGCTCTCCCCTCTAGTGTCATGTGACTTTAACTCAACACAATACACACACACAAAAAAATCTCCTGACCGAAGCTCTTACTGTCATTTTGATTCCAGCCTGGGCCCTCTGCAGCAAGTTCAAGCACAAATCTAATACCTGTGTCTTGCTTCTCCATAGTTTCTCTGCTGCCAACAGTAATCGTCGGGGAGCTGAACCTCTGTACCAGAACAGCAGGGTCACCGTTTGCTCCAGCAGCTCCTCAGAGACTGACAGCTTCAGAAAACCTCCTCCTTATCGTGCGGAGAGGGAGCAGAGGAAGCCAGAGCCCAGGCCTGCTGCTCGGGAGATGATGGAGTCCCAGAATGAAACTGGTTACACCACTGGAGACACTGGCAATGAGCTGGACCGGGACCACACAGATTACCTCTACAGGTGGGCCACCACTCTGCTGCCAGTTAATGCTGTAATCTCGACGTGTTTGTCATCTGAGAGAGTATTTAGGTGATGTGTGATGATTTTTCATAATACATTAGAGCAAAAACAACAACAAAAGAAGATGAACTCATTGGTATACACACACACACACACACACACACACACACACACACACACACACACACACACACACACAGAGCACTTCAAGGTTGAAGAATGCTAAAATATAAAGATGAAAATCAGCATCTTGAAGCAAGAAAAATCAGCATCGGTGTCAGTTTTTAAAGAGCCCTTGGTTGTGCCCAAATTAAAACATTTAAGAGCAATTTGAGAGGAAGGCTTATTCCCCTCTGGCGTGACTTTTTGCCTAATTAATCACACTGTGCATTGCCCTGAAACAGATAGTATTCATTTATTTGAGAAGAAAATGCTGTAATACCACAAAGAGTGGCTAGCATCACCACTGTCTTCAAGGCAAGTTAACCAACTGCTAAAATGATTTTAATTGAATACTAGTAAGAGGACTGATAAAAAAAGGGGCTCATTCACTTCTTCTTAGCCACAGCCTCAATAATAGTTTTAATTTAATAATCATTTTATGTCTTTATGTTAATATCCCCCTCCAGGCTATACCCAGAGATAATTTCAGATGAGCAGCGCCGGAAGTACAAGAAGGAGTTTGACTCTGATCTGGCCCGCTATAAGAGTCTCTGTGCGGAAATGGATGAAATCAGTGACCAGATGCACAAGCTGAGCCGGGAACTGGACGCTTTGGACGAGGGCTCCATGAAGTACCAGGTAGAGGAAACAACGAGAGGGAGTCAGGGCAGACTGCCAGGAGAAGAGTCATCGCTGTGCCTTTTAATTATATCTAACAGTTTAGTTCATCCTCGGTAGGAGTCTGTTGGACTGCCATAGACACAAAGTAGTGCAGATGAACGAAGCACGATTTCACGACTATTTCAGAATTTTCTTTATTTGTTCATGTTATAAAATCATCACAATTGAGTTATAAACTTTGTATTTCCATTTTCAGGGTGTGGCAGATGAGTATAACAGACTCAAAGACCTGAAAAGGGTGAGTGGAATAAGATTGGACGTTTAAAAAATGGAAAAATCTGGAAATAGACTTCACGTTCACTTTCTTGTCAAGAGTTAGACCAGAAGATTGACACCACTTTCATGTCTGTACGGTAAAATATGAAGCTACAGCCAGCAGCCGGTTAGCGTAGCTTAGCATAAAGACTGGAAGCAAGGGCAAACAGCTAGCCTGGCTCTGTCAAAAGTTAATGTTTCTTGGCTGGGTGCTGTGACTTCCTGGAGTCTCAGCTGTTACCTAGCAACCTCACCAAATTTAAGCTGTCACTGAAATGGAACCGAAAATCTTACACCAGAAATGAGTCCAGTTTGGCCTCCAGTGAACTTCAACTTGTCGTAATACTTGCGTTTTTGTACAGACTGAACAAAGATGCTAGCAGGCAAATTTTGGACTGAGCTAAGCTAGCTGTTTCTGCCTGTTTCCCGTCTTTATGCTAAGCTAACTGACTCCTGAGCATACCTTCATATTCAACATGGTGATGCTGATATTTTTTGTCTTTCTGCAAAAAAAAGTGAACATTTCTCAACATGTCAAAAATATTCTTCTACTAGTATTGCTATGACTGCTGAGAAACGTCAGATAATGTTGATTAATATCTGCTTGCTTACATTTCTCTTCCTTCCAGACGCCAGACTATCAAGCAAAGAAGAAACAGTGCAAAGAGCTTCGGCAGAAACTTTTCCACATCAAACGTCTGGTGAAAACCTATGACCAAGGTCTCTGTTAGCGTGTCTTTATAGCTGAGGATGGACACTGACAGAGTGTGACCTGGCTAAAGACACAATTTATGGATTTATCCTCCATTTATCTTCAGTTTTACTGCTTTGCTGTTGTAATTGTTCCACCAGTATTGGCCTTACCGTCACAGACCTTTGACAGTGTTTGACTCTTTACAGTTTCTGTATTACTGTCAGCATAAAGCTACTGATCGACTTTCCTCTCTGTGCTCATATGACAATGTTAACATTTGAATTTGCTGTACCTGGTGTTGGATTTGACTTTGCATTTCAGCAGCAATTTAAATGTGATAATGTTTGATTGTTACAGAATGTTGTCGTATGGGAGCTAATGAATGCCGTTTTTTTACAGAAAAGATGTGAATGATTAGAGCAATGGAAAAGGAGGATCTTATTTAAATAAATTGGTTTAAACACCAGTTTTTCACATATGAATTCACTTGCATTAATACACTTGTAGAACATGTTGCAGTGTTTATTTGGCATTCTTCATACAGACGTAATTACAACACTTTTTCAAGTAGTTTGAAAAAACAAAAGCATAACAGAAGACACGTCGTCATCTTTTGATTCTTTTAATAACGTTGCCATACACATGAAATTTAAAAACTCAGTAACACAAAGATAAGAAAACATTAATAGTATATTTATCTTTTTTTCCTTTTTTTCTTAAATCGATGACATGATCGTGTGCCTAAAAGAAGAAAATCCAAACACCTTTCAAAAGGCCTGGCGGTAGATCAAGAAGCAGAGTTACATCCTTCTAGTTGCTCTTCATCACTAAATGCTGAAATATGTTGTATTTAGAGTTGAATTCATTCTTTCCTTTCAAATATATATATGTCACTTGTGATCCTGTAAACTCGCCTCCTGAAATACTCGTGAGGTAAATCCTGGCGGACCAGCGAATCGGGTCCCGGCTTCTGTTCACTCGTCACAGATAGTGTGATGTTTTGGCATTGAATATCCTCCAAGTGCAGTTTTCCCTACAGATTTTCATCCATTAAAGTATCGTCTCACATCATTCACAACAGCAGAGACTCACTCAGATGCTGAGAGATGACAGCATGGACATCTTTACGTCATACCAGCCATAAAAACATGAAGGTAAGCTTCTTTTTGACATCAGAACGGATGACAGAGGTATTTTCATGTAAATACATATAGAAAAAAACATTTAGGAGCTAACAGTGAAAGCAATACTTCAATGTTTAAATGAACCTTGAATTACATAATGTAAAAGAAGGAAACAGTCAACTTAACAGAGATCCAAAACAACATTTGAACATGCAAAAAGACGAAGTTGGCTTCAATATATACACATTTCAATATATTTTTCAAGGGATCTTTAACCCCAGAAACAGCATTGATCAACGTAAACTGTTATTTAACTGGTAGTGTTGGTTATAAACTCTCATCGCCCACTATGTTTGCTGGGCTAATTCTCAGTCTTCAGTCGTTTGTTTTACGAGAACCCGAGCTGATGTCAGCTTGCCTTTCCTCGATGAAAAAAAATCTGAAAAGCGACAATGCTTAAAAGCTGAATTCACCATATCCAGTCAGTCAAAACTCATAGTCAAAACACAAGTGAAAATCATTTTGGGGATCTGTTTTAAAAAGATACAAGACGAATGTCTGTGATGCTCAGATGACTCGTTTCATATTTCATAGGTGTCCCAAATTCATACTGAATAACAAGGCAGTTGTCAAAAAGAAGGCGGTTTCTGGTGAACAACATTTACAGAGGTTTGTGTTTAGGAAATATCAGACTAAAGCATTCTGATGTCTAGTGAGGTATTAGTCCATTCTCGTGTAACTTTTCCTTCAGTGAGCCCTGTGAATGAATGTAAATGCATGATCAGGCAGTCACGAGAGGCCATTCATCTCCCCCTCTCTCTGCTTTGCGTACTCATTATTTTGTTTAAAAAGCATCTCTGAGGATGACGCGATAGACTTTGGTGATTTCTCCTTGGTTTCATTTTTCTTTCTGTTGCATTTGATCAGTTTCTTGGCTGTAAAATCAGAAATTTCCCTTCGACAGCGAGGCCCATACTGTGTCTTATGTTCAGTTCTCGGCTTCCTGATGCTTCAGACTGTTCAATTTGATCCATTATCATCATGACATGGTCTCGTAACATTATCAGTTGTGTGGATAAAAAGGTCACTGTATCACAAATGATGAGCCATGGAAAATGAGCCCAGTGTGGGAAAAACTGTTCTGCTGACTTTCATTGGCGGGACAGTTTTGTCCTCTAGATGTAGTTGTAGCAGGGTGCTGCTGCCCTCTACATGAAACTGCGGCGTCTTTAGTCACTATGGCATGTGGGAGGTGACATGACTGGCTGTGGTGGCCATATCGGAGCCCAGCGTGAGTCGCTGGTCTCTGGCCTGAGACCTGGCACCAGAACGAGCAGGCTGGCAACAAGACAGGTCCATCCTGGCACTGGCTCCTCTCTTCTCTGGAGGCCCGTGTGGAGACAGAGGGCTCATTTCATGAGGGGGAATAGAGCGGTTACAGTACAGCACATATGACGGCCAGCTGGCACTGCAGTTTCATAACCACACAGATGGATAGTGATGAGTCAAGAGGTTTCCTGTTGGTCTTGTCGTCACTAATACCAGGCGGAGACCTCGTCCGTCAGGGGGCTACTGTCCTGGGACATAAGGCCAGCTGATTGAGCTTCCGGAGAGCTGCATGTCACGGATCAGCGTCTCGATGGGTGTCTTTCCTACCAGGCGCATGAAAAAGAGCTGCGAGATGAGGCTGGCGGGTACGGCGCGCAGGGCGGGGAGGCGCAGGAGCAGGCGCCCGAAGCGCTGGGGCTGACTTGGATACTGCATCCTCTCGTACTCTGTCAGAGCCACCTGAGCCTTCTCCTGCAGAGACTCCACGTGGACTGGGTCTGTCAGACCACAGGCGTCTGGGAGGGAGGGAGGAGGCAGTTACTTAATAGTGTGGGCAGGTTACATAAAGATTCGTGATGAGCTGAGAGGAAGGTTGAAATCCCAGCAGATAATGTGATAAAAGGCCCGCGAGGGCAACACATACAAAAATATAGTGCCTCATCGTGTCTACACTATATCAACAGATCATTTGAAACCTATAAACCCCGAACACGACTTTAAAAAAAAGCAGAACACGGTCTTTTAGTTTGAGTAGCTATGAATGCTTCTGAAGGAGGCATTCTGCTGCATAATGATCAGTGACGGCACTAAATTATACAGTGCATGAATGCATTTTTATTAATAAGCCAGGAGATGGTGCCATAGTAGGTAACTTCCCAGATTAAGGCGGCAATTGAGCTGCTGCTTGCAAATATGACATTTTCCGTTTTAAAATCGACAGTATTTTCACATAATCAGTGTTACTGTTGTATAATGTAAAGTGCTTTTAGAGTCTCTATTTTTCTTTGTTCATTTCCTGTTCATGGCTGTCTATTAGAGAGGCACCCCACCAGTTTTGCACATGATTATCAGTTGACTGTTCATGCTTAGTCCTACTCAGTCTGTGAAAACAGTTATTTAACTATAACAATTATTGTAATCTCTCCCGTGGCTCTGGAGGAGCTTTGTCGGGTCTAAAAAAGTAACCCTGATGATATCATCATGATGTCATCCTGGTTAGAGTAAGCTGACGTTAAAAAATTAAGGTGTGGGTGTATATTTGGCAGGGCTGCATTATGGGAAATGAGGATCCAGGGTTTTTTGAGATGGACTCATACTAGAGACTAAACATCTGAATATCTCAGCAACTGCTGCACTCAGTTTGACCGTTCTGTTTTTAATCTGTCTCTCACAAGCCCAACACCTTATTCACTGAACCCTTTCAAAGAGGCTGCCTAGGGCGGTTCTGCAGTACAGTGTGTTACAATAACAACAGATAAAGCAGAAGAGCAGCAAGAATCACCTGGTGAGAACAGTGCGATGGCCTTCAGGCAGCTGTACTCTGCCGAGTCCACCTGCAGCCTGGTCAGCTTGTCCACCTGGTCCTGGAACACCCTCACCTGATCCATGAAGGACACCACACGCTCCGCGGACATGGGCGACGAGTGGAAGCCGGCCGCGGCCAGCAAGGGAGCCATGTGGAGCGGCAGGGCCGACTGGGCCGCATTGAGGATGAACAGCTCGCTCCAGCTCAGCCTCAGCAGGGCCACCTGTGGATTTGTTTGCGTGTTAATCAGATTGCCCTACATTATCATTCATTTTTAATGTTCACTGTATTCATTGTGTATTTATGTTTTGGTGGAAACATTTCCTTCAACCTATCTTGTCCGTTTCTCTCTCAAACATGTTTCAATCTACTAACCTGGTCTGACACAGGCAGCTCAGGGAAATAAGGGATGTTTCTGGCCCACTCCACAGTGCTGAAGAGCAGCCTGGCAGCCAGTTCACAGATGTTATCGATCCCCATGGCGTTATCCGGACCGGCCTGCTGGCTGTACTGATGCCCATACCGACTGCTAGGGTACGGCTCGGCTCGCAGTAGCTGGGAAATGAGCTCTGACACCGGCTGACCTCCGCCACTTCCTCCATTGTTGTTGTTGTTATAGAACTCACCACTGAGGCCGCTGGCGCCACCTATGGGTGTGATGGAGGGGCTGAGGCTCGGCTGAGGTGGGATACGACCGCGTTGAACTGCTGTAGTTTGGTTGGGGGACAAAGGGGAGGGGAGGGAAGGACGGGATGAATAAAGAGAGGAATGGAAAGAACGAGGAAAGGAGGAAAGATAAAGAGAGGAGAAAGTGACAGCCAGCGGAGGTAAAGGGGGGGATTTGGAGAGGAAAATGGAGAGGAAGAAAAGTTAAAACTGAGTTCAGACAGCAGTGTATGTCAGATTATCAGCAGGCAGGCTTGACCTGATTAGGAAGCTATTCTTCAAGATTAAAGGAGGCATAATCGAGCCCAGACGGACTTAAGAAGAGCATGAAAGGGGGGAGAAATATTCTGCTCGTAAGGCTAGATGAAGGTTATCTATGGAAGTAAAACAAAGACTACGAGACAAGAATTTACTCTCCATTAAAATTTTAAACCTCTGCAATATTAATTCTGGAGGAGAATTACAACATGCTATTGCAGTAACTTTAGCATGTCCCGAACTTTACACACACAGGGGATTCATTCTGCACTCAAAAACCCTACGAGATGAAGAACATCGCTGAGTGAAGCGAAAGTACCCCAGCCATGACAGACGGCATTAACTCCAAAACTGAGACAGCGGGGCCTACAACTGAATAGAGACTCATTCATTTGGGGATATGAATTCATGTGGTGATCATCTGTCCTGCTCAAGTCTCTTTGAACAAGACATTGAATCCACTCCAGCCTGAAGAATGCTGCGCTGCAGATGAGCCTGACCTCTGACCTCTTTGTGGAGGTGGTCAAGTGGAAAACATTTCTCTTTAGGGAGCCATAATGTGTCTAATTAGCATGCTTTACGATTCGTGTGTATGGGAGAAAACAACTGAGAGACACATCAGGTTGCTTTTAAAAACCACAATCCTTCAGACATTAAAGGTCAAGTATATTTTCTATGGTTGCAAGGTTGAAAAGCCTAAATTGGTTGTATCTCCATGCACTGCATTCAGTCATTATTTGTTTCTGTGTATCTATCCACATGACATTGAAGGATGCCTCACTTAGGCTCCACCACTTAAGAAGAAATCCCTGTATTGGATTCTGCCTGATCGAGCCAACAAGGCAGAGGGGTATCTGTAGCTTCAACCAAGGTCTTAAAGCTCTGGGATGCAGGTGTCTTAGCACTGTATCCCTCTCAGTCACTCTTACACAGGCACTAGATTAAGCCACTTAGTATGTGGCATTGAGCTGACACGGATGGCTAGCTTAGCCATGATAGGGCCTTGACAGCCATGTGTGGCATTTTCTCTGCACTTGGGAGCTTGTGGAGCAGAAGGGGGCGAAGATAATGACAAAGGCATTTTTGACTATGATTGATTTTCTTCTTTTCTAAGAGTGGCTGATTAAAATAATGAAAAGGCTCCTCACTGAAGGAAATATTAATTATTTGCATTTTTTAGCAATTTAGTTGCTGTATTTGCAATATTGCACATGCACAATCACAGTGTCTCGCATCCTTTGCAGGGGATTAAAATGGATGGTGGATTTATGGATTAGGACAGACAGATACCTTCTTTGCGCATGCCAACACGGAAACACTTCTTCAGGCGACAGTACTGGCACTGGTTCCTGTGGTGCTGGTCAATCTGACACTCCCTGTTTGATCTGAGAACACAAACAAATAATTATAGGACTATAGTCACATTAGGACCAACTTGCATTTGAGCTGAAGTAATAAGGCAACACTAAACACTAAAGCAATAACGGCCGGCAGATTTCATGCAGGTGTCAGGCTGTGAACTCTGCTGGTTTTCTGATTTTTATCTGGTTTTCACACAGATCATCAAAACTATGCAAACCTGAACAACAAATGTGTTGCACAATCTCTAAGGCAAATGCAACCATGAAAAGGGAAAGCTGCTCAGTTACACAAAGTCATATAAAGAGCTGTTTGGGTGTACAGAAAAACCCTCTCTCACTTACAGTGCTCCTTAACATTAACAGTGCAACATGAAACTAGATTTTCCATTAGGCTACAGGAAGCGTTCTCATGCTTAGAAAGCACATCGCTGTACTATTCAGTGTTGTTTCAATCATATATCTCAGCTGTTCTGATGTGGACTTTATAACATTCATTCATTCATTCATTCACTCAGTCGATCAACAGAAAAAATCTGAATATTTTTGATAATCTATTTTTCAAACCAAAATGCTAAATGTTGTTGCTTTTCTTTGTCATATATGATTGTAAATAAGAAACATGAAGACATCACCTTGGGCTCAGAGAAACTGTGAAGGCTGCTATTAATTGACATTTCATAGACTGAATGGTTGATCAATTAAATGTAAGAGATAATCGGAAGATTTAGCAATAATAAAAATAACTCAAGATCATAATTATGGAGCTAAAATTGCTTGAAGTGAGTCAGTAAATAGATGTGTACAAAATCAGATAACACAATTAAAAATTACATTAAATTACATTACATAATTTGGATGTGAATATAGTTCTAGATTATACATATTAGTGCTTCCATGTATGACACGCTTCACAAATGAGCCGTAACTAATGATTGCTTTCATTATCCATTAATCTGCCACTTTTCTCTCAATACATTACCGTGTCAGCAAAATGTTGAAGAGAACGGTGAAAGATTTGCCTTGAGCTGAAGGTAACACATTCAGATTGACTTGTTTTATGTGACAATGAGTCCAAAACACAGAGACACTCAACGAATAACCATACAGGTTCAGAAGCAGGATATTTCTGGAAAATTTTGCTTGAAAAATTACTCAAATTCTGGTTTCACTGACTAATTGATGAATTATTTCAGTTCTGTTGTAGAGACACATTTAATACTATGAATGTTGTGGTTGAGGCTCTGTGTAGTATTTTTCCACATAGATCAGAGCTCTGATCAGAGAGCAGAGACACATTACCTTGTGAAACAGCTCTGCACTAATTCTAATTATCTTTATGCGTGATTCATTCAGGAATTTTACACCATTTTACTTGAAAAATCCTTCTGAAATTAAAACAAAAAAGCCTCCAGTGGACTAAAAACTGCAGAAATACACATCGCAGACACTGACACAGCCTCAGCTACGTGCTGTCAGCGGCCATATGTTCTTGACTCCCGTCAACACAAAGCCCTGACTCGCCGTAAATAACGAACATTCTCAGCGTTTTTTTTTTGTCACACTGTAGAAAAAACAAACAAATTACCCACAATGCCCCGCTCACCTGCAAGTGTAGCTGAGGTTCCGCCTGACGCTCCTCTTGAAGAAGCTCTTGCAGCCTTCGCACGTGAACACGCCGTAGTGCTTCCCGCTGGACTTGTCCCCGCACACCACGCAGTCCACCACGCAGGCCTTGTCGTCGTCTCCGGCCTCCATGTCGCTGCCCCCCGCCTGGGGAGAGCCGTCCTCCTCGTCCCCCCTCAGGTAGCTCTTGTCCCCCAACCCGTTGGTGCCCCCATTGGGATCTCCCCAGCCCCCACTCACCATGGCCATCGCTTGGTTACCGAACCACGGCGGAAGAAAATGGGACAGGCAGCCAAGATTACTGGTTGCTGTCAAGGTAACACAAACATCAAAAAAAAAAAAAACCTCTGGCTCGTGTGTTTGTGCCTCACCTGGAGACAATCAGTCCTTTCTGCTTGACTGTGCTCTCATTTGTTAATTAAGTCTCTTGATTATGTCGGCGCGTATAATTGCGGAACTGATAAAAAAATAGTCCCCTGGCTAAACAAACAGATGTCAATGTGGGAAAGGGAGGCTACAGCACTGAGGAGGGTGTTGGGCAGAAAAAAAAAAAACAAGAGCAACTCTGTCTCCTCCCACTCCACTATGACCTGGAAACACTCTCCACCGAGGCAACTTTCAGTGTGTGCCTGTAGACCTCAGTGTCCCTCTGTTCTTCCTCTCTCTATCTTCTGTGCGTCGTGCTAGTCCTCGTCCTCGTTTTCGGACCAGGTCCTGACACGGTTAAACAGCAGCCTGCTCCAACGGTGTCACGCTTCAGCCTCTCACAGGAAACACGGACTCAAACATCGCAGTCCTCCTGAAAGAGAGCAAAAGGCGGAACGATTCACCAACAGTTGACTGAGAGGTGGAAATCGGTGAACGCACAGCCCCGCGCGCCGCTCAGCGCCTCTTCACTGGCGCTCACACCGCCTGCTCGGTCTCTGTAGCAACAGTAATGGCTGAAAGGGGAGCTCGCCTTAGCACATGCCTGGAGAGGCTTTGACCACCCCTCTTAAAGTACCCCTTACACTGAATTTGTCTCTGCTCACACTGACTCGCTCACTGTTCCTCATACACGGCGGCTGAGTACTCAAACACACACAGCCCTAAATCCTAGAAATGATGTCAAGCTTACCTCGGAGCGAACATTAAAGTCCCGCGGGCAAATCAATCCGCTTCTGGCTCTAAATCTTCCCTCCATCCAGCGAGGCTGCAGACGCAGCTCCAGGTCTCTGCTGTAATCCTCTCAGCGGCGGCGGCAGCGTTGTGACCCACAAAGAAGCCATTCCAGACCAAGCAAAACAAGTCGATGTCCCCACAACAACAACACCACCTTCATGTGGTCGCGCGGGCTCCTTCCTCCAGCTGCTGCTGCGGCTGCAGACGAGGCTACGTGGACAGCCCGCGCTCGCCTCCAAAATACACGACGCAAGTAGATCCTCAGCACAAGGAAGTGAGCTCTGTTCCCTGCGTGCTGTAGCACGAGTAGCTCGGTTGTGGCGATATCCTCTGAGCTGCTTCCTTCCCTCCCCCTCAAAAAAAGAGAAGAAAACAAAACAATCAAGAGCGGCAGGAGAGCGTCCGTCTGCTCAGCCCTCCGTAGTTCCTGCGGTCGCTCTCCGGGCTCTCATCTCCCTGCAGCCTTTTGTCAGTGCTTGCCCACCAAGAACTAATGACTTGCGGCCTAGCCCTGAGTGCTGCTCTCCGTCGGTGTGTGTGTCTGTCTGTGTGTGTGTGTGCGAAGCCTTTCCCTATGGCTCAGGCGAGCAGGAGGTGGGGGGTTGGTGGGGGACGGGTGCTCCTCTCCACCCCCCCTCCTTTTCTCTCTCAGGCTTCAGAGTCCACAAATCAAATTACGATTCAAGAAAATGGCCACAGCTCGAGACAGGCTGGATTTCTGTCAGTTTGATTCTTCTCCCCTCCTCGCCCCTCTCTCCTCTTGTCTGCTTTCCTCTAACCTATTTGTGTGTGAGAGGGAGATCAAGCAAAGCAGTGGAGAGAGAGGGAGTGTGTGCAGAGGGGGAGGGGGCAGTCGATGTGTGTATATGTGTGTGTGCGTGTGCTCCCAGGGATTTGACACTGCTATTCAAGCCCTGCGGTTACCATGGTGCCGGCCGCCTTATATGGCCATTGGAGTCAAAGAGCAAAGAGAGTGGGTTGTGTGGGGTAGCATGCACACACACACACACACACAGGAAGGATGTGGAGGATCTCTCTCCTCAGAGATGCAGAGAGCATGACCCCGAGGCCTCCAAAAAAAAACCACCCCAACAACACCAGATTACCCTGAAGCCCTGCAACAAATACAAGCGAGCTGATCTCCTGCCCAGCCTTTGTCTTTTAGAAAGCAATCAAACGCTGCGTCTGAAAGTTTTTCCGCTCCGAGACACGAAGCAAAGCAGCAGTGAGGTGAAGCATATGTCTCACAGGGAAGACGGGTCTTCCCCCCTTGAACAACACACTTTGATCCAGCGTACGTGTGGAGCGGCCCGCTTGAGAGCAGCTTATTGTGCTGGAAGTAAAGGTTACTATTTTGTGGTCATTGCTCATTTGCTCAAGGCCCCCTGTCTCTCTGTCTCTGTCTCTCTGTCTCTGTCTGTGTCTCTCTCTATCTCTCTGTCTCTGTCTCTCTCAGTGCTTTGCGGTGATTTGTGTCAGAGGTTACCCCCAGAGGTCAAACTGACTTTCACACCCATGTCATGCTGAAAAGCTAAGGGTCAAATGCAGATAAAGGGGAGGAGGAGGAGGAGGAGGAGGACACACAGTGACCCTGGATAAGAGCTTTAAGAGATAGGTGATGAATCTGCTTGTAAACGTGGGGCTCTTTGAGGTTGGGGGGGGTTCCAGATATGGTGCGTTTGCAGATTCACTGTATGCATCTTGTTGTCTCATCTAGCAAGTGTTTACTGATGTCCTTCCCCTCCGTGGACACTTTTATGGCATTCCTAAATGTAAACCCAGCTTTACCCCCCGGAGGACAGAATGTGTGTGTATGTGACACGCATGCATTGTCCTGGCCATTGTGCAGCTAATGGGTCATCAGAGGGTTGTGTGTGTGTGTGTGTATGTGTGTGTGTATGGGGGGGGGGTGTTAATTTGAATGAAAGTCCCTTTAATTAGGCCGCTGTGCCTGCTTATTGTCACTTCTTGTGTTGGGACAGATTAGGCTTGTCAAATAAAGGGTGCTTGTAAAGGACTCTGTGTGTGTGTGTGTGTGTGTGTGTGTGTGTGTGTGTGTGTGTGTGTGTGTGTGTGTGTGTGTGTGTGTGTGTGTGTGTGTGTCTGTGTGTCTGTGTGTCTGTGTGTGTCTGTGTCTGTGTGTGTGTGTGTAAGAAGAGATGCCCACAGAGCCGTTAATCGATACTTTTGTAACCAAGAATAGTACAATTGAATACATTTATTCTCTTTATTGTTTTCCGACAGTAGGTATCGGCTCTGAATTGTATAGTTTTCAGTCCATTGTTGTAATATTTGAATGTGTACTCACTTAAGATTAATGCAGCATTTCATTAACAATGGCGTCACACTGGTGGAATGTTAACATCCACAGTGGCGGTTATTTCAGTCACGTTTAGGGAAGCTAAATATTAAGAAATAAGTAACTACTTATATTTAGTGAGTAATTTAGAATATGTCACGTTAAAGTAGCATTTGAGTAGTGTGATAAAAGGTACAGGATAAACCAGCAGTTCCCAAAGTGGGGTCCTTGGGGTGGTTCCAGGGGGTCTACAGCAAAAACTGGAATCATTCATTTTCTCTATAATTCCATCCATAAATAGAGTGTATGACCATTGTAGTCATGGGTTTCATATGTTCTCTGATAAAACATAAAGCACATTATCAGATGGGGGACCCTGTGACAAAATCTTATCAAATGCAGTCTGTGGTCTACTTTGTGCCAGTTTACGGCTCCTTCAAGGGAAAAAGTTTGAGAACTGCTGTGATAAACTATAGATTCAGAGCAATGCTGTACATGCCTGTCATTTCCACTTCAGTGTGCGTCTGTAGGAGAGATACCGCTGGGGGCAGGAGTGATGTGACCTTTGAACTGAGTCAGAAATGTGGTTGCTCCCACTGAGGAATCCAGAAAATGCAAGACTGCAGAAGATGTCCGCCAGCTGCCAAGCAAACCGTATTACGCACACAGGGCGGCTGACAGTGAAGCATAGAGGCTTTACAGCAGCGTGCTGTTCATAAACTCTCTTTTGAGTATTAAAGGGTCATCGCACATCTTAAGTAGTATTTGACACTGTGTGCCATTTGTGCTGTATCTTTCAGATGTTTTTCATAATAGAGGTCTATGAGGAAAAAACTTCCAGGCCACATTTTTCTCATATTAGGTGCAGTACCATGTTTGACCACAAGTAGAAGTTGGTCTGGTGGCTGACCCTGCCATATTTGCCATGAGATGCTGAAATTAATAATTTGAGCACAAAGTTTAATAACTCTGACCCACATATCAGCAGTGTGCTCCCTCAGTACATAACGGTCTAAATGAATGGATGTCAGACCACCAAGATGATGTGTACCTATGTATCTACATTAAACCCAAATGACCCACATCAGACGACCTGACAGGTTTAAATTCGCAGTTTATGGTACTCAGTGACATGTGTGCAGTGAGCAGCTAAGGCTGGCTTTCAGAAGATAATAAATATGACTGAAACTGAGGTGATGGGGTTGAACTGAGCACGATCATTTAATGCTTTTAATCTGAAAAAATGTAATAATTTGGGAACAGTAATGAATATTTTTAGAGAACTAATTGCTTTGCGAAAAACCAAGAAGCTAACCTGTGTTTAACCCTGAAAACTAATTTTAACACACACACAAACATTCAAAATATAATTCAGAACATGCCGTCTACAAAATTTCTCCTTCCAGATGTACAGGTGCTGCTGCATTGTGTGCACCTGGCTGCACGTGGAGCGTTGACATTATAAGCTCAGTGAAGACAGAATTCACTCCATGGCTCTTCTGTTACACTGCATTAGTGCACTAGTTTAACTAGAGGTACCTAATAAACCAGTTCACAGGAACCATGCAGCACATAGCTAATTCCCAATCAATCCACAGTTTGGTTAAAAAACTCTCATATTGTAATTGAAACCTAAAAACATCTTAAAAACAAACATTTAACCGGAGTTTGTTTGGGTGTTTTGCAGCTCTAATGACCACTCTGTATCCTCATGCTGCCTCGCTACAGTCATTTGAAGTCACTTCTATTTCTGGTTGGCCAGGCTTACACACACCTGTCGAGTCTTCATGCACCACCAGCAGTGAGTGTAAATAAATAAAAACAATTCTACAGAACAGCAGCTATACACACATTTGTATGCACCACCATGTCCGTCCTTGTCTCTGTCAGAGGTTTGATTGTATACCTGCACCTCTGTGATGTAGCTCTGACTTGTCACGTTCCAGACTTTGTGTCAGCTGACAGTGTGGAGCTTTATTGAGGTGAAAAGTCTGAAGGTTTGTTGTGGATAGGAGGAATTAGCGAGTCATGGCTGTAATTTTATGTGATCTGAGGTTGCATGTGAACGACTGTGACTCCTGTCAAAGTTGGTGAGTTTACAAATAGGCTGTTCTTTCAGATCCTATGATATATCAATTTTACACTTCAATTCACATGTCATACAAACTGAGCCTATATTTCTGTGCAATCAGATGTTTTATCTCACACATTTTTCACACATCATCAAAATTTCTATTTTCTTCACAAAAAGTAATTTAGTTTGCATATACATGAATTTTGCAACAGCCGTGTGTAATCGTGGCATAAAACCATTAAGCTTCTGTTTTGTTTAATTGTGTGTAATCCACCTTTTAAGACGTGTAATCCAGTTCAGAAATTGGTCAAACTTAAACTAATCCTTAGTTTTCTTTGGCTTTAAATCATTAGACTTCTTCTAAAGTTCAGACGACAGGGTTGGCTGTTAAACCCCACCCGTCAGCATTTCTGGGCAGGCCCAAGCACGACTCACTCAGTAATTGATTCGGTTAACATTTCAGCCATTTAAGTTAACCTTTAAGGTCTGTTACAGAGGACCGTCCCATAACAAATACAACCATCCACCCCCTGCGTGTCCAAGTGTCTAAAGTTAGGCCAACCCTCTCCTCGAGGCATCCCCAGCAACCACTGTAATTCAATCTGGGAGTGTTAGTGCGTGCTCTCAACCGCATCAGCATATGGAAAGTAGGTCTTTACTTAAGTAATCATGAGACGTCTGTGCAGCCTTCTCGCGGGGACTGTGTTTTCATCACGCTCTGATGGCTGTTAAATGTTTAGACTTGCAGTGACAGCTTCACCCTGAGACCAGAGTGACCTGTGACCTTTGAGGAATGGACAGGCCTGGACTCAAACACAGAGGCCTTTTGTGCGTGTCAAAGGGAAAACATCTGCCAGGCTGAAGACACAGAGACAAGGGGGGGATTAACTCTCAGGGATTCATCATTTGGCCCGTTCAGCCACCTCTGATGAGAGGTGCCCGATGGGAACATGCAGAAAGCCACCGTACGTTACATTATTAGGAACCACATCCTCCGTATTTTACTTGTTAATGCCCCGGCTGCCTCTCGGCCCAGCAGGAAAAAATTGATTAAAAAAAAAGCAGATAAATACAATGCGAGGGAGAATTTTTTTTGACATGAATGCTGCAGCCACTCTTATCACATCACCACAGGAGCCGCTGGTCACAGCTATCCTTTCATTTTTAAATTAAATTTGAGCCTGAATAAATCATCTGAGGGGATTGCACATCACAGTGCCTGTTGAGGAAATTCATTTGAACAATCCTGGCTTCGATATAATCAAGCATTGCCGTGATAAATGAGTGTCTGCATTTTTTAACGCGACTGCAGCGGTACAATATCATTGAAATTTGGCTGGTGGGATGTTGCCCACTCACGAGATGATCGTGGAGGACAAAAGAAAGAATTTCCACCCTCTTTCTCCACTTAGCACAAACTCTGCACACACGCAGTTATTTAGCACCACGTTGTTTATTTGTCTGCTCAGTCTGGTGGTCGACTCAGGTATTTACCACTCCCCCCTCTATAAGACCTCTTTCTTCAGGCTCGTCACTTGATATAGCACACGGCTGTGATATGGGTAACCAGACCCTTCAGAGCAAGTTACTAGCCAAAACATCTCTGGAGGGAAGCCGTGATTCTCCTCGTTATTCTGCCGTTATCATTGGGAAAGCTTGTCGTGATGTGGGGGCAGGTGAAACAGTGGCTGGAGTAAAAAGGAAATATAGAGATTTGATTATTTTCCAAATGCTTGTTCTCATTAAATGGTTCTAAGACATTTTTGGAAATGCACTTATTGAGTAGTTGCCTGGCAACTGGCAGAGACTCCAGTGCCCGGTTGCATAAAACCACCTAGGCAAAGGTCGCCCTTGAATCTTCATCTTAGGATGCCTTAGAAAAAAATAGTCGCATAAAATCACCATAAGTCTTTCCTGAGGATTTTCTGAGGGAAAAACCTCTGATCTGTGATTTTTTGCCCTCAAGTATTCCCATATGCATTGCTGCAGCAGGTCCTCAGTAGGCACCGATATCAGTCTCCTCAAAGTGAAATAATTTGGGGAGCACAAGACGATAGCTGAATTTATGGTGATTGAAGAGGAGGAGGAGAGACCAGTATGCATTCTTCAGCGCAGGGCAAACCCACTGAACACTGACTGATGAATTAGAGACAAAAGGTGTCATGTAGTCAAACATTAACATAACTGTGTCTCAATAACATCAGCTATATCGTTTTATTAAAACTCAACAGTTGTTGTTGACTCCTGTCAGTGTTTCTCTTTTCTTACTGCCACACTTACGTTTTCATGTTTCTGTATGACTTGCATGACACGGCACATCTGTGGTTCATCTCATGCCAAGCTGTGTCACCCTGGTTTTGTCAGTTAATGCTACTGATAGCCACTTCTGCAAAGTCTTCAGTAAAATTTGCAGAGTATCTTGGAAGTCTGCAAATGGTTAAAAATAAAAATTTTGGAGCACCCTTCAATATAAAACTCAGGTATTCAAAAGAAATAAACCTATCAAGCGTAATGTCTTTGCTCTGGAATGCGTCTTTTCAGTTCAGCAGGCATTCATGCAACTGATACTTACTGGAGCCTTCTCCAGTAGAGGATAATTGTGAGTAAATTCAGGAGCATAGATTGTATGTGAGACTCAGTCCATCAAATATTGAATACAGATCAGTCACAGTTAAAGCCATGAATAAATAAAATACAGCTCAGCTCAACACGATGTCTCCTCCACATATGTTTATCTTGTTCCCATCTACGTCCAGATTTCACTGCTTTACCTGAGGATCATTTACTTCAGGAAATCTCGCAGTTCATTCATTCATTTATTCACCAAGTGTATTGATAACTCAACCAAGGAGGTGATTTCCAGCTGCAGTTATATTGATTCCCCACTAAGTGGCAGTGTTCCATGACAATACTGTGTATGAGGCTTGAACGTTGCCTGGAGTGTGTCCTCGTGCTGTGCCATCAGTCCAAATACTATGCTACCATTATTACTTAAAATGGGCCAATCTTGTTCCAAATAAGAAAATTCTGATGTCTGACCAGCTGCATATATTGAGTTTTTCAGAAACCTTCAGTAACAGCAGAGGACGTAGGCACCAATTACTTCTTCTTTTGTCCTCCTCCAATAACAGGGTTTCTTGTGTATGTATGTATGCATACATGCATGTATGTTTATATAACAATTTTAAAACTTTTATGATCAGTTTAAATACATTATAGTCCGTATACACTTTTAACATTATCCAGACATGTGCAGTAGCTTTCAGATGTTTTACTTGCTTGGTTTAAAATAAAAAAAAAGAAAAGAAAAGAAAAAAAGTGAGTTTCAAACAAAGAAAAGAAAATTATTTGTTTTTGTACAGATTTCTTAATAGGAATCAAAATGTGAAGAACAGAGTTTGTATGTTTGCCTGTTATGCCACCAAGGCTTAACTGTGTCAATGAGAAATTGATCTCAGTGGTACTTGAGTGGATCCTGGGTGGGTGTATATTGTATTCATATTGAAGAAACATGAGCATAATAGAGCGTGAGGTTCAGTCGAGTGACTCTGGAGTCAGGTCTTCAGTTTCAGAGAAAACAATAAACACATTGCAGGATTTTCCTTTAGCCTCCTCGAACAGTATGAGGATGACTGACATTTCACAGCTCAGACAGCTTTGCTAAACCAGTTGGTTAAATTCTAAACCTTTTGATTTTCAATGAATTCTTGGAGGAATTGTCAGTGTCAAGGACATCTAGTTCATCAACGAAGAGCACCAAACCAGGGCAAGGCAATCTCAGCAGACTCCGTCATCTGACGGGAAGCTACCCCTGTAAACACTTCAGTGTGCTTTGTGTCTCCAGAACACTTCATATCCTACATACTGCCAACACAATGGAGCTCTGTTCCCTCACCGTCTCACCCAGTATAGTAATTTATCTGTGACACCAAGAGCCCCCCGAAAACTGGACATTCTTTTAAAAGACATAACCTCAGCTACAGGAGCCGCAGCTACACACCTACAGTAGGTGGGTGGTATGTGGGAGTTTTGGTTCGTTCACCCTGCCAAATTAGACTGTTTCACACCCACACCAGCAGCTTTTGATAGCAGTTGTTAGGCTGAGAGATAAACAGTGTTTGGGTGGTTAGATGAACACTTTTCAATAGAGCCTACTTTAATTTCTTCCAAAAGAATTCTTGGTCAGAAACAGCTTCTGCTGTTATCAAGCCTCTGAAAATGATATTTAATCATGCAGTCTGTTCTGTTTGTTTTTGATAATTTTATTAACTTTCATTTTAAATAAATGCATGTAAGGCAGGGTGTAACCTCGCAGGGTTTCTCTCTCAGCAACTTGCCATTTGTCAGTTCATTTTCGTGAAATAGCTTCACATTTCAGAGGCAAATATCACAGAACCTCACACAGTAAATCTATCTGTGTGGCTATGAGCAGTAAGTATGTAAATGTGTACTTTTGTAATTTGAGTCAACTGACCATTTAACACCATTTTCAAAGCAACAGTGTTTTATTGTTTCAGCTATCACTTGTGAAACACACATGTTGTTAGAAGCTTCATTTCTTCAGCTCTTTATACAGGATGCACTTATATCCTTTCTATACTGGATACGTCCGCTCCAGACACACACCATCAAACCTTTGACCACACTCCCACTTGTTTTTGGAAGTAGCTCAACTACAGTGTAGTGCAAGTTGAGTTAATGAATGCCAGCTGTAGATTCATATTTTATTTTATTTTTTATTATCAAGCCAGAAAGACCAAAAACTGGCAAAACCAACAAGAGGAAAACAAGAACGGTAAGAACATTAACATCTTTAGAACATGGTTATGTAAGCTGTTGTGTGGTGTGTTGGTTTGATGTTGGTCTATGGGGCAGATGGATGAACAAAAAAAGAAAAAAGAAACGAATGGGAGGTGTAGGAGAAAAGGAGATTAAATTGATGGGGAAAATAGAAATAATGAAAAAAATAAAAATAATAATCATGATAGAGATAAAAAATGCACACTGATACTACTCCTAGTTTTTGCTGCTTCCACTGCTGCTACTACTAGAACTACCACGAATACTAGTACCACTACTACCACTATTAATAACAATTTTGAAAATAATAATAATAAGTGAGATTTTGAGAGATAAAGTTAAAAAAATATACATGTAAATTCATGCATAGAGTGAAAGTCTTTTACAGAACTCCCTTGCAAGTAATAAGTGACATAAATTATGCAACAAGCCTCTTCTATTGATTTAAACACGCTGTGTCAGCTAGCTTGGCAACATCCCATGAATGGATCCAAAGTATAAATTTGTCCCTCCCAAAAAACCCTTCCATACCCGGTGTTTAGAAGTGAAAATAAAAACAACCCACTTCAACCTCAATTAAATCAACACTGTGTTTATTTCTCACATTTGTCTCTGATATCCTGCGTTTGTTGGCGCCTACAAGTTGCTGCAGGTTTGGCCATCAACAGTTCCTCTATGAATTACTGCTTCCTGTCAAGATGAGGCCTGGCACGTCAACAACGCCTGGCAGGAAAAAGTTGTGGCTGTTACTGTCAGGCTCTTGTATTTCATTTTAATTTGAGCTTCTCTCTCTCTTGTGTGTGTGTGTGTGTGTGTGTGTGTGTGTGTGTGTGTGTGTGTGTGTGTGTGTGTGTGTGTGTGTGTGTGTGTGTGTGTGTGTGTGTGTGTGACCTATGAGACAGAGGGCTTACCCACGTCATCATGTTGGACTGAGACTCGAAGCATCAAAGAGGCTCTGAACGATAACGTCAGAAGAATGACATGAGCCATTGTCCTCCTGGGCTGCTGTGCACCGGAAAACACTGTCCATGATCCCATAAAAAAGGATTTTAACCAGAACAGAAAACAGGAGGTGTTGTCAGTATAAATAACATGTAATCAATACCACCAAATTGAGACTTTGAGACTTCATACTAATTTGCTGAACACTAAATGCTCATGAAATTAGATTTTATGGTGACGAAACAACAGCAATTACAAATCCAAAAATCGAAAATGTTGTGACACAAGCACAATCATTTTCAAGAACAAACACTGAGACAGCTTAATGTGTTAAGCACAAACACAAAAAAGCGTGCGTGCGTGCGTGCGTGCGTGCGTGCGTGCGTGCGTGCGTGCGTGCGTGCGTGCGTGCGTGTGTGTGTGTTGTGTGCATGCACTCTGGCCATGTGTGTGTGTAAAGAGGGGCAGCTGATGGAGCAGGGAGCTGGCCAATGGAGGGAGGGGACTGAGGAGGCTAGAGGAGTTTATAAATTCCTACCCATGTTTACACCTCACCCACAATCTGATCAATTCTCATGCTATCAACACTACAGAGAGGAAACATCTGGCTCACGTCTGGGCTTTGTTAGAGAAAGGGGGCACTTGCTTTACAAGAAATGGATTGTGAAATCTAGTGGCTGCACTGCAAATAATTCAGTCTGACTTGTTCATTTGGCTCACAGAGTGCTGAGGAGGAACGTGTCTGCTCTCTGATTTAGAGATGAACCTCATTTGAACTTGGCTGGCCGCACATTGAAACCCTCAAGCCTTGGACTCTACTATATACTACTTCTCTCAGACCCTCGTTTAGCCATCAGCACCTATGTATAGCAGTGGCTACTCTCAGGTCTCCAAGTACAGCCCGCAGGCCCAAAAGAAGATGCAGTACCGCTCAAGTGGCAAGAGCTGCGGCTACTACATGCGCATTGTCTTTTTCTTCTCTTCGCTCATTCAGTCTCTTATCATAGTCAGCTTGGTGCTCTTTCTGATCTACGGTAAGAAGCAGGACTCAGCGTCCACATCACGCATCCAGGACCTGGAGGAGAGCTTCAGCCGACTCTCCATAGAGAATGTTGCCCTGAGGCACCAGAGGAAGAACCTGACCACATTACTCAACTCCACGCTGACTGAAAAGGCCCGCAATGACTGGGACCTGGCCAAGCTGCGCTACTTCACCAACATCTCAGCAATCCTTATCCAAGATATGGACAAGAGGCTGGTGAGAGACTAAGCTAAGTCTTTGTATTACATCTAACATGCAAATTATTGTCTTTTGTGAGTGTTTCCATGTGTAACTTAACTGTTATAGCTTACTTGGAATTGAACTTTAACCTTTCAACAGCCTTTCATTAACTGTTGTTAGTGTAAATATAAAGTTAATAATGTAATTAAGTTACAAATGAAAGGATATACCTGCAATGCCTTGGTCAAATTGAGCCTCAGCAGATAAAAAGCTGTTAAAGCTTGTGGTTCAATTATCTGATCAGCTTGAACAGTGTCATACTCCGCTATGATGAGTATATTTACACCACTCATTACTGCATAAAAATTTGATGTTTTTAAATAAATAGGATTGTAAAATGTAGTTCTGAGATATTATCTTATAGTTTTTAGAACAAGAAGCAACACAACAGATGGTTATAATTATTATGAGTCAACGTGCCACTTTAGACCCACATGTAAATGATCAATTGTTTTTACATTTCGCAACTGGTTTAGAACAACTTACTAAAACACACAATTCTTTCAATGTAATTTCAACAGAAACAGTGCACTGCCGAGTTGATTTTTTGCAAGTCCTTAACACGTCCACCTGGCCAATGCCCACAATGTAAGTACAAAATTTCTTCATTGCAAACCCAAAAATAGATATATAAATGAAACATCTGAGTTACTAATCCTTGACTGCAAGATATAGAGAGAGATATATTTGCCAACTTTCTCTTTTGCCTTTATAACCTAGTGCAACCAGGTGTCTGCAACTGTGGGCTGTTGGCTGAAGAACTGAAAACCAGGCTTGACCTTGTGGAGTCCAACTTCACACAAACAACACGGGAGATGAGGATGGAAATGGACCAGATAGCCAGAGAGAGGGACAACTTGAACTTGGAGGTCATCCGTCTGAGGAGGGACAGAGCCACACACCAAAGGACAGTGGAGCACTATAAAGATAAATGCAAAGAAGACTTTGCCCAGTCCTTGAGTGGTGTCACCAATGTCACCAAGGCTTTCTTAGAGAAGGTCGAGTCCCTCTTCCCTGCACACATCGCCTTCCAGCTCACCTGTCCGAAACAGAGGGAACATCTGGAGCAGATCCGCACCAATTGCACCAGCCTGTCCAGAGATGTCGAGGACAAGTTCCAGCGTTATTTGAACAGTGTAGGAGAACAGGTGTCAGGCATTCAGTCGGAGAACAGCCGCTTGAAGGCAGAGAACTGGCGACTGTCTGAGGACTATCGCTGGTGCAGCCAGAACCGCACAGGCCTGATCCAACAGCACAGGCAGAACTTAACCAAGATTCAGCAGAAACATGATGAGGACAAGGAGAAACTCCTGTTGGACAAGATCAGGCTGAATGGAGAGATAGAAGTCCTGGGCAACAATGTCAAATATAAAAGTAAAGAGGCTGAGCACCTTGCACAGAAACTCAAGGAGCTCAACTTGACCTGCATGTCTAAGGTAAGAAACCAGGTGCCGTGACTGATCACACGAATTGTAATAAGCTCGGGGGGTTGCATTTTAATGCAACTAAATTTAGAATTGGAAACCAGACCCACTGTACCACGAACAATCTTGCAAGACCAATTACACAATGTTCTTTTAAGTGAAGCTGTTTTATCAGTGAAGACAGTTAAAAGGACAAAAGACAATTACTATCAAAAACAGTGACTGATTTTGTGGAGTTTCACTTATTGCAAGCTGTAGAAGATGGCAGTAGCAGATATCACATGCTGGTGCAGGAACGGTGGTGGAGATTCTTTACTACAGTGTAATGTAACATGAGTCTATACAAGTTATCATTGCATTACATAGCTGTTGACTTTTACAACAAACCCCTTTTTGTGTGATGATCTTCATCTAACTCTAACTTTGTTGTCAATAATACTCTCCTTCTCTGCATTATCATATGACATATTTGCTAAGATAACATCAAGAATACTAACAGAGCTCTTATCCCAGTGCCTGGAGATCTTAAGGCCTTACATAAGATGAATGAGATCAAAGTAGCCTGACAGGTTATTGGAAATGATCCAGCTTTCATTGCAGAGGAGGTGGAGAAGGGAAACTGTCTGCCGGTAAAGTACAAGAGAGCAGAAGGGTGAGAACTGGGAAAATACGTCTGCCAATTGTTATGTTGAGTGTCTAGTGTTATCGAGGAATCGGGTTTGGCAGAAAACAGAAAATATAATTCAACATAATGATTTGGGTAAATTCAAAATAGTTTGATTGCATCATACAATGTTACTGAAATTCATTTTTGAGAATCGCAAATGATGTAGAATCTATTTCCCATATTAACACTGATCTCATTTGACTTCAGACAGGGTTAGGTGGATTTCCAGGAGTGCCTCAGACAGGTCAGACTGGGTGGGGATCCAGCTCTGCCTCATCCAGCTCTTCTGTTTTGGATCAGCTTGGTCGGACAGGGTCAGGTTTAAGCTTTGGCTCATCTGGATCAACATTCAGTAAGCCACTATCAACTGGGACAGGGTCTTCAAGCTCATCCATCCTGTCGTCTGGGTCAAGTAGCTCCATTGGGTCGGGATACAATAGGCAAGGCTCAACTGGGACAGGCTCTTCAAGCTCGTCCATCTTGTCATCTGGGTCAAGTAGCTCCATTGGGTCGGGATACAATAGGCAAGGCTCAACTGGGACAGGCTCTTCAAGCTCGTCCATCTTGTCGTCTGGGTCAAGTAGCTCCATTGGGTCGGGATACAATAGGCAAGGCTCAACTGGGACAGGCTCATCTAGCACGTCCATCTTGTCAGGTGGGTCTGGTAGCTCCACCGGGTCAGGATACAATAGGCAAGGCTCAACTGGGACAGGCTCATCTAGCACATCCATCTTGTCAGGTGGGTCTGGTAGCTCCACCGGGTTAGGATACAATAAGCCAGGATCAACTGGGGGAGTTGCATCAAGCTATGGATCCACAGGGTCCAATCCAAGTCTTAGCTCAAGTGGGACAGGCTCAAATAAGCCAGCACTGAGTGGGAGAGGCTCATCAACTGTTGGGTCCTCCTCTGGGTTATCTGGGTTAATCCCAAATTTTAGCTTAAGTGGGACGGGCTCAAATAAGCCAACATCAAGTGTGAAAAGCTCCCCAGGTCTTGGGTCATCCTCTGGGTCAACTGGATCTACAAGTAAAACAGGCTCTGGACTTTCTTGGTTTGGGTTAGGGACCAACTCAGGACAAAGTAAGACAGGAGGCGGAACAGGGAAAGTACCATCAAGTGGGAATAGTCTCGGTGGAACTGGATCGTCAATTGGGGCAGGAAGAACAAGTGGACTTGGAGGTGGCCCAGGTAAGAATGCAGTTGTTTGTGTCTAGTTTATTTTTCCTATTCTGGGACATTTTAAGTAAAGTTATGGTTCACCCATTTGTATCTAAAGGATGTCATTGTGATAATTCCGCAACATCAAACTTTTGAATGAATGGATCTGGTGTCACCTTTGTAGAACCTCACTAGAAATGCTAACTGTTAGCAATTCTTTAGTACTGTGAAGCATAAAAGCAGCCCGGCTGATTATGTCATGGCTGAATAGTGACAAATCACTGTCTTCTTATGTCTAACCAACAGTCAGTGTTGCTCAGCACCTTCAAGATCTGCAACGCCTCATCAACCCTGCTGGCCCAGAGTGAGTAAGAAGTATCTCTAGCTATAGGTTGAATGTGAATGTGTTACCACTGTTTTTGTTGCAGTCTGAACAGTGTGTACACAGAGGAAATATTCTATATATCTGTTATTGGCAGCAAATTGCCAGACAAAAAAAACACAACAACAGCACATTAATCTGTCTCTCAATACTTTCATTTCTCTACCAAAAATGGGTCAGAAATGCATAGTTTCGTGTTTTTAAAAAGGCTAAATTCTTCTCTAAAACAACAGGGCATTGTAGTTTTTAGTACGTTACTCAAACAGAAGGAAACAGTCTATTTGTGTGGGACTATTTTCAGCCACAGAGTAATATACATTTGGCATTCTAGTGAGTATTCACATCACCACACTATGTATAAGATTGATCAAATAAACTGCAGTGCCCATGATCATTGCAGTAAAGAAATGTCATCCAAGGCGACAGTGAGGCTCATTGAAGTATTTCTAATAGTTATTGGACAAAAATAGAGCTATATGACAAAAAAGAATTCAGTAAATCAGTCTTTGACAGGACAATATTAGTCTGACCAATTCATTGTTGGTTTTCGTTTTATTCATGGAGAATTGTTGACAACAAATATATAAATATGGAATATTGCCAAAATCATCCTATAGCAAAAAGCTATGATGTTTTTAGATTTTATGCACTCAGTCACTCATCATCATCACACAAAGAAATAATGTAAGATTTTCTTTCTTTCTTTCTTTTCCAGGGAGAAACAAGATCTCGCCAGAATTTTGGGTTAATTCATCTTCATGAGAAAAAAACGAAACTTAAATAAGGTTTATCTTCCATTGCATCTATTACGCACTGCTAAATGCAAGCTTCTCATATTGAGTTCACATATTGTATATCAATATAAATGTACCATATATTACACACTGTTTGTGACAGTTTATACTTCAATATGTATTTAGAAAAGTAAGAAGAATAACTTTAGCACTTTGAATGTAAAATGTGAAGCTTGTGTGTCAGTGATTTGTATCCACACATTATGCAACTTAGGATGAATAAGCACATGTTGTATTTTTACAGTGTAAATATAGAGAAATAAAAGCTTTGTTTGAAGATAAGTACATCAACTATGCCTGTCTCGTCTTTATAAACAAAGCTATTTAAGATATTACCCTATGCAGACCCGGAAATAACTGTTTGTCCCTGTGTGCGTCACCTATTGTGCGTCTAA
Source organism: Chaetodon trifascialis (assembly GCF_039877785.1). Lineage (NCBI taxonomy): Eukaryota > Metazoa > Chordata > Actinopteri > Chaetodontiformes > Chaetodontidae > Chaetodon > Chaetodon trifascialis. The sequence goes on from NC_092066.1 coordinate 16,816,039, forward strand.
TTGTCTACAAATGATCCTCCACCCCCTCCTGTGATGTTTCAGGCAAGATTTACTGGCAACGCGATTTAATCCCTCCAGCATGTTTATGTTTACCTGCCAACCTGTCAGCAGGCCGGTGGAGGCAGATGGGAGGAACCTTTGGAAACACTCTTGTACACATGCTGTTGTTTAAGACAATGTGCCTGAACTGAGGAGAACACGGATATCCATGGCCTAAACACACCATTATGTATCAATTAGAAATAACACATGACACTTGAAAAGATGGGCAAAAACAAGGCAATAACACAACAAAAGCAGCCAGATTTTATCTTTACTCTTTAGTAATTGCTTTCTTTCTGAAACAAAGAGACAGAAATTAATATAGAAAAAAATAGGTTTGTTTAAACATTTGTGAGATATGAATGGCACTTCTCTGTAATAGAGTTTCAAATTATATTATTGACATTGATCATAGAATTGGTTCAATGAACATGTCCTTTCATTTGTACATTATCACGAAGTCAAAGTCAAGCAGGGTAACCGTTATGAGAACAGACAAACATCCTGTTCATTGCACTGGAACATACTGTTAGCTGAAGAACCAAAAGTGTGGTGGCGCCAATTAATAAATACAGTACTTAGAGTTGAGTGAATGGAGAGCTCTTTCCTGTCTAAAGGATATCCTTTGTTTAACATTAAGTGTTTTTCCACATTTGGGATGTGCAGCTTACTGTAGGAGTAGCTGTGACGATATTAAAGGTCAACTGGTTGGATGCTTCTGGGAGTCACTTTATTAGACGGACTGAGACACAGGATGTGTAAAAACTACTTCACTGGAAAATGATCATGATGATGCTGCTGTGTGCAAACATGTTTCCTGCCATCTTGGTGCATTTTTCCTGTCAGCTCATGTCATTTCTTTATTCCCTATACACGAATAACACAATTGTCCATTGCCATTGTTCCAACTGTAACAGCCAACAATAAATTCATTTGAAGTTACACAGACTGATATATATGTGTGTGTGTGTGTGTGTGTGTGTGTGTGTGTGTGTGTGTGTGTGTGTGTGTGTGTGTGGATAGATAGATAGATAGATAGATAGATAGATAGATAGATAGATAGATAGATAGATAGATAGATAGATAGATAGATAGATAGATAGATAGATAGATAGATAGATAGATAGATAGATAGATAGATCTGAACTTTGTTGAATGCTCTTTTATAATTCTGAAAAAGTTCAACCAACACTATCTAAAAGGCTTTGAATAGGGTGTGAAAAAGCATTTGTTAGTCTATCCATATTTGTCTTTATTTTTGGGTCATCATTTAGGCCATATGTCCCACTGGGATCAGGATCATCCAGTTTGGGGCTGAGAGACTTCCACACATTCTGAGACTCATCGCTGGCATTTCTTTGGGGATGTTGACCCTCAGCATTGTGAACAGCACTGAGACCGCTGACGCAGAGTTGGGACCATTGTGTCGCAGCCTGCCCGGCCACCTCCTTCCTCGTCATGATGCAGGAAAGGGAACGGGTCCTTATGATTACGACCTCCTTCCTCACCTGGGGTTGCAGGACTGTGACCTCCTTTGTCTGTGGCTGCTAATGTTCCCACTTTACTGTGACTTCTAATTGCATTTCCTATCTGCCTGGCCTCCCTCGGGCCCATGGCTGCTCAGGCCGGTAAAGACATCAGGGGGCAAAACCCCCTCTGTTGTGCAGATACTATAGTGTTGAGGGAGGTGGGGGTGAGGTAAGTGCTGTAAACAGCTGGGAGGGAAAATGTACCATAGCACTGATGTCCTTCAGCTCAAGCATGACTTTCACCTTGACCTCTCTCTCCAAGAGTTCTGGAAAAGAAAACATCGGCCAGTTTAATTGCTTAAAGAGGATGGGTTTGGCATCCTGTAACCTGTGTTTGAGCAGCTAGACCGAATGTAGCCTCAGTTTTATGGACAATCCTGCAGTCCTGAAGTTGCACACGTGATGTCAACATACCAAAACACTGCAGATGCAACTTTTCTTTGGTTTACTGCAGTAACACAAACAACCCAACAACTCACAGATGAAGCTCTTTCATGACTTGGATAGACATGAAACACTTGTGGTTGAACAATCCATCCAAAACTTTAACAGCTGTGTCATATATTTATGTAATCGATGTTGGCTGTGATACAAGCTTGTGTATCTATAAATCTCGCAGGGAAATGTTAACCACAACTCAATGGATGCATTTCAGCAAGGAACATCCAATCACTGAGTTTAAAATTTTGTCATGTGTGCTGCTTACAGTGGGTGGAAGCTAAAAGTTTCACTGTTTAGAAAAGAGATTTTATAATCTGCATTTTAAACCAGTTCACTTTTAATTTGGGGACATTTAGCAGCGGTGGCATAGCATTATGAAGTGTTTTGAACACTCTCATCCATGCCTCTGGCTGGATTCTTCTCCATGGCAACGATGGCTTGGCTCATGATTATTGCAGTGCTGAGAGCCGTCCATAATGCCAAAATGATAGATAAAACATGATTTCTCAGAGGTAAAGCTACAATAATTGAAACTTTTGGTCCTAACATAGATCTTTATGACAATTACATTAACTGGGGGATACTGAGTTTCTTTGTTGAGCAACATCAAGAATATCGTTGAGAGAAAAGGTTGAATTCGCGAATAAAAAAATAGAGAAAATCACTTCCAGAACCAGCAGCTCTCACACTTTGCAACCCTGCCAGATTTCTTTCTGTTCCACAGCTCGAGGGGATTACAAACAATTACATGCAGTTGTAGAATAGTTTCAACCAAACTGAGCAAATGCAATTTTAATGATTGTAATACATTATGAAAGTAAATTAAAAATGTGAATCAAAACTGCCAAATATGGAGTACATGTGAACAATACAAGTCCCAGGCTGCTTCAAGCTTAATGCTAACATCAGCTTGCTAACATGCTGATGTTGAGGTGTATCAGTTTTGCAAAATTCACCATGTGAACACAGCGTTTTAGCATGCTAACGTTTGCTAATTAGCATTAAACACGGTACAGTTGGGACTTATTTGTCATATGTTTTGCATTAGACCTGCTCATGAAATGGTAAGTGAATGATAATTGTGACTGCTGCTGGTGCTGGATTCAAAAGTCAGAAGATCAAATCAAATAAAAATATACCAGTGAAAAAACAAACTATTTTGGAGACCAGTGTTAATGTATGTCACACAAAATACACACTGAATTCAGTTACATCATGTTTTTATCCCTTGTTCTGTACACGCACCTGCCAAACTAAAGCTAAACACACTAGAAACAAGACGCTTTATTGAGGAACAAATGACTATTTCCGGGATAGGCTCCAGCCCCCCCACAACCCCGAAAGGGATGGTCGGTACAGAAAATGGATGGAAGGATGACTATTTCCTAGGTGTCAATTGTTGTCGTGAGCTGAACTGCTGCGAGTCCAGAGCAGCTGCAACAGTGTCGTATTTATCCATGTCATTGATTATCCATCATATGCTGAGAGCCTTACTGCTGCAGCACCAATGACAGGGATAAAGAGAAGATTACTGACCATCTCCTCTGTAAGACAAAGTCAGAGCTAAAGCCACAGCAGTTCTTTGGTTTCAATCCCTTACACCCACTGAGAGACACGAGTCATTGCACAAAGCTGCACAATAATTTCCCCTGGGATAAAAACATTTCAGTCTTATCTTCAGTGTATGCAAACACCTGCTGACAGCCGCGAAACTCAGTATAGGTCAGGTTTAGGTGATGGGACAAGGCTGGTTCAGCAGGATGTCCACTCTGACCGTGTCATACCTGCTGATAAATAATACTTTTTCATAACTAATAAATCACATTATTTTGCATGAGACAGAAAGTTATTGTTTCCTTGTAGTTAAAATATTGTTTCAAGGTTATCAGTTCTTTACTATGAAAAAGGAAAGTGAAAGCAAGTGAAGCGAGGTTCTCTGGAAGCTCATTTCAATAGTCTGTGATCATTTCTTAAATTCACAGAAGGCCATAGACTCATGCAGTTTCAGAGAGGTCCAATGATGTGACAAAAGGCAAAGAGAGGCATGATTTGACCATGGATCAATTTTCAAACCTCCAAACCCAGATACAGAGTTACAGAGCTTTATTTTTACCCTTTGTCTTTGCATTCTGCTGAGCTCTCATCATGTTTTCTTTGTGGTTTTGTGGTCCAGTGATTTATTTCCGTTATCTGTCCTTAACATCAAAACTGGAAGATATAAAGTACTCATCAGCCTTTTTTTTTTTTTCCCATTTGTTTATCTCTATAATTTATGAGAAGCTAGAACCTTTACCTTCAACCTCAAACCTCTGTGTGTCTTATCAGTTCCTGAGAACTCCCTTTTTTCCTGTGAGGGTTGTGTAAATGGAGTTTCCCCTCATTTGAATCAACGGTGACATATGATGTGAATATGACACAAATTTGTGATTTTCCGAAATATAATAGATATGACTTGACTTGAAACTTAGGGGAAGGGGTCAGCTATTTTTTAACATGAGGACGTATGATGAAGTAGATGGTTAAATAATGTGGCAGCAGCCTGACCCCTACCCGGTGGGTTAAGCTGTCTACTGCCTCCATCTAGCGTCCATAAAGGTGTATTGTCATGCAGGAGTGGAATTGGAGGGAAATTAAAGTGTTATGGGTGTGTAATTAAGTTTCCCTCTGGCTCAAGCTCTTTTGCAGGTCTAAATGTTGTGGTAATTTACAGAGCATGAAGTTAATATCGCCTTAAATATTTCACTGAAAAGCTGAAGTTATTGGATAATCATGATTTGCTGCTGTAAAAGCATGCAGAATTCAGAGGAAGTGGAAGCTTTGGAAGGTGGAGTGATATTGTGTTTTCATTTTTAATCATGTTACGTATTTACTTGCAAATTGCTAAGGAAAGAAAGCTCTTCAGCTCTCATTACATTGAAGGATGTGGTCACTTTATTCTTCTCTCACAGTCACAGTGGTCTGCTCTTGTGTTTGTCTTCACTGTGCCTGAAGCAGTGAAACACAGACACAAAAGACCCTCTGCAGCAGACAGAGCTCAGGGAGAAACTGTCCATGTGTTGACCTGACAGTGAGACCCTGTGACAGGCAGACAGACGGGCCTTACGGTGACAGCCTCAACAGAGGGTGTGAATGAATAATTGATCCCAAGAAATCCAATTAGTGTCTCTCTGGCCCTGTTGGGCATAGCATTTCCACACAAGATGTTTTATCATATTGTTGGTGAAAATGAGACATGAACATTTTAAATGCGGCACCATATAATTCCACTCTCATTGAACTCTCCAAGCTGTTCAGCTGTCAACATGTTTTTAAGACGCAGTTGTAGAAAAAGGCTGGCTGTTGAAGCATGGGCTTTACCAATGAGGGCTTCTAAGAAATTACAAATATGGACTATTGAAGTTTTATTCTGTGAATTCTGCAAGGCTGGATTACCATCGAGGCAAAGCAGACCACTGCCCAGATGTCCCTAGACCCCAACAAGGACCTCAACAAGTACATGTTCACAACATGTCAGTAAGTTTTGGTAATTTAATTAATTGCACATTGTTACATCTGCTATTTTTATTTGAATTAATAGTTTGACATTTTAGGAAATGTGTTTTTTGTCAAGAGTTTGATGAGTAGACTGATACCTCTCTTGTGTCTGTGTGTTAAATATTATGCTACAGCCAGCAGCCGGTTAGCTTAGCTTATCTTGGCACAAAGACTGGAAACAGGCGGAAACAGCTTTTTTTTTTTTTTTTTTTTTTTTTTTTTTTTAGCAAAATCCATCTACCAGCACCTCTAAAACTTACTTTACACATTAAATCTCTGTAACCGTTTAATCTGTACATGAACTGAACATTAAAAAAAAAACATTTGTGGGTTTATGGGAGTATGGGGAGTTGTGTGAGCAACAATTCCTGCTGACAGTGACTTACTGGAGTTTCCACTGGTTTCCTGGCATCCTGCCTTTGTTTTTGCACTTCAGTTTCTGTACATATTAAATAAACAAGATATATAATGTTAATTTGTGAGCATTGCATCTCTTGTTGGTCTGGCTGCCCTTGGACAGAGCCAGGCTAGCTGTTTTCACCTGCTTCCAGTCTTCTTTTTTTTTTTTTACTAACCCAAAGTAGTAGTTTTTTTTAGATTAATCTGGTCCTGATGTGACTTGAAATCTGAAACTGACAATTATTTCATATGAAAACAACATGTGAGCCATTCTGAAATATAGCCCACATTAAATACCACTTTCACTGTCATAAATAGTGCACATTTTTCTTGACCAATAACCAAAAATGTGAGAAGTCATTTGGCAGTGAACATTCATCCTGTTCAATAAAATCAAAGACACGTGGGTCTGAGCCACCTGCGGTTCTTCACTTGCAGGTGGACACACATGTCATCGTCTGCAGACCTACAGCCTGCGCGGTGTTCCCCTAAACTCTGTCGTCACCACCCAGTCACGACTACAGCACGTAACGTGTAGATGCCATGATCATGTTCCTCCTCCTCCTCCTCCTCCTCCTCCTCTATCAGATACACTAAGGGTTTTCTCTTCCCATGCTACAGCCATGCAATAAAAGCTGAGTCCTACGTGCAGTGCGGTACTTCCAGCCCCAACGCCACCTGGAGTATTTGTGCACATCACCATGCAAGCGGCGGGCAACGGAGCAGCTGACACCGACGCTACTGTAAACAGTAGCAGCAGCACCGCAGACGTCGACGACAGCGACGGGGCAGGGGAGAGGATGGAGAGGACGGTGCCCAGCGAGCAGCAGGACAGGACCAACAACCACCAGCAGCAGCAAACGTCCCTATCACCGTCCGGAGTGCTCGGTTAGTGACAGAGAAAAAAAAAACAGTGCGTCCTGTGTGCGTGCAGCGGAGATCAAATGAAGCTGGGTATTTGTTCACGTGCACAGAAAAAAAAAAAAAAAAAAAAAAAAAAAGATGGGGATAAAAAGATTAGGCTACTGTGCGTGGGTAATATGGTGCTGTCACTGATGCTTGACAGACTTCTCTTCACCGAATGACTCACGGGAGGCTGACGGGGTCAATCGTCTGTGATTGGGTTTTGGTTTCGGTGCGTCTTTCCTTTTCCCGCTACATAGTGCGCATTCCGACCGAGACAGGCCCGGGAAGAGTCAGCCGTTAGTGGTCCACAGGTGCATGCAGGAGCCATGAGCAGCCGAGGTGCACGTCCCGACGGGCCGTGCTACACCGCTCTTCGAGCAGACTGAAGGATCGCGTTGCAGGCTCAGGTGTCAGCCGTGTCCGCTTAGTCTCAGGTGTGTTGAAGACTTGAGGGTTGTACGGGAGAGATATTTGATCGGTGAGTAAGCAAATGGCTGTTGTTATGGTTCGTTCTGGAGCTGTATGATGAGGATAATTAAGCAGCACTGGGTGCTTTGGTGACTTCACTGGGGGCTCTGAGATCACCAGTAGACCCCTGTCTGTATCTGGACCCCTGAACTGTTGACTTGTATGCTCATCCAGCATCTCTGGCCAAGAGGAGAGACTCAGGCGACGGCCTGGCCATCTGGATATGATCATATAACCTTTAACAATCTTAGCCTGAACAATGACACTGCAGCCGTTGCTGTGATTTTCATAATGACTTGACCCACGTTAATCTATTGGAAACAGTCATTTATATGGATCAGGACAGGTGATGTAGGCTTGCAGAATATGATAGTGAACTTTAAACGTTCAAAGTTTGATAGACTGTAGGCGTTATATAAAATATTTCAGATTTCCTTACAATGAGCCATCATGCATGTGTACAGTAGCTCAATGTGGTGGGGCTCTTGAGTGAAGAGTGGTTGGACTTCTGGGTAGCTGTCCCTGGTTGTCATAGCAACTGACAGTTTATTGACATTTAGTGAAAATTCTGAAGAAGTTAAAGTAGGTCATCAGCGGATTCATAATGTGCATTATTTGATACGTTTGATTTATTTCCAAGCTCAGCTGAGCGGTATTAAAATAACACATATATGACAAAATAAATAGGTTTCAGAATCTGTATCTAAGCCTCTAAGATGAGATCAATCACAGGCTGGAGAAATTCTCTCGTTACAACAGCAGAATAAAAGAGTAGAATAAATAGACAAGAAAAAAGATACAAAATAAAAATTAAATCAACTATGTACATTATGTACAAGATATTGAAGATGGCCCCCAAAAATGAGCTGCTAAGCGAATACCTTAGGCCATCACGGAGGGACGAGCCCCTTCACGGTACGTACCCCCACCAGACAGCACAGAAGCACTAATCATGGCTGCACAAGAACAGGCCCTCAGTACAAGATTATTAGAGGCAGGGGTCTACCACACCTGATAGGACAGCAGGTGCAGGCTGTGCAAAGATGCTCCTGAAACAGTTCAGCCGAGTAGTAGCAAGGTGTAAGATGCTGGCAAGTGGCATGCGTAGTGTACAGGTACATCTGTACTGAGTAAGGGCTGGAGGCTCCAAGGTCAAAATGGAAGACACATCCTAAAGTGGTAAATGACTGAGCCAAGATCCTGAGGGACCCCCAGATCCAGACTGACAAGATGGTGGTGGCTAACCAACCAGACATCATGTTGACAGACAAACAACAGAAGAAGACAGTAGTGATAGACGTAGCGACAGCAGCATCAAGAAGAAGGAACGGGACAGGTTCAACAAACGCCAAGGGCTGAAAGAGGAGCTGGAGAAGATGTGGGGAGTAAAGGCAACAGTGGGACCAGTGGTAATCGGAGCACTGGGGCCAGTGACCCACAAACTGGGAGAGTGGCTTCAGTGAATTCCAGGAACATCTGAGGTCTCTGTCCAGAAGAGTGCAGTCTAAGGAACAGCTAAGCTAGGATATAAGCATATGATGACATAAATAATGGGGTAATGCAAAAGTAGGCTTGTGATGTGACACAACATCAACATATCCAAGATCAGTTTTTATTGTCGTGCTTGTTTATGGCAAGTTGTATGTCAGGCTATATAGCTGATGTTCTCCATGTCAAATGTTTCATTCTGGGAGACCTCTGACTTAGAAATATCTTTGTATCATTAAATTTGACAATTAATGTATACGATCAATGACGATTGTGATGCATTTACACTGGTAGACTATGAAGCTTCAAAGGTGGTCCAGTCTATAGTGCTGGCCACAACTGTTTCTACAAAGGGAGAATATAAAGATGTGTAGTCTACAGTATACTCAAGGTCTTCAGTTTGCACCATCTATGCTGCAGATGGACTGCAAGTCTTCTCATCATATATGGCAATGTGGCTCTGAATGGATATATTGCTGCTGCCTGGCAGAGAGATTTGCATGTCAGAGACATCTACATGTCTTGTGGCCTTAATGAGCAGTGACACCTCTGACAGTCCAAGAGAGAGTCGCTTTGAAGTATTCAGAAACATCCAAGACAGATGTAAGACAAAGGAAAAGAGCATTCGGTGTCTCTGACTTGGATTGCATCATTATGTCTCACGCACAAGAGTCACAGGACTCAAGAGTCACAGTCACTGAGTTGGCTCGTGGCTCTAAAACATAATGCTATAACAGAGAGGTGCCAGCAGCCGCGATGGCGCTCAGTGACAGGGGGAAGTAGGTGATGTGCTAATGCAGTTACGCTGCAGAATGTGAAATCCTGATCACAGACACGTCCTGAGAGAGTGTCACAGCTCGATTCAGTGAACAATGAAGAGATCGGTCAGTCACTACAGGCCTGACTTGAGAGTGTGAAAGAAGAAGAAGAAGCAGTGAAAAGATGACGACTTCAGAGCTGATGTGATGAAGCGCGACACTGCTGGCAAGGCCTGTTGCTCTCAGTGGTTTTAGAGACAGAGTGGAAAAGCTAGTTTGCTTCTGGCCATTTACACACCAGCCAGTTTATCTATTTGTTTAGAGCGCAGAGCGTTTACTCAAAGTCATGTGACCGGCGAAGCCCAGTCAACCTTCACGCTGGCTGAACAACTGTTTTACGCATTTCTGTCATTTTTTTCTTTTCCCTCAAGTCCCAGTGAGAGAGAAAACAGAGAGGAAAGAGAAAAAAAAGGCGAAGGAATAGCATCGTTGATGAGTGGCAGAGTCAGACTAATGTCATCTGTGTCCTTGATGAGAAAATATCACCGTCTGCCTGTCCCGCTTTTCTCTCACACACACTCCATCCAGACCTCTTTCTCACTCATTTTAAACTTCATTAACTCCAATTTGCCTCACTCTCACCTTTTCGCCCCGTTTTTCCTTTTAGATAAACTGTTTGGGAAGCGCCTTCTGCAGGCCAGGCACTACATTATGTCTCGGAAGTCCTGGCTCAAGATGGTGCCCACCGAAAACTGTGATATCCTGATGACATTCCCAGGTACGGTAAGCTGCAGCCTGTTCTCCCTGTTTGTCCTGTGATGAATGCCTCACTAGAGAGAGAACAGCGCATCCTCATTAAATGTCTTTGGTGGTCAGCCAGCCACTCTGGACTCAAAGTGGTCTCTGAGGACAATTAGATCTCATCCATTTACTGTACCTGTACCGTCAGACCAGCGCTTTCTGCAGTATTTTTTAAGGCAGTTGCAGTTGTGGGTATAAAGCTGTGAAGCATTTCATCACAATAACTTGGCTGTGTGACTCAGACAGATACACTTCATGCTCACATACAAACACGGTGTGCAGAGGTGCTGCTGCTGTTTGGGATGCTGATACTATAAAACTGATCATTCTGATTAATTGCAGTCAAAACTGAAGTAGTGCAAGCATCAACATGGACTCCAGCCTTCAAAAACACATTTTCACCAACATTCAAATACAAAGCCAAACCAACACACCATCCACAGTGTGAGCACAAGACAACTGTTGTTAAGACGGCTGTTAGATTCACATGAAAAGACACTTAAGCAACCGAATCTCAAATAATTTACTTTCTCTCGTGGTGAAGGATTCACTGCAGCCAAAATCAGACTAGCTGACACTTCAGCTATTTACAGTACACACTTAAACTATCTTGGATGCTTCAGCTGAAATTTCTCCTGCTTTCATGCTTTACAGTTCGGCTGCTTTCGTCCTTTACAACAGACGCTTCAAACCCTCTCAGTGTGTTAACTCCAACTGACTAACGGCACAAATCCCACACATGAATAAAATTCCACTTCAAGATAGTTTAGCTTGTTTACTCTGTTCTAACTGTGATTTTCAGTTTAAGTGAGCATATCCAAATACAGCCTTTTCAAGTTGTCTGTTAATGTAAAACAGTACACATGTAGCCTAAATTACACAGCGTATGTTTAGAATAATGAATATTAACCAGACGCAAAACTTGAACTTAACAATCACAATGCACAGCTGAAAAAACAAAACCAAAAAAATGTGGTCCACTGCGAAAGAAATCCAATTTAAACGTCACATTTTCCAGTCAGGCCTGGAACTGTAATAGTTTGTTCTGCCTTCAAGGTCAAATGCGGTGCTGCTGCCAGAGTTGAGCTGACCTCGCTGTGTTAACAGAGAAAGTAGAACAACATTAAACAACCCCAAACTAAATTGCTGTCCTGTAATTGGCAATCAAAGCAAATGTGAGGTATTACAGTCGATCATCAGTTCTATCCATGTTAGATCACTTTTAATTGATGTGTTTTTATTTTAATTTTATTTTTAATTTATGTTTTTGTTCTTTTCATATTGACTTTGTACATTGCTGTATCTTGTTCTTTGTAAATGTGCTATACAAATATAGTTTATAATAGTTATTATTAAGCAACTCCACAATATATTTCACATTCTTGACCACTGGATCCTACAGTTGTACAAGCTTTGTTAATTCTGTCAGTTAAAACAAACCATGTTCGTGCTGATTTCCAGGCCTCTTACAGTAAATAGCTCACTTATAACAAACATTCAGCCCATATAGGATCTCTGCATGCAATGTCAAGGACTCCAGAATCCAAGTCTTTGTGAATGCTGGAGGGATCCAAAGTCATTGCTCAGTAATGTCCAATGTGATGTTAATTTATTTCAGATATATGGAAAAAAGAACGTTTGATATATGCAGACATATATGTCGGGATTTAATTGAAGTGACCTCTTACTGTCATCGCCACCCCACTGCCTCTCAGCCCCTCTGTCAGGCCGGTGAAGGATGGATTTGGTCCACATTCTTTATGCGGCAGTAAAACCGTCATTTCCTGCCGTTGGCGCACACGCCTGCAAACGTGTGAGGAATCAGAGTGGACATAGACAAGCAGCTGTTTCAAAATGCAGCATGTATTTTGATGCTCACACTCATTGTTCACTGTCAGTTGTGTATAAGTGACGACGTGATGCTGTCAGACTCAAAGCAGTTTTTTCCTCCTCCAGATACAATAGACGACCACACTCTGCTGTGGCTCCTCAATCAGATTCGTGTTGGAATCCCACAAGTCAGCATTCAGGTTCGACAGCATAAACACACCCAGACACACGCCTTCTTCATCACGACAACATTTGAGAAGTAAGAATCCCAAACTCACACTCTGTCTCACAGTGTGTGTGCGTGTGTGTGTGTGTGTGTGTGTGTGTGTGTGTGCATGGATGAGTGGGCTGCTATTGTCTTTGTTTGAACTGTTCTGAGTGAGGACATTTTGGCTGGTTCTTACTGTTCCAAGCGGACGATGAGTGCTGGGGTGAGAATAATGGATATGTGTGGTGATTGAAATATTATCTCTGCTTCTGTTGGGAACATTTTACTTCATTTTTAACTGCACATACACACTAGACTCCACGAGACTGCTAGATTGAATTCAAGGAGGACAAACAACACGAGCAGACAGGCTGTAAACAAATGCCCATTTTATCTGAACCACCTATTGATGATTCCATTTATTACCCTTACTTATTAGCTTACAGTTGGAAATCTCCAATAGATTTTGCAGAAGAAGCCAATATCTCAAAGTTAAGGAAGCTTCATCTGTTCTGTCAGTTAGGGTTTGTGTGCGTGTGCATGTGTATGTGTATGTGTGTGAACATTTCTGCAGCAAAGCACATAAAGGCAAGACATGACATTAAAATGTCACATTTTTCAGTCAGGCCTGGAACTGTAATATTTTATTAAGCCTGCAAAATCAAATATGGTGCTGCTGCCAGAGTGCGAATCCAGCTAATCAGAGAGTGAGTACATTTTGTTTTTCAGTTTTTGCTTTGGATGTTAGAGTCAAAGGAACATTTCAACATTTGGGGAGATACTTATTTACTTTTTTGACAGGAGTTACAAGGATCATGAGTTTAAAACACACCTTTAAGCAGGTAGCCCTGTTTTAACGTAGATGCAACTCCCTGCTGCACTGGGCTGAACTGAGCTAAGCCAAGGCAGCATACAGTGTGTGTGTGTGTGTGTGTGTGTGTGTGTGTGTGTGTGTGTGTGTGTGTGTGTGTGTGTGTGTGTGTGTGTGTGTGTGTGTGTGTGTGTGTGTTATACTTTACTGTGTGCTTACCCTCAATGCACTAATCTGTCAAACATCTGCAGCCTGTGCACACAGGTTTAATCCCGCTGCTCATTCACCCTCTCTCCTCACCCTCAGCTTGCTGCGGGGGGCCGAGCAGATGAGCATGCACAAGGCCGTCAAACCTCAGTTTGGCGGTGGGATGCGGCGCTTTTCCTGCGAGGAGGACAACATCTATGAGAACATAGAGAGCGAGCTCTGCTTTTTCACCTCACAGGTCAGAGGTCGAAACTGTCGGCCATGTGAGCAGCGTGTCATGCTGTTAAAACTTTGGTTGTGTCATTGAAGATTTTTTTAGTCAGAATTCAAAGTGTGTTTCACCAATTATTTTGAGTTACCCTCTTTTTGTGTTGGTCTTCAGGAGCGTCAGAGCATTATAAAGTATTGGCTGGACAATCTGCGAGCCAAACAGGGAGAGGTGCTTCACAACATTCACTTCCTGGAGGGACAGCCAATCAGTATGCTGCCATTTATTACGACTGAAACTTTTAATGCTCATCTTTTTCAGCTTTTTCTCTCCTGTTTCTACATCATCAGTAATTTGTGCAATGGATTTTAGATGCAAAGTTACATTTGAAGCATTTGAGAATGATGTGGGCCTTCAGATAAACATTACACTGATCTGATCTGACAAACTTTTGTCAAACATGGACCAGACGTCACCTTGGATACCATGTGTAAGGCTTGTGATGTGTGCTCTTCAGTTCCAGAGCTGGTGGCTCGTGGGGTGATCCATCAAATGTTTCCTCTCCATGAGCAGAGGATCCTCAACCAGCTGATGACATCTTGGGTCCAGGCTGTGTGTGAAAGGCAGCCCCTGGGTAGGCAAATATCCAGGTTTTATTTTGAAGGAAATTAGGCAGGACAGTAAACAGCAGGCCTGACCATCAAGTTTCTATTCTAAAACAGTATGAGCTTGTTGTTATCTAGTGTCTTTAGACGTGATGCTTCTTCTTCTCAATGTCTTAATATTACATTTTTCATCTGCTCTCTAGACGATATCTGTGACTACTTTGGCGTGAAGATCAGCATGTACTTTGCCTGGCTGGGTTTCTACACTAACTCCATGCTTTACCCCGCTGTCATCGGCTTTCTGCTCTGGATACTCGCAGAGGCTGACCAGGTGAAGGATCCTTTAACAAGATTTATTTTACAAGATCTGCCTTTCCAAACACGTTGAATGTTACTGAAAGTCAAAATATACAGTGTGGGTACTGATGCTGATTTGTTTCTCTTTTATGTAGTAATTTTTTTTTTTTTTTGCCAGGAATATGAGGATCTTACTGAGGTTTTGATGTTAATTCACTGTCAATCCTCCTACATTTTATATAATTTTTTTTGTGCATTTTGTAAGGAGAAGAGACGTTGAAGCAGCACACATAACCTACACACAACTGCATGGCACAATCAATACTTTCAAATCTTATATAAGCATCTTTTGACTCTCTCACTCGCTCGCTCACAGACCAGTCAGGATATCTGCTGTGTGGTTTTTGCCCTCTTCAATGTTGTGTGGGCGACGTTGTTTCTGGAGCGCTGGAAGAGGCGAGAGGCAGAGCTGGCCTACAGGTGGGGCACCCTGGACACCCCCGCCGAGTCCTTGGAGGAGCCCAGGCCGCAGTTCAGGGTGAGGATTGTTGCTGAAGCCCGAGCATGCGTGCATTAAAAAGCAGTGCTGCTTTGTTGTGGGTGTACAAAAGGTTTTATTCACTTCCTGCAGCATTTGCTCAGACTGACCCCCGAACATTCACATTAACATATTCTTTTATTTCAACGCGCTAGTTCCTCTCTCCTCAGGTGTAGTTGCAATGTCAGTCTGGTTGAGTTGTTTATCGGTGAGCGCTTGTGCAACTCTGCAGGATTGCCACACAAAACCAGGAAATGTGAGCATGTTGACAAGAGGAGTGTTCATACCCCATGTGTGCTGAGAGAAGAGGGAGGGCAGGCGGCCCCTCTCCCGCCTCCTCCCATCTCCTGCTGTGTGGAATGAATAGAGGGTTTGGGGGAGGGAGACGTGGGTGTCCACTTTCAAAACATATGTGGGAAACAGTGAAAAAAAGGCCCGGCTAGCTCAGTCGGTAGAGCATGAGACTCTTAATCTCAGGGTCGTGGGTTCGAGCCCCACGTTGGGCGCAAATGCTTTTTAGGGAAGCACTTCTGGCAACAGCAGCCAGTAGCAGCCAACAGCAAGTATGATATACTGATATGAGGAGATAATGTGCATTGTGTTACTTAATCACAGATGTGGGACTGGATTTTTTTATACATACATTCTGAATTTATGGCAGTTTGTGACAGAAAGTTGTTAAAACAGTAACTTTGATCAAGTTAAAAGTGTCACCTCAGGATCTAAATTGATGTTATTAAAGAACAAAATGCAATCTAGCAGGCAGTCAGTTATTATGGAGCAGTCTATTCTCCAGCTAAGATGATTGCAATCATGAAGTCTCTGATACCCTCTCTGGCTGTTTTCTCTTCCTCTGCTGACTCTGCAGGGAGTGAAGCGCTGCAGTCCCATAACAGGCTGTGAGGAGTTCTACTACCCGCCCTGGAAGAGAGCTCTGTTCAGATGGCTGGTCAGCCTGCCCATCTGCCTCCTCTGTCTCTGTTTTGTCTTCCTCGCTATGCTCCTCTGCCTGGAACTGCAGGTTTGAACAGATAACACAGCACGCTGGATGAATGGAATGAAATGGAGTTGATGCAGTCTGGGGCTGATAAATGAGGATGTATCCATGTATTTCTTGTGACGAGCTTAAACCCACCCTTACTGGACACACTGATAAAGACGAGAAGAAATAGCAGCGTTACAGTTCATTTTATGCCAGAAAGTTAAGACCCATAGCTACAGTTTAGTCCATGAAGAATATCATCTAACAAACACGTTAAACAAAGCACATTCAAATATACCTCTTGCTAGCTCATATTCATCTAATAGACTTTTAAAAATAGCTGTGAGATTGAAATGAATAGAGGTTATTAAATATTCATTATGCTTCTAATGCACCTTGCAGGAGGTGGTGATGGAGATTCAGGAGCTACCTGGTATCACACGATTCATTCCGAAGATACTTCTGGCCCTAACTGTGACCGTATGTGATGAAGTGTATAAGAAGATTGCCTACTGGCTTAATGACATGGGTAAGAGACGTACATGGACTCTCTAGGCACAATAGTGAATTATTATCTGTGACATTTATAAGAGAGGGATTACTTAAAGTGGAACATGTTTTCCCTTAATATTTAATTTTGGATAGGCATCCTCTCAGTATGTGTGAGTATGTTTCTGTGCTACCTGAGTGCTCCTCTTATATTTATTTCTTCATCCAGAGAACTACAGACTTCAGAGTGCCTATGAGAATAATCTCATCATCAAGATGGTTTTTGTAAGTCGTGCTCACTTCCCTTCTCTTTGGGGTAGAATGAGACAATTCGTGTTGATTGAGTGTGTGTTTGACTTCCTGCAACCTTTCCTTCCTGTGGTTGTTTCACAGTTTGAATTCATCAATTCTTACCTTAGCCTTTTCTACATCGGATTCTACCTCAAGGACATGGAGCGACTCAAGGAGGTAACAGCAACTGTTGGCAGCATCACAAACAAGAACAATGGAAAGCTACGCTAAGCCCCACCCTCCTGAGTCACTGCTGCTGTCTGTCTGTCTACAGAGATGCATTGATCTTGTATTGCAGGGTTATTTTGCTCTGACATAACCCTGCTTGGCTTAGCTTGCATACTTTTTTCAAGCAGTATTTTATTTTTAATGTTACAAGGCAAAATACTTTTTAGATGAGGAGTAACCGAAGCATGAGCTTATCTTGGGTAATGTTGGCTGGAGTTAAAGTGCGTCTATACATACTTAATTGCCACAGTAGGTACCGTAGTAAGCTAGTTAGCTGATCCCACCCTCCAAACTCTGAATGAAGAATATCACCCTAAGTAATGACTGTACAGCCAGTGTTTTGGGGGAGCGCTATAGTGGAGGGTCAATTACAGAACTAATGGTCATACCAGATCAGGTACGGCTTTAGCAGCAAAATACCTGAGTGTCTTCAGTTGACCAATGGTGCATTTTACTGAATTCAGCATTTCATTTTGGAAGGGGAATAATGTGTAATTTCTTCTTTCAAGTTATTTAGTGCCACTTTAGTGTCGTGTGGTGTGTCAGATGCCGTAGATGGCATGAGGTGACGTCAGTGAACTGCATTTGTACCTTCAGTCAGACTGAAGATCTGCATCATATATGCTTGCTTTACACTTAGTGTGCATGTGTCGACTCTTGCGCCCATTAACGGATGTCTTCCTTCTCCTCACAGATGCTAGCCACTCTACTGATCTTCCGCCAGTTCCTGCAGAACATCAAAGAGGTCCTCCAACCTTATCTCTATGAGCAAAACAAGCTGGGTGTCTTCACCCCAAAGGTGCTGTGGGAGCTGCTCCAAGCCATCATGCTCAAGTATGGCCGTCTGGCTCTGGGGAAGGCTCAGGCTTCAATGACAGCCTATTCCTTCCTGGGTCCCAGAGGGATCCCTGTCAGTCACACTGCTAACGGTAACCCAGAGCCGAGGAGAAGGGGGGATCTGAAAGCCGGATTCAGGCTGACAGAGGAAGAGTGGGACATGAATGACAGCAATCTGAAGCAGCGCAAAGTCAGCTTCACGGAGAAGGTCGACTACCAGGATGTCACGACGGAAACGCAGACGGTGTATGACAGCTTCCTCGAGGACAGTCCCACACTGGTAGAGGAAGGGATGGATCCATCCAGTATTTTTGACAGTTGTGATGAGGACAGTGATTGTGAATCGTTGACTCAAGTATGTGGTCTGTTACTACAACTTATCATTCTGGTTTTTCAGCTGTGTGGTTTTGAAAATCTCCATCTCAAGCAGTGATTTTGTCTGAGGTTGTCACACCATTTCCACCGTCTTAAAGAAACAGCAGTCTCTCATTATGTTTAGATGATTGTAGCTTTTTCCAGTACAGCTCAGCTTGTTTCATGTGGTTTTATTAATTAAGTCACATCATGTCTGTGGAGGTTGATCCCATGCATGCAGGCAGTACACTGACAAACCAAATTAATCTATGCATGATATCTTAGTCACTTGAGAAAGTATCGTAGTGTAATGTGTACATTAGCAGGAGACCAAGGAGAATGGCACTGTGTCCTCTCCAAAGGAATCTGACTCTCTCTGTCAGAGAAGAAAGAACGTAAGTGAGGGGAAGGAGGATAAGAAGTCCTGGATTGATCCACCAGAAGAACCCAAAACTGTCACTCTGACCCAGGCGGAGATTGAGAGCTGCATGCAGACATATGAGGTGGGACTCATTTTACTTTTTACAAACTATCTTCCATCTTCCATCCATATAACAACTTCTATGTCCAATTTCACAACAGTGCACCCATGAAAAGAGTACTATTGTTTCACGATGTTTGACTCCTGACAGGATACGCTTCAGGACTACCAGGAAATGTTCATTCAGTTTGGCTATGTGGTGCTCTTCTCCTCTGCGTTTCCCCTGGCGGCCATGTGTGCTCTTATCAACAACATCATCGAGATCCGCAGCGACGCCCTGAAGCTCTGCACCGGCCTCCAGAGACCCTTTGGACAGCGGGTGGAGAACATCGGACAATGGCAGGTCAGTGCGTTTTGTTTTGGAAAATGTCAGCGAAGCCTTCCAGGCTGCATCGTACATCAGATGAGCCTAAACACTTCCTGTCTCACTCTCTGTCTCTCTACATCAGACTGCAATGGAGGCCATGGGCTTGATAGCCATCATAGTGAACTGCTATCTGATTGGTCAGTGTGGGCAGCTCCAGCGTCTGTTCCCCTGGTTGAGTCCTGAGATGACCATCATCTCCATCGTCTTACTCGAGGTATGTGCAGTAGTGCAGGTTTGTCCCTGAAAGATTTTGTAGTTTTAACAAAATGTAGTTTTATTCCCCAAATAGCCCTTTTTTATATTATAAAAGAAAAGTGCATGTGCTGTTTTTTTGTTGTGACTTTGTAAAACCTCAAAATCAATGTTTGAATTATTGGACACAAAACCCTCTCAGGAGTTTTTGGTATGTGTATGAGCTGCGTTGTTAAGTCTGAAGTGGAAAGAAAATTGCAGAGCAGGAAGCAGAATGTGATTGTGCCTTGATGTAACTGTGTGTTGAGTCTGTCCCTGTGTGGTCTCAATGGTTCACAGCACTTTGCCATACTCCTAAAGTACATCATCCATGTTGCCATCCCTGATATCCCTGGCTGGGTAGCAGAAGAGATGGCCAAGCTAGAGTACCGACGAAGGGAAGCTTTCAAGGTATAGTTGTATCATAGCTTGAAAGACCTTTGGCCAAGGCTTGCTGCTGGCTGCACTTTGTCTGATTTCTACCACATTGCTGTATGTGTACTGTATCCCTGTGTGTCCCTTGGTCTCTTGGTGTGCATTGTCTTAAAATGCACGCTAGTGCAGCCTGGCAACATAACTGTATGTGTTTGACTGTTTGTCTGGAGAGAGTTGTTTCACATCAGTGGCACTTGTATTGATGGTGTCTTAAATACGTCTTAGAATAACACAACTATGAGTCAGCAAATTTAGCCCAAACAAGTTCCAAATCACTTGTTTGTGTGAACTAACTGCTGGATTGAATGACAACAGTGAAGAGGCTAAATGAGAGAGGGCGCACAGGCTCTGTTACTCACTCTGATCTGAAGAAAGTTCAGTCTTATAATTGTCAGCACTGCTTCCTCACTTGAATTTACACTCGTCTTTATCCTTTCTTCTCTTCTTCCCGTTCTCCTTCATCTTTCTTCTTCTTCCTGTGACTCTCTTTATCTGTTCTGTGTCTTCATTTTAACTCGTCATTTAGAAGCATGAGCAGCAGGCCCAGCAGCACTTCCAACAGCAGCTTAGACGCCGTCGTGAAGAGGAGGAGCTTCATCGCCAGGCTGAGCTGCAGGCTGAAGCCCGTCAGGAGAGCGACTACCACAAGGCCGACGCCCAGCACCAGCACCACCATGACAAAGCACCAGGGGGCAAGCCAGGGGATAAGCCTAAGAGACCCAGCTCTCTGCTGGGAAACAACAATGTGATGAAGCTCAAGCAGATCATCCCTCTCCAGGGGAAGTTCTCCTCCGGCACCTCACGTTCACCAGCCCAGTCCCCGACAGGGGGTGAGGCAAAGCTCACAGGATTTCTGAAGTTCTTGAAGTCGCCTGAGGTGAAAAAAGAGCCAGCGGTGGCGGTTGGAGCAACTCCAGGGTCAACGGTGACCTCCTCAGTACCCCCTAGTGGCCAGGAGAGGTCACAGTCCCCCAACAGGACATTTAGTCCTGGGAAGCTGTTCAGTTTTAGCAAATCCGAGGGGACTGTGGTGTGTGTGAATGGGACACCACCAGCGACGCAGCTTGCCAGCGCTCAGCCCAACAGGGCTGACTTAAACACAGCCCCCGAGGAATTACCCTCTAATGAGTCAGATAAAGGAGAATCAAGACAATTGACTGATTTAGAGAACTCTGGCTCCAAGAGTTAATACATGTTCAACCGTACCAATGTAATATTATGAACAGAGAGCAATGTATAAATGTTCAAGCAACATTCAGAGACAGTGAGACCCCTGTTTCTGTAGAACACATTAGTCACAAGGACCACATGTAAGGTCAGCAAGCGTTAGACTTCAATCTAGATGGCACTTACTTCACACAAAGTATTATCCTGTATCGATTAACACCTGACTATCTAGCTTCCATGTAAAATATGTACAGTAAGTGTAACTTCTTGAATGGGGCTTGAGAAACCTTTAATTAAGGTTCAAATACTGCATGACTGCCTGGTTTTCAATAGCACCACAACAGATTACGCTGATGTGAGGGATCTTTTTTTTTTTCTTTTTCTTTTTTTAAAAAAAGCCAGGACCTGATGATCATTGAGCCCTTCTGTCAAAGGACAAACAGCAGCTCCCCTTTCGGGTTTGTTGCTCATTCTGATGCCTGTATTGAATGCATGTTACATTGTGTGCATGCATCACATGTTCATCCTTTCTTTTCAGTTGTGAAGCACTTTCAAAGCCATTGTATTCTTCCGCAATAGGTCAGATTATACTCACTGTGACCATGAAAAATATTCTATTTTTCTTAACTTTGATTTTCTATGAATTATTTTACTACATAAATTAGTGAATGTACTTCTATAATGCAAATAAACCTCACTTGAATAAACATCCATCAAGAGATAAAGCACTGCCTGATTTTGTTAGCAGTAAGTCAGTATCACAGGATGGTTTCAGGGAAATAGGACATGCATGTAAACTTATTATTTAAGGAAAATGATAAAACTTATATACGGAGCAGAACATACACACACCTATAAGAACTATCTTTACCAGAAGATAATTTCATACTATTTCCCAATACACAGCTACACTAAGACGTGCAATAAATGCAATAGGAAGGAGGGGATTCTCTTCAGTGTTGCTGTTTACTATGAGTTACAGCCTTTACTGTATGTCATAGTGTAATCTATACAAGAACGAGAGCTGAAATTGACAACAATACATTTATACAATAAACTCAAAGCAAAGCATTTAACAATACACATTCCAAACTCAGTCAGGTGATGGAATACAAATGATATGACAAAACTAGAGTTCACACTCTCCTCTATGAAGAGCCGGGAAAACAAAACACTGCATGTCTCTGGTTTAAAGTCACACTTGGGAAACCTAAAGTGTGTATTCTACTTGTTTCGACTGACATAAGCAGCCAGACTGAACATATACTGCTTAACCTTGGAACAGCGAGCTTAACATAATTAAAAATGTACATTAACAGATTCAACTCTCACTCATGCCAAACATTGAAAATATGATCAACACAATTTACAGCAGATAACCCTTTTTATAGAATGTAAAAAGTGATGTTTCAAAAGGTGCAAAGCAGTAAAACGCTTTTGTGACCCTCCAGTGTGAAAAGGACAAATCAGTTAAACAAAATGAAATAACCATGGGGTTGACTTGGGAGGAGAAAATCAGAGTGAGTCAGTTTGTTACCTGATAAAGGGTCATAACACTCACAATAAAACACTGTACAAACACACCAGATGTGTGGAGATGAGCATCACTGACTTTGTGCAGCAAACACAGATTGTGTGTCTTTAGCCGTGCTGTCAATAGCTAATTCCCCTCATTATGAGTCAAATGATCAACCTATTTCAGCAAATGTGAATGGCACACATAACAAGGACTGAAAGCTGTCCTTTCGAGTAGCCTACACATCAGTACAGCCAAAGACCCGCGGTCATCGCCAATCCCATAAAAGCCTGTGCTAACTTTGCAACACCAACACATAAGCACTGCTCATGAAGCGCTGATCTCAAAATACTGGCAATCAACCTCAGAATATGGCTACAAAATCTGCTGGTCACACTGCACAAAAACAGCTTGCATCCTTTAGTATGACTGTATTGGCTTGAACATGCCCCCATTAAAAAGACATACCAATATCCATTAAGCTCAACAGTGGTTCGTTTCTTCACCTGAAACAATGTAAACCAGAGGGGCACTCTAAGACATAGTGAAAACATATGCGCTCCATTTAAGGCAATAAATCATTCATCAAAAAAAAGATTGCTTTCAACACTCATGACTTCATTACAAACCCTGAACGGATAATTAAATCTAAGCAACGAAAATGATGCAGGTTTATTTGCAGCTGCTGTAATAACAGTAATCACATAAAGGATGAGCTAAAATAAAAATGTATGGGTCGCTGTTATTATGTAATTCAAAACTAATGGAGTAGGAGCCACAAAAGATAGGAAATAACTGAACCACATATAGACTTAACTCAAACCGTGCATATTTCAGAGATGGTATGAATAACTACAGCTGTAAACCCTTAAATAGCAGCAGAGCAGCAATGACTTTCCTCCCTGCATTATTAAAAGGAAGCTGTGTGAGCATACTTGGAGAAAAACCAGGAGGTTGAGAAATAAGGAGGTAGATGTACATTATTTTCAAACTACAAAGACTAGAATCTGAGGCAGAGCTGTCTTGGAAGTAAAGAAAATATTGGGAGAAAGTAGCAAATAAAGGTTTTGGTTAAGGAGGAGAACTGAAGTCAAATGCACACATTAAAGCCAAATGATTTTGGGATTAATGTCATGCCGGCTGTGGTGTGAAAAGTATCGATCCTTGTGTGCTTCAGTGTAAAGGCCTGGGTTTGCAATCACATCCTGCATCTGTGTGTACATTTTGTTTGGATCAGTCTCTGCTGGGTGTGCATCAACAGCACAGCTGTTTATGAATCGTCGTTCAGCTCCCGGCTGTCTGTTCTAGCGATTTTCCGTGGAGGTGCTGTGTTCTCCCCCTCTGTTTGATCCTGCTCTCGCTTTCTGGCTGCATTCTGACAAAGTAAGAAAGAAACACATATTAAAAAAAAAAAAAAAAAAAAACATGAACCACAAAGCAGAGGATCTCTGTCATATATAATACCTTCTGCAGTAGCTTTCACCTCCACTCACATGATTTTTTATTAAAACCCTTTACCTTTTTGTCCCACTGCTGATGAAGATATCGCAGTAGGATGTTCGTCTTCTCTGTGACAATGACTGAGGAGACACAGACACTGATTAGATCATAAGACAAACAAAAGTTTAAAAAGGTGCAGTCAGTTGTTCCCATACAATATTATCTTAACGGGTTCAATGATAATCACACTATAATTTAGAAACTCCCTCTAATGTAAGCCTGAAACTGAGATGTTACTGAGCAAAAGAGTTGTGGTATGCTCTCTTTCTCAGATATAACTACAGTATTGAATCAATGTACTTACTCTGCTCTGATGGATATTCCCGGGTTGGAAGATACACAGATGGTCGACGGTTCTAAAACAACACAGAGACCCATGAAAGTCCATAAATTGGCTAAAATGACCTCAAAACAAGATACAGGACTACTATGTGGTGATATGTCTGATATGATGATTTCATCTCAGCACTTTGAGAACAAAAAAGATGACTTACTGATGCTTTACATACAGAATCAGCATGGAACCTGCTGAAGTTGTTTTTGTTGTAGACAGGCAGTCCCTTCAGGAAATCTCCCTGTGAACACAACAGATAAACATGAAGAAAAACACTTCCGTGCACCCACAGTTGTAACGAACGGAAAGTCCCGGGTGGTAAGGCCAACAACCATCGCCCTCACTGACTAACACAGGACAACTCATTCTCCTGACATTTAACGACACTGAACAAATAGATAAATCCAACACTTTCGTTTTCGCTCCCAAATTTCACGAGTTGAACATCTAAGACTTAAGACTTGAGATTTAAGTTTTGGGGGAGCATGCCAGTAACGCGCTCCTTCAAATCTTGTGACAACTATGGCATTTCGTTTTGTGATGAAACTGACCTTTTCATGACCAGCCCAAGGCACACCTTTGCAATAATTACGCTGTTAAATCAGCATCTTGATATGCCACACCTGTCAGGTGTATGGATTATCCTGCAGAGAAATTCTTGGATCTTTCACCTCAACTCGTGAAAAAATGAAATCAATTACAAAAGAGCTACGTTCATGTTGTTGTTGAGTATAGATACCGTGGCGGTAACGTGGTACTTAAGTGAAATTACACTGTTTACAATGCCTCCTGTTTGCCACCATGTAAGAACTTGTCTATCTGAGCTGATAAGGACCAAACATTCAAGATAACATTTATACCTAAACATATACGATAGAGTAAACAAACAGCGGTAAACATACCTTCTCCATTTCCGTCCAAGTCAAGCCCAGTGAGAGTGCAAACGAGCAGATGCTACTGTTTTAGCTAACGTTAGCTAGCCACTAAGCCTTGTCGTCTTTGTCGTAACCAAGATACCGGTTTGTTTACCCGTTCGACAGCTTCTTACGACTGCTATAAAAGATAAACAATGTATGACTCTGATATTATCGCATCACGCCACCCCACATCAGCCGAGAACTTACACTCATGTAAAGGTAAATAAAAAACTGAAATTGAACGTCCCGGAGAAGCTAATTGCTACTAGTTCACAACTCCATTTTTGTTTTTCGTCTGTTCGAGGGCAGTTACCTTCCGACATTCACCGTACCTCATTGGTTGAACGGTGGTAGACGCATGAATAGAGCGAAAAGCAATGCGCTGATTGGCTAGAAAGTGATTATGTAACAGACCAATCTGCCAATGCGAGGGGGTAGCGGCATGAAAACAGCACAGGCTCTTTCTCATGTGTACCCTCCTCCATGTACTGTGTATTTATGCCTCTCAGCTGCTGTTGCTGCAGCAGTAAGTTGATCGTATTTTTTAGAAGTTAAACAGCAGAACAATCCCCAACCTAGTCTAAAAATTATTTATATTAAAACTACGACTAAATGTAAACACCAAAAGGTATAGGTAGGACCAAAAACTAGTTATTGTACCTGTACTTTAACTGTGCCATTCAAGTACTAGCAAGCAGTTCCAAAAATGGAAACTAAGTTTAAAGTGAGAGTCTAGGAAAAATGCTGCTTATGTAAGATATTTTCATTATAAATGTGTGTTATTCTGGTGTGTAACATTATTAATTAATTCCTCCATTTTATCCTCTTTTTCTTGATCTTGATTCCTCATCTTCAAACATTTCTTGGTTTGTACATAAAAGGTCACTAATGGAATCTGGGTTACCTTGACTTTTGTAACACAGGACCAGAAGGACCCTCTCTACACTCGGAGAGTAATCATTTCCATTACCTCACCAGCCCAAACACAACAAACCCTTTATCCACTAACTGTCTTTGGGAAACACTGATGTTTTTCTTCCTTTTCAAACACAAATACAAATGCATGTAAATTCTGCAGGGATCATTTTTATTTCCAGTCAAAAAAAAATTGACGTTTTCATTTGAGAAAAAAATAGGGTGACTCAGCTTTTTTAATACACATTTAGTCTGAACAAAATGATTTCAAATGAGAAAAAAAAAAAAAATCAAACATTCAGTGATCATGAAGAAAACATTATTGATCAGGTATAAGTGGGTGAAACTGCCATGCTTCTTTTTACCCAAGGCAAATGCAACATGTTTGTCAAAAGGCCAGTTTTCAAACTCCCGCCCATTATTAATGCGTTGAGAATGCCAAACCCAACCCACACCCAGTATCACCAGTTAACCCAGCACACATGTTCTTTGCTGAGCACTGCCAGTATTTCAGATCCAATGTCTTTTTCCTGAAAGTCTCTTGGTTTTCCCACTGAAACCTTCAGTGTGAGAGTGATTTCCGTCCCTTCAACATGCGCCGCAGAATCACTTCGATGCCGCTTTTTGAGCTGAGCCTCTTGATCCAGCCGTGAGTCCTCTTGCGTTTGATATTCTTGGGCTGGTACTCTGTTCCTCTTTTCCGTGTCCGTATCTGCTGGTATTGCCACGGAAGCTGCTGGAACACTCCTGAACCCTCAGCTTGTGAAGAAAGCGGCCCACATCTGGAAATCTGAAGTCCTGCAGCTGCTCTGGGTACAACCCAGCTGCTGATTAATCTAAGGTGAGAGGTGCCAGTTACAGCAAGGTTCCCTGCAGCGATGCTGTTGAAAGAGCAAAGATTGAATATGTTACAAACAAATGTTATTCTCTAATATCAACATTATGTCAAAATAATGCCGTTGTTACACACAATAATACATTTATGGTGCTGCTGTGCATATGTAGAGGAGTATTATTCATTGGCAACAAGAATTGGTTTCAATCTTAATAGTTAATGTTAAGATTATACCTGACATGTGCAGTCCTTCATGAATATGGAAAACAATTATACATACACATGCCGCAGACGAGGCTACAGCAAGCTCCCACTACAACATTACGAATACTGTAACTATTACAATAAATAACATCTACAAATGTAACTCAATACCGTGGCTCATGATCAATTGGCTACAATTAAGATATAATGATATTATCCATCACCTAACCAAATCTAATGTCCAATCAGTGGATTGCTAGCTCCATGATTACCTAGCCACGCTGCTAACGTACCGCAATACTAGCTTGCCAATGTTAACATCGTCAAAAAAAACACGACTAGCTTTGCCACATGTCTGGCATTCAAGTACGTGAAGTCTGTTACCTGGTGACATTGGTTATTCCGCGCAGTCGGGAAAAAGACGACCGTAAAATGTTCATATTTAGATGTTTATAAAGTCGACACAGACACACGAACTGTGAATGTCACAGGTCCGCCAGGCTCCATGCGAATATGAGGTAACCTGATTGGCTCTGTCATTTCAACCAATTGAAACGTTTGTTGCTACGCGGCAACTAAGTTGCCCTGAGTAAAGCTTTTCAGGTTACAACTCAATCTGTTTGTCGACACGTTTCACCGATACAACTGTTTATTAGCAACAATAATGACTGTAACTATAAGGGTCATGGTTTTATGTTATTGTGTGGCAGACGGGAGATGCTAAACAAGGTAAGCAGCGGCTTTACAAGCAGACAGAGGACGGTGTGCCTGAGAGATATAACTCTGGGTATAATATTAATTAGCTTTTTTTTTTTTTTTTTTATTAACGGTGTATTGTAAGTGCAGTCATTAGAAACCAGTGCAGCGCAACACTTCACTTAACGTGCAATGGGTCCCACTCAAATAAAGATGTCAAAATCACATAGATTTATGAAGCAGTGCAAAAGTGCTCTCAAATTGTAATTACCTTCATCAGTGCAAAGGTGAAACATAAGATAAGATGAGATAAGATAAGATAAGATAAGATAAGATAAGATAAGATAAGATAAGATAAGATTAGTAGTAGAAATTTCAGACATTTCAACATTTGTGTCAATAAGTAGGAGTCTACTAAAATTGAGTTTGTTTATTTCATTTCTCATTTGGATCTGGCTGAGAGGGTTCGGGCCTATGCAGAACAGCAGTGCTGACAGTGCATTGCCTTGGAATATGCTGCACCTGATGGTGACTTAGGCTTTCTTGTTGTCAATCCAGGCAGTGCACAGGTTGGTTTGCCTGGCCTTGCTGTCTTGGGAGACTGCTCTATCGCCCAGTAGCTGGCTGATAGATAGATAGATAGATAGATAGATAGATAGATAGATAGATAGATAGATAGATAGATAGATAGATAGATAGATAGATAGATAGATAGATAGATAGATAGATAGATTGATTGATTGATTGATTGATTGTGGGCCTAGTGTTGGGAATAATGATGGTTATTCTTGTGTCAAAACAGTTGAGGAAAAACTTGAAGTTCTTGTCTAGGCCCAATATATTACAAGATTTACATAGAGCTTTACAAAAGATAAAGCAGTATTTGTTATTTACACTGCTGCCAAACAGAAAGTACACAGCTGTTGGCTCTTAGGCTCTCCGCCCCGTGCGCGTCACAGCTGGCTGTTCCGTGACAAGCACGGACTGTCCCAGCATTGCCAATTTGTTGATGTGAGCTCAAGGGTAACGGAGGAAGACCGGACATCTTAATCAATTTGGTTAAAGCTTAAAGGTCATTTCTCCCTTCGGTGATGCAGCAACTGCAATAACCCATTTTCATGTGTCAGTTCGGTATGATGCAGCTGGGATGCTTTAAACCCGGGTGTAGAATTGGAAATGTGATCACACATGCAGGCGTGACCATGACCATGTGTTTACTTGTTTACATAACTAGCTGGACTTTTTATATATATTTACATAGAAATAATTTCTGTCACTCTCCATGACCGCAAACACTTGTGCTGTTCTGTCTGCCTTGGCAACAAGCAAACAAGCTTCTCCCATTGGCCTCTTCTCAGCGCTCAGCCGTCCTCTATTCGCCCTCCTCACTGCCACTCAGGAGCGAAGATGCTGTGGCTGCTGCGGATGCAGGGCAGCAGGGCTGGGTAGGCTCTGGCCTGAGTGCGCAGTGGGTGCTGAGGGAGATAGAGAGACATAGTGGCTGTTATCGTAATGGATGTAATTGGCACACTTTTACGGATGCGTGCTTTGCTATCACCATCAGCTCAAACCCCCGCGTGTTCTGTGATAGCAGTCTAATGACGCTAAAAAGACGCTCGCACTGTTTTGCAGCATCCCAAGCGTAGACAAATTGTTGCACCAGATGCAACGTTTTCCCCAGGTCAGTTTCGTCGGCCCTTGACCGTCATCTCTTGGTGCAGATCTCTAATCACCCTTAATCATCAGTAATTCTGCAGGTAAGGAATCGATTTTTATTGCATCGTGTCATCTGATTAGTTCGTGCTTATTGTGGAACACAGTCATCGGAATCAGTCCAGAGCTGCACGATTATTGCATGCAATTGTCCCATGACAGCGCAAAAAATGATAGATCGATCAGTGAAATCAATAATATATGCATCGCTATTATGGCAATCAACACAAGGCAGCCGCGGGTTTTTAGTTGTTTTTTTGTTTTTTGTTTTTGTGATGCGACGCTTTTTATCGGGCCTATGTAATGACATTTGTGAAAATGTCCTTCGCTGTGCATTGTTATTATTGTGAAACGTGATTATGAATTGATGATTTACGTGAAATTATTGGAACATGGAGCCTACAACTGCTGCGGTTTGAGAGGTTTGAGAGTCATAGGCTTGTAAAGCTGTATAGCTAAGCTATAGGACATTTGTGCATCAGGCCTGTTTAACCGAAATTAGGTTCTAATGGGCTCATTTCTGCAAATATACGCATTCAGTGTGCAGCAGCGATCATTTCGGACTGCGCCGTACTGTACCGCGCTGTTGTGGAAATGGAGCAGCACGCTGTGTACCAAATATGTGTTACTGTAAGACTTGGCAGACACATCAACCTATATATTCTGCAATACAGGCAAAAAATAACATGGCTGAGTAACCTTCAGAATTTCTGACTGTAGGGTTTGTGGATGTCAAATTCTGGTCCCCTCAGTCATCCTCGTATCTTGGTGGACTGGACTGATGGATAGTAGGTCAGGAGGAGAATCCCTCATTTAAATGACAGGGCTGTTGTTGCGTCAGTGCAGATGCGGTTAGTGCTGTGTGTTTATGAGGTGTGGTGGCATCTGTACTCCAGGGTCAACCAAATTGTTAAACAAGGTTAGGTGACATCCTGCCACGCTGTCAAAATGTTCACTCCTGTCAGGTGTGACCAGCTCTTTCCTCAGTGGACACCTTCACCTCATCATGTACCACTTGGAGCCAATGTGGCACGACTGAGTGATTCATAACAAAACAACAGAATGGCTGCAAATAGTGATAGTGATGTTGGCTGAATTATGAAACACGCTTTGAGAATAATATGAAGCTCACTGCAGTTTTTAAGACTGACAGCCGAGCTGCAGCTTGGAGTGTCTCGTTCTTGTGTCGGCGCTCATTTTGATGCTTGTGGAAAGACAGCCCTCTCAGTCAACATTCACTTGGCTCCTGGGTGTAACTGGATAGCAACTGATGCACTGACCTTCAGACCATCCTTCCACCACCAACAACAACACTCACGCACAGACACATGTTCATCCTTCTGTGCATATGCAAACACACACTAGGGAAACCAGCTCCATGTTCTTCTCACTGTAGACCTCAGAAGCACTGTGCACTAAAAATCTGTGTCATTACTTTATCTTAATCAAGCTGTCGTGAAAGCCTTAACCATGTTTAAGCAAAAGCAGATGAAACACAAAGGAACTATTACAAGTGGACTGTTTATCATGAATTTGAATACTGGATATGGAATAAGAATCTGCAAAAATATGACACCCCAGCTTCAATGACAAAGGAAATAAATGAAAATGCAAACAGAGTGCAATCATCACCTGTTACCAATGAGCCTGTTTACCTGTGGAATGTTCCAAACAGGTGTTTTTGGAGCATTCCACAACTTTCCCAGTCTTTGGTTGCTCCTGTCCCAAATTATTTAAAAGATGTTACTGCATCAAATAAGCATGTATTTACAAAAATCAATGAAACTGATGAGGGCAAACATTAAATATACTGTCTTTGTACTGTTTTCAGTGGAGTATATGTAAAAAAGAAATGAGCAAATAATCACATTCTGTTTTGTTCATGTTTTACACAGCATCTCATTTTTTTGGAATTGGGGATGTAAATATATTAAGTAGGAAACACAAACACCATCTACATTACATTACATGATATGTCATGAGCAATAATGAGCAAACTGCTTTCACAGTCTCTGTAACCAGGAAACAATAAAGTATGTAGACGTGACTCCTCTCATTCTGTTTCCTTGAGATAAGCAGCCTGTGTTTGTATGAAGTGAGGATGAATGATGCTTTATTTGCACAACTGGCAAAATGCAGGTTAGTTGTGACTGGACATTGGCAGGAGCACGAAGATTTTTCCCTCATCTCCACTGGAAGCTGTATAGCCTGAAAAAGTGCTATCATACTGTTATGAGACATACAGTCCACAGGCATGTACACAGTCATGTGTAGACACTGTCCTATGAGTGGTGCTTTCTATTTGTATACATCCTGATTCTGACCATGTGAAAAGGAGCAGTTATTAATATCAAACCTCTGGTCAGTCAGTCAGTCACTGGCACTGAAACTGTAGCAGGACACAAGTATTGTTTTTGTGTTGTCTGTTAGTCAACGTGGATTCCCTGAATGTTAAACTGCTTAGTCACCCAGGTGAGTGCGTTTGTCAAGCTTTATAAAGGCTGGTGAAGCAGCACTTTCACCTGCTATGGTATTTTGAATTCGCATTTGTTTGGAGAATATAAAACTGAAAGCATCTTACACTTGGTGTGTTTCATTTCACTCGACACTGGCTGTGGTCTGATGGAAGGACAAAGAAGGCCATTTCATTGTAACTGTGTTGCTAGGAAACAGCTTGCATCCATTATTATGGGATCTAGGACCCAATTTCTTCCTGTTGAGCTGCTGACATTTGCAAACACTGCGACAGGAAATAAAGCTGGGAACAGTTATAATGTGTATGTGAAAAGCTAGTCAGAGGACTGTGGTAAACCTCACACGCCCACCCCCATACAGAGTTTGTTTTTCCACTTTGTGCATTTCATAAACCTACGTATTCTGCCTTTTACATTTCAAATGAAGCATCTTAGTGATGATGTGCTCTGTTCTGTCTATGTGATGCTGTGTATGCAGGGGAGCACCATGCTGACCAGTATTACTGAAGGCATACTGTGCTGCCTGACTGGGAAGGCTGCCAGCCTGGTCTTGCCCCTGGAGTCATCAGAACCCTCTGATGGTTTTGAGTTTGTGGAGGTGAAACCCGGGAGAGTCCTGCGAGTGCGACACATCATCCCAGAGCGTCAGCCTGTAGTAACGGAAGAGCAAGTTGCAGGCAAGGAGAAGACGAATGGCGACGGTGACGATGGCGGCTCTCCTGAGGATTTTAACAGTGAGAGCAATACTGGCAGCAGCGTCCACTGCAAGAGGAAGATCACTGTCTACCGCAACGGCCAGCTGGTGATTGAGAATCTCGGTGATGTTTTGCACTCTGAGATCCTGCAGTGTCAGGATGGGGATCTGGAGCCTTGCAGCACTGTAGAGGTAGAGCTGGCTGACTACAAAGAAATACCCTCTTCTCCAGACCCCAACCCTGTTCCTCCTCCAGTTCCTCCATCCCTTGGGGAACAGAAACCTGCTCCACCTCCTCGCCGCCGCCGTCGCAAGCCCAAGCGCACAGTGCTAATCGACTCAAAGAGGGTGGTCTCGAGCTGCAAAGGGACGCACTCGGACGTAGCGATTTTCTTCGTGCATGGCGTGGGAGGTTCTCTGGACATTTGGAGCAGCCAGCTGGACTTCTTCTCTCGGCTTGGCTATGAGGTCATTGCGCCCGACCTGGCGGGACATGGAGCCAGCACTGCCCCACAGATTGCAGCAGCTTACACTTTTTATGCCCTTGCAGAGGACCTTCGTGCCATCTTTAAGAGATATGCTCGAAAACGCAACATTCTCATTGGCCACTCATATGGGTGAGGAGTTGTCAGATGCTTTTGTTATGAATGGGAGACCACTGGAAGTGTCTCTGAAGCAATTCTACAGCTGATCACTTTATATCATACTTTATCTAGTAGTGATTAACATGCTCTCACCATTTCATTTTATCTCTTCCAGGGTGTCATTTTGCACCTTTCTGGCCCATGAATATCCTGATCTGGTCCATAAGGTGGTGATGATCAATGGAGGAGGCCCCACAGCTCTGGAGCCCAGCCTTTGCTCCATCTTTCAGCTGCCATCTTGTGTTCTGCACTGTCTGTCACCCTGTCTGGCCTGGAGCTTTCTCAAGTAAGATCAGCATTTGTATGGTGCCCAAACTGACACTAGAGACAATGATGCATCACAGTAACAGAGAAATTACAACATTGTAGCACTCATACAAAATATATGATCATCAAATTGCACTAACCGTTCCAAGTAACACTTGCTCTTTTTTTCTAACCTTTAGAGCTGGATTTGCCCGTCAGGGTGCCAAAGAAAAGCAGCTGTTGAAACAAGGCAATGCCTTCAACGTGTCTCCATTTGTCCTGCGAGCCATGATGAGTGGCCAATACTGGCCCGAGGGGGATGAGGTCTACCATGCCGAGCTCACTGTGCCTATCCTTCTGGTTCATGGCATGTGTGACAAATTTGTGCCCATGGATGAGGACCAGCGCATGGCAGAGGTACAGCACATTTTCATATGTGAACGAGTGCTGAGTCATCATGTAATATTGAATGTGAAATGTAGTGTTTTTGATCTGCAATGTTGCCTATCATAATGTTCTGCGTTCATTTTTGGCTCCCTTTCTAGATCCTTCTGTTTGCGTTCCTGAAAGTCATTGAGGAAGGAAGTCACATGGTCATGATGGAGTGTCCTGACACTGTCAACACCCTCCTGCATGAGTTCTTTCTATGGGAGCCTGACATGTCTCGAAAAGACAGCTGCAAGACAGACACAGAGAAGACAGTTGCTCTCAGTGACACTATCCACACACTGAAAATCAATAAGCCGATGGACAAATAACCAACAAGGAGTCTAGTTTCATAACAGAACCAAGCAGAAGGCCTTTTTTGGCATGTGTTCTTAAGGCTGCTCCCAGGCTGAGAGCTGTTATAAACAGGGCCACATCTTAAGGATGCGGATGGCCACTGGTGCTCAAAGATAAAGCAGGACTTAGGCATGGTGCCAACCAGAGAATGAAGGAATGGACAAAAACATGAGAGGAATGGATGCAAATACACATTCAGTTTCTGCTTCACTTTTTGATACCAGTTTGTGCTCCATAGCGCCATGTTTGCAAAATGACATATGTGGAGATCAGAAGGACTATGTCCATTGGTGATTTGTGTGTGAAATGTTTCTGGGGAAAAACTGACTATTGCAAAAAGCGCTGCAGAGTGCTGCAGAGCTTCTGTTTTACCTTTACACAATGGTGTCACATTCTCCTACAAAATAATATGAAGTGAACTGAGGAATTACAGATCTGATTTCCCAGTATGATGGTGAAGGACAGCTTATAGTAAAACTCAAGTGCTGATAATAGTTTATTATCAAATAATGACTGGATGGTAGTATGTTCATGCAAAATGTATTTAATAATTGCAGCACATGAATACATAGATGGCATCATGCCAGAAGGAGAAAAAAGCACGGTTCATCGGCAATCCAGCCACCTATTAACCACATCCATACAATGTGCAGTGTACACATCTCACACGAAAACTCGCAATTACAGCTACCATCAATATAATTGGCTCATCTGTTTCCAAAGTACAGCAGTTTATTTTCCATATCTTGAAGTCTAATATAAAATCTAAATCCAAAAAGCTATGTGTGTCTATGTTAAGCACAATGTAACCAATTCATAGTTGCATGAAAATTAAGTAATATTTAAGGAGAGATGTATGTGAACTGGTTGCAAAAACAGATGTAAACAAACATGGATGCCAAAAGGTTCTTCTCCTTTATTTTAGCAGCCATTTCTTCAATATTATATAATATCCTAAGGATACAAACTACAGAGGCCCTGCATGACTTCAGAATATGAAAAGGTACAAGGGTTGTCTCAGACAGTTGCAATATATTCTCATATTGAAAAAGCCCCAGTGGACTCCTCTCTAATCAAATAAGTGTTCCTTTAATGTGTATTAAGTATTTTTTTGCATTTATTCTGAAATAACAGCAACTGCCATAACGAATTGTGGTTGTATTGACCGCTTTAAGCTGTTGTGTCTCTCAGCTGATAAATGCAAAACAAGAGTATGTTCCCTTACTCCTTTCCAGACCAACCTATTTATCTATAGTGTCAGACAGAGAGACTGAGCTAAACATTATGCTCATGGAAAGAAGTTCATTCATGGGTGCTGCTTTGTCTCATAGTGGGACAGTAAGGTGTAAGTAAAAGCACAGTCTAATATGCTCCCTGACAGTGCTTATCTGCTGACTGGATAGTTTATACTGTTTTGAGTCGCAGAGGGTGTGAATTGGTGGGTTTGAGACTGAGTGTCCAAAGCTTAAAATCAAACATGAGTCAGCCAAAGGAGACAGTCCCTTAAAAAGAGGGATATTTGTACTGACCATGCTGGTCTGTTATACAATATATGCATTTTGACAGAATGCGGATGCAATGTGACTGGTCTTATGCAACGGCAACAAAACATGAAGAAATCGAGTGGAAATAAACTGACATGGCACTGACTCCTCAAAAACATCATATATTCTCTATGAACTTTCCAAAAACCAACAAGTGCTGCTGATGCAATGTACTGTATGTCTCCTTTGGTGTAAAAGGTCAGTCAAACTGTATGGACTACAGGGTGCACATGTACTTGCTCTTATGCTAAAAGTGTGCATATACAAATTGTCAGTGCTCATATGTGCTATATCTTTTTGTGGTTAACAAAATGTGTTAATGTTACTGTTGCATTTATTCATGGGAATTATAATATATGCACTGCCTGAATGTAGATGCATATAACATTATATAACCTATCAAAACAGTTGGACTCAGTGTATGAACATGCCTTTCTGGCATGAAATAAAACAGGTGTTCACACTCTACAGAGGATTTTGCCGTGTTTTGCTTGCAATAACTTGTCTGTTTTTTTCAGTGAGTAAACAGCATTACAATTATTTCAGTACAGAATGGATATTTGAAGGTGACACTAATGCAATTTTCACACACCAAAAAAAAAAAAAACAAAACTGCAGACATTTTTAGAAAAAGTAGGTAGATGGGATTTTTTCTCCACGATGAAAACTGCACAAGCACTGAAGCTGTAGGAATAAGTGTTAAGGTTTGACGCAGGATACAGTCACGTGAGTACAATCAGATTATATTTCCTAATCATTTTAAATAAATGAATTTTCACTGTCTATCATCATAGTTAATAAAGTTTTTAATCTCTTTCTAAAATTATTATTTAATTTCCAGTATCTTTAATTTTGCCTTTCAATCGTCACACTGATTACATTGTGATCAGCAAGAATAGATAGTTGATTTGAAACATTACCAACATACTAACCTGCTATGTTTGAAACAACCAATGTATATTTTAGAACCCCGCTCTCTAGTTTAAATCCAATGTAATCACAACATAGACAATATCATTGATTTCAAAAAGACGAGATTTAAACGAACGTTTATGTCCATCATATGACGAGCCCTCAAAGCCTCCCTCTCATTGGCTGAGCGTGTCCCATGCGTGTTGTGGTAAACAAAATCCGAGGTGCGTGTATCTGTGTGCGTGTGACTCTTTTTATACTTCCATGGGTGCGTGTGCATGCGTAGAAGTGGTAATGGAGGATAGTGATCTACCCACAGGAGGCTTAGTTAGCAACCTGTCTTTCTCTTCTGTTCATATTTGCTGATTCTATAGATTGCGAGAGATTTACAACGTTAAGGAACAACGCCCGAATCAACTGAGAGGAGGTGGTAAGTATTTGCATGTCGAGTTATCTTGCGGTCGTCCCAGAATGTTAGCTTCTTAACTCACAATGCTAATCTGGGAGCTACACTAGCCGGAACTGCTCTAAAGCTAATGTAGATGCTAAGTGTCGGGTGCTATCTATTTCCTGGACTAACCGTTAGGTATCACCGGCTTGACGAATGATAGTTTCACTGTTTTTGTTGTCTGTAAAACTTACTTGTGAACGACGTTTCTAAGAAAAAATTGCTGTAATTTTATAACTTACCAAGACTTGTGAGAACGTTAAAGCTACCTCTGTCGAAGTTTGCTAACGGCGCACTGTACGAATGAACCGGATAGGATGTAACTAAGCTGTGGTGATTTCTGTAATACAGGAAATAGTCTTATCCCATCACGGTGTTAACGTGAATTAGCTAACGCTAGCTGTCTTGTGATTATTACTTGCTCCTTTGGGACACCATGTAAACAAGATGACAAGTTCACAGGCAGTAATAGACGTTAATTTGCACCATCATGTACGTGACCAGTAATGACTTGAAACCCATGGAAAACATCTAGCTACACTAGCTAATGCAATGCTATGTATTATTGCATGGTGGTTATATTGATAAGCTTATGTTTCTTTAGCAAGTTAGCTAATGAGCTAATGTTAGCTCACAGTGGGCCGAATTAAAGAGACGCGGGTTTAACCAATCAGGGGCGGTTATAGCTCTCAGCCCTGTCCAGGCTAGCTTCTCCCAGCCATAGCGAGGAAACGGTAAAACATATGTGACACCTAACAAGCGGCATTTAAGTAACGCCATGCTTTCTCCCTTATTGATAACCAGCGATATTAAGAGCGTAAAATAGTTGGCGTCATCCAATTTGCAATGTCAATAAAGAAAGATGAAAGGTATTGATTAGCCATCACTCAGGTAACTAAGCGGTTAATATGTTGAAATGTTTACACTGTCCACAGCAATTTTGGGAAATCCTGAAATAGAAATATGCCAAAATATACAACATTATATCATTGTTACTTACTGCAAAATATTTTTTTAATTCTTTAACTGTATTCATTTGTATGCAGTCATTCAATTAAGATTTTGAACAGCAAGGCAAAATATACAGGATCCAGTTAAAATCTTGGTTGTGGGTAGAAAATGGAATAGTTTATATAAAACCATACTGAGTCAAAATATCAAATCATAAAATCACTATTTCCCCTCTACAGGAGGTGCCATTGAGTTTTGGGATGGCGTCAGACGTGGTTTCCCAAAATCATGCTTCCAAGAGGATCATGACTTTTTACCCCACTGCTGAGGAATTCAAGAACTTCAGCCGCTACATTGCATATATGGAGTCGCAAGGGGCACACAATGCAGGCCTGGCTAAAGTAAGTACTGCTACACTGTTAGCACTGGCCACGCTCACAGCCGTTGTACTGTTTATTTGATCATAATTATTAGCAACAAAAAATGATGAGCAAATGATGATTTTTATAATGTGCAGTCTATTTTCTCTGCAATTATTTAGACAAACAGAAGGTCATCTGTTGTCCCATTACTCCCTATGTTGCAGGCATGTTTACATCAGCTTGTCAAACAAAGAAATGCATTGATACCTCCAAATGTTTGCTGGTGAATGATCTTGATAATAAATATTGCAAAGGAAACAAAATGATTCACTGTCCACTTTGCTTCTCCAAGATTGTCCCACCAAAGGAATGGAAGCCCAGAGGCTCTTATGATGACATAGATGATTTGGTGATACCTGCACCCATTCAGCAGGTTGTGACAGGCCAGTCGGGCCTTTTCACACAATACAACATTCAGAAGAAGGCCATGACCGTCAGAGAGTTCCGCAAGATCGCCAACAGTGACAAGTGAGAAGTGCAGAAAAAAAGGACATTTAAACTTTTTTTTGTCTCCAGTTATCAACAACTCTACTATGTCAGCAATTTAATAGTCAGTGCATTTTTAACCTGTGATGCTAAGGTCTGACTGCTGTTAATGTCTTTTATAGGTTCTGTAGTCCACATTATGATGACTTTGAGGAGCTGGAAAGGAAGTACTGGAAGAATGTGACATTTAACCCACCCATATATGGGGCAGATGTTAATGGAACTCTTTATGATCCTGTGAGTTGACACTTCTTGGATGTTGCTGCTGTAGTGAATTTTCATCCGTATTGATGGGTTTTCCGATTGCTGTCTGTGTATCTCTTCACCTGACACTGGTATTGATACTGATCACAGTAGCTTTTCTCACCCATTGGATTCTCATCGATTGATCTTGTGTTATCTGCTTTACTCCTGCAGGAAGTCAAAGAGTGGAACATTTGCCACCTGGACACCATTTTGGATACAGTTGAACGTGAAAGTGGCATCACTATTGAGGGTGTTAATACACCTTATTTGTACTTTGGCATGTGGAAGACCACGTTTGCGTGGCACACTGAGGACATGGACCTCTACAGTATCAACTACTTGCACTTTGGAGAGCCCAAATCATGGTAAAGTTCTTAATCAAATGCTGAAATAAAGCTTTTGATTGCTACAGATTATTATTTAATTGATTGTAATACTAATCTAAAAATGTTGTGATATTGATTTCTCACCTCTCAAACCCAGAGGAATCAGCTAGGGATATGTGCTGTGATCTGGGTATTTATATAAAATCTACATGTGTCCCTTTTACACAAAAAAGGGAGGCTTTCTGTTTCATATTAGTGACACTATGGCATTGACAGAGCAAAATGTTTAGTTTAAAAAATATTTGATGGTAATTAGAAGAAAGTTTATGTTTTTTTTCCCATGGAGTAATGCAACATCATCTGACAACACATTACATAATATATACACAAATGCATAATATCAGTTTACTGTGAGTAAAAGGACTTCTTTGAATATTTGCAGGTACTGTGTCCCTCCAGAGCACGGGAAACGATTGGAGCGTTTGGCTAAAGGTAAGAGAGACCAGTGGAATATCTGTCTGTAATTGTATAAGGCCCTTAACTATCATGGGCTATCATTCTTCTCTCTTCCTCTAGGGTTCTTTCCAGGTAGCTCCCAGAATTGTGAGGCCTTTTTGAGACACAAGATGACACTCATCTCTCCCTCCATACTGAAGAAGTATGGTATTCCATTTGATAAGGTATGGGTACAGAATTTGTTTATTTGTATTTCAATCAAAGGACCTTTGCTTCATACCCACTGCACACACCAAATGTATACACTGCAGTTACTAATTATTTTATTACCTCTCCCTAAGATTACTCAGGAGGCTGGTGAGTTCATGGTAACTTTCCCCTATGCCTATCATGCTGGTTTCAACCACGGTTTCAACTGTGCAGAATCCACCAACTTTGCCACAGAGAGATGGATTGAGTATGGCAAGCACGCAGTTTTGGTGAGGACCGCCAATTACCAGCATAGAAAACCATACTTAATCTAATTTGAATCAGGTTTTGTCTGTGCTAATTGATTGTAAACATACACATTCATTGAATCAGTTATATGTTTATAGATGTACATGCAATGATATCACATCCAACATTCGTCATTTGACTCAAGGTTTTTGTGCCTTTCTTTCCTGTAGTGCTCATGCCGTAAAGACATGGTGAAGATTTCCATGGATGTATTTGTGAAGAAATTCCAGCCAGATCGCTATGAATCATGGCTGACGGGGCGAGATGTGGCATCCATTGACCATTCACGGCCCACCCCAGAGGCTAAGGAGTTCCTAGGGGATGCCTTTAATGATCTCACCAGTAACAGTAACAATAACTCCATGGAGAGCTGTGGGGAGGACGGAGAGCGGAAGAGGTGGGTGATTTATTACAGAAAAGAATGTCCCATTCATGTCTATTAAAAATGTATGTGAAACAAATCAAATCCCAAATCTGAAAACTTTATTTACAAAGCATCCAGGGATTCCCGCTGAAAGTTTCTGAGTCTGGATAAAACAGATAGACGCTTACAAAAATGCACAGGGAAAACATTTCAGTGAATTAGGAATAAGGGGACCCATAAAGCGTCCATTAGCTGTCACTGCTTGGTTAATGGATGAGACAAGCTGAAACCTGAGGCAGAGTAGTTGGTAAACAAGTTTCGGCTCGTATTTTTTTTCAAAGTCACCAGAAAAACAGCCAGGATTCTTTTGGTTATTTCTATGCTTTCGACACAGATTTGTTATTTACAATGCAACAACAACAGATTTTTTTGTGCTCAACAGTATGTTGGGAAGACCTTCAGGGATGCCTGTCTGTATGCCTTTTGTTGTTCTTGCCTTGCATCAGTGTAATTGGAGTTGACCTAACCCACCCAATTTGGTTGAGCAGTTGAAAGAATAAGTACGGGACTTTTGATAGATTTAAATTTTTCTGTCCTTCATGTTTGCAATGTATGCAACATGTAGCAGATTCTCGTTTTCAAAGCAATTCAGAGTATTGATCAGTATGCCTAATGAAGTTTTTAAAAAAGTCAGTTACAGCAGAGTCAATCACTCCTAATGACTCTAGACAAAACAATAATGGCAGGCCTGATAGATACCGAGATTTACCGGAAATGGACTTTTCCAGTAATGCCCTGCTCCTCACTCAAACAGTTAGACGTGATTGCACCTGAAGGTTGCTCAGTTCACATTCTTCTGTGTTAAGTTTTAGTGCCTTGCGAAAGGGCTCTCAAATAATTCAGAACAAATTTTTAAAACTAGTTTTTGTGTTGTGTGGAATTGTTGTGCATTCATTAAGCGTGACCAGTGTTAGCCACTTTCAGTGGGAATGTATTTCAGTTTTATTTTATATGGAGCATTCTGTTAACATTTTTTGGTAAAAGAGGTATTTGTCAAGGTTTCATTTCACAGCAACAAGAGAAAAAGAAGTGACCACAATTTCAGTGTCACTGTACAAGTCCGAATATATCTCCACCTCACTGTTAGTGTGTGATATCTCATGTTGTCAGAAACAAAGAACAAGTCAGTTATCAGTTTCCTGATATCAGAAACCAAAGTAAATGAGATGAAGGTCTTCTGTTC
This sequence comes from Chaetodon trifascialis, assembly GCF_039877785.1. NCBI lineage: Eukaryota > Metazoa > Chordata > Actinopteri > Chaetodontiformes > Chaetodontidae > Chaetodon > Chaetodon trifascialis. The sequence continues at coordinate 16,858,338 of NC_092066.1, forward strand.
TCAACTCTTGTCTTTCTGTTTAATAATCCCTCAGCACCACACAGAGGATAGAGACGAAGAGACACAGAGTGTGTCTGGAGGTGCCTGAGGAGGTTGTTCCTAAGGATGAAGATGAGGAAGATATGGAGCAGTATGGAAAGCGTCCCAGGCTAAGCCTTATACCTCCACGTACTGTGTTACAAGATGGCAAGAGAAATAAAGGTATTATCATCTATGTATTATCTTCTGTGTGTTATCTTACTTGTTTCCTTCAAGGCAGCTAAGTGTGCATTTTTCACCCTCACTTTCTAAACTGGGATCTCTGATTTCATTTGCAGGTCCCCCAAAGTTGGTTGTCACACCAACCAAGCTCACTTTATTGGATCCATTTCACAGGGGCTTGACCCACAGTAACAACGATGTCAGCCGCCCCCCTCATTATACCAAGACTCGTGCCCCCGCAATCTCGTCCCAGTCCCAGACCAGAAACGGACACCTGTCGGTTTCAGCGGTACCCACATGGACAGATGCCACCGCTCAGCCCACCCGCAAAATGGGGGTAGCCAGCCTGCTCTTCCACAGGACTCTGAGCCCAAAAGACACTCTTCAAGTACACAGCTACAGCCTAGAGAAGCAGCAGCAGCCTCACACGCAGCTGCAGGTGCACAGCTATGCCAGAGAGCACCAACCCCGTCATCTCCAGCACAAAACCTGTACACCGTTACGCATGCAGGTTCAGTCCTTGTCTCAGGCACCAAGCAGTGAAAGAACAGAGCCACCCCCAAAAACCAAGAGCATTCTTACCAAAGTAGTGTGTGTTGTGGAGCAGGACCAGAAGGAGGACAAATCTGAAATGCTGTTGCCAGTTGAGGCTCAGGTTGAAGTGGAGAAGCCTGAAGTTGAGCCCACCAGTAAGTCCTCTGTGACTGAAACACAACAGACAGAGTCAATCAGTATGGAGGCAGAGGTCCTGAAGAACAACCGGCGAAAGGTCTGGTAGTGTTTGTTTGTTTGTTTTATTTTCTTCGTTTTTCTGGTGGTTCTTTGTCCACTGTGGCACATGTATGTTTGAGCACACGCTCTATACTGCATGTATTGTCCTTTCTGTCAACCTGATACCAAATTAGTAGCTTGTATTCTCGCCTGAACAAATATAAAGTTTAGATTTAAGTTAAGTACACGTCTGCTTCATAATACTGTTGTGCATGTAGACACGAAAGAAAAACACAGCAACAATACTTTTGGTGGCTCTGTACTGGTGCATTTTCCTTGCATGATGTTTGCTTACTAATATTTTTTACCTCGGCATTATTAGTACTTCCACTAACAGAACAATCCTTTGAGATCTCTGTGGTGACAGAATGCATTTTATCAGACGTTATTCTAAAGTCTGCCAAGAATGTTCAATGTTATTCATGCTGTCCAAACTACAGAGTAAACAGTGCCCCCTTGCGGATAGTGGCATTGTCATCCTGAAAGACACTGTTCCTGTCAGGAAACCAATACCTGATGCAATGAAGGTGATCGCTCAGAATCATCATGTAAGTAGTTACTAGTTGTGACTAAATCCTCAAAGGGATCAATAGACCCAGTGTTTATCAGGAAATGTATGCATACCAGTACAGAGCTCCAAATATGCCTCAGAATTGTGAGATTTTCTGGGAACTGATCTTATGTCCATTGTTACAGATACAGTGTTGAAGTTTTATCTTGCGATACACTTCTTGATCCAGCAGGTGTCAGAAGAGCAATCATACTGCAAGTCCATTGTGAAGAAGCAGCAGCAACAGGCAGAGCTCCAGAAGCTGCCCCGTCATCACCCTCTAATCAGAGAGGTGTACAGTGACGATGGTACGCAGTTTTTTTTTTTTTTAGTTCTGCATAATTTAGAAACATTCTGTATGGTGGCAGTTTACCAAGCACTGTACTAAATGTCCTTCATCTCATCATCCTGTCTGCAGACGTGTATGTAGATGTGGAGGTCGAGCAAGAGGAGAAAGAGGAGTGGGCGAAGCCGCTAACACGGCTGTGGCAGTGTCGGCCATATAACCCTCAGGCAGAGAGAGAGTATAATAAGAGCATGGGCCAGCAGGCCCCCTACTGCTCCATCTGCCTGCTCTTCCACACTTACCATCAGGTGACGACAACAACAAGTATTACTTAGAATTGAGGCTTGTATGGCTGACTGTTGTTATATCTGTTGTAGAAAGAGCAACCAGGTACTTTTTTGCAAAACTGCCATTTAAATTCACTAGTTATTAGAGGCTTTTTAAAAACAATGTATTGTATATTTACCAATAATTATATCTAGTTAATATTTATTTTTATTTTATTTTATTTCTTAAAGAGTATCTTGCCACCTAGTTGTGCATTGACTTAACACAACAGCCAGTTTTAACTGAGGATTGCAGCCATCAGATATTCATGTAAAGAATGTCTGAAATCATGTACTAACAAGACTGTGGACTCACCCTCAAGTCGGAGTCCAGTAATGGAAGTTCCTGCGTGACGTTGGTGAACCGTCCAGGGGGCCGCCAGTGGTCCAAGCCACTCATCCCTGAAATGTGTTTCAACACCCAAAGTAACAAGACGAACGACAGTGGGGAGGGACAACTGTCTAACCCTCATGTAGCAGAGGACGGGACCAGCCGGCTGGTCAGCTGTACTCAGTGCTGTGTCCGTGTACATACCAGTAAGTGATGAACAGGCATCTATTCAAGAGTCCTTCCTGTGCATACTTGAATATACTGCATGCATACTGTACATATATTTTTAGATATATGTCACAAGCAGTACCATCAGATGCTTTGTTATTTTTTTAGAAACCACCATTCAACTGTTATTCTTAAAGCTTGATACACACATGATCACATAAAAACAGCCATTGCTAAAGGACATAAATGGATTATGGATGAATATGCATACACACCTGTGGCACACTAAATTATTCAGCCAGTCGTACCAAGAGCTCTTACACAGCATTTACACACAGAGTCTCTTTTAAATGAATTGTTTTGCTGGATGAGATGCTATTATATTACCTTATTCTAAGTTCAGAGTTAATTCATTTTTTCACAAAATAACAGCAAGTACGGGAATCACACCACAGGGTGCAGTTGATTTATTTATTTATTTTTCACTGTTTCCGTTAAATAACCAGCCAAACGTCATCAATAAATGTGCTGTGAAATGAAGCCTGTGAGAAGTGAATGTGTGACATGTTTTTTTTCTCTTCCTGTTCAGGCTGCTACGGTGTTTCTGGAGATGAAGCCGAGCTAGACGACTGGCTGTGCGCCCGCTGTGAGGCTGATGCCATCACAGAGGTTTGTTAATTGGGCTACGTATAGCACTCCTCATTATTTCAATACAGATCGTATAAATTGCTCATTGTACTGAAAGCAAACCCAAACAATACAACAGCAGAGTGGTTGTATTCCTTTTCCTGGTCACCCAGTATTATCAAAGCCATGGTACCTTTCATTAATGTCAAGAAGGCCGTCGTCACTAATAGTGATCATGAACAACACCGTTTCTCAATTCCGGTCCTCGGGGCCCACTGCCCTGCATGTTTTAGATGTTTCCCTCCTCCAACACACCTGATTCAAATGAGTGGCTCATTATCAAGCCCTGCAGTGGTCTGAAAACGAGCCACTCATTTGAATCAGGTGTGTTGGAGCAGGAAACATGCAGGGCAGTGTTGCCAGAGGACCGGAATTGAGAAACACTTAACAACAAACACTAAATAGTAAACAGTAAATAAGTAAGACAATTGGTTGCAAAAGCCTAGGAAAATGTCATGATTGCACAATAATATTTTTATGGTGCTGAAATTGAATGTGTTGGCCTTGCATATGTGAGGTGGGCTGGTGTTGGTTTTTCTGATTAAATGTGCTAAATAGTGAAAATGGTTGGTCTCAGAACAGCTTAGAGTGAAAAGCACTTGTGATACAAAGGGTTTAATATTGCGGACACAGGTGCATTCAAAGCTCACTTCCTGAGATTACAGGCCAGTTCCAGTGGCACTATTGTGGGTATCACCATGGCTTCTTTCACTGCAGCTCTGTTTTGCCTTTAAGTACATCAAACAAACATGTATGTGCATCTGCACCCTGTCATGTCCTCATTTTACCCCAGGTAGATATAAACCATGATGTTCCATACCAGCACCACAAAGGTAGCTTGCACTGAACTAATATTTCTAATCGTTTAGATTAGAGTTGAGAACCCCAGCACCCTGCTTTTGTCACACTTGGCTCTCCATACTACTGCTTCCTTTGTTCTGAGACAGTGAGAGTGTTCCCGTCCTTTGTCTTATTGTTTGATGGATTTGTTTTTCTGACTTTGTAAAATTTATCTTTAAGTTTCCTTTGCTTTCAGCATTCCTGTCTCCTCAGAACAATAGATTGTTGTGAAACGTTCAGAGAATATGGCCCAGTGTTAGCACAGACACCCTCCGACCACCAGTGGGCAGTGCTTCACTCTATAGTTCATTGTGACACCTCAATGGACTTCATACTGTTTTTGTTTCAAATTGTCTGCGTTTTTAGAATCTTTGAGCCGGTGGAGTCTCATTTTCCTGATTTTAGGATATTAAGAATTACAGTCATTTGTTCAATAGAAATATTACAACATGGTTACAATTTACTTGACAATTTAAGTGACAGTTGAGAACAGCCTTCCTCATTTCCTGCCAATTCCTGCACTGCTGCACCTGTTGACTGCTGTGTCTCTCGTGCCACTGTGTGGTTCACTTTCTCACGGTTCTGTGCTGTAAGAACAAGTTTTAAGGACGTGCAGTGAAGCATTTCGGACAGCTGCCATACCAGGTGTACTGTGGGGTACAAGGATCAGCAACAGATTCAGCTTAAATTGCTGATACCTGTCCATATGATCCAGTAGAGGAGATGCAGTTATTGCCAGTATGAATAATATACGACAGAACATCATATACCCAAACATCAGGATTTAGATAGGATGACGATAAAAAGAGTCAGTTGCCAGAGTTAAATGTTGTTTGTTTCTTCTTTCAGGACTGCTGTCTGTGTTCCTTGAGAGGTGGAGCTCTGCAGAGAGCCAACAATGATAAGTAAGTGATTCCAGCAGCTAATAGTGCTGCCACCACCTGAGCTGTTCCAAGTCAGGGACCAGCTTAAAATACTCATGTACTCATGTAAATGTTGCAGTGGGATGATGTGGTTTCATTTCCTTTGGAAAAGCTTTGCTGGCTGGACATAAGACAGGGAGGGGTCAGTCTTGTGTGGAAACCAATTAGCTATTATTTATAGAGAGAATGTGAGTTTGATTTTATAGGATAGACAGGAAAGTGCTTATTGATCAGACATTTTTTCCACTGGTGCAGCAAGTGGGCTCCACTGAAGTTTTTCCAGGAAGTTAAAGTGCCATAACACCTTCTTAAAGGTCATGCCAATCTTAAAGAAGTAGAACACACAAAGCCCTGTGTTTTTCTTTGTTTGTCTGTTTAAAGAAAATATCATCCTGAGCCTTTTACTTAGAATGTCCTCATGGTCACAGTCATGAAAGTACAGCGAGTAATGTAAAGGCATTAAAAAGTACTCAAGAAGGATTTATAATGTTTACAAAACAACTGAAACACAGAGAGTCTGACTCTCCTTTGACTGCATTGAGTCTTTCTTCAGTCAGTTACTGCTGAAATCCATGTAGTAAATCAAGCCCCTCAAGCCAAATGCATGCATGTATACACACACCCACACACAGTAGATGTGGTTGCATGTGCCGTTGCTTTTACCCTCAGTCTGAGGTTACACTTTATCAGTCAGTGGAGGATGCAGTAAGTGAATGTCAGTTGATATGACAGGAAATGCCTATAAACAGAAGCAACGTTTTCCTTGTTGAATTGCTTATGACAGAGGGGGAACAACTTGGTTGTGGTTTTGTATTTTTCAAAATAATGCAACATGCAACAATTTGCCAGTATCTTGGTATCAGCTTCTATGCATACGTTATGTTAAAGAATTACCCAAATTGGGGTCTAAGTCTAACTACAGGCTGTACTACAGTAGACTATGTCTGACCATTTTTGATGTTTTGGATCAGAGCTGCGGCCACTTACTGTGGATATCAGTTAGAACAGGAAATGCCACGAAGAAGTAAAATTGTTTGTTTTTTTTTTTGTTTTTTTTCATGTGGTTTTAAGTCACCAGTGGCTGATTGTTTTAAACCAGTGTTGGGTTTCAGCTATAGTCAACTACAAATTACATATGAAAAAAATCTCCACTCATGCTCTCACCAGCTTTTTCTGAGCTTTCACTCCATCTCACGGTCTTCCTCTGCAGATGAAGTGTGCTCATGTCATAGAGATAGCTATCTCCATGACAGCTAAGCAAACACAAACTGCTGAGCAAGACTGTAAGATGCTGTTGAAAACAATGAATTAAGATTATTTTTTGTCAAACTATTGTATCCAAAGTAATGATTATCTTTAAGTAGTAGTAGTAGTAGTAGTAGTAGTACTAGTTGTAGTTTCTTTTGGATCACATACAGACATTAAATTGTACTCCCAACATCAGATGGGACCACACAAATTGTTTAACTGAAACAGTGTTATCACATTGCTGAATTTCTAGAAACATTGCACGGTAGTGGACGTTGAACTGTTTGTCCTGAATCAACTTGTTTGCCTTTTGCACAGGTGGGTTCATGTGCTGTGTGCTATCACTGTGCTGGAAGCTCGTTTTGTGAACATCACTGAGCGGGGGCCCATTGACCTCTCTGCAATCCCGCTGCCACGGTTCAAACTGGTAAGACTCGCTATAGTCACAGCAGTATTTAGTCCAGCTCCAGTGACGTAGGTTAAGAGACCTGTTCTAGCTCCGGGCATGAAGGTAATGCTTGTTGATTTGATACACCAGAAACCTGAAATTGAACTGGAGTTGCCTCGGCTGTTTGCCAAGTTTCTCTCTTATTCACAACTGTTCAAGTTGTTAACTATGAATAGTCATCGATGTACAGTATATGCTGCATTGCTTTCCAAACTGTGGCTGGTTTGCTCACTTTTTTTGGGATGCCTATCTACTTACTCATAGCATTGTGAGTCATTTCTTTCTTTCCACTGCCAAGCACTTTTGCCCTCTAAAAAATGGATTTTTGGTAAACAGAGCTGTACTCTGATGACATCTGTTTGTCCTCTTCACTAAGGACACACATTTCAGCACAGTGAAACTCGTGCTAGCTGTCCTTACACACTTTCACTTCTCACACTGGATGTTTCAGAATAATATATGCTGTTTCAGCTGGGTAATGGAGCTGAAGCATTGTGACCACATTTGACACATTAACTAACCAAGATTTTTACTTAACTAATGTGATGTGCAGACCGTATAGGCTTATTCTCTGCCTTGTGTGTGAGTCACACAACTTGGTTCACAATAGTTGGCCTTGTCTCCATTGTTACAGGTCTTGATCTCAAAGGGACCTTTCTCAGTGGATCTACTTCTAAATAAGTACACATGATGTCAGAACACGTTAAATTATCTAAAGGAAGTTGTGTAATTTCCCTGTAACTTATCTGTGTTCCAGTTTGTGTCTGGGTCTGCTGTCTTTTACTCCCTTTGATAACTTTTTTTAATCTTTCTCTCTCTCATCCTCCCCATTTGGCTTGTTTCCTTTCTCCTCCTTTCCTTCCCTTGTACTTCCTTCCTACTTTCCTCTTGACCTCTATTCCCCTCCACACGTCTGTCTTTGTCACCCTGGTAGAAGTGTGTGTACTGCAGGAAACGGATGAAGAGGGAGGTGAAGGGCTGCTGTGTCCAGTGCTCCCACGGACGCTGCTCCACAGCGTTTCACCCCACCTGCGCTCAGGCAGCTGGTATCCTCATGCACCCAGATGACTGGCCGTTCATCGTCTTCATCACCTGCCACAGACACAGAGCCCCCCTCATACCTGAGGTAACACAACGGAAACACAGTCAGGCCAATAGTAATGAATTAGGTGGAAAAAGTCATATAATTTCTTTATACGTTATCTTGTGAAATTAATAAAAAGGGTAAACTAGAGCTTTGAGCGTCAGAAGAAACAGAACACCAGTCATGTGATGCACGCTCACCGGTTGCTCTGTGTAATCTCACTGCTTATCTTGGATTGATTAGTTGAAAAATCTCATGGTCTGTTTTGAGAATTGGAATGCATGTTTTGGGAAAAAGCCAAGCTAACTTTTTAGACTGTTTTGGTCTATCCTTTGTTAGAGCACCTCCATTTTTCTTGCCTTCGGATGCCCCATATTTTTTCTGCAAATGCTACCTATGTTGAAAATAATGCTGCATGTAAAAAGGCAGCTTTTCTCAGTTCCTCATTGTAACAGTAGTTTCCTTCCATGGACTCAGAGATCGGTGATTTCTGCAGCATGAAGGTGTCATAATCTGCAAGCCCAAACAAGCTCCGTCAGATACCAAATTACACTAAGATAAGCATTAATCCTTGCGTGTGTACCTTGTTGTAAGGATCAGATTCCAGATACATGTCAAAGTTTCAGGGGACCTGAAGTGAGTCAGAGGTTTTGTTGATTATGTCATAAGGTTGCAATACAACATGTACTCTTGCTGCTTAGTTAATGTCATTTTTCCAGCTCTTTGTGTTCACTGACAATTAAATCATCAATGTCATCATTTCCAGTCACATTTTCTGATTCACAAGATGGATAAATGCACCTTGGCGCTATCAAAGATGTCTCTGTGTTATGTAGATAATTGACAAAGGGGACCTTTATGAAGTCTTTGTAATTAGCCTTGCATCTTAGCTTCCAGCATTGCTTTAGTCAGCCGTTCAGCCGAGAAATAGTTTGAAGATGTTCTTCCTGAGCTCTCAAAACTACCCCAGGGATCCTTTCTTTAGTGCACGTTCATGCTGCGTTGATTCACTAATTGGGGGAGACAGATATCTGTTTGGTCCTGTCAGGAGATTCACAGCGACAAAATTAATGTTCATTGAATGCAAATGAACTCAGCGTGAAGGTTTCTTTTGCTGTCATTGAGCTATGTGAAGACAAGCCCGAGCTTGTCTGTGTTATCAGCTGTAATATTCCAATGTATTTCTTACAAGGAAGCAGAGAGCAGTCTGTGAGGATTCTCAGTGACAGGGTTATGGTTATCCAAGGAGGGCTGAGCAATTGGACTTGACTGTAGAAAGTTGTACATGTCCTTGATTCGACCTTCCACAGCGGGCAGAGAGCAGTATAATTTCTTGCGTACACACGACTGTTCAAAGCATGTTTTGTCAATACAATAGACTAACACTGAGTTATCGTTATACACCTGTGTTTCTGGCACTTCACTCTCATGTGTTGAGTGATAAGCTTTTGAGAGTAACACCCAGTTCCTGTCCCCCAGCGCAACAAGGCATCCTTGCGAGAGCTGGCAGTGGGGCAGAGAGTGATATGTAAACACAAAAACAGCCGTTACTACCACAGTGAGGTGGTGGAGCTGACCACAGCCACCTTTTATGAGGTCGTGTTTGATGATGGATCCTACAGCGACAATCTCTTCCCTGAGGACATCGAGGTGAGCAGAATTCCTTCCAGTCACTTACTCTGTGTGAAAAGATCAAGCGCAGAAACACAGATAAACATAGTGAGGCTTTAATAACAGATATAGGGACATATGAAATTTGTTTCTCCAGATTTTCCAGATTCAGTTTTATTTTTAATTCTAATTAAATTTTTTCCCCCATATTCTGTGTTCTTCCAGTTGATTCTGCTTTTATTATCTTATTCCAGGATTCTGTCCGTGTTTTCTGCATTGCAGAAATCATGTGGCCTGACAGATACAAGCAAATATAATGAAGTTTTCCTGTTTAGTTTCCTGTCTAGATATTTTTCCTTATCTAATACATAGCATGAGTTCACTGTTCACTTTCTTTTCAGAACCGTGACTGTGTCCGGCTTGGTCCGCCCGCCAAAGGCGATGTTGTTCAAGTGCGATGGACAGATGGGTTGATATATGGAGCCAAGTTTGTAGCGTCACACTCCATCCTTATGTACCTGGTGAGCCTCCTCTCATCTCTCTCTCTCCCACTTTCCCAGTTTGTTCAGACCACATCAGAGAATGTTGGATTATGTTCCTCGACCTCAAAATGTGGGTGGCCTGGGTGGCTAAAAGGACAAGTGTTGAGACACGTTAATAATGGATTACTCATCAGGATGTGATACATTGAAGTGAGGTGCTTTTACTTGGATGGCCTAATTATGCAGTTTGTATCAGAGAGGAATGATGTGACACAACAGCCTGCATATTATTGTGGTTTTGCGACCAAGTTCACACTCATACTGCAGCATGTCCCTGAAGTGCTTAAAGTGCCCTACAATAACAGCTATTTAAAGGAAGTGAACAGAATTTTCATGTAGATCATGTGAATATTAATGGTTTCACTTGCACGTGTGTGCGCGTGTGTTTGTGTGAACACTATCAGGTGGAGTTTGAAGATGGATCACAAATCTCGGCCAAGCGAGAAGACATCTACACTCTCGATGAGGATTTGCCCAAACGAGTCAAGTCACGAATGGTAACGTCCAATCAGAAAGCTGTCTGGTCCTTTATGTAAGAAACAGCATTCTGAATAAGTTATTGTACATTTGAGATGCACTGATGGCTTTTTCCCGTGTTGTTTGGTCCTCAGTCGGTGGCATCAGACATGCGCTTCGAGCTCTTCACACAAAACGACGTCAAGCAGAACTCCAAAAGGCAACGGGTCATCAACTCTCGGTACAGAGAGGACTACATCGAGCCCGTCATTTACCGAGCCATCATGGAGTGATGTCCATTTCTTTCTCCAGCTTTTTACCTGTCCTTCTCCACGTCATCAGCTCACCACAGTGAGATGCAGCTCCGGGTCCCGGCTTCACGGTCTGGCTTCTCTGTCTCTGGCTTCTGCCGATAGGAACGACCAACCTCCCCCTCCTCCTCCTTTTTCTTCCACAGCCTGTCGGGCTACATATTTATAAACTACGGCTGGGACTTTAAATGACTTTTGTGTTCATCGAATGATATTCTTAGACCTCGGTTTCCCATCACACTCTGATTTTTCTTCCTTGGTTCCATCTTTTTTTTTTCTTTTTCTTTTTCTCAGGAAGAAGCAGTCACTGAATTATTAAATACGGAAAAGGTTGGACTATCTAACTGGGGCAAGATGTTGTTTTTTTTCTGCCACCACATTTAGCAGCTGTTGAGTAAACACAACTTTTGACGTTATACAACAGACAGTTTTTCTATTTTAGTGATATTTCTTCCAGAAATGACCTTTTGCTCGAATTGTCAGGTCAAGTTTTTTACTCATGAAGTCAAACAAAGGCAGAACAATGAACTTTGAGGCAATCAGCGCTTGATTACAATAACAGTTTAATGACAATTTGATTCTTGAAGAACTGTTTCACGTTTTAACCCCAAAGAAATGAAATAATGTCTCAAGGTCACTTTTGGAGGCCTCTTCAGATTGTACTTCATGCATTGCATCTTGTGGTTCATCAGTTCATGTTCTCATAGGTATGTCGACGTGCGTCTACTGTGAACATAGGAAAAGCTAGACATGTTTTAAAGGCCCAAGCCTTACGTTTCAAAGGGCCAAGCGTACTTTAGTTTTTATAAAGCTTAAGGGTTATTATGACTATTGTAATTAATGTTATTATTACACTTAATTTATGCGACTGCATTCAGTTTGAGAACAAAGCTATTTTTGTCATGTCCTTTTCACGATCTGTAGAAAACCTCAGATGTATTTATATTTATTATATTGATAGGTTTTCAGACATCCTGTTTTAAATTGTGAGGCTCACTTTTCTTGTATTGGGATTTGGAGGGTGTGAATGCCGGCAAGCCTGGCATGCCTGGTAAGTCCCTCTTGAAGCAAAAAGCACTTATTGTTCCTTCCTGCCACAGGACATTCACTATTTTGTAGACATGTGGCCTCCACTAATTTTAGTTTGTGTGTGCGTGTTTCTGATAAAAGCTAGGTCTAGAGATGAACATTGTAACCAGGTCATAGTTTGATCCCAAATAAAAAAAGTGGTAAGAGGATAATTTTCACACGTGGGCGAGCTTTCCTTCATCCTGAGTCCATTGTGGATCCTTTAAAATGGTCTTTTGTGTTGGTTAAAAATGTCGACAGTGGCTTGTCCAGAATCATGTGAATATCTCAGCCCCTACGCCAGGAAAACGGCTCGATCTCAAGTATTTTTTTTTCCACTGCATCCCTGCATCAGTCTGGATTCAGGGTCAGCCCAGAGAAGTACAGGTGAGTAGTTTTACATTAGGCTGCCTACAAATTTTTCCAGCCTGATGGACAGCAATATTGACATCCTGTCGGGGAGGAAAGCCCTCACACTCTTATTCAAGAAGGCAGCCTGCTTGTGGCTGATTCTACAGGAGTTGTAATGGACACGTAGCAATATCATAAAGTGAAATTTTATCACAATCATTCATAATTCATGATGGAAACATTCACCTGGCCTGCTTATCTGCATAGCTAACAGAAGAAAGGATACAGCAGGTGTACTTAAGGCGAAGACGAGTTCTGCCCTGCTACCTGTTGTCTCCTCAAAATCTACAGAGCCAGTTGAATCAACTGTGACGTCCTACAATCCTCTTCAACAGACCTTCACCAGCTGTACAGTACATAGTGTTCTTCTGTAAACCACCTTCTACCTCTCTGTCCAGCCGAAAGGCCACATATACTGACCTCCTCTGACAGCAGAGCCTATGCAACATGAATTATGGACTCGCATTGTTTCATTGCTTGCTCATATGTGGAGACCTGCCATGTATCTACTTGCCCCCTCCCCTCCCAACTCAGGATGCAGTGTTGCTCCTCAACAATTATGACCCTATGAAAACAGGTGTATAAACACAGGAAGGCCGAGCATCGCTCTCATCATTTTTTGGTGATATAAAAGTAATGAAGACATATTTAAAAGTTGTCTAGTTGACAGGAGGGTCAACAAGTATTTATAAAGAGAATGTGTAAATAGAATAAAAATATTTCTATTTAACATATATATTTAGAGAGCATGGTGTTAAGGGCTTATTTGTGCTCTCGTAACTTTTTCCAGATATACCGTTTTGTGCATAAATCTGTTTTCATATTTGCGCAGGAGATTTGATTTCAGAATTCAAGGCTGATAATTTGATAATCTAATCCCCTCCCTTGCCTGGATGTGGCAAGCACTATTGCTTGCATATGTAGTATATCTATGTCTACAGGCTGCCTGAAAGAGGAATTGTTCTCTCTCACCTTACACACACACACACACGCAGGGTTACCCCTGGGCACAGTATGTAAAGAGATGTGATCTTGGTTCATTAATGCTTTGTGTGGCCTGGGAAAGTAAGCGCTTCTTTGAAAATGTATTTTCAAGGACTTTTTGAGCTTTCAGTGAAATGCCTCTGGGGAATTTTTGGACTGCCTCAGCTTCGATTTAAGGAAATGCCCCGGTGCTATTTCAGTTCTCATCACATAAGCTCCCATTTACAGTACTGTAACCTTAAAATTCTGTTCAAAATTACGTAAAAGTGTGAAACCTGATTGGATGTGGTGGCTGACTTGTGGGCGGGAGTAAGAAATGATTACCAACATCCTGCCACAGTCACTTCTGCCCTCTGAACCACTTATGACGAGAAAGAAAAGCCTCTGTGACGCCTCAGAGCCGTTAATCCCCTGCTTTGGTTTCTAGCGTTTGTTGGTTGGCACATTCTGGTTTTGTTTTTTCTGAGTCTCAGTCTTAGATTTGGTCATAGTATCTGCTGCTGTGGTCCTTGTGTTCCGTGCTTGGGTGTAATCCGTATTAAGACATAATCAGCACATTTGTACTATTCTCAAGCAGTGTTTGTTTTCTCTCCAGGAAAAGCAGAGTAAACACTACCTGAGCATGTATGGCACCAACATGCGGAAGTTCAAGATTATGTACGTAAAATATGCTTTGACTAAATGACTGATATGACATGCTAGCAGCATGGCTGTATGGATGGTAATGTCGGCCGGTCTGTTGGTCAGTCAGATGGTCCGCCACTTTACTCTGGACTGAACCATCTCAGCAGCAACTGGATGGATTTCTTTGGCTACACATTCTTTGTCCCCAGAGGATAAATAAGGAGCCTACTGATTTAAGTGATCTCCTGTTACTTCAGCCACAGAGCTACCAGGTGGATTGTCATGGAATTTGGCACACATATTTATGTCAACCTTGGGATGTCATATTTGGAACGTAAATCACTGAAACTAGAAAAGGTTCCATCTACACATAGATCACTAAGCCTTATGATCCAGTTTCTATGCAAAGGTCTGATCCAGTTTGGCTACTGAGAAGTTGTGATTGTTACACAGCGGGGTATGAATCAAAAAAGTTTCCCTTTGAGACCACATTTTGAGAGTGGAGATGACCACAGGGTTGGATGCAAACTGTAAAATCTTCGTAGGAAGATTAATGAAACCAGGGCATGGAGGGATGATGATATGCATGACATGCCCTCCAGTTCACACCAGTCTGTACATGGAGATTGAATCCAGTACGATATTTTGTGAGCATTTGCTGCCCAGTAATAGCCTCTAAAGTTTGGTTCAGCCAACCTGCTCTGGTCATGTTCTTGACTTAATTTTGAAGAAATACTTTTGATAAATCAAAATCATGAGATATTTTTACTTTTTTGTCTTTTCCCAGAAGAAATGGGCTGACTGGATGTAATCTAGTTTAAGTGGATTTAATCAATGCACTGTTCCTCTATTTTATGTCATGAAATGAACCTGACAGGAGGAAGCAGGCTCCAGGAAATGAAGGCAGAGAAAGGGGCCCATCACTACAGACAGGTGGCAGGAAGGCACAGCTATCTCACTCATGCACACACACACACACACACACACACACACACACACACACACACACACACACACACACACACACACACACACACACACACACACACACACACACACACACACACACACAGACTGTCAGTAACCCACTTGCAGCAGACACCTTTTCCGAGCACCTCTGCTGGTTCTGCACAGTGATTTCAATGATACACCTGAACACACACTTCTTTGGTGGTTGGTAGAAAAAAAAACACACAATGGTTTTTTTGCCATTGAGGTTCGCATTATTTTTTCACGCAGTCTTTGTTCATGCATTCTCAAATAAAGGCTGTGTCTCTCTTGAATTAAGTATTAACAGTATTTATAGCGAAGTAATTGCTGCTT
Organism: Chaetodon trifascialis; assembly: GCF_039877785.1. Classification (NCBI taxonomy): domain Eukaryota; kingdom Metazoa; phylum Chordata; class Actinopteri; order Chaetodontiformes; family Chaetodontidae; genus Chaetodon; species Chaetodon trifascialis. The sequence continues at coordinate 16,873,531 of NC_092066.1, forward strand.
GGCATGAAAGCACAAGAGCTTCCTGAACAAATAAAGGGTGGAGATTTGACAAGATTGTTCAGCTGTTGTCAAAATATGGATTCAGAGAAAATAATCACTCCGTTGTCTTTGTTTGGGATTATCACAGTCAGAAGTTTCCATCGAAAATGAGCATTTACTTTACTAAATGATGTCAGTGAATGAAGTGTTTCCCATTCGTGTCAGTTGCACCTTTCACCAAAAGCCTTCAGTGTTCCAGTATTTTGTTTTCATGCTTTTGATGAAAACAAAATGCTTTTGATGAAAACAAAAGCATGAAAAGGCGTCTTTTTAGATTAAAAGTGTTTCACAGAGAATGATCTGAATTATCTGCTTTGCTCTGCTATTGTTTTCTACCACCAGAGGCTGTTTTCAGTGAATCTGTGGGAACTAAAATTAACTGAAAGGGCTACTGTGTGGTTAAGTACTACTCAACAAATCTGATGTGCTGAAGTGGATCATCACAAAGAACAGAGTGATTTTTATGTGGGGCAACAGAGAAAGGCGTATCATGACTGAACACACACGGGTCATGTGAATTCATCTGAGAGTTGTGCTGATTTCCTTGGTACGGCCTGTTCAAAATGACTTGTACGGGAGCTCAGCTCTGTGTGCTCATTTTATGGAAAAACACTTCAATCAAAAGAAAAGAAGGCATCTCAAATGTAAGTATTCCCAAATATTTATTTTTAATCTTTCCTGTCCTTGAGGTTGGAGAAATGTAGCTTATTTGATTTGATTTGATTTGATTTGATTTGATTTGATTTGATTTGATTTGATTTGATTTATTTATTTAATGAAAAACATCAGGGACAACACATATTAATAGACACTTTTGTGTAAATACATAGGATTATAGCAAGCAGCTAATTTCCATCCTTTGTCCCTTGGCAGGTTGGTGTTAACATGGAGTTAATAAAAAAAAGATACATTATCAGTAAAAGGTGTAAGGTACAATAACAGTAGGAATGACAGGTACAGTACTTCGCATAGACAGACAAAAAACCTTGTTACTCATGACAGACAAAAAAAAAAAAAACAAGAACAAGAAAGATCATTAAATGTTAAAGTGCTGGAATACTAAAGTGATATAAGTGCTAAAGTGCTTAGGTGCTAAAGTGCTAAAGTTTTAAAGTGCTGAATGGATATTGCACATTGCCCAATTGCACATATTTTGCACACACAGACGTGTGTGTGCAGGTGTTATTGCACAGGTTAGCATACATAGATATATTTATGTACGCCTTTACAAAATTTGCATACAAAGTAAATGTATGCAGGCATACCAGACTGGCCCGTCACCAGCAACATTCCTAACAGCTAGACAAATACACAGGAAAAATACGAGTACAAATTTCAGATACATTAAGTACACATAACAATACAGAATATCCAATGACTTAAGATTCAGGATTCACTGTGGGTGCAGTTTTGATTTTCTAATAGCCACATTTTTAGATGCTTTGTGAAAGAAGTAAGAGTTGGTAAGTCACGTATGTCACTTGGTATCATGTTCCATGAGTGAGACACTCTATATGAAAAAACTGACTGCCCAAATGCACTTTTCCTGAAAGGGACCAGACAGTCACCTCTGGAACCTGCTCTGGTTGACCTGTTTGTATTTATTTTTATGAATTCTTTTAATGGCGGTGGTGCTAGTCCATGGAAAACCTTGTAGACTAGGGTAGAATCTGCGTATGTTATTATATTTTCCCAACTCAACAATTCATACTTCTTCAAGATGTTACAATGGTGGTGTGAGTTGGGCTTTCTGTCTAAGACTTTTAGAGCCTGCTTATATGCGATTTCTACAGGCCTCAGTGTGGATTTGCATGCCAGTGCCCAAGTTGTTACACAGTAGGTCATATATGGCATGATCATCGCACTTAGGTATAGTTTTGCAGGTTGAATCTTATTCTATTCACGGTGTTTTTTACTTGCTGTTTGAAGCAGAGCTGTGAATCGATAGTAATTCCTAGATATTTGAATTCTTGTAGAATTTAAGTTTTAAGTTTTGTTCCATCGACAAGCACATCAGTGGTCAAATCAACATTTGCCTTTTTTGCAAAAAACATGCAAACAGTTTTTGATACACTGAGATGTAACTGGGAATGTTTCAGCCAGTTGGACACATTAGACATAGCTGTTGACAAGTCTTGTGCAGCTTGGCATTTTGTTTTAGCGTGCACATACACGACTGCATTGTCAGCATACATCTGGAAGGCTACATTTGATGGACAGCAGTTGGGCAGGTCGTTGATGTACAGACTGAATAAAAGTGGTCCAAGGACTGAGCCCTGAGGTACACCAAGATTATTTTCAGAAGTTGTGGATGTTGTATTGTAAACTCTAACACACTGTTTTCTCTGACCAATATATTATTCGATCCATTTCAGTGCTTCTACAGAAAAGTTAAAATATGACAACTTAGTTAATAAGATCTGGTGATTCACAGTGTCGAATGCCTTTTTTAAGTCAAGAAAAACAGCTCCTATGACACCCCCAGTGTCAATTTTAGACTTTAGGTTTTCCACAGTTAGTTATTGCTAACTGTGTAGTCTGAACCGCCCTGAAAAGTTTGGGTGAAGCCCACAACGTTACTGTTTTGGTTCAGTCTCACAGCTCTCATGGACATCATTTGTGCCTGCAGCAGGTAGCTGATTTCAGCAAAACACCATAAACCTGCTCTTTGCTACCTGCACCGCACCACACATCAGACAAAGATAGAAACCTACATAACGAACACAGTGGAGCACCTAGCTGCTAAAGAGCCAGTACCAGACATTTGCTTCAGGGGCTGCTGGTGACCAAATCAGAGCTAAAAGTATTGTAAATATTGTACTTATATTCACCAGGAGGCCAGAAATACAACTCTTAATGACAGCTGATGTTGCTTTGCATCTGCTGGATGTGAAAACAGGCAGCTCCTTTTTAACGTGTTCGCCTTGGGCTTGAAAAGTGAGAATGTGTCAGAAGCATGTTTACAGCTTGATTCTGCTTCTCTGAAGTGACTGGAAAAAGAATCAGTTAACACAGGCCTTATCATTGATGCAAAAGAGATTGTTGTCATGCAGACATGGAAACAGGGCAGGAACGTGGAACGTACAAGGTTGCTTATTGTTTTCACACCAGCGCTCTACCTCTCAGCATGCCTCCATATCTAAACTCTCGCGCCATCTCTCACCCCTGTCTGTGACCCGGCAGCTGTGGCTCCCTCAGGTCCCTCGGTTAGTAGAGTATTATTGTCTGTAGCCGCCTCAGACCAGTCACATGGTGGTCAAGTGACAGAGCTCTGGTTACTTTAAGCTGTTGATGTCTGATTTTCAGACATGGACGTTAACCAATAGTTTACTGAGCTCGTTTCCCCAAAGCAGCAGTGGTAAAATCCAAAGCCGAAGATATTGCTGTTTTTTCAGCAAGCATTTATGGTACTCCTGCGTTATGGACCAGTGCGCAGCATCAGTCATGTCAGTCAATAGATCAAAAAGCTTTTAAATCTTAACTCAAAGATCACTCAAAGCACAAGCTTTCTTCCGGAGCTTTCAGCTTAATCACATGGCCTGCATGTGATGTAACCTACAATAATCTGTGGCTCAGATAAAATGAAGTGTAACCAACAACTCTGCATATTTCTGTTTTAAAGCTGGAAAGGTGCATTGCATGTGTGCAACATAGTAATTCAACCTCACCGACAGGGTGCGATGTCTGATCTACCTCAGACCAAGGTCAACGAGCTGCTCATGCATGCATCCGAAAAGCTCCACGATACACTACCACATCCTCTTGCTCTCACATACCTCACATAGCATGTGAGGCATTCTTGTGTTCTTTCATGTACTGGGAGATGTGGAATATACCATACCAGTAACATGCCATAAGAAACCATTATTCCAGTTACAGTGCATGCTTACCATGCAATGTCCTCCATCTTTACAGTGAGGAGATGCTCTCCTTAGGTGGCGAGGTAAAGACATAGGATGACGTCAGAAACTTTTATCCATTGTTTGGAGTCATCACAGGTCCACAGCAACACTATGAGAGTTTGTATTAGGATTAGATGAATGTTTAAATGGGTGCAAGATCAAAAAAGGGACAAACAAGTGCTAAAAAATAGAACGAGCTAAATAAAACACAAATAAAGGTGTAAGGTTTAATGATTTTTATCAACTAATTGAAGATACCACACTCTATTTCCACTGTCTAACTGACTGTAATTTATTGACATGTAGTTTTATTTTGACTCTGGTTTTGACTCTTATTTTGGCTAGTCACTGTCTGCAGCCTTTCCCACAGGCTGCAGGTAGCCGAGCTAGTTCAATTCATTTTATTCTTGCGTATTATTTTTATCTGAAATATGTGAGATGTGTGTGGACAGGAAGATGTGGAATGTGGGGATTTGTGGTTTCCTGTAGGATAATGAACATACAATTTTCAAGGTATGTGGGTGAGATTTAGCCCTCCTAACAACACAAATGTACTTTTAGTACATTTCTGCCACTGTCTTGTATTTGTACAGTACGGTACTGTATTGTACTGTACTGATCCTCCTTAACCCAATGAGGCCCTTTTACAGCATAGATACCCAGCGTTTTTATTGTGATGCTACAACAATATCATGGGGTGTGGCTTGCAAAAACAGGAAGCACAAACAGTATCCTTCCTTAGTGAAACTAGTTTAAGGAAGAGCTGCATGATAACTAATAACAGACAGAAGAAACCAGCGGTGGTACTTTCAAAGCAGTTTTGGAGGTCTTCATTATGATTACTGTGGAACAGCAAACAGTGTAAATTATCTTAACTCTGGCTTATAGCCGTTTATGTAAAGTAGTTCACAGTATCACATTTCCCCTTTCATTATCAAGTTCACGTTGTGTGTTACCCGCTGAATGTGTCAGTATTTGGATCTCTTCTCTCTGCATGTGAAAGTTACTTGCACTCACATTAATCATTACCTTGTCAGAGACGGTGGACTTTTTTACCCAGATCCCCTCATGGGGTGAAAATCAGACATAAGCCACTTGTCCATTAACAGGGGCATACACTGTTCCACACTTCAGGGATTCAGGCTGTTGACGGCTGAGTTGGATTCAGGGCTGTGAGGCCACTGTCATGGTTACACAGCCCACATTCTGAACGCAGGTGAACCGCAGGTCAGTGCGAACAGGGACTACTGTCAACCTCAGTGAGTAAATGTATGACTCAATTTCTTTCTGCCGTCATGGACTGATGTTTACTTTTTGTCTGGCACAAATTGTATTAAAATCATTGGATAATTCTGATAATAATCACCATAGCAAATGGAACAAAAGGGTCAATCCAATTTAAACTCTAACTTATTGCAGTCTTGCATAATTGAGGCGTTTCAGAGAAGCTGAGCTCTTACTATCTCACTTCTCAGCTTTTCAATTTTCGCAGGAACAAACAAAAGTAATAAGATTTCTATATGGCTTTAAGTGACTCGATTAAAAAAATTAATCTAATTAATTACAGGATTTGTAATTAATTAATCTAATTAATCGCATTTTAATCTCATATCTGCTAAAGGTCCCCAAATATAGCTGGAAATTAGAGTCAGATGACGCTATCTGAAACGCCTCTTTTAGGCCCTCGTCTTCCACGATTGAAATCGGCCTGCAATCAGCAGCAACCCACTTTGCGATTGAGTTTGTCAGTTTTTCTGTCGTGGCTCTGCTCATTCGTTTTCCTAACTCAGCAAGTGTGGGTTGGCGGAGTGAGCTCACGGTAGCACTAGCGGCACTAGCAGCAACTACATGTTTACATGTAAATGATAATTCAGGCTGGAGCTGCTACGGTGATAGGAAAATTCTTTTTTACACAAGGTACAAATCACTGCATTCTTGTTAATAGTCCTGTCTTTGTTCTTTTTATAAATAAACTTGCCGTTCAAAGGTCCAAGTAGGCTTGCCTCGCTCTCCGGTGTCGCATCTATGTCTGTTGTCACCCTTCTTTTGACTAGTGGCGCAGGTAGGATGCGACCTGCCACTTCAGCCTACGGGTCACTCAAAGGGCCAAATTTAAAATGCTTGCGCATTGACTTGCCACTCATGATTAATTGCGTTAATTTTTATAGCGCGTTAATTTGCAGCGTAATTAATTAATCTAATTAACGCGTTAAACTGACAGCCCTAGTCATAATAAAATCTTACTGCACTGAAAAATCAGGTAGAATGCATGAAATCATGATGGTTGATGGCAGAGACCTTAACCTGACCATACAGGCTAACCATTTCTTTCAACCACAGTTGCACAGTACATGTCACAACCTGCCTGCAACCTTTACACTTCCTCTGATTCGCAAGCCCCATCACACATACATAAATAGCTTTGCAGCATTTCTGCAGATGCTCCTGCAGAGGAGCCCAGAACAGAGACAACAAACATGCCATAATGACACTTGAAGGTGTGAAAACGCAAGTTCAGAAATGGATCGAAAGCAGACTTGGTGGCGACTAGTTTTGTGCAAGTAGAGTAAGTGTTTCCAGCATCAACTGTTCTAGAGTCCATATATTAGCATCCCGTTTGTTAGAAAAAACTGTCTTATGCCAAACATGAACAATGTGTATTCATTCCCTATTTTCTATACAACCTACATGTACTATAGTGCTATTGAGATCATGTACTACTCTGTTTCGGTTTCTAATCTAACTTCCTGTTGTTGCCACATCATTAAGCAGCAGACTGCAGCAATTTAAGCCTACAGGTTTCCCCAAGGCTCTACTTTATCACATGATGGATCGAGCCCGTAATCGTCTGAGCAATCTTGCGTCTGGAAGCATGCAGTCTTTCCGGAGCAGCCAGCTGTGGTGTGGCATGGCTGTAAATATAGCATGTGAGACAGTTCCTACCTCACATTAGATGCCAAAGTTACCAAATTTTCTTACTTGATTTAGCAACTTGCTATGGTTAAAATGCAGTCTACATCACCAGGATGCTCACCAGTCATGCCTTGGAGGTAAAATATTCAATTGATGTGTCCAGTCTGACACAGACATATTCTTATACCTCATGCTCACTTTTAGGAAAGAATGAATAATATCACTGATAAACTTAAAAACCTCCTCTTTGGAAATTTCATCACATGCAGCAGCTTGTGTTACAAGTCTGTTCATGCAATGTTTGCATCAAGGGGAATCATATGTAAGTAGAACTCGCTCTCACATGTCCGTGCATCAAAAAGTCAACATACTGTATGTAAATAAAGAAATACTGTTGTTAATATCGTCAAGTATGTAAATAGACGTATGCCACAAAGTCGACTGATTACAGATAAAAAGAAGCTTTTGAGCCAACGAGTAACAGAGCTAAGTCGTGCTAACACAACAGACATGACTCACATAGAGCATTTTATAGCCTTTGATATGATAGTTTATTCTAGAATTAGAAGCTAATGTGTTAAAATTTCACCAAATCTTGTTGTTTAGACAAATAAGCCAGTAATTGTATAAAGGATCCAAATCAAAAGATAACATGATTTGAACTGGTCTGCAGTGCGTTTGCTAGCCTCTGGGATGAAGGACATACCAGATTTGTCCTTTTGTCGCTTCACATTTTGTTGGATCTGATGTCCAGTTACAAAATGATTCTCACAAACAGTAATGTCAGAATAGTGTACCCTACTTTTACAGTGGACCAGGCTGGATTTTCCCATCCATCTTGTCATTGGTTAAGAAATGTGCTAAACTGCATTCTGCTTGGATTTAATTGGGATTTTCTGTGGCAACATTTTCCTCTTGTTCAAATTTTCCCTGTTAATGGTTAACTAATGCTTGTAGACAGTGAGATAAGGACACTGTCTGGATCAAACTCTGCCTTTTTTGTTCTCCCTTTTTGGGGGGGAAATTCAGCTCACTGTCATTCAGCAGTAAGTGTCTTTTTAATTCTAACACTCTGGATTAAGGACTTGACGGCTGCATCTGAAAAGGTAATGTCTGTCTCTACCTTTGGGGAATTTCAAGGTCATAAACCACACATATGTAGTTTAGTCTGAATGCAATTGTAATTTTTCCACAACAAAATTTCTTACACAACTTCATAATCAAAAACACTGTAAGACCTCTGGAACCTAAAAGCCTTATCCTCACACCAGAGGCAGCTCAGCTGATCATATAGGGCCAGGTTGGCTGTTTCTCATTAATTCCAGCCTGTATGCTAAGCTAAGCTAGCTGGCTGTAGCTTCATATTTTTAACGTGCAGACATGAGAGTGGTATTAATCCTCTTATTATCTCAAGAGCAAGCAAGCTGATGTCCCAAAATGTCAAAATACTGTTTCAAAATTGAAGATTTTACCATAAAGGACACAGTTACAACAGTACAGAGGCCTAAAATAAAGCTCAATACGGAAGTTAGTGAATGGACTTAATCAGTTGATCAGCTAGGATGTACAATATTGAAAGGGCAAAAGCTAAATTTCTAAGGAAAAGAGTGAATTTCAATGGGATCTCGCACGGTATTGCCTTTGCACATCATCTCATGAGCTGATCTATTTTTAAGATGGATCAGTCCAGAGACACCAGGACACAGTACCGTGGTGCTTTCCTGCCTTGTGCATGAGTTACTGCTGACTCAGTCAGTGGCACTAAAATAATGTTGCACAAAGGGATGCCAGAATTTTTTTTCTTTTCCCCTTATTTCCCCTTGCTTTTTGTGCTTTATTGCCACATTTCTCTTTCCTCCATTGGGTCTTCCTGTTATTACTTGCATGTCTGTATTCTAAATATGAGGTTGGTAGCAGCCAGTTAGTTGTGAACATACAAGTTAATAATACATGTTTTGTTTTAGGTGGGTTGAATGTTTTGTGTGTGTGTGGTTTGAAACACTGGATTGCTGCTCTCTTGGCCAGGGCTCCCTTGAAAAAGAGATTTTCTCACCGGATTCATTAAAGGCTTAATAATAATAATGTAAAAAAGCTGAGTTTATCATCAAGACTGTAAGCAGTTTGATGTCTAGCACAAACATTTTGGAGTGATATCAATCTCCTCTTTTAACTTTTGGCAAGAAAGCAATATGTGTTTTTCAAAATATCACAATGTGCATGAGACAGCAGCAGCGTAACATCAGTTTCTGGGTCTAAATTAGTTTAATTTGCAGTTACATTCAGTCCTGGACATGATGACTACTGAGTAGGCTACATAATGAGCGGCTTTGTCGATAGAAATGTCAGACGCCCATTGAGGGAGATTGAAACAAATGTTTTTTTGTTTATTTTTTTCTCTGAGAGGGTTTGACCTAAATTATGGCAACTTTGAAAGAAAGCTTTGTTCCTTCGGAAGACCGACAACGTGCCTGACAGGGTGTTGTCTTTTAAAGAAGTGGTTGTCGCCAAGATGGCGTCGATCACAGTAAAGCACTAAAATGAAGGGGAGGTCAAAGTACAGTCAATTAGTCAGCCCCTGCATCCATGGGATCTCTTCGTATCCGCTTAGCACTTGTTTATGTCCTGCTGCCACGCCACTGTACATAGTTCATCTATGATTCAGATGATGGACCAATCAATAATTTATTTTGCCACAGTCAAGACTGGCTGGAGGAATGTAATTCGGAGAGATGGTGTGATCAAACATAGAAACGTCTGTTCAAAGATCAGTTATTCTGTTCAGTAGTGAGTGCATTCTGGGTGCTATTTTCAGCGTAGTGCACTGTGAATGGTATGGCTCTAGACTTTGCATGCTAAGATGCGCTGTAGCTTCCAACAGTGGTGGATGACAGGAATCCAGACTAAGTTCTCTTAAAGAGGGATTCATTGTTCAGCCTTTGGGCACAGATTTTTCAAGCAGTTTATGATCTCTGGTGATATTCCTTCCTGATGTCAAGCTTTTGCACAGCTGTGATGTCCTAGTATTATCCCTTACATGTAGACTCTGCAGTTTTTTTTAAAGCCTTGCTGGTAGAAATGGCTGGGAAAAAAGTCACATTAATACAAGCTCATGAAAAGCATTACATTTTCCTCACCATCATTTCACTGTTTCCACCACCCACTGATCTTTTGTACCTTTAAGCCTCTAGAGTGGGTTTAAGTGGGAGCTTGTGCACAGCGAAGCCTGTCTGACTACACTCGAAGAAGAAATCAAATGCTAATTCCTGTGATGGACCTGATGCTATCTGTGCTAGTGGACCGATTCCACAACCCACACTGGATGAAGGGTTTCATTTTCCTTTGAGTAAAATAAATTTTGAGTGCAAAAATAATTACAGAGAATGGAGCATAAGGGAGGACAAGCGGGAAAACCACAATCCTAACATGACTGAGTCATATTTCAAACCCTCAAGGATCAAATGAATTCAGTTGTGGCTCATCTCAATAACTGGACTTAGCATGTACAATGAAGCGAAGGAATACAACATGCGGACGTCTAATCCAAACAGTGCTTTTCCCTTCAGGAACACAGCTCCTTAATGGCAGACAAACAACTAACAGTGCCCTTCCCAGACGTGGTTGGGGAATGGAAAATGTCAGCTCCTTGCATTGTTTTCTTTTTTTTTTTGGTGGACATTGATCATTACCTCTTGCTAGTGTGATTAAAATGAATGATCTATCTGCTAATGGCCATGAAGTGCTTCCAGCTCAAAGCCCCATCCCAGCTTTGGTGAGCACATATATCCAAGGATCCCTCAATAGGCTTGTGTGCATGTGTGTGTGTGTGTGTGTGTGTGTGTGTGTGTGTGTGTGTGTGTGTGTGTGTGTGTGCATGTGTGCCTATTTGTGTATGTATTTTATTCTCCTGCCTCCTGCTAATCTCCTGACCCCAGATGGAGAGTAGTCAGTGAGCAGATTGTATTTCCTGCTTGATTTAATATTAATAGATCAGTATGCTACTCGGCCACACTCTTTGCAGGGCAAAAAATGGAAGACAGCCCGCTCCCACCCTCCCACCCTCTACTTTGGCTCGCAGCCCAACAACTGCTTATGTAGGATATGAGGCCTCGTGAATGTCAGGGCACAAATAGGACGCAAGATCCGAGAGGAAAACTGAATTAACAGAGTAACCCGAGCAGGTGCGAAGGACAGGACTATGGATCTGCTGCCATACAACAATCTGCTGTGAGCATCCAGACACAAGGTCTACAGAGCCAGGCCTGAGGATAAGTCATTCGATTATTCATGTCATATTCCTATTCTTAGAAGTCTGATAAACATGTTCACATTTGTGGGAAGATCGGCGTGTGAGTCTCACACCATCTCTTCAGCCTGCTCTTCGTTTGAGTGCTTAGGCTTCTCAATGAGATTGACAGACACACACGAGCTTGTGTTCACGCGAATATTTCACGTGCAGTGATTAATTGCAAAGGAAGGCCTCAGTGTTTCATTACTCTCCACTGAAATAATATTAGTGACAGCAGTATGTGGTTTAACTGAGACAACAACCTTTCTAAAAGGGCAGGTCTCATTCCAACCAAAAATTAAAGCATTTCCATTTTAAGCTTAAAGAATATTGATTGAAGTATCTAAAAACCGGAACGGTTGCCAGGAGAGCAAATATTGTGTTATGACAGAAGAGTTGAAGTGAATGGGAGGAACCTTCAGAACTTTTCATACTTGAAACTGGAAACTCGATCTCTTTTTTCATAAATTCCCATGTAAATGTCATGTTTTTTTCTTCCTGACACCGCAGTCAGTATGCAGAAGTGATTCCTGCTATTCACCTGGGCTCTCTGACATCATGATGACAGTAGAAACCACGCAACCACACAATACGCAAATGCAATACACAAAACACCCGGTGACAAACAGCTTGGTGAGCACTTATGGCTTGTGGGCAGGAGCGTGATCATTATCATGGAGCAAAAGAGCTTACACTGGTGCAAGTAATGGTTATTTGTTGTCCTCTGATGGATAACTGGAGCCAAATATTTTAGGATAAGAAGTGCAAACCAGTTCAGAGCCACCAAACATGCTCACTGCTGGTTGGCTGACTGGTAGACTGGATGGATGCAGATAAGGACAGACCATGGGGAACCAGTGTCTAAATAAGAGTGGAAGAGAAAAGTATTAAAAGACAAAGCACTCCAACCAAAGGCATTCAGGATGTTATGCTGGGAATGTACCTATAGACTACATTCCCCCCACTAATAACCTGTTAGGTCTTTGGATTTCAACAAATTCAACCATGCCTGATGGATAGAAACGTGTCTCACACCTGTACAGTCAATCAAAGAATAGTGCTGAGCATGCACATACCATTACAGCGTGGGGCAGAAATTCAACAAGCCCTGGGCTACACATTACTGCACCTCTCCCACTGCTGCAGAGCAAGGACCGTTACATCTGGGTGGAGGCTGATCGAGATCTGTGTATGTGCGAAAGCAAACCCAGCCACACTGCGATGCGAACAGCTGACGAGCAGAGAGGACCAGCACGCGAAGAACCAGATGAGTAGGCGAGTTCAATTTAGCTCTGCTAAAACAGGAGGGGGCATCACAATTCAGAGACGCCTCATGTGACCGACTCTGACACACTGTATAGCCGAAGACCCGCAGGCTGCTGCTGCTGCTGCTCGTGGTGGTCATGTTGATGGAGGGGGGTGCTTTTTCATCGTGCCAGTCTTGATGCGAAGTAGAGCTGGTGAGACAGCAGGGGAAACAGCAGTCAGCAGTGGTCGTCCTGTGTTTACAGAGCAGGGGTACTTTCACGGATTTCATCACGATGGCTTGGAGAGGAGGGAGAACGCGGTCGTTTTATCGGCCAGTCTTGTCTTTACACTAAGGCTGCTATTGTGTCTGACCCCGAGGACTCGGAGGAAAAGCAAAGGTAATGCCCGCAATTCTCCAAATCAACTGGAAATGGCCATGAGACGTTACTGCGCCGTGTTTTACACGACAATGATGGTGGTGGTTATTTTAGGCGAACCGGTGGTCCAGGGTCCTCCTAACCTCAGCCGGATTATACCTCAGCATTGTTCTCTTGTCAGACTTTTCTACAGTCGGTGTTGTTAACATACCGATGCATATCCTACATATGTGGACTGTTTCACCCTCTGATTGCGCTTGCTGCTGTATATAAGCCCACGTCTTGCCACAAAATCCCCCCAACCAGCGGTGCGTTGTTCCGCTGCAGGCCTGCCGACGGGATCAAGGCAAATTTCCCACTATGCCAACGTAGCGCTGTTAGCATAGCGAACGGCTAACCCAAGCTAACGGTAACGATTAGCCGTTATTCTCTGTCGTGCTTCCGTTATATGTTAATATCTGGTGACCGTTAGTTATGTTCGTACTTTACTTTTCACAACTTCCGTGCAAACGGACCTTTTTTCAAGTAAAATGGACCCACAGGTAATCATTAAGCAGACGTTGTATGTGCGGACAGTGAGGTATAGCGTTGAATTTCGGGACAAAGTTCCGTTATGTTTGCCTTGTTAGCTCCTGAACTTCCTTCACCGTCAACCAGTCACGTAGTTAGCAAGGCGACATGAAACGACACGGCTCTCAAGTGAAAGCAGAGACCGAACCCTCGACATGGCCTGAAACTCAACGCTTTGGCCACCGTGCATAAGAAATGAGGGGAAATGTGGGGGCCGGCAGGGCTGCTGCTGAAACCAGTAAGAGACTGATGTGGTGGGCTGGTTAAACCGCCGCTCTGAGGGTCTGTCGTGGTTAAACATTTTTCTGCTGTCCTGTTCTCCTTTATTGCCACGAATCTGACTTAATTTCTGTTTAGTTGGATAGAGTGGGACAGTGAAATGTAGAAATGGGATATTAACCCCATGTTTTGCTGAACTCCAGAGAGTTGCACAGGTGGGGAGGGTACCTGCATGTGGACACACTGACCCGTACAGTGAATGCTGTTCAAAGTATTCCAGGGTCGATGTTTTAAATTTGAGTTCATGTTTTCTAAACCTAGTCGATGGGATTGATCAGTCTTACCTCCTGGCAGTTTGGCAGTTAACATTCTCAATATTAAAAATGTAATATTAATCGCAATAAATTGTGCATTGAACCTGGCAGATAGCATCTGGCCTCTCCTTTCAAGTGCATGGTTTTGCAGAGGTATCACGGTGTTATCTGAGCTCCTCTCTACTTCACAGTCTGCTCAAGCTGCTCCCACAATGAAACAGAGATGCCCCAGAAAGAATTTCATATATATATTTACTAAACATGTCACATCTGAGAAATTCTGCATGGCGCGTCGTCTTCCAGCAGGATCTGTTTTTAATGAAAGCTGTAGATTATGCAAAGATACAAAACTGATTGACGTTGGGAAGAGTTGCACAGTGCTGCGGTTACAGTCCACACATGACACAAGCTAATTAGCAGAGTTTGTTCAAAACAGAAATCAGACCACACAGACAAAGAGATGACTAATGGGTTGTCTTGTCTGCTGTCAGGCGACATTTACTGTAGACATGATTCACTGCATGGAGTATGGCATGTGTAGCTGCCTTTAATACATGTCTAATGTAGGCAGTCCACATCTAGGTCCTGTGTGTCTGAGGCAGTTTGATCACTGGCAGGTGAGATTAACCGTAATTTTTTATGTGTAAGAACAATGACTGGGTGACACTTACCCCCTTCGTCATAGAGCTGCCACGCTTCTTCAGCACTGAAGGTGTGGTTATGAACATTGCAGTTAACTGCTTAGATGACTGATAAGTAGAAGTGCATTGCTGTCATCACCACTAAGAGCTATTTCCCAAAACAAAATGACCACAAAACCTCAAACCCCACTTTCTGCTTTAAAACAAGTCTATTGAGGCTCCCCACTTAAGTTTTTAAATTAAATTTAAATTCTTCTTATTTTTAATTTCTATCGCCTTTAGAGACTGTCCTCCAGACATGATTGAATATTTCCTCAAGGACAAAGGGTTGTGCGTGTAGCCAAGGGAAGAGATGTCAGATTCAACCCTGGTGGAGTCAGACTGTCTTTGCCTACATTATATTTTCTGCTGTTTCTAAACCTCTCAATCATCCATCTACCTCCAACCTGTCTTCAGCTTTGACTCTGCCTTTTCCCTGTATGCCCACTCCCTCCCTGTGCGTGTGTGTTCTCTCCTCTCAGGTTATGTCATTGCCTTGCTGCGTTGGTCAGTTTTGTTTCCTTGCTGCTGACAGATTTCTCTCATGGGAAGTGTAAATATCATGTCCCTGTTCCCTCTTGTCATTTCAGGTGATGACCTGGATGGTGCCATGTGAATGACTGAAGATCATGAAGCCCACACACAAGCTGCTGTTCGTCCTGTGCCCCATGCTGGTCCTGGGCTTTATTTACTACTCCTCTGGGAAGCTCCATCTACACGTGTGGGGCCAGAAGCCTCGTAAGTGACACCTCCAATCTGACTGTTTGTAACATCGATTCATCACCTGATCATCCATCTGTCATAGCCCATAGTCCATTTGAAACCTACACATATTTTTTAAAATCTGTATTCTTGAGGAAATCTGTTTGAAGCCTGTCTCTGTTTTGCTGTCTTCCGTTCTGTGCTGACTGCGTTAACTGTGCGTCTATTTCATTATGGTTTTTTGAACTTTTTTTTTCCTTTCTGCTGGTTAGTATGTCAAACTGTGTGCTGGTGCCTCAAAGTCTGTCTCTCTCTGGTATTAAATTAGTTTGTCTTTCACTTCACCAAAGCAGCGGATGTTGTGCGGAGAGTTTAATCAGATCTTCTTGTGCACCCGGTGCTAGTTCCTCTATGTCTGCTGCTGCTGTGGGTTGTCCCACAGATGAAAATCAGCTATCTATTACAGCTATCTACCTCGGGTACATTGAGGACATCTTTGTGTTAACCAAATAGACCAAAACCTTTTCTGACTGTGTTAAAACAGCCTGCTTATTTTCTCATCTGCTGTTGTAGATGGGAAGAAATGGCACTTTCCACAGGAAGATGATGAAACCCTAATTCACAAAAATTGAAATGCCGTTTTGCAATGCCCTTTATAATATGCTGAGAAGGCACTTCCATTTTCTGCTTAAATATACGCCTGGTACATTTGGGTGTTGGTTATGACTCAGTGTGTTTTCCTTTTGATCTTGGATATCATGAGTTTTTGAGTCCATATTTAGAAAAGTAATGATGGCAGACCTGGATGTTTATGTACTGCTCACCAAGAAATATTTCTTAAGGCAAAATATGTAGTCAAACTGCAAACTGATGGGGGGGGTTGATGTCATACTGTGTGGGCGCCCTGAAACAGCTGTCAAAATCCAGCAGAGGGGGCTAGAAGATTTCTCTTTAACGAACTTGAAACTTTCTTGCCTGTGCCCCCTACAGAGTGTATTTTGTACGAAAACATTCTCATGGAACAGCCTTTGGCACAGAAAACACAAAAGTCAGTGTTCTGAACCAGATTGAGAGCCCAGTTAGAGGGACAGCATGTTATCTAAAGTGTAAAATCTTTGAAATGTGAAACACCCTTCTGTTATGTCCTTGATATCTTCTCACTAGCCGCAATGTTACATTTTGTTGTGCGATTATTATTAAGTAGACAGAGAAATGTTTGACTGCTGTCTGTGTGATGCAAAGATACGGTCATGATGTGCAGCACTGATCTTAAGTATTATGCTTCTGGTGTGCATTCAGGATGGCACGTTGAAGCTACGACTGAGGGCCCATCAATTCACACCACTCCATCCTCAGTGCCAGTTATCAGCACCTGACTCTTCTTGTACTATTGTCAACAGGAATATTTGCTGGAAGCTCAGTTCAGCCACGTATCTCACTCCTTTATCTGCTCTGGCAATTTGCCTTAACAGGACCAAGTAATATTTCTGTAAAGCAGTCGGGCAATGGAGACAACATTACACGTCAAAATAACTCCCATCTCTGAGACCGCTTTTTTTCCGTGGTGTCATACTTTCTTTTCACTGTTCTCCAACATTGGTCTCACCGTGAGGAGAAATGGGATTTCAAAGTTCCCTTTTCTTATGTGCCAGGCGCCAGTACTGCGAGCATTGATTTTCTGTCTGTCAAAGTGCTCTGCTATATTTGAACATGAAACTTTATCGTAACAGAACTGTGTGACTGTGGAAAGACAATACCCAATCAGATAGAAGAATTCAGCTCCACTACTGTGTGAAAGGAAACTGTTGCGGTTTGTCCTCATCATGGTGGCTGCAGAAAACTGCTCAGTGTCAATGAGTCCAAATTTCACTCTACATTTTTATATAGTTTATATATGTGACTAAACTAAACATTTCTTTTCAATATTGCAAAAAATGTTGTCTTTTTGAGTGCTGCATCACTGACAGTGTGCCTCATGAACATTTGCTGTGGTCCATTTCCCAGAAATTCCTCAAGCTATGTACTCTGCAGCTCAAAGCAAAAGGAGGCGAGCTTTGATTGCAGTGAGAGATATTGGCTTTCTGCATTACTGTGGTGCCAGATGTTTGGCTTAAAGATGGTCAGAGGGGAAAGATGAGCATGCGGATGGTCTCTCCTGCCATCCGACCCAATCAGCTCAGCTATGCTGTCTCACTGAGAGGATCAAATCTGGATAATCTCTCTTCCTCATTCTTCATTTACAGTGTTAGAGACTCAGTCACTGCCATAGGGACAAATGGAACACACAGAGGCTTATGCCCTGCTCTTAATGTACATCATTCAGAGCATCTCTGTATTTATTATGTACCTTTTTTTATCCCTAACATGTATTCATTGCTTGAGAGCAGTAGTGTATGTTTATTTAAAGGGCTCTTGAAGTCTGACTCTGAGATGTACGGGGATATGAAACCTCAGTTGATATTGAAAACTGTTGAAAAAATGTAAAAAGTGATTATTAATATGGATCGTAGTGGCATTTTCAGCAAGTCTGCCGTGTGTGTGTGTGTGTGTGTGTGTGTGTGTGTGTGTGTGTGTGTGTGTGTGTGTGTGTGTGTGTGTGTGTGTGTGTGTGTGTGTGTGTGTTGAGGGGCTGTGACAGGACCTGGGTTTAACCAGCTGCTGTATGCAGATCCGCCAGATGATCACTACATTCAGAGGGTGTGTGTCCTGTCCTGTTCTTCTTCTTTAGCCATGTTATATGCATGTTTATCCAGAATTGTTTAAGTAATAACACTTGTGGTCACTGATCAGAATAGTGTTAATTCTGCTCATGTTTTGTTCAGTTTCTCTTTTTTTTGTGTTCAATTCTTGTCGGTTTTTTTAAACAATAGCCAGAGGCAGCATTTGTTTTATCTCATGACTCAGCCTTGCTGGCTACCTTGGAGTGTCAGTTTCAAAGTAGGTTCATGTGACCGTTGTCATTCCTCTGTCAGCTGGAGTGGATGTTTGACTCTTGTGAGGCTGGAGTGATGAGGGGCCCCTGTTCACTTCACCCGTGTTCTTTCAACAAAAGAGTCTTCGTTTTTTTTCTGTCTGTGCTCCATCTAATGTAGATAGCTGTCCTCATTGTAGCTGCTGCAGTAGTACTCTCAGTTAACATGGTGAAGAATTGCTGTCTGACACACAAGAGCCTGTTAGCTGCCACTTGTGTCTCTGACTGTTGGGTTACTTTGTTGTTTATAAAGTTTAAAAGAGGACAAAAATATTGGTGGCCCATGTGGGATGGGTCTAGAACTGCGGGGGGTCTCCACTCCTGCAGCTTGATGATAACGAGAAAGCTGTAAGCAGCACTACTGTAGGCAAAACAGTCAGCAACAGGCACTCTTTGAACAGGCACTGCACTCATATACAGACCTGTCAACCCTCACTGTTTTACTCCTCTCCCTCTGTCCTCCAGTTCAAATATTTTCCCGTTAATCTCCCCTATTTTTAACCTTTCTAAAAAAAGGTTTGCTGCATCATTGACAGGTGACATAACTGCCTGTTTGATGTGTTTGCTACATTCCCCATTCCCACAGCACATAGCAGTATGTGGAATATTAGCTGGAACGTCTAGTGAACAAAAGTCATTAACTTAACCGTCAATAAAACAAGAAGAAGAAGTAAGGTGAAAGATAAAGAGCTAAAAGTTTGCGCAAGTATCTGACCAAATGGGAGGAGGCTCACCCAAACATCGGTCAAAGTCCTGCTATGTGTAAAATAAGCCAACAACATAATTATGATGTTGAAGGAGCAACACCCACATGGCAATATCAGGTCGTGCCTCTCAATACAACTGTGGTCTTGATCTGTATTCATGTTGTGAGACAACTTAAAACAATAATTTGTTCACTGTTTCCTGTGCAGCATGGCAGAAACTTTTGTTGGCCTTGTACGGCTGAATTGTGCGTTTAGCTGTATTGGATGCACTGTAAGTGATGGAGAATAGAAGAGTTTAGAAAATCAAGCTTTAAAACTGCTGAACTCAAGTAGAGTAATCAGTTTTCCCAATAATGGCTTCAGTGAACAATTTCAAAACAGATCCACTCACTGGACATTTTTCGGAACTCTCAGCCACATCTGGTGGATTTCATCTACACATGGAATTTGCTCAGTTGTCATGGAAATGTCAAGGAATGGTACATGTTTTTGCTTATTGTTTTTACCTTTCAGTGCAGTGTCAATGGAGAACTTTTATTTCCAAAGATTAATTGAAAAGTGTTTTCACATGTAAATGGTGATTTTCTAATGTGTCCCGCGCAGTGTGGACATGGCCCATCATGCTCCGTGACTGACCCCCTTTACACACAGATCCCACATCCCTTTTTCAAGACTGTTTTGTGTTTCAAGTCCCCCGATGACACAGCCGTTCCAAATAGATTGGCCAACACTTGTGTGAGACTGTCATCTTACATTTCTGTCAGAAGTCGAGGCGTATGATCCGTTCGCAGCCAGATTTCTTTTGAATTCAGAGCCTCCCAACAGCACAGTCACTTCTAATGGTTTGCTTTGCAGATAGTAACAGGGACACCACCTCAGGGTGTTAAATCGCACTTTCATTTAACACCTGCAGGGTGAAAAATAAATGTGTTCACCAGCCAAGCTGCTAGCATGGCAGCAGTAGCCAACAAGCCACAACTCTCAACCCCGTTTATTTCACCTCAAACCGCTTTTCTAAGATGAAACGCTGAAATAGATCATGTTGTTATGAAATCAGTCCAGTTGTTTGGTAATAGTGATTCTCTGTGCATGTCTTTTTAAAAAGCTATTTTTTTTAATATAGAGCTATGTGATCTTTCAAAGTGGGATTCATTCTGAGGCCTTAATTAGCAGTAAGGTCAGCAGCTGCTCAGGAGCGTGCCCTAAATATTCCCCAGCTTGATTTTCAACATCAGGGATCGTCTTGTCTTGTCTCAGAGCTCAAGTGGTCATCCGCCTATAGAGTTTCAGCTGGAACAGAGCTTAAGGTTTGGGGAATAGGATGTGCCAGAAGGCCTCACATGAAGAGGTTGTGTTGTGCTTGCAGCTTATCGTAAAAGGCCACATTTTTTATGGCAGTTTACTTTTGCAGAATGTTATATTTTGAGAGAAGGCAGAGAGACATTTTTCTCCTGTTTTATAACCTGTGTGGTTTTTGTTGTGGGCTAGCTTTCTTCTTAATTAAAGGTCCTCAGTTTTTTATCTGTGTGGTAAAACAAATGATAATGATTAATCTGAACTGGGAAGTAGAATGGAAATGCGCGTTGTCGCCAATATCTTGGCATAATAAACTTTAAGCACTTTCAGAGTAAGTCACAGTCATTTACTGTGGGTCTGTCACACCTGTTTAAAGAAACAGTGAGAATCTTTCACATTGTTCTGTAAATCTGTAAAAAGACAGCCTTGTGTAATGTGTCGTTCTTTCAGAACCTTAAACACTTATGCTCTGTTGTTAGTATGCTCTGTGAATGGTACTGCTGCCATGGCCGATGCACATTGGAGGATCAACATCAGGCCTTTGATGTTTTGTTTCTTTCTGTGTCCGTTTCTGCCTTTTGTGTGCATCTGTTTCTGTGCATAGCCACGGTTTGTGTTGTGCTGCAGCTGATGTTGAAAACATACTTTTTTAATATTCTGAGTTGATTCTGAGCTGTGGTCTTGGTTAATAGTTGTATGGTTAATAGTTGCTTCCACAGCTCCACAGTGATGACCTTGTTTCAGTGTCTTAACCCCCTTTTGCTTTCAGAGGGTGATGCAGAAGAGACAACTGTAGTCCTGACTAAAGGGACTGAAGTGAAAAGAATTCCAGGTACTGGTTCCAGGAACTGAGACTCTGCCCATTTATACTGGGTGACTTTAAACTGGGCTGTTTTGTTTTTTGGGTCTTTTTTCCCCCCATGGAATATAAATGTCTGCTAATCAATGAAATCAATCACTGAAAGATTGAAAGATCTCCACTTGACCGCTTCCATCTACCAATCATCATTGTTTTTGTTTTATTACCAAAAATGTTTGTGCTCATTCACTCATTCAGTCCTTATGGGGAACTTTAAATGTACCACTGCACCTCTGCACTTAATTTTCCACTTCATTGGACTTTCCATCTTTGAATAAAGATTAAGTCTTATAATTCAGCCTACTGGGATTAAAGCTATTAACCTCTCCTCCTCCTCCTCCTCCTCCTCCTCCTCCTCCTCCTCCTCCTCCTCCTCTTCTTCTTCTTCCTCTTCTCGCTCTGTAATGTCTGACACTTGCAGTTGGTTTTATTTTCAAGTCCAGTTCTACCGTAACAGACTGTCCTCAAACAGTGCTAACTGACCATTTTGTGTTTCAGAGTTGGAAACGGACATCACCGTGGGACGAATAGTAGGCTCAGGTACATCTGCGGCCCCATGAACCGAACCCTGACCCATCCTTGTTGTTTCTCCACCATTTAAACAAAAAAATATTTTAAAACCCTGCAATACTTCAGCAGCCACATTTGGGATGGGACGCTAGCAGCATTTTAAAAAAATAGTCAATCATCTTTGCCAACCCGTTGCCAACATGGACAGCAACTTCCGTTCTTCAGAGTAAATTCAACTTGTTACAGTAGTAAAATACTGAATTTGGTACCCATGACATCAAGTGAGGAGTTTAACATCTGCCCAGCCATTGGCTTTCACATGAAGCTGCAGCGTGATACAACGCTGCCCTCTGTTGTCTGGGCTCAGTAACAAATGGTTGGCAAGTGAAGGAGTCTGCAGGAGTTTTGGTGCATTACACTGTAAGGTTCCACAGACCAACATTTATCTTACTGGTATGACCCCGCTGCTTTAATTTCTCTCAAGCCCTTGCCTCGACTTGGCCTCTGGCTGCTTTATGCTTCTCAACAGAAACAAACACACACACACACACACACACACACACACACACACACACACACACACACACACACACACACACACACACACACACACACACACACGGTCACTCATCTTGGCTGCTATGGCAAAGTCCCCATCTTCCAGGGCAGTGCTTGGATCCTTCCCTAATCAGCTGTCACGCATTCCCATTGTCCTTTTTTCTTTATCTTTCTCCTCCAGCTTCTCTGTGAAGACAAGATCAGCAACCACAGGAGTAACACCACGCTCTTCCTACTTTCCACTAATGCTCTGTCACGCTCGACAGCTGCTACTGTATTTTACAGTCAGAAATTAATAATGTGTTCAGTGTTTGACAGACTCTGTAAGCATCATTATACAATATAAGATTACAGTAGATACTCATTCAGAATAAAGTTCTCATGTCTCCATACCCTAGTTTTCTGTGCTTCTACCTCAATGCTTCATCAGGCACCTATTGGCTCCCTCTATGGTTGTCCATAGGTGATCTCTAACTTCTTGTCTAACTTTATTTTAAAATCAACAGATTGTTTTGGCTGGCTTGTCCCTAACCTTGCTTGTTTGTCACAAATCCTTAATTCTAATGCTTATTTTCTTTTTACATTCGCCATATTGTTTTCCCTGTGAAAGATGCACAGGTTGTTCACAACTACAGTGATTGAGCTGTTAGTTGATATTATGTAGATTGGATGACCAGAGCAAATGATCCAATTATATAAAGTTTCATCCTTCCAAAGATGCTATGCGTCTTCTTGCTTTTATTGTGTGCCCTGTGACCTTTGTGCTAATGGGTCATTTCCATCTCTGTTTTTGTCTCCTCCAGTGTATGATAAGCAGGGCTTTCTGCTGCAGCTGGACACAAAACTGTGAGTACATCTCTTTCTAGTGAACATTTCTGTCATTTAATGCAACACGTTTTGCCATTCTCCATCAAGTGCTGCATGGGATATTTCTAACTTGTAATATTTAGAACATCTGAATTCCCGGTTACACTTTGACTCCATTAGTTTAGATGTGTTTTACAGCTTGTTCCACTGAACACTTAATCATACAGGTTTCACTTGATCAATGGGGGAACACTAAACATGAAAATGTAAACCTTCGGCCGATTAATCTCACTTGATTTTTTTCAAATAAACACATGGCATCTCATTGGAGACCTAACCAAAACCTGCTGACAAATGCACAGATTTAATTGGTGGTCTGACTAATACATGAAGAGATTTGTGCGAAATGAGATGTAGTTGGTCTTTTCCCGTGTATTCCAGAACAGCTGTGGTTTGTCAGGGCGAGAACATGCAACGTTGAGTCATTACGCGGCCGTCATTGTGTCAGCGCGTCTGTTGATATGTGTACAATTCCCTGAATTGGTTTGACACTCTCGCTCTAAACTGCCACGATAAGACCCTTTCTCTGGCCCTCCCATTACCATGCAGGCAATATTCATATGCTGCCATCGCTACCCGAGCTCTCGCAGGGCACATCTATCCACACTCTGCACATATAGTATAAGCGCCGTGTCAGCACGCACTCAAAGGTGGTTCTCACACAGGTTCAGTTCATCTAATACATCTCCTACATAAGATCTGCAGTGCCATTAATTACTCAATCAGAGCACATGCATGCAATAGTCCAATTCATCTTTAAACTAGTAATTCATTTTGTCATTTGGGTCATTTATTCCCACTACTGGTCTGAGTGATTGAAAAATGCCACCTAGATTTCATTCTCACCAAATCAAGTGATTTGAGCTTGAGGCCAGCATACTGAAACATGTTATATTAGTATAGAAGAGCTTCTAATTGTGCACAAGCAGGCTGTAGTCAAGCCCCTTCTCCTGCCAACTGATTTCAGGTAGTGCTAAGACTTGGGCCTCTCTCCGTTTTCCCTGTTTATTTGAATTAGATCCATGGCATACGTCAGGTTATTGATGATCATGCTAGTAATCGGGAGGTTTCTAGTTTTAGCACTGCCAGTGTGATTGTTTGAACAAGGCCCCTCTGCTCTGTCTTACCACACACAAAGTGATTCGTTCAGCTGTTGCTGAATTCTCCTACTTCCTAAGCAACCCCGTTTTTTCCCTATCTTTCAAGCAGATTGTTTGACAATCTCAGTTTTTGAGGCTTAGAAATGTGTCGACATAATTGACGATCCGTTATCATGATGTCCCTGATTAATCGCACTCTCTGTTCTTTTAATGTACAGGCCACCAGAGTTGGCATACAAGTATGGCAACCTCAGCGAGGGAGTGTGCAAGCCAGGATTCGCAGCAGCCAAGATGACCACCATCTATCCCAAGTGAGACGGACTGCTTTTTATTTTGCATGTATTTTCACAGAACAGTGAGGAGATGCATTGCATGCAGGCAGACTCCTTTGAACATTTCTCCAAGAACTTCACATACACAACTGGAAGCTTCACAAACAAATCATTTTAATTGGATGTCAGCAGGAGAAAAGCTAAAACTGTTACTCAGGCATACCAGGATGCATGATGTCACTCCTCAAGCCAGCTTGGCCTTGAGGGTTTTGAGTCAGAAACAGAGAAGCCCCCACATTCCTCGCCAGTCTTCCCCAGTTTCAATCATAGTTCTATCATCTTCTCCCCCACCACAAAACTCAGACTGTGTCCTTGTGATCCCTATGTTACACAAAAGAACCTTTGTCACCAGAGTACAAGGTCCCCCATCTTTCTCCTATTGCATCCTTGAGCCTTAGAGGCTTTCTCTATGAACGAAACCAACTTCCTGTCCTGACTCATCATGAGCTTCGTGGTACCCAGCCCACACAGTCTGCGCAATCCTCCACGGCCCTCTCTGATGTCATTGGCTCTTTTGGTTTTTCTCTTTGCCTCTGTTTGCCGCCCATCTCAGCTCGATCTATAGGGCATTGTCCATTCAGCATTCTTGGAGCTAAGCTAATAGAGGAGCAATTTAGCGCATTGCTGAACAATGGCCAGTGGCACTTCAGTGCAGTCCTTGACCCAGTTATATGCCAACCCAATTCCAAGTGTTGACCACAATATATCTTTTGCCTGAAGATGCAAAAGTATATTCAAAGCTTTCAATGGGAAAAAAAGACAGAACCAGCACACCACACCAGCTCAACAACAAATTCCAATACGTGCATTTCAAAGTCCACCAAACCATCAGCCTTCTGTCAGATGAACCGCTTGTTCTTTCCCTGCCTGTGTGATATTTAACCCCAATATTCTGTTTAAAAGGGAAACCCATTAAAATAAGATGCTCTCAGTCTGTGTCCAAAGCACATGGCAAAATATATCTATGTGAGAGGCTACGTGTTAACAATGTCCTCCCTCGTAATGACTTCCTCTAATCAGCCGCACGTGTCGGATCAAAGTTCTGTACAACACAGAACCCCCACCGGGAGCTCACTGATTACTACCACCTTCAACCCAGTCACACACAGGTCAACAAGCCCAATTAATGCAGCACTTTTGTGGAAGTTAGTGTGTACGTATGTGTTTGTATGCAGGGGTCTATTCGTGAACCCACACAATCGTGCAGTATGTGAGTTTGTATGTGATTTATTGTGTCCTGCATGAAAGGGGGTCAACAAATTAACTTCTTGTTTGTTACCTCTCTTAATCTGCGTTTGCTTTGTATGTTTACCAGACAAAAACAAATCAATTTAAAAGCCCTTGTTAGCATTTTGGCCTGCAGTTCAGCTGTTAAAGAAAACCTACTTAACCTCTAGCAGTGAGGTCCTGTGGCTCTCCCTCTAATCATCTCCTGCTTCCTCCATGTTTGTCTTCTCTGAAGCCCCTGCCCTGGAGAATCCAATTTATTTTCCACACCTCCCCTCCCCTCTGCTTTACCCAAAACTGTTTGTATTGGAGCCCTAAATCAAGTGTTGGCAGTGAACTTGAAGCAGCACGGTTATGAAAATATTGCCCATGAGAGATGGACCCTAGCAAAGGAAATGAGTACAATGCATCGCCATGCATTGGCTGTTTTGGGAGCCCTCACTTTTTATTTAACAACAAGCAGCCCCGTGTCTCTCTGCTTTGTCAGGATGTCAGTGACTGACTGTTGGTCAGGGCTCAGTGACTCGCAATGGTCCTGTGTTATTTATAGTCTCTTTTGGCCTCAGAAGTCTTGGGTTTAATGAATCTCCATTTGTTTTGGCAGGACAGAAGTCTCTGAGTGTGTGTGTCCGTGTCAGGTGATGTGAGGAGGAGAGCGAGTCATACATAACTGCCTCTCTCTCTCTCTCTCTCTCTCTCTCTCTCTCTCTCTCTCTCTCTCTCTCTCTCTCTCTCTCTCTCTCTCTTGAAAACTGGAGGATAATTAGGGTATCAAAGACCGATTTGGGTGCTTGGAAGAGGTTTAAGCTAACTGGAAGGCCTTCCAATAATGTCGGCCATGTTTGGTCATTGTGCCTCAGAGCTCCACGTGTTTCTCGTGAACCCCATGCCAGTGTTTATGGTAACTATCCAAGATTTCTGCTGAGAAACGCAGGAGGAGTGTGATGGTGCTTGTGTGTTCTCTTTATAAAATGCCTTTGCCAGTTACTGCAGTCTGTCACTGGTGGGAGACGTAATTTACGACGTGAGAAGATGCAATAGTTCTGCCCCTGGTCGTCTGGTTTCCGGTAATGAGGCAGTGCAACCATCTCTGTAACTGGCTTCTATCATAAACAAAATAATACACACCAGCCCAATAGATCTCTCCAAGGCGCCTACCATTGACTTGTGTGTGTGTGTGTGTGTGTGTGTCTGTGTGTGTGTGTGTGTGTGTGTGTGTCTGTGTGTCTGTCTGTCTGTCTGTCTGTCTGTCTGTCTGTCTGTCTGTCTGTCTGTCTGTCTGTCTGTCTGTCTGTCGGTCCTCATTGATCATTTAGGTCTGACATGGAAATGAATGAAGCTCTGTGCACGTTAACGTCTCTCCCTGTCATCTCGTGTCCGCCCGGCTTGACAGCGGGTCATAAAAACACACATCCATCCTGATGCTGCACTCGGGTCACAGGCGTGACTAAGAGGAAATGGCTTCTTTTGATTTTAGGGCTGCAGTTAATCAGACAGAGACACATACACACACTTATGCAGGCACACAGGATAAGGAAGAGACCATGCTGGAAGTAGCAGTTCATGGGGCATTAAAAACATCAAATTCAGTTTGTTTTTTAATGTGGCAGGAGGACTGCAGTAGTTCAACTTGTCTGTTCTCTGTCATGGGCAAACACAAGTATTTCACATTTTAGGCTCAAGTCTCTGAATTGTCTAGATGCTTGTTTTACGGTGTGTTTGTCTTAAAACTGCGACAAAGGTGAGAACGGCTCCACTCCAATTCAGTTTGTAGAAACAGTCTTGCCCCCCAGATCATTTTAGGAAGTATGTTGTCTCTTGTTTATCAAAACCGTGTGTCGGCTGTGACATAGTCATGTTGGTGGGATATGCTTCTGTGTCTCCCCCGCCTCTCAGCTTTGATTACTTGCTTGGTTTTCTAGCTACCTTGCTAATGTGTGCGCACGCTTTGCTTGTTTTGGGAGGCTTTAGCAGGGAGGTGGGGGTGCTGTTAAGTGAATGACAGCGGAACATGAATTCGTTTATCACTTTGAGGCTTACTGTCCCAGGTGGAGCAGGGATTATGGGAAGCCACATGGTCTCTGCATGGAGAGGAGAAAAGGTGTAGTGGGGGAACGCTCAACAAAAGAAATAATTCTTAATCATAGGGGGTTGGTTACAGGAGTGGCCAAACATGCTGTGTTTTTCATGTTCTTTGAGCTCAGCTAATGGAAAATGTCTCTCTCTTCTTCCTCCTTCCGTTCTTTCTTCCCTCTCATTGCAGGTTCATGAAACCAGCACCCATGTTTCTTGATCGGAACTTCAAACGTCTTGCAAAAGTCAGCAATTACTTACCTCCATTTGGATTCAAAACGCAAGGTAAGAAAGGTCCGGAGTCCCAGGTCCAAGGTTCCATAACTCACCTTCCTCCAGTGACATACACTGTACCTTTCTTGAATGACGTGTTCGAGGATGGTGTCAATAAAATCAGTTTTGATCCAGTGTGTACACATGCGTGAGCTGCTGTGTGGGAGCTTGACAGTGGCTGCACAGAATAGTGTTTAATCTCAGAGAAATTATTCTTTTGGCTGAGTTGGTGTCAAGCTCAGATTTGTGTGTTTTCAATAATATCCAGGTGATTTACAGTTGCCAACATCGCACTTGGTTCAGAGGAGGTGATGGAATGAAAAGTAAAGGTTGTCAACCTTCTTCAATTATCATCAGGAGTCAGTCGGCTTCTCGTGCTGTATCTACCACTGGCATCAATGATTCTAACTTGTCACCGATCAGCAAACTGTCAACAAGACAAGTTAGTCTGTAGCCTAATATTCAGCCTGAATTGTTATTCTTTTTTTCTCTTTTAAAATTACTAAAAACAATCAGGGACGTGGGCAGCAATTCAGAGGTATGGAACCAAACCTGTTATTATGTCCTTCTCTTTTTAAGCTGTTGTTTTCATCAAGGTTTCTCTGATGGTTCAGCTGTGGTGAATGCCAACGTTCTGCCACTTTGCACTTTTCATCATTTGTCATTATTGCAAAGGCAGATGTTTTTGGCAGAATAGATTCTGCCTCAGGTTTGTTGCTCTGCCTTGTCCCGAGTCGGAACAAAGAGAGAGAGGTAATCCCCCACAGTGTATATTTACAGTAGTCACCTGTAGTGTTTGTCTTGACATGATAATGCAAGCAGGGAGTGTTTTTGAAAACTCATTCTGTTGATGCGTTCATGGACTGTCCACTTTGGAGATGTCACAAGCAACTGTTAAACGGCAGCCTTTTTAATGCAACGCATTACCTCATCTTTATCTCACATCATCTGTGCTTACTGTGTGACTCTTGAGTAGGGATGGGTTCTCATAGCTGGTTTGATTTTGGATCTAGTTCACGGTTGGCAAAATACCCAGATTCTTTCAGCTCGGATGCCAGCAAATCTCACATCAAACCATTTATCTCTCCTCAGTCTTTTTATTGGCGTAGAGCAATGGAAAACATACAGGCAGCAGGCCTCTCGTTTTTAGCTGTCTCCGGTCCAGATGACAGGTATCACCGGCATACATGATCAACTGTAGCTAATTAACATTCATTCTGTAACGGTTTGAGTGAAAGTTTGGCTGTTGTCTGGTTAATGTGCTGTGTGCAGCTGGTGTCTGTACTCAGTCAAAGATTGTTTGTGAGTAAGAAGACAAATCGCTCTGTGTCACCACTATGTCAGTGTGTGACAGTGTGTGATCACCTCACAATCTCCCAATTAAACTTTGAGATCTTATCACCATTTTAGTCTGATCAACTAACTGACTCTGAATCGGGACCTTCAGTATTTGAACTAAGTAGACGGTGAAGGGGTCAGCTGTTCAGTCGATGTGTCTGATACCTTCTGCTGCTCATGTCATTAATTAGGCTGCTGCTAAAAACTGTGGTGTGTCTGCCTTCTCAGCCAGCACAAAGTGAGTAGACTTTATTGTGCTGAAAGGTAAACAGTGAGATCCAATAATGGTTTTGAAAGGATTTGATTAAGATAAGTGAATTTGATACTGGATCTAAATTTCCAATCCTATCTACTTCTCGTCGTCATAGCGCGTTTTAGAAATGTTTTTGAAAGGGATGCACTGATACCAAGACCAAGACCAAGTACAAGTACTTACATTTGGGTACTATCAACACTGAGTCCTGATACGAGTACTTAACACTATTGCTCTTCTAACATGCTCAACACACACAGACAGATCGCCATGCACACCCTTGACTTCACATGGAGTACAGTGAGGTTTTTCCTGTCAGTGAAGCATCTCTGGATGGCTGCAGCTCAGGTTCCCTTCATTGTTTGGAAGCCATGGGCCTTGTCTGTTGTTATGGTCAAAAGTCTCAGGACTGGTCGAAGATGACAAAATCCCACGTTATCTACAACTGACAGCGGCTGAGCCAAGCATAGATTGCAGTTTGTTATTGAAACGAGACAAAATGAAACAAGATTTGTCTTAACATTCTTATTGTTCTATGCACGTAAGTCAGAATATATGGATATTTTCTCATCACTCATTTAAGCGTCTGTGTTCGTCCTGATAACAGCCTCATAAGTAATTTACATTTGTTTGCAAAATGAAGTCTATCTTTGGACCAGGGAACTCATGTCTCCCAACACTCTGACTTTAATGCCTCCACACACACTTGTACTTGTTCCCTGACCTTAACACACACTCCAGCACTTCAGATATCAAACCGCTACACAGTGCCATGGGAACTGGAGAGATAACATTAACCTGGCTTCAGTGACATGCTCTGTCACATATTTTCCAATACTTACAAGCAGAAGGTACAGTGAATGTTACCTTTGTGCTCCGGCAAGTTCTCCACTGCCATACGAACACACACACAGACACACACACACCGTTTCAGCCACCATCAAAAGAACACTCCCTGCTTGAGTGTTACACCTGGTTTCTGTTTTCTCCACGGGCTGCGATGGCAGTGGGGTTTCCCTTTTAGTTGTACTCATGTGGAGAGATGATACGTGTGGATGTTGAATAGAACACCACAAAGGATTCCAAATTGGGAACATGGAGTGGTGGTGCTGGATGGGAGTTTTATTTTTACTTTTCATTCTGCCAAGAGGTATCTTTGGCACACATCAACCATAGCCTGAGAACAGTAAAGCTGTGTTGATTCGGTCTCAGAGAAAAGCCATGACACTGCAGGATGCCAGTCAGCCAGAATGGTCAATTTGAGTAATAGGCTGCATTGTGCTTCATGATATTCTCTTTAAATCCTACCAGTTATTGATGACATGTTCACTGGAATCAGCTCTCAGTTTAGCTAAGTGCAGATTACACTAAAGTTTTATTTACTTATCATTAACAGTCAGAGTATGATGTTTACACACGCTCTGCTTCAGTTATATGATCACATTTTGGAGGTAATGCACTGCTTTATCTTCTGAATAGCAGGTGCACAAGTGTATGAGTAAATTGCTTTTTTACTTTTTTTTTTGAATGGACACTGATTTGTAATCTGTAGTGTTATTTGCAGCAAAGCAATGAAGTTGTGTCCTCATCGTTGCCAAGGAGTTGAACGAACCTCAGATTTGCAGTCTATATCATGGAAATAAATATGGCAACACCTTGGTCTGTTCACTTATCAGTATCTTTGATAAATTGGTCATCCTACTGCAATTAAGTTATCATTTTTCCTTTCTTACCATTGAAGTTGATGATGAGTCAAAAGCCTCCTGAAGTGCAGGCTTAACAAATCCCACTCCCTCATCACATGATTCTTTCATATTGTTTAGGCTACACTCTTCCCAACAATGTGTCTGTGTTTATGTGTTGTATGATACTTCCGACCTTTCTCTCTGTTGCCGGCAGAAATTTTTGTCATTTCAAGAGTTCCACGTTGGACTAATGTCTGAACCTACAGCCATTCGTCTTCGGCTCCACCACGAGACATACTTCACTGAAATGTTTACCCTGGGTACTTATAACAATTAGCTTCCATGTCGTCCTCTGGAAGCGAGTCCCTGCCCATTGTGATTTTTCACTTTTCACCCGCTTGGATCCAGGTGTGGTCCTCAGCCTTTGTGTTTATGCTGCTCGGGGTGATGCTTGACGCCAGACATCGACACCACATCCAAACAATGGGCTGTTGCTCTGCTTGCCTCGCCTCAGCAGGTTAATCATTAGGATCGTTAGCCAGGGTGAATGGGCCTTTAATATGTCTTACAAACTGCTTTGAGGACTCAGTCTGAACTGTCTTGTTCACACTCTCCTGTTACTCTCACTTTTGCTGTTTCTCTCCACAACCCTTTGTTCTATATGATGATTATATTAAGTGAAGTAGGAAGTGCAATTAAAAGCCCCCCTATTTTTTAACAATGTGACACAGGTATACTTATTTTTTGCATGTTGGATACAAATAAAAGAAAACTATAATAAAAAAAACTGCTAACATAGCAAATAAATCCAAGTAGTCCTTCTATGGTGCTTCGGAATTACTACAAATGTAACTTGGATTAAAAATAGTAACAGCTGTAATGGAATCAGCACATGTGGGTTGTTACGATAGGTGAATTACAAGTATGAGAGGCCTAAAAATGGTAAGGAGAAGAGAGAAATATATGCCACATCTAATGCTGGAAGCATGACTCGAGCAGAATGCCCCACAGAACACGGCAGGAATGCGTGCTATGGCTAAACATCACCGTTTCTCACTCCTGCCATCAGATGGGTGCTAGCCACGCAGGGAGACGAGCTCAACGTCGCCCACTTAACAAGGAGAATGTGCTTGTTTGAAAACAGCATTCCTCTCTGAGTGCTTTTATGGGAGAGTTTCTACATACACTCGCATACCATCCTGAACCCTGTATGTCCGTTTCTCCTAGATACACTCCTCTCAGGAACACAACAGCTTTTTTCCCTCCATAATCCCATCACCACTGTTCCTGAGGGCTGATTGGTCACTCCTTATCGGTGACTGAATAAACGGAGAGAGGTGTTCTGTCCTCCAACTGTCTTTAAGACCACCTAGATTGCTCTATCTGTGGTGGTATGTTGAAGTCCATGGCAGTTTGTTAATCTTTTAAAGGAGCA
The DNA here is from genome assembly GCF_039877785.1 of Chaetodon trifascialis. Classification (NCBI taxonomy): domain Eukaryota; kingdom Metazoa; phylum Chordata; class Actinopteri; order Chaetodontiformes; family Chaetodontidae; genus Chaetodon; species Chaetodon trifascialis. The sequence goes on from NC_092066.1 coordinate 16,906,264, forward strand.
ATCCCCTCGGTCCTTCAAATGTTTCATCTTCATTATTAGAGAACATCACCTCATCCGTGATGTTTAAACTGATGCACCGAGGGGACGCTGAAGGTGACTGACCCTGATGATAGTGGTACATTTTTCACTGTCATATTACGAAATACAGTATCTTTGATGAAGAGAACTTGAAAGTATTTGTGTGTATCCCGTCTCCCATTCATTGCCAAGAAAGTAATTATCCACCAGTGTATTTATACACAAACTGCTCTGGGCAGTAAAATTAGCTGTATAAGTATTTACATTCAGTCCGCTCATGTAAGTACATATTTGATATTGTGTCAACTTAATATATCCTGAATTGTCCTCTCATGGTGGTTATTCCTTCTTTTTCCTCGGCAGAGAGAATCATAGACAGCATTTTAACTACCACGAAAAATTATGGACTTGGAGAGGAGCTAGACAGGTAACTGTTTCTGCTCACCCACATCAACAGGAAGTCCAGCGTTCTGTTGTTAATTTGACTAACTTTGGACCCTCTCGCCTGACAGTCTCAGCTGTAAAAGATGTGTCATCGTGGGCAACGGGGGCATCCTGTCCAACAAGTCTCTGGGCTCCCGTATAGATGACTACGATGTTGTAGTAAGGTAAGATGATGTCATGGTGAGAAAATGCTACAAGTGTCTGAGCAATTTGTATCTCTAAACAATAGTATTGCGTGTACAAGACAAACTGATATTAAAGTGTTTATTCAGTAGTTGATGTGGTGTGAATAAAGACATTTATTTTGTGCTGGCAGGCTAAATGAAGCCCCAGTAACTGGTTATGGCAAAGATGTTGGGACCAAAACCACCATGAGGATTACCTATCCAGAGGGAGCTATCCAGAAGCCTGAAAACTATGAAAAAGACTCACTTTTTGTTTTCTCTGCTTTCAAACCGCTGGATTTCAAGTGGCTCAGACAGATGGTCTTCAAGGAGAAACTGGTAAGGATATTTTTAAATCATGAAGGAATGAGAGTGAAAATCCTCAACATATTAAACACATACACGCGCGCACACACGCACACACCGGTGTCTAAATGTTTCTGAATGTCTGAGTTATGAGGGGGGGTTCACAACATAGCATTCTAACGTCTGATCACATTCTGTACATTCCTTCCTATGGAAATGTACGCCACTTCTGTAAAGGGGTGAAGAGGAAAACATGAATGTTTAGCATATAAAAGAGATATTTTAGATGTTTGGAATGTTTATTGTGGAAAGGGCAGTGGAGAAAAACCAATGAATAGCACACAAGTATTTTTTTTCCTCTCTGTGGCAGCAGAGTGAATCCTCTCATGTTAAACGACATTTGGATGTCAGCGCACTAACTAACTAAGTTTTGGGTGTCCTTACGGCTGCCATGGTTAAATGACAGGCTGTAAATTGACCTCTTAATCACAAGGGTCAGGCTGAATGGCAGAACTGGCTTTCCTTTATCTTTTGATGTATGACAGAAGGCAGTCATTTTTAACAGCCTGTCTCCTTTTATATCCATTGTCGCTGAAAAAGCTCTCCTAAGCACTTTCATTTGGTGCCTGTTAAATGGTCTCTAGTATCTCTTTGAGATTATTTTGAGCCCATTCAGCTCTAGGACAGAGGGAGCTCTAAAGCTCTTCATAGAGTCATTAAAGTAGAAGTAGTTGTACTCTAAACAACCAAACCAGTGTTTTTCCATGTTTTACTACTTTACATTACTGTTGATTTTCCAAAGCGTGGAGTGTTAACGGCTGTAAAAATGTCTTTCATTTCTCATGCCACTCGACATGACTGCAGTTTATTGTAAAATATCACAAGAAGGTTAGAAATAGCAAAATGAATTAATTACATAAAAGATACCATACACAAGTTGTAGCGAGTGGGTTAAATCATGCAGAAGCACCTAAAGGCACAGGTTGTACACAACTTTTTTTTTACCTCATTCTTCGTGAGGGATGCTTCTGTCACTCCAGAACTGGGGAAGCCTTCTTTATTTTCCAGCACAGCTGTGTGACTGTGACAGACACAGAAGCTCTCAGCTGGATTTTCTTCACAAGGTGACATTTGTCAAAGTAATACAGCCATGAGTGAGGGATGGGGTGAAAACATAAAGAGAAAAGCACAATGCTGTTATTACAGGGGGTGGAAAGGGCTTGCAGTGGTGAGATGAAACTAAGCAATGGTGTGAAGTTGGATTAAGGATTGAGAGAACAGCGGGAAGATAGAGGGGAAGGAAAGAAAGGAGAGAGATAATAGCTGGGGAAAAGAAAATGAGCAGTGGAAGGTAATGCTAAAGTAAAATGGAGGAAAATAGCTTGCTTGGCTGGCTGATGGCCCCTTCAGCCTTTGATAGGGCCCAGATTTTTCTGGCGTGTCAGAAGGAGAGGACAGTGGAAATGGCTGCCTGGGATAATTGATCTGGCCCCTGGCGTCCGACTCAGCCCCCTTTGATCTGCTGAGGAAGGAAGAATGTTTCTCATGGGTTGAAAATCAGGGAACAAAAAAAAGCGTGTTTTGGTCAGAGCCTGGATGATAATGTGGATGAAGAGAACTGACAGATGTTCAAATAATCCATATATGACCCATGCACCTGATCTTTTTTTTTTTTTTTAAATACATCTGCAGTAGCTAATTTTCAGCCTATGTTTAACGATCACATGACCGGGGTCATTGGAAATGCTTTTAATAATAATGATCTAAATTATCATTATCATCATTAAATTTCTCTGCGCATCTGTCAATGTAAATGATAATTGAAATTCATTCATTTGAATTGCTGTAGCATTTATGTGCTAATTTAAATGGTTATTATACACATGGCCATTACTGTTTGACCATGGTCAGATTATAGCACATCAGCAGCCTAAAAGCACTCACAAATGTGGAATTGATAACCTTTTTCAAAACTCCACTTTACCAGAGCAACGATATCTGTTTACTATGGAAAGTGGATTTTAAGTCGTAGCAGCAACATGAAAGGAGCTGAAGTGCTCCTAAAAAGCTGTTTTCCTCCGTTAATTGTATCTGACTCACACCCAGCGTAGATTAATGTAGTGGAAAGATAAACATTTACAGGTGTTTATGTGTGTACGTACATGTGTCTCGTGTGAACTCAGGACACTCTTCCAGCTATGACTCATAAAGGTCTTATGTTTTTTTACTCTGAGATGACATGTATCTAAATCAAGAGAGATTTTGCATAGAGAGTGATATCTCATACTTTGGGATGAGCAGCAGGAAATCCTGACCAAGTAGCAGCTTCTCCTTTATCCATATAGTCCGTCCCAGAGGGAGAGCTAATGTCACTTTGGACAGATGTCCTTTGGGAGCTTTTGGTCCAGCAGCGGAGTTCTTTGTGTGACCTGCACTCTCACAGCTGGAAGGGATGCACAACCTTTTCACTCCCATTCTGTGGTTATGAAAGCAAGTGTATTTCTTCTTCTTTTTCTTTTTTGAAAGGTTAGTGGGTGGTGCGCAGTTGTTGTGCAGCCGCGAGTGACTCATCCAGCCGGTTGTCAGCGTGCTTGACTCTCCTGCGCTATTGTGGCTTTTCAGATGCCTACAGCACTGTCTTGGATGGTTGAACAGAATAGCAATTAGCGAGCGAGGCAATTCCCCAATCTGTTATTTTGTGTTTTGTACACTGTCGCAAACACACACGTGAACTCCCACATGCTCATAGGCTCATGAACGTTAGGTCAAACTTCAGATTTAAGTCCAAATTGGTGAACTTGACCATGGTCCAGATCAGATCTTTCTCTCTCTGAATGTGTCCCGCATTTTAGATCTACAACATTTACAATTATGGTGCTGCAGCATCTCAAGGCTTCCATCTTTACTCCCTCATTATGGCATGATTATGACTCTGTCCCTGTGCTTTAAAGTCTGAGCCCACATATGCAGCAGCCTGGTTGACTGCCTACTTGCAGACTGTTTACACATGTGCTCAAACATGATTTTCACAGTCGCTGATATATTCCCCTTTTCCCTATTTATCTAGTTTCAGTTTCCCCCCTCGTGCACACAGCGCGCACTCACTGTTCATGCACACACAGCCGCAGTTGTTTGTATATGTGGGGATATTTTCAAACAGAGCCAGTGAAGGATATACAGCCAGTGGTAAACACGGGGTTCGAAGGTGGAGTGTCGGTGTTCTATCTCTCGTGTTTGTTTACAGGAGCTCCCCCTGCTCTTTGCGGGCCAGGGAGATAAATGATGGATGGAGACAATTTGAGGAAGAGAGTACTTCTCCTTTAATAGAAATACAGCCAGGGGTTCTTAATCAGAAGTATCAAATATAGTAGCGAAGCCAATATTTTTAAAACACTGCACATCTCTGAGGCAGCGCCAGAAATCAATTGTCCTAGGAATTACCGAAATAGCCCATTGCTTCATATCACCGACAATTTCCAAATGAACTTCTTCCTGCTTGAATATTGTTATGAAGCATTTCCTATTGTTAATCTCTGTAACGCCCAGATTTTTCATCCCAAAGAGTTTATTGTAACTCCATCACTGAGGCCGCACCATGGGACAGAAATAACAGTAATATGGCTCTTTTTTTTTAAGCCCAAACATGTGTGCAGAAGCCCAAAGTAGCATGCATACATGCATTCATAAACATTTGCGGACTTGTAAACATGGATTTTGAACATGAACCAAGTTAGGGTCCGGATGTCACTGATTACCATGAGTGTTGTGTTTCAAAAGTGAGTCACCTACCTAGCCTGCAATGATTAACACTCAGACCTGCACTCTTGATTCCGTCAGTGGCCTCTTCTGATGCAGTGGATGTTGGGTAATTAAGGCCTAATCCAGCACTGTCTCTGTTCATATGAAAATGCAAAGACACGATCGAAGCGCTGTCAAGAGCATGGCAAACCAACCGCCGGCGATATAACCCAAACGTTAAAGCCATGTTGGCCAAATAGAAGCCTAAGAAAGCAATTACTGGTACGCTACCTGCAACTACAGGTCTGACCGGGTCTCCTCAAAAACCAGCGATGTCGCCGGTGGGGTCTATGTCGTGGGTGTGTTGGATTATGTTGCAGTGACCTCCGTTTTGCATTTGGGCGCCTCTGCTGCTCATTATGGTGCAAGAATCACTCTACATTTATGTGTAAACATGTAAAAAGTCCTGTTATCAAGGTTAGCACCAGCACTATTCTGCCCACGTCCACCACTGCACAAAATTGCCTCAGGTAAACAAAGGAGATAACGGAGCACACTTTGTCATCACAAGCCAAAAACTCTGTTATAAAGGGGTCTTTTTCTGTGGCCTAACCCAGCCTGACTGTGCGGCTGTGAAAACAAAATGTATAGCAACAGCTACTTTTAAAAATGTACATGTGGATGGCGCCCAAGTATTTATGCATGCTCAAGGATCATTCTGACATGCCATCTAGGTCTCAAGAAGGACTAATTTGTTTAGAGAACAGATACCAGCAGGGTCCTGCCAGTGGACCAAAGGTGCAACCTGTTTTTACCCAGAGACCATGTTGTAAGTCTTCAGGGTCACAGTGCTGTGATGTGTTGGCACCGTGTGCATGCTTGCCGTCATGGGAGTGTGGAGATGACGGTTTCACACACCGGATAACTTGAGAGGCCTGGAAAAGAGAAACCACCATGACCTCAATGAGGGCAGAGGTCTTGGTATGTGTCAAGAAAAGCAAAGGCAAATTGGCGAATGCTTCAGATTCCTGACGAACAAAAGGGAATAAAATCACCAAAGCTTTACTTCTCTGGATTTTGGGAATGGTGATCCTCCTCTGTGCACCTCAGCTTTTACCAGCCCCTCCTTTCAAACATTCTCTCTCAAATGGTTCCTCTTGTATGTGGTGAGACACTGCAACTTGTAAACTCAGAGGTCCAACATGTACACAGTGCTAATGACCTCCAGACAACCTTAATTGTGATTTTTAGCAGTTTGAAGCCGCTGTTTTTGTTCCTTAATTGCTTTAAGTCTACCCTCCAGAATCCAGTCCAACTCATGTGACTCGTCCTCCTCATAAACATCAAACACAACCACATCCTCAAGACAGTCGTTTACAGCACCGACGAACCCAGATAGAGCCAAATTGTATGATAGCTGAATTTCAAGGAAGGAAGGGCATCTGTGTCATTCCAGCCGTATTATGAGATCATTCTGGAGAATACACAAGAATAGGTGAAAACATTGAAATCAGACATATACTGTTTCTGGTTACTACTTGTGGCTGAGAGAAAGCTGAGGTTTGTTTGTGTTTGTTTACATTGAAGTGATTTAAAGTCACCCCTAGTAACCCAGCAGATGTGAAACCTTTTGCTTCTTCCCTTTCCCCTCATATTATAGCTCCGTTCAGTGCTCCACATTTCTACACTCTGTCCCTCGAGAACTATAAACAAAGCTGTCTGCTTCATTCAATACAGAGAGACGTTTCAGTTTAAAGGTGAGTTTAAGTTTCATTGGCCACACTGAAACCAAACCACGCTGAAAGCCATAAACGAGAGGTTGGATAAGTCCAGGCTCTAAACCGAGCTGCTTCTTATTTGGGAGTTTTACATTTGTGGAGTTAAGTGCACTGTGAGGGTTTTTTTTCTTTCTTTTTTTTTAATTTTATGCAACAGGAAAAGGATGCATTTCATCATGTTTATGCCAAGCCTAATTTAAGTCTTTCACCACAACTAGCTCATAGCTACCTCTGATATTTTTAGTAGTTTTGTACATGACCGAGACGTTTTGAGTACATGAGGGAAATCCGCATTTTCCATTTCAACTCTCATTTTCAGATTCTTCTTAACCCTCTGTATCTCTTTTCCACACTGCTTTTTCCATCTGTTTGATCCCTCACTCGTCATGGCTTACATTAGGTCTTCTCCTCACCCTCGAACATTGTCCTGCTCTAATCCCACGCATTGAACTGCTTTGGAGATGGTTTGTATGGCTGTGATATTTCCTACATCTGTGAAATTACAAGGCAAATCCACTTTGCCTTTGCAAAGCTTCTGTTGCAGTTCACAGCGCTGACATAAAGAAACTGAGTGCTTTTATGGTATTAGCCAACTCTCAGCGATGCATTAATGGTGTCCTTACCATCAATAACTATTAGGAAGCAAAGCAAGGAAATTGAAATTTGAGCGACTCTTCAACATGATCACATACAGTCAACATGTTGTGTGTACATTTCGATGTAGCCTTTCTCTGACTCACTAGTGTTGAAGATTTCGCAAATCTTCGAATCACTTTTGTACATGTGCCACTTGTTGCATTGTGTGGGAAACCATGTTTACTTCTCTTAGTTCTTAGTAAATGTTGTTATTGTAGCAGGTGGCCACTCAGGTATGAAGTAGTTTTACTGCAGATTGTACAAATCATTCCACTTTTAAAACCCCTCGGTCTTAAGCAGCCAGTTTTAACCTCAGCTTCTCTGAGACTCACTTGTTTTAAACCTGTGAGCTGTGGGTTATGTGCTTTGACACAGCAGTGCTGTGCTGGTGGGACCTTTTTGTTTTTTGTATATTCAGTATGGTTGCTATGTGTGAGCCTCTCCTGGATTCATGGACGAGGGTAGTTTTGGGGGGGGGGGGGACTTCATTTTGGCCTAGCGATGATTTGGTGGAGCTCTGTTAAATGTGAAGCGTTCTTACGTTTCCTCGTGTCACTCATCAAAACTTTTTTTCCTCATTGAAGCTCATAAACACTTTTTATTTTTAGGCTGCCATGTCCACTTGGTACAGTTTATTCAGCATGTGCAAAGTGAAGATGACTTTTATGGGCTGGAATGTGCTAAAAAGTGCGATGTCCCAGCTTGGTGCAAATAAAAGATCAGCACCCACAGCACAGAATCACGATGAGACCAATAGACTGTATAAAGTATAAGAAGAGGTTATGAGAAAGGATAATGTCTTTGCTTCAGGAAATATTTACCTGGCTAAGATTTGTATAAGTTTGTCTTAACTTTGGGCTCCTGAATACTTTTCTATTTGTGCATAAAACAACCTAGACACTGGAAACACTAGAAATTTTGAAAAAACAAAACATGACAAAGTGCAATAGAGACCGAAATAGAGAACAAATCAAGAAGTGACTTAAATGTGGCACAACATCAGATCTGTGTGCAGCGATGAGGAGACTGAGGCCATCGTCAAATTACTAATAAACATAAATGCCTTATCTTTCCCACATTTTCCACAGGTTTTGTTTTTTGAGGTTTGACTGGCATATTTTTAATTACATCATGTTGCACCTTCTTGCCGATTTTCTGGAAATTCTGATTAAATTTGGACAGAAATGTGACAAAAGGAGAATTGTTATTTTCAAGTTTAGCTTCTTCTGGCTGAGTGATGTCGTCTTCTCTACAGTCTGCTTGCATTACAAACAATTAACTCTCCCAGTTCAAGGCTGTTTTAACAGGTGCTTTATTGGAGTGCACAGCCTTGTGCACACACTTAAATCTAATAATCCAGACCAATTTAACCATAAAGCTGTCGCAGGAGAAGGGAACCAGCCATTTCCTCTCTGACCACAGCCCAGCGACAGGCCCCAAACACCCCTGCTGCACACTTCTGTTCACCTTTTGAGCGTGTGTGTGTGTTAGGGCTTGGTGAGCACGTGGCGTAGGACCACTCCGCAGCTTCCTGTTCTGCCCTGCGGTCAAATGCCATTGGCTCAAAAGACGAGCTGACAAACTAACACACACTCACATGGAGGTCAGTCTGCAGCGAAAAGCTGCATCCTGTTCCCTTGAGTTTTCAGTACTACTCTGAAGTGCATTTGTTAAACAATCTTGGACAACTATTGCTCATAATCCTTACTAAACTCCCCCAGTGTCATCATTGTACCTTTTAGTATTCATTCGTCATAGCAACCTACCTAGTCCTCATTGCTGTCACTTTACAGCTCCTCAAGAGTACTTTGAGAGCTTAACGAGAGTGTTATCATTACCTTTCCCTGTCCTCTCCATCCTAACTGGCGAGGTTTGAGTCGGTGACCTTTGCTGTTAGCAACTTCGCCCAAACCTAAACTCATAACAGTACACACAACCCCCTCCCTCCTCAATCCTTACATACTAATTGCTCTTCCTTTTCTCAAAGCCACCTGTACTTTGCCAGTTGTCTGAACATCTTCAAAGAGATCTCCACCCCATGACATTTGTGTCTATGTACATGTCGGGTCATTGCTGTTTAAAGTGAGGGGTGTGTGTTGTGTGTCGTTAGCTTCTCTCCTTCCTAGAATAAAGGGGAAAAAAATGCATCACTCTCTTTATTCAGCGTACACAGACGCGCACACATCCAAACAGCGCTGCTAAATAGATTCCTGGCAAACACAAGCTGTGTTGACAGGAGAGATGAGCTGCTGTTCCTGTTGCAGCTTGCCGAAGGCACAGAGCTGGGCCCACGTTCAAAAAGAGCCGCCACTGTTGAAGCCACAAAGCCAGCAGACTTGTTGCTACTGCCTCTGCCAACACACACAAACACACACACAAACACACACAGAGTCCTGCGTTGCTGTATCAAAGGCGGCCAGGCTGGTGGTTGACTATTTGAACAGGTGATATCCATTTACATCTGCTGACCCTGTTGGCTTCATGCCTGTTAGGAAATCGCTCTGTCAGGCAAGTCAATCACGCACAAGTTTTACTAGTTAGCTGCACATTCATTTAGTTTATTGTTAGGAAAGACCCTTGTCAGTTAGATCTTGTCTTATTGGGTTGCAATATGTGTAGACTGTACTTTTCAAAGGTACCTTTCTGTGAGTAGGACAGATCCATTTCATCAGTTACATAATATCACTGAGGTGGTTCTGCTTGCCTGTCTTGACAGGTTGACATAGCGACTGATGATGATTGCCTGGGTTGGGCGATATGATGGTATATACCATGCAACAGAAGACATGGGTCCTCTGTTTCTCATGTGACGTGAGAGTGACTGTTGGTAGAGGCAACGCATCGCAGAAGAAGAGAATGACAAGAAACATGGGGCTCAAAACCTGCAACACTTGAAATGTTACATTAATTTGAGAACTGCTGCACCGAAAAATATTCAAATGTGTTAAATTCACTTGGAATTACAGTTTGCTAAAATGCAGACAAATAAATTGAATACTGATATTTTGCTGAAATACTTAGAATTTCCCTCACCCTTTTCCCTACAACTAATAAAACCTTAAAGAGGGGGACTGTAAAGCTCTCCACGGGCAGCTGCACCCCTCACCCACTGCTCAATTCTGCTCCGACCTCGAGTCATAATTACTGATGTCCTGCACGCCCCTCGTCCTGACTCCATCCATTAAAGGCCCGAAAGCCATTTCCCTAATCAGTGCCGGTAAGGGGTCTGGCTTCTGGTTGGCTTCTGTGTTTCATGTCAGCGTTGCGGGAGATAATCTCACTTTGATGTTTGGTTGGTAAATTGCACTTGGCTGTCCACCATGGAGGTATCATCATGTGAATGTCAGCTCTGTGTTTTATGCACATGACCCTGACCTTGCAGAGACAAAAACAGTCCAGTGTTTGTGATGAATACTACTAATGCACCTTTCTGTTTTTCCTCCCTTCTTCTTGTCTGTGTTCCTGTTGATTTCTTCGCCAATACCTCAGAGGGGCACAGAGGGTTTTTGGAAGTCGGTGGCTCACTATGTGCCTCGGGAGCCAACAGAGATAAGAATCCTCAATCCCTATTTCATCCAGGAGGCTGCCTTCCAGTTCATAGGCCTGCCCTTCAACAATGGTCTAATGGGCAAAGGGGTAAGACACGTGCACACTAACAATGTCATGATTTTCTTTTGCCAACTTTTTCAAAATTTTCTTGGAAGACACACATTTTCAATATGGAATCGGGGACTTGCACATAAAGAGGAAAAAGGGAAAGTTATCTGCCTTCATAAGTGACTGAACATCCAGCAGTTGGATTGTGTTTTTGCAGGGAAATGAGCTGAGAAGTCTGGATGAGTCCATACAGACACTGTGCTGTCGTTAGCTCACAGAAAGAACTGAAATGATCATTATCAGTACTGCTACACTGAAGCCAAGCTTAGATGATGACAGCACTGTGCCCTGAATTGCACCATTGTCTGTTTACATAGATGGAAGAAGAAAATACAAATGTTAAATAATCTACTGTTTCTTCAGTCAAGTCTGGCCTAACTTACAAGAGCAGTATTTGTCACTCATCTAACTGGAGCTCTGATGAGGACACAGTTGCACCAAAGCTATAGAAGTGAAATGTACTTTTTCACCAACTTAATAAAGATCTGCTCTTTAGTTGTATTTTAATTTAATATTTTTACACTTTAATCTTTGTTTTAAAGGTTTTCTTGGAAGATCGTTACCCCAGAATGTCAGTGTAGTCTGTCCATGCAAAATGCAAAGAGGAAAGGAAAGTAGATTAAAAGGACTGCATTGCCAAAAATGTTGAATACCTCCTGCAAACCTGTTCCAGTCTGAGTTCTGCAGCACCCCGTTGTTTCATTCAATGTTAGAAGCTGATGTATGTGCTTTGCTCATGAATCATGCTTGTGTGGACTTGAGACTGCTGTATCCGGTCTTGACCAGAGAACATTTTGGTGGAGAGATAGAGGGAACGCGTTTCAGCTGGTGACCACTGGCCTGAACACAGAGCAGAGGGATCTAATGTCATGATCGTGTGGCATTTGAAATCAAATACTGCTGCGTATGTGTACGTAGCCGAGTATAAACAAGACGGTTTGTATTCACGTGTCATTGAGTTGTGCGTGTGTTGTGTTTTTAAGTAGAGGGCGGTATTGTTGGAATATTGGAGAGGACATGAGGAGTGTATCACCGTAGCTCTGCCCTCTGGGGCCACCAGAACACCCCTGCATGAACTCCACTCTGCAACATGTGTTTAACATGTGGGCATCTGGCCTGTGTGTGTGTGAGAGAGAGTGTGTTGCTCATTTGTGTGTGCACATCATGTTTGTGTCTGAGTGTTTGCAGTGCTGTCTCATACAACACAGGCTGCAGAGCTCTATGATTTGGCACATTCTTTCCCCAGAACACTTTCCTGCCTATCTCCTGACCGTCGTGGGTTATGTTTAAGTTTGTGGAAATTAATGAGGAGGTCTATTTGTTACACTGGTGTTTACGTTGAGTGTGTATGTGAGAGTGTGCGTGTAAATTAATCTGTATTAGAACACGCAGTAGGGGGTTTTCCAGCTGCTGGTTCAGCTCCACCTACCCTGAGGGGCTGCAAATCAGGGTAATGATTTAAATGGGGCCTCCCTCCACTCTTTCTTCTGCAGCCTTTTTTTTTTTCCAACACACACACACACACACACACACACACACACACACACACACACACACACACACACACACACACACACACACACACTGCCCCTGTACCCCCCAGATCTCTGGCAGCCCAAGGTGGTTAGGAAGCACAGTTCAACCCTGTAGATCACTGTGTCGTTGCAGGGGTCTGCAGGGGTCGCGTCTTAAAGGTAATAGTTAATCACCAAGTGCTCAAAGTCAGTTAGCAGCAGTGGAGCAGAACAAAGACGGGGGAGAAAGGAGGGAGGGAGGCAGATACATGAGAGAGTGGACATATGTCTCTAAGCTAGTGTCAAAAACCATGATCAGTTTCAAAATTGGCTGAAAATGATAATACTGCACATGTTTTTGTCCACATTAATCCCTGTGTTAGCTTAAATAAACAAAGAGAGTGTGTGCTGTGATGTACTGACAGCCGGCTTCTCTGTTTTCACTACAGAACATTCCAACTTTGGGAACAGTTGCTATAACGATGGCTCTGCATAACTGCGATGAGGTGGCGGTGGCTGGTTTCGGCTACGACATGAACACGCCCCACGCACCTCTGCACTACTATGAGACTGTCAAGATGTCCGCCATAAAAGAGGTGAGTTCTTGAGCGTCTGAGCACATCAGTGAGAAGTGAAGAACAAATGAAGAAAGAAATAACGGTAATCTCTGATGAGGAGTGAGGGTGGAGCCAAAACACATTCCCTGCAAAGCATTCACTGCCTGCTCTGATGGTAATATTAGTCTAAGAACTGTGCATGAATTGAACGTCCCTCAGCTTTTGTGTCGACGTGACAGAGACGTGACAGTTCTGAGCTGGAGCTCGGATCTGTCTTTCAGGACTCATGCAGATGAGCTCCTCGTACTCCTTCTACTTGTACTTATTCAGATATGAGGGCTAAATGGCAGGCTCTTTTGTGCTGTTGGAACTGTGAAGGTGGGAGGAAAAATGTCTGTCGGGTGCCATAAAATGCATGTTCTTTGTATGATATTTGTACCATCAGTTAGAATGTGCGTGTGTTTTGGATGCTGGTATTTTGGATCTAGGACATTCATATCATCTCTGGTCATTAATGTGTTTTAATGAAGTGTTTTGAGGAAATGCATATTTGAACTTCTCTTGTATCCTCTTACCTTAAGAGTACTGAGGACATAAAACAATAAACTATCCTAAAACAAATATGCTCACACAACATTAGCAACAAAGTCTTTGCTCTAAACACCAAAATCACATCCATCTCAAGAAATAGAGTCACCCCAAAGGCTTATAATCCTTATCTGGATAGTCTCAGTCATGTTAAAGAGTGCATGAAGGTTGCAATGACCCTCCATTTTCTACCACAAAATCAGAAACTTAAGAAAATAACTACAGCTGAAGAATGAAAACATCAAATGGTTAAATCTCTAATTCCCCCAGATTGAAGTGGCACTGGTCTTTCACCAGCCACTGTATCAACACGCTAACTGTTAGCGCCTTGTTTGAACAGTCATTTAGTAAACGGCCTCTTGACAGATCTCTCTCCTCCATCACTCAAGTGTTCAGCTCTGTGTTTACACTGAAGCCCACTGGAATCAAAGATGTCACCCGTGTGCTGACGTGTGTAAACCATGAGCTCAGTATGCTGATAACCTCTGTCTAAACTCCCAGTGAACCTTCGGCATTTATTATCATCATCTTCATCAACATTGTCATCATCAGCCACACATGGCTAATTAATGGGAATACTTTTTTGTTTGGAGCACTTAACCGCCGCTGCGCCCCGGGGTTGTTTGATTTTCTGGAGCCACGCGGACACTGAGCTGTGAAATTATCCACGTCTTATTCCACTGCTTTGGAGAAAGAGTTAGTTTCTTATCTGGATGGATGCTTCAAAGGTCCTTTTAAGGTTGCTATCAAGGGCTTTTTTCAATTTCTGTAACACTCTTGTAGAGCTATACTAAATGACTGAACTCATTGATCACACGGACCTCTAACGCGATGGCTGGAACTGTCTCTCTTTGGTGAAGTGTCAGATGGTCTTTGTAAGTCAGTTTTTGTTATAGGTTGTCAAACAGAGATGCAAACTTCAGTGCATGTCTCCTCAGAATGGGAGAATCCTCAGGATGTACATTCACTTCATTCGCTCGTCGTTGCAGCTCAATGATTTCATGTTGTAGGTTGTCAGGCTCATCAGCTGGTTCCACATTGAACAGTGTAGCGAATATGCTACACTCCTTTTGTTCCTTTTGTTTATATTTCACGTCTTGAAACCTGCCACCAAAAGTCTGAAGGAGTGTTCACACTCACCAGCACATTCAGATCATAGCAGCCTAAAGCTCTTTCTTCACAAACTCTCCTTCTGAATGAGGTTTCAGCTTCGTAGCTGTTAGCTCGCTCACCACAAAACTTGCCTGCATAACATAATAACATAACACGGCCAAACTCCGCTGAAGAACGTTTACTTTGTCCAAGCGTATTTGTTCTTGCGGCTCATCCAGTTTAGCACATTTCTCCTCACTACAAGCGAGCTCCCAAAAACTCAGGTGCACTGGCCTGCCTTTTACTTCAACAAAAAAACTGCTGGTTTGTTTCTTATGTTAATTTCCAATAAAACTGTAGCTGATTGTTCCTTGTGGTCCTCCTGTGACCCATCACATAATGGCCGGGTTCATCCCAGACAGACCTGGACTCTGTAGGAGAGTCTTGAACCAGCAGCGTAGACCTGAGGCAGCTGCAGGGCCCAGCCTCCCTCCTATTCCCTCCTGTACGTTTCTTCCTCCACCCGTTGCCTCCTTCATCTGCTCTCTGGCTGTTCTTTGGTCTCTGCATCCCAAAGCACCATACAGGAACCGCCGGCTCTGGTTACAGGTCGGCCCACTGGACTGAATCCTCATAGCACAGCAGGGAGGAAAGCTGACCCAGTGTGGCTTTACTCATATATATTCGCTCATGAACACCCACGCGTGTGGTTGCTGGGAATACAAAAGCTAACCCACAGGTTTCAGTGCATATATCAGTGCTTTTGGTACGTGCTCTCAAATGCTGCTCTCTTCTCACAGCCATCATGGGCTATTTTTCATATCACTCTGAATTTGTTTTTGCTTGTGATTCCTCCACAGTCATGGACACATAACATATCCAAGGAGAAGGAGTTCCTCCGCAAGCTGGTGAAGGCCAACGTCATCACAGACCTGACCAACGGTATCTGAGTTTACACCCAATCACAGTCTCCTTCTGCCTTTTCTAAAGGACTGCAAAACAGGAAGTGGGGAAACCGTGAGATTTTGGGTGGCCTGCACACCGTCTGGGTTTTCATATCAAAAGAGATGATTTTAAAAAAACACGAGATGCCGCAGGGTTTCTGTGGAGAGATGCACACATGTGCCTTCTGAACCAAAGACTCCTGCTGACTGAAGCAGGGAGGGGGGACACGGGGAAGACTGGATCTGCCCGCTCCCTGTCTCATCAAGAGACAGTCACAGGAAAGGTCTGCCAGCCCCACGCTTCAACGCCCCCACCCCTCACCCCCACACCTCACGCCACCGAAGAGCAGAGGTGACACAATGACACACGGATGTCACCATTTCTCTTGACTTGACTGGCAAACTTGATGAGGGGACGGGTAGAAAGGAATGAGAGGACTGCAGGAGAGCGTGTGCGGGGATGGGTTGGGTATTAGCAGTGCCAAACGTACCTCGTACAGGGGGAGAGGTCATCCTTCTCTCCTTTTGCTGCCTGAATGTATTCACTTTCATCAGTGTAAATATCAAAGATTTTTACTGTGCTTTTTAACAAGCTGCAGCAGACCCCCCCACCCCAACCCGCACCTGACATTTGTCCATTCACTCATTCACTTTTCTACTATCTGTCCACGGTCCAGAATTAAGACTTGCCAACCCAGATGACAGTCAGTACATCAGCGAGGGTCACCATCCACACAGACTGGCATCACTTGAGACACTAACGTTCGAGTATTTTTAGTCACATCCAGAGTTTGTGCAGTTTCCTCCGTGACGTCTTTTGTCTGTAAGGAAATATTATTAATGACTCTACAAAGCAGGTTCCTTCTCTTTCCAAAGATGGCTCTACACACTGGTTGTGTGTTCCTCTGACGTCTGGATGGTTAATTATCCCCATGTGGCTGAAAGGTCACCAGCAAGATGCAACTTAAAGATAAAATGTTTGCCAGCTTTCAGTTAAAAGTCTAAATCTGTTCGTTTTAAATGATTTTAGCTCTGAAAGATTCTCTTCACTAAATAACATTGAGATCATATATGCGGAAAAATATGTATTTTTCATTTGGTCAATCTGAATTATATTTTGGGGACTTTTTAAATTTACCAGCTCTGGCAGGTGAGCCCAAAAGTTGTCTCTCTTCCTGTCTTCCCGTGTCTTTGTCCACCCCTCGTCCTCTCATGTCGTGGTACTGTCTTCATCACTCCACCAGCTGTAAGCCTCCGGGCTGCAGTGCAGACATACAGTGACGTGTCCTGCCCCGCTGATGGAGAGCACACTCTGCATGTCGCGTCCCTTCTCCAACCTTTTGTTGCTGCAGATTTTGTTCTTCAGTCAATGGTGAAATCTCAGATTGTAGAATATAAATATATATATTTTTGTTCTTAGGTTAATTTTAATTATTTATTTTATTACAAAGTCCCAGCGTTTTGGTCACAGGCAAGCCTACTTCCTGTTGTTTTTGTTCAGAGAAAATGCAGAAGTTTGAATTTGTGTCTCTCTCTTTCGACCCCCCCACCAAAACCCCCCCACCACCATGTGCTTCCTCAGAGACTGCATCGTGTTCGGACTTGGTGGCAGACGCTGTGTTGTGACTGAACCATTGATGAATCTGTTTTGAATTGGGGGTTTTGAATGTTGTTCGTCGGCAGCCCTTTATGTCTTTGCTTTGTGCAGTTTGTGTTAAGACAATACACGTGCTCTTTTGTGACAATGGACACACAATTGAGATTTCTTCAAGTTTCCAGAATCTAATGAGATGATAATTGCCACGCTCAATCTTAAATGCACAGTTCATGTGCTGCTCAGGCCTTTGCAGATGAAGGTTCTGCCACATGCTGTTCAGTATTTCAACACTGCATTTACGTAGAAAGTCCTCAGTATTACACAATCAAACCTTTTGCTCCTCCCTCTGCTTCTCTCCTGTGAGAGCGTCAGAATGTCACACCTGTTTGCTTTTTGTCATTTTTATCAAATGAATGCGATAATCAGCTTTATATAGTGATGGTGCATTTAAGTACTGCTTTACCAAAGCAGGGTTCTGGTTTTTCTTTTTAACTATATCAGATGACAAGTGAGTTTGTCAGTTATTTTCTGTTTCTGCTTCATCTTGGGATTGCTCATATTTACTTTCCATTGTACACGCACAGACACTCGGACACACAGGTTAACTACCATGACTCTCAATCAGTCTTTCTTTTCTTGATTAGTTTTCACAAATCTTGCTGGAATCGTGCAGCAGCGTGTCCGACCCAGTCCCTTCAGAGCGGCGTCGCTGGGTTTGAAGGAATGGATCGCTTTTTGGAAATTAGGCCCTGTTTGGGACTTTTTTTGTGTGTGTTCTTCTTTTATTTCTTTGAGAGCAAAGGTACAGGGAACAGCTGACCATTGCACTACCACGAGGCGCTCTCAGTGCCTTACACCTCATCACCTGGAAACTGTAGCGAGGAGTTTGACATGGGAAAGTAACTGCAGCTTGATCCAGTATGTAAGATGAGCTCCAGGTCAGGACGGGTCACTCCTCCATGTCTGTGATTTGGGACCAGTCCATTTCATGTCTGTGCTCTATGTACAGTCTCAGAAGACTTGAAGCTCCATACTGGTGGTGGCGTATGTTTTATCCCATAAACTACATTTTCACAAGTGTAATGTAATAATTTTAATGCAAGAAATGACCAAATTGACTTTTTCTTCATCTGTGGTTGCTGATTGTTTGTCTGCAACATTACTCATCAATTCTATGGTTTTTGGCAGCTTATTGTTAAAGGGCCATTTGACCAACTTTACACATGAAGTTCAGTTTACCGCTCAGGAGAAGTACAGCTCAGCCTCTGAAACAGTTATATAATGTCTTCTGTTGCTCTGGAGTAAGTCTGAGAAAATGGAGAATCTGGGGTTTGTTTGAGCGTGACCTTTACTAAGAACTAACAGGATATCTTCCTCTCTGCTGCTGCGATATTAATCAACTCCCTTCAAATCTGTCTCTTCAAACCCCTGACTTTATGAAAGTGCAATGCTAAATCACTGGAGAACCTCTGTAATGCTTGACCGTTTGAACATCCTTGAGTTGCTGACCACCGCAGGACCATATCATAGTAATGGTATTTGTGAAAAAACAAAGGAACTGTTGTAGATTGTGATGACAAACAGGTTTGAAAGATTGTCCTAGCATACTGAAAACATTTGAAACTAGCAGCTGCTTGGAAGGCAGAAGATTCATCTAAAATCTGGTTGCATGTTTTGCAAGAAGGTTATTAATAATGTGAAATGTGTGCAATGTGTTGTCAGCGGGTTAAAATAGACCACGCCAAACCACCAGTACGGTCTTCACAGCTTTGAGACTAAGCAGATCCTTAGCTGGAGTGAGTTCTTTCTGTATTTTTTTGTTTTTTTTTTACCTTCTTCAAGGTTTTAAATTTTTATGAATGCTGGAGGAGTTCAAATGGATTGGACCCAAATCGCCTCTTCTGTTAACCTGTTCATATTAAAGCTGAATGTATTCGCTTTTATCATTATCATATTTATGAATCTTTTATTTTATTTTTTTATTAATTTCACCATCAGCAGTGGGAAGTCAACGTGATCAAACGTGTTGGTTTCGGTTTTATATACAGTTCTAAATGGCTTTCTGCAACTCAATAAATCCGTTTGTAATTTGCCTGTGCATGTCGTCTTTTGACTGCTTCTGTGGAGCATACTCTTCCCTCAACAGCTCAACAGTGTTCTCTCTTTTTTGAACCTGTCTTTTTGTATATACTGTACATATTTCTGTGCACTGTGAATTTTCAGTATATATAGTAAATATTTTTGATCTATGTAGTCTACTTTCTGTTTTATCTCAGCAGACATGCAGTCCTTTTCATACGACCTCATGTTATTCAGCGTGCATTAGGTGTTCTCCTGTCTGTGGGTCTTTAAGTGTGTTTCAGAGGTTACAGACTGCAGGACGCTCACAGTACAGATGAAGGAGGGATGGAAGGGAGGAGGGTGGAGAAGGGGATTTCCTCTCCTGCTCTTTACTCTATCTCCTACCTGCAGAGCCAGAGGAAATCATTTCTCCATCCTCCATCCAGCGGACTTCCTCCCTAATGTCCTCTTTTCTTCTTTGTTTATGTCTGTCCCACTCTTTCCCTCTCCGACTCTCACTTTTCTCCCTCATCCACTCCCGGTCTTCCTATTTCGCTGTCTGTTTCCATCTCTACACCGTGTATTTCTTTCCCCTCACCTGCTCAACTCTGAGGCGGATTTCGTTTCATTGCTGTAGCCACCAGGGACCCATTCTAGACCTGTTGCACACACACACACACACACACACACAATGAACAGACTATTCAGCTGCAGCCGTGACACTCACTCTCGCTTTCACACGCCGCAGCATCACCATAAACCGGAGCGTTGCTGAGAACGAGCGAGAGCAGGCCGTCCAGCTGTGGCTGCTGTAAGTCAGTACTGGTGTGAGGTGAAAGAGGACAGGACGCTGAGGGCCCTTAAAGTGCCGCTGGACCATCCCATCCTGCTGTTAATGGGGTGCCAGAACCCCCCCCCCCAACCCAACAAGTCACGCCTCACCGGTCTCCAAACCCACCTCGCTCCGGCTACTCTTGACTCGACAGATTTGCTGACCTCCACAGGGTGGGATCGAATGCTCCCTCCCCTCAGCAGGGAGGATATCTGCCACCTGGGATCTCCCCCAGGCAGCTGGCCGGCCTGGCCGGCTGGAGGCGGTCATTCCTGTTCGTCCAGCAGACAGGGGTAAGAGCACGCCTGCACCTCTTCAGCCGACGGGCCTTTTATTCTCGGCGACAGGTTCCCCGCCCCACCTCCTCTCAGTAGGATTGGAACGGAGGGGCCACGACCCCCGGGCCTGAAATTTAAACTGCTCGTAAAAAGAGTTGGAATGGGGAGAGAAAACACCCACTGAGACACCCATGTGTTTTTTGTTTTTTTCCCCCTCTGTTTACTTAATTTTGGGTCAGCTGAGATGAGGGAAAACAACATTCCCTTCTTCAGTGTGTCCCACAATCTGTCAGTTTACCTTTGTGTGGATGTGACACACCTACAGGTCCGTCATGTATCACTGAAGGGGGCCAGCTCTTTCTTCTTGTCCTGTCAGCCTCTAAATACAGTTTCACAATGATACAAAACATTTCAAACGTGGCACTGAATTGTTAAAAGATGGCAGGAGCTCATTTTCAGTGTTTCCGATTGTCTTCTCTGCTGCAATGGAAACAAAAGGAACAAACAAGTGCTCAGAGGCAAGAAGCAAGTCATAAACATCTGTAACTTTGAACATCTGGTAGCAAAACATTCAGCTTGGTCAGCTGCATAGCTGAGGAGGAGGAGGAAGTACAAATACAATTTTATACAACTTTAGCATAAAATAAATTATTAGCAGTCCTTAATGGCCCTTTGTTCATTCATGCTAATACCATCTTTATATGTAGGCAGCTAACAACAATTTTAATGTCTACATCAAACCTTTATGTTCACTGAAGATTGATGTGTCAAGTATGCTTATAGTGAGTTCAATCTTTATGTCTTAACAGTCAGTAAATAGTGAAAACAGATCATCAAACCCAACAGTTCAAAACCCCAAAATATTGGATTGATGAAATAATATCGCCTCAAGGTCCATTTAGTAGCTGTCCTGGAGCTTTCAGTCAAATGATCTTTATCAGCAGATGGAGTTTGCCCAGTTATTTCTCATCCTTGTCAGAAAACAAATTCAGACTGATTATGTAAAGCTCTTGGTAGTAGCTGCTCTGGACCATTTTGATCATTTTCCATGATAACGGCCAAGCTCCTGATGAAGATCATGTGGTATGACCGAAAGCCCCAGAACAGCTCGTAAACTAAATTATACAATTCATATCGATGTAAAGCAGCAAATCCTCATGTTGGAGAAGCTGGAACCAGTGAATATTAACTCTGGCCCAGAATGAAATATCTCAGCTAATATTCAATGAATACTTCTTCTTCTTCTTCTTCTTCTTCTTCTTCTTCTTCTTATTATTATTATTATTATTATTATTATTATTATTATTATAATAGAAGAAGAAGAAGAATTACTTTGGTGATCCTCTCACTGACTCTAGCATCACCAAAGGGTTCTTGTGTGTGGCTGTGAAGTGATTCATGTCCTCCTCTGGATACACAGTAAAAACTTTGGTTACACCCTCATTTTTCATCCAGCGCCATCAGATCAAATCTTTATTCTGTTTTTTATGACTAAATAACTTAAGACATTCTCATCCTCAGCTGTACTTTATGTTTTGCCATAGCTAGCAAACATTAGCATACCAACACATACATAGTGAACATTATACCTACTAAACATCATAATGTTAGCATGTTAGCATTGAACTCAAAGCAGCGCTGTGCCTCAGGACATCCTCACAGAGCTACGATGGCTGCAGACTCCGACTCTTGTTGCTTAATGAATTACTTCAGTGATCAAGTGATTATCAGAAGTGCTGCTGATTAATTTGTGATGATTGGACTTCCCATTTAAGCTGTAGGTACTTGATTGTAATAACACTCCAGCCAGACATACTGAAGTTTCACCAGTGTGCACAGCTGTAGCTCCCGTGTTGTGTGCTCTGCTCACCCTTCATCCATCCACATAATAACGCCTCTAATCAAGCCAGATGCTGACACTTTGCTTCGTGATTTGTTTATATGAACAATGATACAACAAATCTGAAGGACGCCTGCAGGAATGCAGCTTTGAAATGCTCTGATGAAATGTAAATGACTGTAGATTTATCTGCACTGCATTCACTTTGAGTTAATGTGGAAACACGTTTTGCGGTGACTGTTTTGCTCTTCCAGCAGCAGCATGACTTTGTCCCTCAGATTTGGCTTCATATTACAGATTTGGCCTGAGGGCTGTGGACAGTGTGCTGCATGAGGGGAGTCCCACTTGAAAAGTGAAAACAAACTTAAAGCTGGAACAGGCCCAAGACAGAAAGTCACCTTCAGATGGAGAGAGCACAGAGGAGTCTAGCAGTGAGGGCAGAGACCTGTGCCTCCCCAGCAAACCAGAGAAACCATGGAGGAAACTTAAAACACCCTTGAACTGTCCTTCACATCTGCAACAGCCACTCTGATCTCCCACCACCCAAAATCCAACCACCCACCCTCTCCCCATGTGGTCATGAACTTGGATGGACTCAGCAGCCCAAACCAGCACCCTGTATCCATGGAAACAGTGTACATCCCAAAGAGCATCAGCACCTTCTGGACACAAACATGATAAAAATCAAAACATTTAATTTATTCTTGTTAAACATGTCTCATGAATACAGTTTCATATTCTAACAAGGAAATGAAAAATTCCACCACAGCCACGAGTCTCTGCAGCCTGCCAGTGTGTGTGTGTGTGTGTGTGTGTGTATGCGTGCCGTGCTGTGCACTGAAGATATATGTGTGTTGTGCTTGTATGGGGTTTAACTGTGGGTGTACAAACAGTGTCATGCTGCAAATCCCTCTCTCAATGCCGAACACGTTCATCACCATTGCTTGCAGTGACGGATGATGTAGACACACTTCTGCAAAGCACACACACACATCTTAATGGCTGCCTGATGTGTTGCTGCTGAAACACACCAGGCTGAAACTCTGCCATAAGCTTGCTGACATACATTTTACGCACTGATTCATTTTACTGAGGACATTTTTTACTGTGGAGGTTGTTTTCAGAGGACTGGCGTTGTTTGGTCGGCAAAACAGTTTGATGTGTGTTTAAGCAGTGAAGCTGTCTTGGTAGGGAACAAAAAGTTTTATAAAGCTTTTTTTGCCATCTGTCACTCATCTTGGATCTCAACAAGTCACAAATATTAGATTTTTATATGATCCCAGCAGGTCTCTCTTCTCTCCTGTTGTTATTAAGCTCATCCTTATTATCTGACCCCACATTCCTGCATGTCATGCACCTCAGCCGTGTGTGCATTGTTGCCTTTTTGGTTGCTGCTATTAATAGCGGCGTGGCAGAGACCAGGGATCCTCCCTGCATTTGTCTCTGCCTCGGCGTGGAGAGTGGGCCCGGAGAGGAAAGCTAAGGAGCTGTTTACCCAGCCTTTGTGCTCGGCGGGCCTCAGTGTTTGTCCTGCAGGGAGTGCCCCAGCTGGAGGGCCTTTCCGTGCATCGGAGGGTGGGTGGAGTGGGGTGGCAGGATGGAATGGGACAAACCTGCAGGTTGGAGGGTGGAGAGGGACCGGGAGCTCTGCTGGTGGTAGGTGGGTGGTTTGTGCTGCGGTGATCAGAGGTCTGAGGAGTCCCAGCTCCGTCACTTACAGGGCCCATCCTTCAGGCCTGACAGCAGGTGACACAGTGAAGAGGCCACGACAGGACTGACGGGGCAAACATATGAGGCAGGGTTGCAAACACACCAGTGTGTGTGTTTGTGTGTATAGAATGAAGGCCTGCAGGTGTGCACAATCAATCATGCATGTGCACATGGAAGGACTTCTTAACGGGATGACTGGCCTCTGGCCCAGGGGCCCAAGGAGTCAGGGGGCCCCAGTACCAGAGTCTCTGTTACAAATTTCTTGTTGCAAGGTCAATCAAATGACAAAGAGACACAAATTGACTGCAAAGAGACTCAGAACAATCACATTAAGACTTGAAGTGACCACAAAGACAGAAAATGACTAGAACAAGGTGTGAACGACCACAGAGATTTAAAATGACAACAAAGAGACACAGAATAACTACAAAGAGAGACTAAATGATAACAAAGAGACACAAAACAACAGAGAAGAGAAACAAATCGAGCACAAAGAGATGCTGCTGCATCTTTTGTACTCAATTTGTGCCTCCCTGGTGTCTCTTTCACTCTGGGTGTCTTGCTCCTACTGTATGTAGGGGGGTGGCGGGGCTTTTACATGTCTGTGCCCAGGGGCACATTGTCTTCTAACCGTGTCTGTCTATCCAGCTTGCACTGTCTGTTTGCCCCATGCAAGTGGAATATAGCGAAGCACTCGACATTTATGAGTCTGGGAGTGTAAACACTGAAGGACAGATGTCACTCGCCGGATTCTTCCACTGGAACGCTTTTCCAGAAACGCTCTATGACCGTCCTGTGTGACAATCACTCCCCCCCGCCCTCCTCCCAGCGCAGGAACAAAAAGACATCTGAGCTATGTGGATGGGGAAGAAAAATCACAGCACTTTGTGCAGCGGACAGCGCGCTCCGGTTTCACAAAGTCTCTGACAGGCGGAGCGGGCGCGCTGTTTTTACGCATAGCCCCCAGTCCTGCGAGGCATTGTAGACATTGTTTAGTAGCTGTGTAGTAGACTCCTGAGAAGATACCGGAGCGGCGCAGTCTCTGATAACTGGATACCTGAGTCCAAAGTAAGAGACTTTTTTAAAAAGGGAGAGTGAGGAGCGCTTGGAGCGGGCTGTGGCTGCGTAAAGCCGTGACGCATGGACTTTTTATGCTTAAGAAAGATATTTTGACCGACAGCAGCGTTTGTCTCCAGTTTGAAATTCCCATTCAAAGCCGCTTAAAACAGCTGACACGTGAAAGAAGAAGAAAACAAGCCTTTCCTGTGATTTCGTCCTAAATTAGGGGACCGCGCAGCGTCTCTCCTTGGACGTTTTGGTGCGTTGACGACCTTGGCTTCACTTTAAAAAGACGCAGAACATGTTGTGAGAAATTTCCCGCGGTGTTATTTACTCATTTACCATACAGGCTGTTTGGAGGCAAGACTGAACAGGTTACAGGAGGTAAGGAGAGGGGAGTCACGCCTGAAAAACTGGCTTCATTTCATTAAATGATGATTGGTCGTGAGTCAGCAGCGAGACCGCATGACTGTCTAATTGAGGGCAAACATTTTTTACACTTCAGTCTGTTTGACTGTGTGTCCTCGTTCACCGTGTTGGAGTGTTTATGTCACTACAAACAAACTTCTACCTAATTAGCTTTTATATAGGCTTTACCCAACATGCGCCAGTCAGCTGTAAAGTTTATTTTCCCTGACCTGAATAGCTTTCCGTCTGCAAAACGTCCATCTTAACAAGTCATTTGGTCTCGTATTCTGCCTTAAATACACATTTCTTTAAAAACATGTTTAAAATAACTTATTTCCAGTTATTTCCAGTGGAGTTGGGCATGTTTCAAGGGTTTGCGAGAAAAGTGTTTTGAAACAAGAGCAGAAGAGAATGAGCCATGATTCATGTGACACAGAGGCAGCTGATTTATATACCTATATCTATCTATATCTGTATCTATACATCTATATATATGTGTGTGTGTGTGTGTGTGTGTGTGTGTGTGTGTGTGTGTGTGTGTGTGTGTGTGTGTGTGTGTGTGTGTGTGTGTGTGTAATTTGTTAAAAGATAGTGACAAACAGTGAGAAGCTCTCTCATAGTGATGCTATTTAAATCAAACTTTAAGGCCTATCATAAAACTCGAGACATGTTTGGATAATCTGACTCTAGCTCGCAGGTTTCCAGTCTGTGCTCACTATCCACCCTCTCTGTCCTGGTCCAGGGTGCTGAGACTACGCCAAGAAGCCCTGACAGGAGACCGGCCAGAGAAAAGGGGATTTTGGCCGCGTAAAAAATGAGGAGGAGGCGCCTTTCGCGCTGAAGCACAATCGCTTTAGATGGATTCTTCATGTTTGCTTCAGCCTCAGCGGAGACAGCCTGCTCTGAACACTTGCAAGCCGTGACAGTAAAAGGTGTAAAACATGGCACATCGCAGCGTATGGATAACCACAAACACGAGCTGCACCCAGCGGGGAAGAAGCGGCTCTCCACTCCTGTCCAGTGCGCACTTGACGCAGAATGCGCGCAGGACGGCTGGTAAGGCGCAATTCAGGTTCTATAAAGTTGTCTGTAGGGATTTAAGACAATGCCGCTGTCGTTCAGAAGAATATTGTTGGATATCTTTATGCGTAATGTTGCTGGGAAAGCCGACCAGGGCTCTTGTCTTCATGTTTGCTGTGACAACACTGACATGGCTGTTTGATGTTTGACTTCTTTTCACATCAGTGGGTCTTTGCTCAGCTCCGAACCTTCCCTGCACGCACCTGCCAGCTGTTTTAGGCTCCTCTGATTCTCAGGGGTCGCTGTGACCTGGATTCATTGTTGGACTTCATTTAGTGTTTATTGGGAGTTTTAGTGAAACGCAGTCTGGGAGCAGTGGGGTGGAGGTGTTTGTTCCCCGTGATTTATAGTCTGAAGCGTTTACAAGGTGCTAGAAGGTGACTGAATTATGGAAAAATATAAATCAAAGTGACTGTGATGTGTGTGTATGCTTATGGACGAAGAGGAAGTAGGGGCAGTCAGGATTCTCCCAGTGAGACCCTCTATGTGGTGGGCTGCAAATCTAAATATCAAAGTGCTGCTCTCTCTCTCTCTCTCTCTCTCTCTCTCTCTCTCTCTCACACACACACACACACACACACACACACACACACACACACACACACACACACACACACACACACACACACACACAGGGCTCCATCCATTTCCCTCTCCAGTACCTCTGAGGGGATCAGAGGCAGATCAAGTCTGTTAAGCTTCAGGTGTTTTGACGTGCTGAAAATCAAACACGGTTTCAGATGAAACTGTGTTGATCGTTTCAGCTTCGTGAACTCGAGGCAGGAGATGCTGCTGCTGGTGTTTCCACACTCTCTGGGTTTCTTACCTTTATTGTTTGCTGTACTTTCCATCTCAAATGGTGCAATTTGTCAGGATTTGTCATTCATAGATGTAAAAGAAAGTGCATGATGCGTCACTGAACTTTCATGCTTGCTCTCTGACTCAATGGCCCACTGACTCACTCAGTCATGTATGTGCCGTGTTACTCACGCACACACACGAGGCTCAGCGAGAGGACGGCGGGCCTCTGATGTTCAGATCTTGAGTTGCTGTTTTATCTTTTTTCTCATCTCTTCTTGTCATCTCACAGCTGTTGGATTTAATACGTCTGTGTGTGTGTGTGTGTGAGAGAGAGAGAGAGAGAGAGAGAGCTTTGGCATCACCTGAGACATGTCACACATCCCCAGCAGGCGTCCCCCACTAAATGCCTGTAAAGTGTGTGAAAACATGTCGTGAAACAACCTCGCTTTTCGTTGTTTGAAATCGTCAGTTTGTTCTCAGGCTGAACATGAGAGTATCGCCTCTGCTTCAGGAATCTCACACTCCGCCGTCACGCTGCCACGGCTTTCACTTCCTGCAGTCAAAGGTCAGGGGGTCAGCGGCCCTGCCGAGGGTCAGGTACGGCGGCCAGGCGTGTTCTCTGTACCAGCAGCCTCCATGATGTGTGGTCTGGTTTGTTTTAACTGGCATGTGGCTTTACGAGAGCTAGCGTGCCGTGTGTTGGTGTTATGGGTTTAACTCTTTCTTGCTTTCCTGCTGCTCTGTGTTGCCAGTCAGAATCACAAAGATAAACACTCGCAATTAAAACGACAAAATAAGTTACCATTATTACCACTCCTCTCTATAGAAACACCCTCATAAATATATTTCAAGCCTCTGTGGCTGTAAACAGGCTCGGTCGCTGTCTGCCCAGTGGTCTTCATTACTCACTAAGCTTTCTGCTGCACAGCCTGATACTTCAAATATTACTTTTGTGTGTTTCCTTTGAGACTCTGAGATATATTGATGATAAAAACCCTGCTTTTTAGACAAGATTGCATCTTTCTCATCCGATTTGCCAAGAAAAACATCAAATCTACGTCACCCTACGACCAAGGGGCTGTAGGGTGGAAAAAACCAGAAAGAAGCAACAATTTCAGTCGCAGCTCAATAAATATTCGAAAAACAATAAGGAGCAATGTTTAGAGGCAACTAATGTTGTCTTTTTGTCTTCTTTCTGACCTTGTCTTCATTTAGCCAAATTCAAATTGGTCAAAATGCCGGGATGTCTCGATCCATGAAGGCATCAAGTTTTCATGATACATTTCTCAGTCTTGTGTTACTGGACAGGAAGATGTGGTGTTAAAAGGGCAGAAAGGCTCTGTTTGCCTTAATACCAGCAATGCTAACTTACAGCTAAAAATGCAGCAACTTCACCCAGAAATAGTCTGTTTTATGGACACTTTATAGGCAAATGAAAACACATTGCTGAAGTATTGGAAATTAGTTTCATTTAGCCGCCTAAATGACGCTCAGTACTCTTAGCATTCACAGCTGGCTAGCTATAGCTAGCATGAGGATATTTCATCCACGTTGTGAAAATAAGTACTTCACTGAAAATGCGCAGCTCATAATGCTATGTGTCAGTAATATTAGCAACTGGCCGAGACTAAAGGCACATTACTGTTACTGCTGTTAGTGACTAATTATTATCAACAACTAATTATTAGTCAACTAATTATTATTTACAACTCAGCAAACATTACACAATGCTTTCAGTGTGCACGATCATGCATGATTTCTTAGCCTGATGATGCTTCATGTTGTAAATTTTCAGGATCATTTTACAGATTGTTGCAGCACATTAAAAAACAGATAAAGTCTTGTAATATAACATTCTGTAAAATGTACTCAGGAGAGAACGACGAGGACAGAAACTGAGGGCTTCCAAACGCCTTGATTATTATTCTGATAATTATAAGGCTCATAAGAAGATCATCAAACCCAGAGATGAGCTTGAGGGTTTTGCTCCTTCCGCAGCAACAGTAAATGCAGTGAGACATTCAACCATTAAAGTGCAGCTCAGTCTTTTCAGGTCTGTATAAATCTGTCATTTGGAGATGGATGTGTGCGGTGTGCAGGCAGCCTTGTCTTCAGCTATGTCTCAGCCGTGGTTTGTAATGTTACTCTAGTTGTTTTGTCCCAGGACTAATGGAGAGAGTGCAGGGAGAGAGATTGATTATGCAACCTGAAGTGCCACAGGGCAACTTCAATCTGGAAGTGCTTAGAGTACGCAGCCAACCACAGTGATTCCTTCAGGGCAAATTGAAGGAGGCATGATCTGACAAAAAGGAATTTCAATTTGTTAGATGTATTCTTTCAGACAAATGCTTCCCATGCTACTTCTGTTTTCTGGGTCCTTGCTTTTGTGGCGCTGGACAATCTGGTGTAAGTACACTGGGGGAATTATTTCTGTCTCTGATCTTGAGTTGTTTTGTTGTTGAGCACTTTGACTTCTTCAAGTTCAAACAGCTTAAGTTATTTAGAACAAAGCAATAGTTAATACGTTCGGACCCGCTGATGAAACATAAAGCAAACGCCTGTCCTTATCGAAAAATCTCCCTCCTTAAAACAACTTTTTCTCAAAATACAGAAGAATGTTAACTAGCCCAGCATGGCATTTGTGTCTGTGAGAGCGTTTTTTGATACAATAAGCTGTATTCTCCTGAAATTAGCAGGTCAGATTCATTAATCATAGCGTCTGAGGGCTGCTTTGAACTATCAGGCCAGGTCATTAAACCCAGTCTGTCTGGGGCACGACGAGCGGGCGACACGGAAACACTTTGGAGAGCGCTGGTTCACCCGCTAGACACACTAATAATGACCAGTGTGTGTGTGTGTGTGTGTGTGTGTGTGTGTGTGTGTGTGTGTGTGTGTCACAGATGGCCACTTTTCTGAGTGCTACTCTCGGGCTCAGTGTGGGCTTAATTTGGAGAAATAACAACATGAGATGGGAGCAAGAAAAGGTCGTGAGGGTGGAAGAGGGGATTTCAGTGTGTGAGTGTGTGGTTTTGTATGAAAGGTGGAGGGATCTGTGCGTGTGTGTGTGTGTGTGTGTGTGTGTGTGTGTGTGTGTGTGTGTGCGCGCGCAAAGTTATTTAGTGGGAATATCAGTTTTACAATGTGTTTGAGAGAAAATAGACAGTAAGAGAAAGGAAGACAGAAACTGGGAGTTGTTCTCTGTTTAATGTGTGTGTGTGTGTGTGTGTGTGTGTGTGTGTGTGTGTGTGTGTGTGTGTGTGTGTGTGTGTGTGTGTGTGTGTTTGCTATCTATTCCTCTTCATCTGTCTCCATTCCTTCCCTCTGTCCTCTCTGCGGCCTTTTAAGCGCCGCCGTCCTCACAAACACCGGAAAGTGAAATCCTACCCTCTGATCATCGCTCCAACACGGCTAAAATGTGTTCCCATTTAAGGTGAAGCTCACCCAACCGCTCTCTGTGTGGCTTCCTTTTAAAACCAACTTAATCAGGCAGGAATTTGGGTTATTAGGGTCAGGGACACTGGGAAGTTGCCTTAGCGAGAAACAAAGTGAAGAAGAGTGAGACAGCGAGGACGCAGATGTGTCGCATCAGGAGGCTGTCTTCATCTTAGCACTCATGGGGAAACGAGCCGGGTGCAGCAGATGATGGTGTCCTGTCTAATTTACCTGACTGGGTCACAAGATGCTTGAAAGTCCGGTGCATTGTGGGTTTCTATGTGGCTAATTAGTGCTAACTGCACATTAGCTAAACTTTCCAGTGACCCTGCACACTTAATCTCGTAGAGGCGGTTGTACATTGTGGAAGTTAAAGCTGATGTGGAAAATCCTGCAGCAGGTTCATTACGCTTCCGTACTGTAAACCTCTTTCTCTCCCTGCTGTCCAGAAGCTGCTGCGGTTTTGTGTTAAAGGATAATTCTGGTTTATTACAGCTTTGTCTTATCGTCATTGCGTCTCATCAAACATTTTATTGAACTGTTTAGTTGCTAAGAACCGGGAACATGTTTAAAAGAGGTCAGACACGGCAAACGAACTAACAAGAAATATCTGTTTCTTGCAGCACGGAGCTTATTTTGAGTGATTTCACAGTATTCAGAGATATCTGCAGTTACTTTGTTGACAAACCTTATCATAACCATAAGAAAAGAAATATAAAGTTGAAGATGGAAGACCCAAGCCGCATAAACCCAAATTATGCTTCAGCTAAAGCTCTTCATGATTTTTCTCTTATCTTTCCCTCACAAATCAATACATGATAGCAAATAATCCATGTGGTGCCTTTGATTCCATGCGTCACACATAGTCTTTACAGCTTTCACTGTGGAAACGGCGTCACAGATCCAGCTCATCGCAGAAGTTCAACATCACATGAATTATTTCTGGTTGCTTAGTGACTCTAAGTCAGTTTAACCAACTGCTGCACTGCCTGAAGAATGATTATAGTTCAGCTTTCCTCTCCTCCAAATGAAATGCTATTGACAGATTGATGGAAACAGTCACATGATGAGAGGAAAGCCAGAAGTCTTGGCAGGAGCTGACAGTCCCTATACCAACAACAGTAACAGCTATTGTACGCCAAATTTACCAGACAAGTAGTAATTAGCCCGGCATGTAGAAGAACAGAAATGTGTGAACGCAAACGGAAGAATTTGATTTGCATATCAGAACCAGCTCGCTGAAAACATGGAGGGAGTGTCTGAGAAATCTGAGCAGGTAAATCAGCATACTATCGTTTCAGGACAGAGGTGAAACCTGATTCCTGTACACACGGTACTGTTAGAGCTGGCAGTCATTTTACTCTATTTGGTTGCCAAATAACATGGATATTCCGTTATATATCAGTCTGTTTCCTGTGAGCTGCATTACAGCCCCGGCTCTCGGGGGTCTGTTTCCAGCAGCAACGATGCTTCACAGTGAGAATATGTTGTCTTTATTAGAGCCAGGTGCTGTGGAGGCTGACACGATGACAGCAGCTCTTTCTCTCTCTCAGCCTTTGGAAATAACGCCATCAGGGTTGCAGCTCGAGGTTAACGTGCCGGTCACAGATGACTCTTTTACGCCCTGTGGAAACGTGCATTTCATTGAGTTTGCTGCGACCTGCTGATCCCGGTGCTTTGATGACCTGCAGTAACTCTCCGCAGCACCTTTGGCAACTTGAACCTGCACGTGTGAGGGCATTAATCCAGAAGTGTTTCACTTCAAACACATTGTGTTCTACTAAGAGTGCTTCCTTTACTCCACTGAAGAACCATTAGACACGATCCTCTGGAGCTCCTCTCTTTGCTGTGGGGAGAAGGCTGCAGGGTCAGTGAAGTAAATCACTAATCACTCAGGTATATCATGAAGCAACCAATAAGTTTACCTCTAATAGGTTCTTCTAATGAGGTCCAGGTTGTTCTGCTTAACCCTACAGGCGAAGCTTGAAAGAGGTAGTGTTCTCCATAATCTGTGGCTAGTTAACTCCACACTAGCTAATAATCAGCAAGATAATTCACCATAACACTAAAGATGTATCTCAAAGCTACTTTAATTTCTTTTATGGCTACCAGGGGACAGCAAGCTGTAAGCAAAGAAGTGACATATTATCATGTTCTAAAGTGGATATGTTAGCAAACAGTTTGGCTCTATTTTGTCTTCTTCATCTCATGAGAAATATTTGGCTCGAGGTGAGACAGTGAAGTGGCTGTAAACCAATACAATGAGCGACAAGTGACATCTTTCTCATTACATGAGGCCATTTGATCTGTTCATCTGTATCATTCGTCTGTTTAATTTTGACTAGTTTACATATGTGTTTAATCTGGTCACACACATTCATAACTCCCAACTTCTATATAAAAAAAACATACTATCACATTTTTTGATTCATTATTTAATCTAGAAAATGTAAATAGAGACAAAATGCACAGCTTTCCAGAGCCCAAAATAACGCCTTCCATTGTTTAACTTTTTTTGTCATTTGTGGTAATATAAACAGAGAAGAGCTGCCAATTTAGAAACCTTAAGCAGGACATTTTACACGTTATTGGTTGATAAATGCATTAAATGATGTCAAAAACGCTAAACAAGATGAAGAGTCTACAGTCATGCCAGCAGCTCTGTGAGGCCGTATAAAGGCACAGCAGTGCTTTGAGCTCGATGCTAATGTTGGCACGTTAATGTGCTCGTAATGACAAGGCTAACATGTCTATAGCATTTTAGCATGCTAGCATTTGCTAGTTAAGCACTAAACACAAAGTTCAGATGAAGCTAGTGGGATTATCAATAGTTTTGCATGTGTGTGATTATGAA
The DNA here is from genome assembly GCF_039877785.1 of Chaetodon trifascialis. Taxonomy (NCBI): domain Eukaryota; kingdom Metazoa; phylum Chordata; class Actinopteri; order Chaetodontiformes; family Chaetodontidae; genus Chaetodon; species Chaetodon trifascialis. Next base: position 16,939,652 of record NC_092066.1, read on the forward strand.
CCAAAGTATTGGACATATGGAGCTAAGATCAGGAAGATTCATCCTCTGGGGAACCTGAATGTCTCCATAAAGTTTCAAGTCAATCTGTCCAATAATCGCTGAGATCTTTTAGTCCAAAGTGGACCAACTGAGCGACATTGAGAACATTGCTGCTGGCGTGTCTTTGGTTGGTTGGCCGAGTCGTTTCGGACAGTCACGCCCAGCTCAGCCCGGCTCGTGTTCTTCACAGTCAGTCGCTCTGCTCCTGACACATTATTCCTCTCAGCCTGCCAGAGTTTCCCTCTCTGCATGTTTCTCCCTCATGCTCTTACTGAAAGAATCTCAGACACCTACAGACTCAGGTGTTGTCAGTCGGTTAATAAAACCTCCTGGAGAGGGGTGAGGTCATACAGATTCCCTCCTCTCTCCACTGTCCTCCTCTGGGCTCTGTAGTGTCCACACCTCTGATTACCCCTGTGTGTGTGTGTGTGTGTGTGTGTGTGTGTGTGTGTGTGTGTGTGTGTGTGTGTGTGTCTGACAAAGATGGGGTGTATCTTTTGTGTGGCAGAGAAAGGCAAATGAAGCAGGCAGAAAAAGCGTGTGTGTGTGTGTGTGTGTGTGTGTGTGTGTGTGTGTGTGTGTGTGTGTGTGTGTGTGTGTGTGTGTGGACATACGTGTGTGTCCGGAGCTTTTCGGGTGGGGTGGGGGCCTTCCTACCTATCTGAAGCGAGGCATGGAAGCTGCTATCTGTTTCTCATTTAGCTGGTGCTCTGTGGTTTTCCAGCAGTGACAGGCCTCAGAGTGGAAACTGGCACTAACGAGCAATTACATCCTGCCTGCCTGCCAGGGATTATGGGATTACGGACTGACTGGGCTTCAGTCTGCGCTCTCTTTCTGCACTCTCATTTTGTCATTCCCTCGCTTCCATGTGTTCACCTTATCTCTGCTTTTAGACTTGTCCCATTCAATGGTTCAATTATCTTTTTCTCATTTTTCTTTCGCCTGGATAGGAAGCCATTCTCTTTTTTTAATTCTCTGCACTCTTTTCGTGCGATTTCTTTTGTTATCTCATTCTCTTCAGCACTTGCTGATTGGACAATGTGGCTGCCTCGCATAGTTAAGGCATGCTGTCGTTAACTGCTGAAGAGTGAAATTGTTTTAGTCTGGAAAAGTGGAAGAGAGCATGTTTAATGAGAGAAAGAGACATTTAATGTGTGAAGCTTTATATGAAGCATGATGAAAAGGAGAAACAGCAGGAGAGTAAAGAGAAAGTGCAGGAAAACATGGCTCCTTGACATCATGTTAATGTCTTAAACGTGTATTTATGAGGCTTAAAATCGCTAAAATTGGCAGAGGACTTTTCTTCTTCACTCAGATACGGATAAAAAACATTCAACAAGTAAGAATGTGAGGACTTGACGTTACACCCTGAAGCCTCTTGTATGACATATTTCTGAAAAGATATTAAACTCTGTCAACAGAAGCAAGATTAAAGCGAAGTTGCAGAACAAGTTTTCACACCGCTCTGCGCTTTGGGGCACATGTAAGTACAGATATCCCTGTGCTGCCTTCTGTGGGACCTCCGCAGATTTCTCAGTGTCTGGCAGTGATCAGGCGGCTCTCCTGGTGTTCTGCTTCTCTCTCCTGCATCTCCTCTTACACTGCAGGTGTCTTTTATTGAGCCAGCGGTGATTTACTGTACTCTTGTTTTTCTCCTCGCTCCTGCAATCAGGCACCACGGTAGTGACAGGTTAAAGCTGGAGGTCAGAACATTGTGCGTACGTGCACACGCAGCAGAGAACAGAGTGCGTCTTTAATAGGAGGTCATTATCAGAGAGGTTTGGCTTTTAGAGGGAGGCCAAACACCGGAGAGCTCCGAGCTTTCTTCTTTTTTTACAAGGTGAGAGGTTTATATGGGCTTTGTGGGCACAGCTCAGGTCTGAGGATGTAATAGTATACAGTAGGCACCTAATCAGAAACACATTTATTACGCTGCCCTGTCTCTTTTCTTAGCAAAAATATTAATAAAAATCTGAAAAGCATCTTTGAATGTAATATACATGGAATTATTGCATTATTTACACAGCCTTACAAAGGCAGAGAGCAGTTACGGTGAAGCTGAGAAAAAAGGCTTCGAATGGCTGAATGTGTAACAGATAAGGCTGATTATCAATCACTGTGACAGATTTTACATAAAACCTTTACATCTATGTTTGGACAATCTAAAAGACGTTCCTGTTTATTCTCCAGCTTTGTTGTCTGTGTAAACTAACGAGCTCGTTCAATAAATAAATCTTAAATCAAATTCATTTGAACATGTGATTAAAGGGTAGTTTAATCAGTCAGAGGCTGCAGACGGTGTTACTTTCAACAGGACCAGTTTATCTTGGGTAACTTTTTCCTCTGTTTTGATTAGATTATAATATGTGCCACAAAAACTTTGAGAAGAAACAGGAAAATGAGGGCACATTAGCTGTAGCTAATGCTAACTCACTTATGGTCTTAAATCCAATATTCTGTATATTTAATGCATTTTGGCTTTAGGGCAGTGTCGTCATAAGGTCGACATCAGATGATGGTTGTAACATGAAGATCCAAATGCTGGCAGTGATGAATAAAACCTCTCTTAAAATCCCTTCTTTAGTGCAGACTGCTGCTCAGTGCACATGGTATTTAGTGAACTGACGTGATTTTAGTGCTGGGAGCTTCTGTTTTAAAGCTGATACTCTTTTACCTCTTAAATATCTTTAAACCAAAATCCACATCCATCCTCTGCAGGCATTTCAATAGTATTTGTAATAGCAATTCACAACAGCAGAATAAGCTCAGGAAATAGTAGCTGGCTCTGGCTTTATGGGTTGTACTTGCTTCAGGAGGGCTTACCCACTGAACTAACTGTGAACAACAACTGGAGTGCAGAGGACCAACACTGCAAATGGAAGGTGACAAGAACTCCGCTCTCCCTGCTGCAGACATCCAGCCTGATGGACAAACCAAAGGCTTTAATCATCCAAACGGGAAAGAAACACATGCCCGGCTTTCTAGAACACACATAGAAACACGCACATGCACACTGTTAGATCTGAAACTGCACACACACACACCATCAGTAGGCTTGTGTCAGTCTGGAGCACTTCAAGGACCAGTGTCTCGCTCCTTCTCTTCTTCCTCTCTCCACCCCTCCTCTCCCCCACCCACCTCATCCCAGAAAAGGCTGCAGGCGTCGGGCTGTAAACAGCTCCAGAGTGCTGGGCTGAAATGAACCAGCAGACAGGCCCGCGTAGACTCCCAGCACACTGATGTAAAAGGGGCTAAACACTCCCAGCTGTGGCATTAGGGACTCAGAATGGCACCTCTCCTGAGGATCTGCAGCCCTCTGTCCACAGAGGCAGGCTGAGGAGCACAGTTTGGTTTTAGGTTGCAGCATGCACTGTGTCTGTACGGCTGCACTGTGCACAGTTTGTCTCTCCTCGTCCTCTCGTTCCCTCTCCCACCCCTCAGTGTCTGTGACTTTGCTTTCCCTTGACTGGATTGCCACAGCTGGAACATGCAGGATTGCATAAATGCATCAGCAGGTCTTATCGCGACCTGTGATCTGTAACCTTTTGTCAGTCTTCCATCTCGCTGCACAGAACTCACAGAACTGCTGGGCTTGTTTGTGACTGTTAAATAAACACGGTACTCTGCATATCGGTGAGATCTACAAACACATGGACAGTACACGCTTGAATACATTACTGTGTCGTAGTTCAGTGGCAAGATTATACAAAGCGTCTTAGAGATGACAAATGTGGTTACAAAGATGCTGGAGGTATCTGTGGGCGGAAAGTTGTTTAAAAAATGTTCATGTCAGTTTTAAATAGAGTCAACATAATTATAGCAGACCAAAGCAGGCAAACATTATCCCTCAAAACAGAAGTTACAAAGTATTTTGGAAAGAAAAGTGAAACTGGGAATAAAAAGAGGCAGAGGAGACAGTGTACAAACAATAAAAACTGATCTGATTTCTGACATTTTATACTTGTACCTGTGCAGAACTCTAAAAAGGATTACAGTAAAACAGGAAAAACAAAACTCATTGATTGAACAATTAATCACAACCAGTAGACATGCTGCGTGCAGCTGGAGACGAGGGGTCTCCAGTAAACATCGCTTCATTTTAAAGGGTCAGCAGCCAAAAAGGTTGGAAACCAGTGGATTAAACAATTTACTGGAAAAATAATCAAGTCAGTCTTTCCCGTACTCACATTGAGAGTTATTGATCACTGTAATCATTCCTCGTGTTCGTTCTCGTTCCCCACAAAACGCGATTTCAGAAATCTGTTTAGTATAAAAGCAAGTATGACAAACACAGATACTTGATTCTCTTTCTTAGTATTTTTAGCCACGCTGGAGGAACAGCTCTGTGATTGGTTGGTCCACCTCTCTGGTCCAGACTCACACATCTCAACACCGACTGTATTTGGAGGGATTGACGTTTTGTACTCATGTTCGCGGTGCGCAGAGGCTTTCATCATCCCCGGACTTTTCCTGTGGTAATTCTTTTTTTGTAGAACAGATGTAAGATAGATGAAGATTGTGTTAATTTCCTGCCAGAGTACTTGATGCTCTGACCTCCGCTGAGTTTCACATTTGGAGGGTCTCAAAAGAGCCTGATGGCCGCAACCTGCACAATCCTCCAAACTGCACGTACTATATATAAACATCTGCAGCCGTGACACTTCTTATCACCTGTCCTGCATCTCTGTGGTCTTTTGTCTGGGACCTCCGCGAAGTGCTCTCGCTATGCCTGGTTCCCCCTGCTTGTACCTCTGCCACAGGAATAACCCTGAAGAATGCCTTTGACAAGTGTATCGCAGATGCTGCCTTTTGTTGCCGGACTGGGGCTGTTTGCATGGATGTATGAACCGACAAGCCAACACTAGCCACACTAGCTGGCAGCAAACACTGGTCTTTTACTGAAGCAGCAACAAACACGCCGTCTTAAAGCATTGAGGACGTGATTTATGTGACATGCCGGCTTGCTCAGGGGCCCACAGTGCTGTTTTTTTTTACAGTATCTGGACAATTGTGAATGTATAGACATCATATCACCCGCATGTTGTGCCTTTAGTTTATGTTACCCTTTTCAGGGGGAGTTGTGGGAGGAGGAGAGTTGACAGAGTGAAGCCTTGTTCTTGTTCTTACATTCCTCTCTCCCTCTCTTTCTCTTTCTCTCCAGGTGGGACCAGATGGAGGCTTCTGAGGAAGGATAGAGAGGAGATTACTTCTGTATTGTCAGCAAAAGCCAAGGTTTGTCAGGAATGGCCGTCTGTGCCAAAAGAGCACCCTAGAAATTTCCTCTTCCTTCTTCTGCTGTTTTCACATCTTCCTCTCCATCTCTCCCTCCATCCTCTTCATATTTGCCGTCCACTTATTTGAAATCACCATCTCTGCAAATAGCCTAGCCTTATCATTTTTCATTCCCACTGTACAGGCCACTATAAAGCAGAGGATGAGTTATGTGTAGGTATAAATTGTTAATGAAATCCATCCCCACAAGGCTCAGAACTGAGCTTCCCATAAAACCATGTCAGCGACTAAGCTTTCATCGCTAAATTATAAAGCAGTGGACCAAGCTTGATCCAGGGTGGAAAGAAAGCTGAGTTATTTGACTGAAGTATTACTGAAGAGTAAGTGAGATCACTTTTGATGAAAGAGGCTTAAGACAAAGTCCTGCTGTAGCTCATTTGAAGAGCTTTTGAAGAGCTGCGTGTTTTATGTGCTCTCATAAGTTTTATCTCATTTTCTTAATCTGTTTTTACATCTGCGAAGCACTTTGCACTTAACTTAGTTTTGTTATTCGATATATGGTCGCTGGCAGCTGGTTCTGCCTCTGATGACCATCCTTTCATTGTAGGAAGGAGAAGAGAGCTCAAAGCCAGAGCTGTCGTCTCTGCCACTCTCTAATGCTTACCTTTCTAGAAATAGCTGAGAACAATGCGTCATCAAAAATCTACTGAAATGTTGGCAGATACGTGTATTTGCTTTCTTGCTGAGTAGGATGGGAGATATTACACTCATGTCTGCATACTAAATCTGAAGCTAGAGTCAGCAGGTGCTTAGCTTAGCATAAAGACTGAAAACCAAAGGAAAGAGCCAGCCAGGCTCTGTCCGAAGGTGAAAAAATACAACTACCAGCACCTCTAAAGCTCAAGCTTATCAGGTGATAATGTGCCCCAGAGTGGCCAAAAAAATCATTTAATGCAAGTGAAAGAAAAATATACCAGTTAATGAAATGGCTACTTAGACTCTTTCTGGCTTTTTCTATGACTTGGCTTTATTCACTCTTTTGTTCCTTTATTATGCTAACTTTCAGCATGAAAGAAAGGAAACAAATCCCTCAGATTTCCTTTTGCCGTCTAACGGGTGACTTCTGTCTCCTGCAGGTGGTGCTGTGGGTGCTCCTCTCTCTGCTGCCTCTGGTGGAAGGAGCTCATGTGAAAGCCGGCGCTGCTGGAGTGGGATCAGACTCGGGCCGCGCTCTGGACCCGCTGGGAGGCCAGGAGGAGCGTGAGCTTCCTGTGACGCTGCCAGAGGTGGTGGAGGACGAGGAGCAGGAAGACGACAGTGACCCTTACTCTACTTGGCACGCGCTATATGGTACTGAAGCTCTTATGAAAGCGTAATTTGCAGCACTGCTGCTTCACCAGACAGTGTTAGAGTGGAGAGATGGTGTGAGCCTGGTGATCTGCCTTGTATCTCAGTCTTCAAAATATCTGTATGCTAAAGTGTGGGAAGTCGTTGTAAGCTAAAAGGTAGAAGTGGAATTGTAGATTTTGTAAGGGAATTTGTGTGTTATTGCTCATAATATCCTGAAAAGTGTTCACTCTCATGGTAACTCTCTGTCCACCACTCCTCTGCCCTGTCCATTTTAGACCCCTTTGTAATAGATGAGGTGGACGACCATCCCAGTCGTCACTGGGCGGGCCGCTCTCCACGCTCCTCTGACCCCTCAGAACCTCAGCCCAAGGGATCACCAAAGAAAAAGAAGAAGAGGAAGAAGAAAGAAAAGGAGGAAGAAGAAGAGACAGGAAAGGGAGTTAGAAAGGGTAAAGGTAAAAACAGGCAGCCGAAGCAGAGCAGTAGGGACTGCCGTGTGGAGCGGAGAGAGATGAGGGTTCGGGACCTGGGCCTGGGCTTCGACTCGGATGAGATTGTCCTCTTCAAGTTTTGTGTGGGCTCCTGCCAGTCTTCGAGAACAAACTACGACCTGGCACTGAAGGCGCTGCTGGAGAATGGCTCGCTTCCCCGGCGCACTGCCCGCAAGGTCAGCAGCCACCCCTGCTGCCGGCCAGACCGGTACGAGCCGGTTTCCTTCATGGACGCCCAGACCACGTGGAGGACCATCCAGTCGCTATCAGCCGCCAGCTGCATGTGTATGGGCTGAAGAAATGAACGAAGGAGGAGGTGACGAAGAGGGATGTCACCCATCCTGAACAAAAAGGAGACAAGAGGCTCAGTGTGAGGACGGCCTGCGTTCAGGGAAGGACCAGAGGGGGGCGCTGTAACACACACACAGCAGAGGTGAAGTGATGGAAGGCACTTGTCGGCTTCCTGTGGTGTATTTCCTGTTGAGGAGGAAGAGGTCTGGGTGCAGCTGGACGATTGAGGTCAAAATCAGAGAGTGAGGGGGGAGTCATCAGGGATTCACACTCTGGATTTATTGTTGCGTCTTCAAAGACTGAATTGTTTTCAACTGAATAACTGGTAACTAAAGCAGGATCCTCCAGAACAGTTGTTACACATGAAAGAGACTCTCTATGTGGACATGACTGTTTTGATTCAACATGGGCGAGACCTGAAGGCTGACGCTCCAGATAGAAAGAAAAGACACAATGAAAGGACTGATGCTGTGTTCATATTCTGATTCAGACTAAAAAAGACTGATACGAGGTTCACTGTCACTCACAGCGAATCAGCTCCTCCCAAAGGCAATATCATTTTTTTTCTCATAAAAACAGGCATTATATTCTATCATTTCTATGTTCAGGTGAACTCAGCCAAATGGATGCCATGCATCTTCATGTATTACTGTATAAAAGTAAAATATATTTATTTCTGATAAATTATTTATTTATTATAGCTTGATACGAGAGCTGTTTTTATTGACTCTATACTGTAGATAAATATCTATTTATTGCCAAGATTCAGATTTCATGTTGACAGTTACTTCTGTTCGTATACAGTACGATCTCTTAAGGTGCTGATTTTCACATTTATCCGACACCTCATAAACCCGGCTGGGCGGCTGATTCTGGGCAGAATTCGATTGGATGCAAATAAACATCTCTGAAATTGGCCGAGTGATCTTAGAAATCAAAACACAACCCAAAACCTCAGACTCCCTCTCATGTCATCCCAGACAGACTTTTAAAAAAATCCTAATGATAGATTGCTGAAACACACCGACCTACACTGAAATGATGTGGTATACTAATAAAGTCTGACAGCGGATCTCTAGTTTTGTGGTTAATTCTGATTAATGATATCAGCTCTTGAAAACAGACGGACAAACTCAATGTCCAGATGTGTGTACAGAAAACAAGTAAAACATTTATACTGCAGGAACTCAGCATTTCTCATTTTAAAGTGGCCACATAATTACATTCAGTAACACACTCCCAGTATGTCACATCATTATTATTATTATTATTATTATTATTATTATTATTATTATTATTATATAAAGTTTCCTTTATTTTTGTATGGCATTATCCTCAAAGGGAATAAAGTTTTCTAATATACATCTTGTCATCACTGATTGCACAGCTTGAAAATGACTTTTCTCGAGGTGACAGTTATAATGGCTTTGATGTGAACAGGACCAACAGCACACTGCCTTCTTCCAGCTCAGTTTAGACCAGACTTTTTGTGTTGTAGAGCCACCTGCTGGTCTGAAATAAACACCAAACGTGTGTGTGTGAACCCGTAGTTTGACCTGACAGAAGTGCTGCTCTCCTGCCACCTGTCTGTTCAACTGAGAACATGAGCTGTAAAAATCATTCGTCACTCATCAGAACAGGTCGAACTCAGCAGTTTGCCATCTTTGGTATCTTTTTATTCGCCTGCACAGACCCAGCAAACACATCCAGCAAACACCACAGGTCATACAGCTGAAAGCAACAGTATTTTTTCTCTCTTGTTTTTAAAGGTGATATGTTCACGTTGGCTTATCAAAACATTATATGCAAATGTGCGGTATAAAACAACATTTAACAAGGTTCAAATGGTCTACATTCAGTTTTCCCTGCATCATGCAACACTGTTAAATGGCACAGAGTAAATTAGCAGCATGTTGACTTTTAAAAAAAGTAGGAAAAACGTGTAACAACAATACACAATGGATAAACATGTATTGTGAATAGCACATATGGATTCACACAGTATCAAACTCTTAGAATGTCACACCTTTTATTTGTACCCATGGGGTATGATTATAGCGAGTTAAACTTCCATGTTTGGAAATGATCCCCAGACTTCATCTAGCAGCCTGTCTGCATGCTTTCATCTGAAGTCTTGTTATAAATATATCACACATATACACATGTGTATAAATTGATTTTGGAGGCGAACACTCGAACAAAAATTGTTTGGTTGTTTTTGTATCCAGCACATGTAGGGAGTGCACACATAATTACACAGAGGGCTTAAAGCTTTTGTGTTGTTTTGTTTTGTTTTGTTTTGTTTTGTTGTTGTTGTTGTTGTTGTTGTTTTTTTGTTTTTTTTTTTGTTTTTTTTGGGGGGGGGGGGGGGGGGTGTCTTGGACCTGAAAAGGGTGTTGAAAATGTAAAACGTAATATTTCATAGCACACAGTCACAGTTGTTCTTGCATTGGATCCTCGAGTGGAACATGTAGCACTCAACTAAAGGCTAAATTAGACTTAAAGGCCTTTCTGCATCAGGTTAAATCACATAAGAGATGTAAGCCAGTGCTAATGCTGAGATGAATTCAGCCTCAAAGTCAGCAGAAGTGATAAAGTAAGTGGAGTTTATCGCTGGCAGTGTTGGATTCTCTCACAGTTGAATGAAAAGTACCACTTAAATGAAGCAGCACCGACACATAAACTGATTTTGTCTGATAACAAATGTCATCAAAGATATTTCACTGACTGACATGAACTCGGAGTGCTGAACGTGCAGGTGACAATGTCCACTGGTCTGACGTGCTCAGAGAGCAGTGGGGCTGCGCTGCGTCCTGGAGACGACTTGACCGCCACCTCCTGTTTGGATTCAGGTCCTACTTCCTCTTCACAGCCGGGGATCACAGTCGACTCGATGCTGAACGGGTGAAAGTTGACCCGGGCAGTGTCGTACTCCCACGCTTGCCTCATCGCGAAGTCCGTAAATGAATTATTCTTGATGGACACTCGGTGTTCCACGTCGTTCCTGTAGCTGGCTGTGCGTATTGACGCATAACTGGTGTCGTTACTATTTAAAGATGGAGGGGAGTGCTGACCTCCTCCCCAGCCAATGTTGTCACCACGGCCGTCCTTAACCAGAGCCACCGTCCTCTTCAGCTTCTCGCAGCCTTTGAGCAGCAGGTTCTTCCGGCACAAAATGTACACCCAGGGGTCTAATATGGGGTTGAATGAAGCGAAGCGGATCGCCAACAGGTCGCTCCGGTAGTCAGGCTTCCCTCCAGCAGAAATATAGGCAGGGTCGTACAGCTGGTTCACGAAGATTCGCACCTGTCATAACGAGACACAGACAGAGGATGTCTAAGAAAGCGTTTTAATGCAAAATTAAACGATGTGTGAACAAATATTATATGATAGAACAAAATAGCTTGTTGTCCTTACCACTAAAGGGATGGAGCAAACCAGGAAAACGATGGTCATGAAGATCAGAAGCCAGAACATTTGGATCTCCGCCGCTGAGGTGACCGACGGCAGCCGCGGGAAGCGGCGGCGTGATCCTGCCTGCTCACACAGCTCCGTCCTGACGATTCCTGTCTTCTGGTTCATCCCCACCAGCGACTTGCACACAGCCACATTACACAAAACTGTCACTGCGATCAGCACCAGCATCACGCCGCCGTACAGGAAGGAGTAGCAGGCTCCGAGTCGATCCATCGCCCTCCAATCCAGGAAACACCAAGTACCGGGAAAGTGACTGACATGCTGCCCGAAGCCAAAACTGGGCATAATGCACAGAATAATGTTGACCAGGTAGGTGACCAGGAGCGCGAAGCGCGCCAGTGTCCGGTCTATGTGCTGGGAGTAGAAATACGCGTGGTTTATGGCCAAGTATCGTTCCACAGCCATGGCGCACAGGATGGACATCCCGGCTGAGCCGAAGAAGAGCATGGAGAAGGAGAAGAAATGGCAGAGCAGCGCTCCTCCCGGCCAGCGGTTGGCCACATATGTGGCGATCACCACCGGGCTGGTGAAGCATGTTCCCAACAGGTCCGTGATGGCCATCCCGCACACCAGAGTGTAGAAAGTGGTTTCCTTCTGCTCCTTTTTGGAGATACACAGTACAACTATGGCGACGAGGTTCCCCAAGACCCCCACGGCGAACATGGTGGCTGAAGTGACCAGAGACTTGGACTCCAGTCGGAGCGCAGGGGACGCGCTGTGGTTTTGGCTGAGAGAGAGAGGCAGCAGCGACTCAGAAACATTCGTGTCCAGTTGTCCGAACGCAAGCGTGTCGTTGATCATCATTAAAGTCAACAATGCACAAGGCTTCAAGTGCAAAAACTTTCTGTGATGTTTAAAAAGCTTGGTCTGAAAATACAGAGCGCTAGTAAAGATAAATAATCGTTAACTGCAAACTTACATCCTGAAATGCGCTGTTTCCTAAAAAGTGCATGACAGTCAAGCGATTCTTCTGCTGACTTTCAGTGTTTGGCTGCCGATGCGCCCATGTGAAGGTGTGTCTGCTTGTGTTTACGGTGCTCGGTGCTGCGGGTATTTAAGCGGTGTGCTGATGTCAGGAAAGTGACGTGCGGGCTGTACACGCAGTGCCACAGGTTTCCCAGGCTCACATTCCTGCTGCCAGCGAGTCAATATCTCAACTGTTCCATTGGCCGTCATGTATTATTAGCATCCCGGTGAAGTCAGACACTAAAGCCCAGGAGCCAAATCTGCAATCAATTAATTAGAAATCAATTTATTAATTAGCGTTTATATTGAGTTTGTGGATTGAGTGAGAGGGTTTTTTGTTTTGTTTTGTTTTTTGTTTTTTGTTTTTTTTTTAAGAATAATCACAATAAGTACATTTAATTTTATTACATCAGACTTTCGCCAAACTGACCAGCACAGACGCACATTGCAGAGAATAGTAGTTTTTTGTTTTTAATCTGACTTTATTTTCGGATTAAATTAGCTTGATTTCTGCTCAGCATAAAACTTTCAGGTCCCCATATCCAGCTGAGATAACACAATATGACCATGCTTGTAAGAATGCGCAGGATTATAACCGCCTCTGGTTCTGGACAGATTAGTTAGACAAAATAAAACTTGTTTATGTGACCATATGTGGTCGTTAAAGAGGCGGAAATGGTGCAGGTAGTGTGAGAAGTCCCACACTTCAGCACCAAGGTCAGCGCCTTCAACTCAATCAGCACCGCGCGCAGAGCGCATGAACGCGCTGCTGCTGTTTCAAACCACGAACTCTGCCTGATTAAATGCAATCAATGGCACAACCCAGACCACAGTTTGTCTGTAGCTACTTCGTCATCCACACCAGAAAAATCAATTAACACCTTCACAATGTTTCCAACGCAGGTATGAAATATGAGCACAGCACGTGCAGTGAAAAGGCTTCCACAAGACAAACTTCATCAGTTGTTTTTGTCTGTAAATCAGTTTTGACCTCCAGGTATTCTCACTTGAATGCGTTTTTTCTGAGACAACAAAACGCTTTCTTTCAGCCCGCGGATCGGCGCACCTGGGATGCGGTTTTATGATGACAGAAACAGAATCAAGCACGATTTTTGTCAGGTGATTTGGTTCTTTGTTTCTTTGGTTATTTCAAGTCAATACATATCAACATCAAAGCAGATCACATCGAGAGTTTGAAATGTTTTGTGAAAGAGTCTCTTGAGGGGTCTGTACTTTCCTTCTCGATGAAACATCCATCCACTGAACAAAACAACGCTGACAGCCCAAATACACCACCGCTTCTTAGACAAATCTAATGCAAAGAATACGAAGGTGTCTGTCAAATGGAGCCTTGCTTTGGTTTCACTGTTTGAACTGATTGGGGGTTTCTCAGCTCCAGCGGGGCCATCTCTGCGCCTGGAGCCAAATGGCCACCACAGTCCTCTTACATGAAATTTGCGGGTCGGTTTCATGTGGAAAAGTCTTCAACTGGTATTAAAAGGGAAGGTTGTGTCAGGTGTGAGAGGCTTGAATTCATCTTTATTCGTAAATCTCAAGTACAGAATGAAGGCAGGATGAAATATACAGGGAGCTGCGCTGAATTAGTTAACTGAAGATAAACAAATGCCTTGTCACGTCCAGCTCCACCTGAATTAGCTCCTTCTCCTGTCTCTAAATATTTCATAAGCTCTATACTTTTCTGTTTCCTATATGCCATTCCCTCTCCTTTTCCATTTCCTTTGAAGTTAATTTTAAGAACATCATAAATATCACTGCTGCTTAAATGCTATATTATAATTTCATGAGTAATCATGATCAATAATTCAGCGATTCTCAGGCGAAATTGCACTGCGGAAAACTGGTTATCCGACAAATCCCACCAACTGCACCTCCTGAGCTGATCTTCAGCCTCAGACTGCGCCTGCAGGCCTTAACAGCTTCTCTGTTAATAGGCGCTAATTGAGAGCGCAAATCAAATGAAAAGACACCGCAGAGATGCTCCGTGCGCGCTGTGGCTACAGATGTCTCGATAGCATCGCTCTGTTCGAAGATGTGAGTCACTGAACTGAACCATGAACCACAAGCTGCTGCCCTGCAGGGGTCGTGGGTTAGAGCATACAGTATGTTTGAACAGCTGTAAATGGTGAACAGCGGTGACAGAAAACAACTAAGTAAAACTCACTCACTTTTGCAGGTGGTGCAGCTGATTTTTAACTATTTCATCAACTGCTGGTTAGTTCAATCTATATAAGTTTACAATATTTTATAAGCTCAACATATATTTCGCATGTAACATCTGTTTGTAAAGTAACTACTAACCATTGCTGTCAGATAATTTTAGTAGGGCACAATATTTCCCTCTGAAAATACAAGCAAAGTACAAGTACTCCAGCAGAAGTACCTCAACACTGTGTGTGAGTCATCAGGGGGCATTTACTTCAGTTAGAGGGTGTATCAGTTAAGAAAATTCAGCTTTAATCAAGCAAAGCTGTTTGATATTTGTGAAAAACTGACATCTTGGACATGCTTGTGGCTTTAATGTAACGTTTATATCAAGATGTCACACACACAAGACAGCATGAAGTCATACAATACTTGGAAAATCATTTGATATATATTCTATCATCAGCACTACAAGAAATGATAGTGGTATAGTGTCTTCATAGTATAGGTCAGTATCCTATGGGCAGCTTTTAACCATTTACAACACACACACACACACACACACACACACACACACACACACACACACACACACACACACACACACACACACACACACTCACACACGCACACACACACACACACACACACACACGCTCAGCAGGATAATCTAATGAGTGGAAATGAAAGAATTCATCATATACAGTGGAGGACAGGTCTATCTAATGGTAGACATTGGGGAGGCTGAGGCTCTCCATCTCTCTGTCTGTGTAAGTGGATTCCTCTCCTCCTCCTCCTCCTCCTCCTCCTCCTCTCATGGACCGATGCCTCATGGGTATATATGTGTTTGATATGTGTGTGTGTGTGTGTGTGTGTGTGTGTGTGTGTGTGTGTGTGTGTGTGTGTTTGTGGGTTTCCGTGCCACGCAACGCTTTCAGACGTCACTGGCTAAATTGCCCACACATACACACATAAAAATATATTATTTCTCCCTCTACACACACACACACACACACACACACACACACACACACACACACACACACACACACACACACACACACAACCTGAGGGGCTCATGGCCGCCCACACTCTGAGGACACATGGAGTAGGTTTAAAATTTCTTTGGTGTGTTTAATGCAAACACGTGTCATCGCTCTTCTCACCCGGCTCACATGATCCGCAGGGATTCCCCATCCAAATGACAGGACTTTAATCTGTTTTCAGAGCCGCTACTCAAACGTCCTTGGAGGGCATGCGCAGCGTGGAAGGATGCTGAGACGTTGGCGCTCTAGCCTTCATTAGTCTGGCTGTGAAGGCAGGAGGCCGGTGTGTGTGGAAGCCCCTCTGGTTTAATGGTGCTAATTGTTTGACTGGGCGTCTCAATTTTCAGTGACTGATAACATTCAAGAGCTTTGGAAGATTCTCACTGTTTGTTACGCACAAAACACTGTAATTGATTTTCTCTTTCGAGGGGAATCAATATGCAATTTAGGTAATGATCAGCATGTGACGTGCTTATAATCAAAATGCCACAGAGCTTTATTGAAGTGGACTGAGTGCTCACATGCTGTTAGGTTCTGCAGTTTCCCCTCTGTCTCCTGTCTGTCTGTTAAGTGTGTGTATGCTTCACTGCAGGGTGTGCCTGGCAGGTCAGGTCCCGCCTCCTCTGATCCTGAGCACACCTGACACCAATCAGTCAATCACGACTCATCTGCTGCCACAGTATAAAAGCTTCGGCCCGCCACCCAGTATTCATGGAATTGTCTGTTCGTTCTGGTGGTGAGAGTTGAGACTCCTGAGATCTTCCAAGTACCTTCAGCTGTTTTTGCTTTGCCTGCTGACCTGACTCCTGTTTTCTGGGCTCAGGTGCCTGCCTCATGCTCCAGTCTATGCTCTGTCTGTCTGTATCGTGACTAATCTAGAACTGGATTCCCCTCCGGTCTGTCCACTCTCTGCCTACTCGCCTACTGGCTGCAACTTTGTTTACTGTGAGAGTGATATCAATCTCCTCATCTAACTCTCAGCAAGAAAGATAATATTTTCCAGAATGTCAAACTATTGCATTAATTTAGTCTAAAACAAGCACATTTGCTCTTTTTGTAATTTTCGTGACAGATGTAACAAAGCAGCTGTAGTGTTGTGGTCCTGTCACATCCGGCTAAATGTCACTAATGCTTTCACTGTACAGATGAGGAGACACTGGGTGACCACATGCTGAAAATACTGGAATCTGCAGCAATTCAAATTTCAATAAATGTCAGAATTTTTCTAAAGAATCTGTGTACACAAGTGATGAAAGAGTATTCAAATCATTCTTTTCTAAAAGCTTTTGTCTTTTTCTTCCTCTAAATCGGACAAACCTACGCACAGGATGCCCACACCTGCAGTTAGTCACAGCTGAGAGTTACAGTTGAAAGTCAAAAATTCAGCGTTCCTTTAAAAAAGCGTGAATAATTCCAGGGGGGAACTTTGCTGCTTTTCCTCTGATGTGTGTGAGCCCTTGTTGGAGGATTGATGGTTCATAAGTGAGGCCATTTATCTCTGCTCAGGTCAAGTACAATCCACCAGTTCACAACCAAACATTAATTAAGGAATAACAAGAAAGCCCTCTGCTCTGCAGCAGCCCCTAAAAAGGGTAAAGCCTCTTTGTTTTCTTATGCTCATTGTTTATTCCACCCCTGAGTGCTTCATAGCAACAGCGAGTTTCCTTTCTGGGACAAAGTGAAAGAATGAGATGCCTTCGTGTTGGTGACGTCTGCACCGCTGCTATAATTTGATGATGACGCCCTCCTGTGTTTTATGGCATCACAGTGCTCAGCGCTGGCGGTGGCATCACCCCACGGTGTCGTCATCTAGGTTCATCTGATTTTTCTTCTTCCACCACTGCCTCCTCTCAACACAGGCGTCCAATCACACTGCTGCTTCGGCTGCAGCCTGTCAAGCTCATTACACAGGGGATCTAAGGCTCATTTACTCTCTGCACCATACTCTATCTTATTTCTTTTTCATCTCTCGATCTCCTTTTATTCCTCTCTTTTCATTCTTTTTCTGTTAATACCCCCCATTTGTAGTTTATTTTTTCTTTTTTTTCTAATTGTGTTGAGTGTCATAGAATAGAATAGAATAGAATAGAATAGAATAGAATAGAATAGAATAGAATAGAATAGAATAGAACTTTATTGTCATTGTAACCAGTACAACGAAATTAAAAATGCAGTCCCGTCAATGCATCCAAATAATAAAAGATAAAACACTAGAGTAAAATAAAAAATGAATAATCCTAAAAACTCACATACACACACCACACACCACACCTTATTGCACCGTCCCAGTTTTTTTTTTTTTTTTTTTTTTACAGCTTTAGGGAGTTGAGGTAGGTTACTGCTGTTGGATAAAAACTGTTTTTCAGTCTGTTTGTCTGTGTTTTGATGGACCTGAAGCGTCTGCCTGATGGCAGAGGTTCAAAAAGGTGGTGACCAGGGTGAGAAGTGTCTCTCGTGATGTTTTGTGCTTTTTTGAGGCAGCGGGCATGGTACAGTGCTTCCAATGGGAGGAGAGGACAGCCGATGATCTTTTCTGCAGTTTTGATGGCCCCCTGGAGTGCTTTCCTCTGGCCCACTGTGCAGCTGTTGAACCATGTGCAAATACAGTATGTTAAAGTGCTCTCAATAGAGCACCGATAAAAGGACACCAGCAGTCTCTGGCAGATGTTGTTCCCTCTGAGCACCCTCAGAAAATGCAGTCTCTGCTGGGCCTTTTTCAGCAGCGCCAAAGTGTTCACACTCCAGGTCAGGTCCTCCTCAACGTGGACTCCCAGGAACCGGAAGCCCTCCACCCTCTCCACACCCTCCCCGTAGATGGTCAGTGGTAATATGTGCGTGCTCTTTCTCCGAAAGTCTATGATGACCTCCTTTGTCTTTGTGATGTTGAGGAGCAGGTTGTTATCTCTGCACCACCCTGTCAGCCGCAGCACCTCATCCCTGTAGCAGGTCTCATCCCCTCCAAAGATGAGTCCCACGACTGTAGTGTCATCGGCAAACTTAATTATGTGGTTGCTTTGGTGGGTGGGGGTACAGTCATGGGTGTAGAGGCTGTACAGCAGGGGGCTTAGCACGCAGCCCTGTGGGGAGCCGGTGCTGAGGCTGATGGCAGTGGATGAAATCTTGTCATCAACTTGTTTGTGCAGTTGTTTATTTTTCCCTGCAGGGAGGTTATGGAAGGCTGTTGATTTGACGTGTCTGCCATTTATCTATGGGCCTGCAGTGTGGTCTATTGTACATGAGATGGGTGTGACAAACCTCAGGCACAGTATACATCTGTTCCTCCTACACGCACAAACACACATGTGCACCAAAACACAATTACTTAACAGTTGTTTTGTCATGTACTTTTGAACGTTAACGTCCCACACATGCCCTGCTACATGTCAGTGTAGGTCAGCTGTGTGATTGCATGTGTGCATCCCACACA
Organism: Chaetodon trifascialis; assembly: GCF_039877785.1. NCBI lineage: Eukaryota > Metazoa > Chordata > Actinopteri > Chaetodontiformes > Chaetodontidae > Chaetodon > Chaetodon trifascialis. The sequence continues at coordinate 16,958,134 of NC_092066.1, forward strand.
TCTCCATCCTTCAGCTTGTCTCATGTTAAGGAGCCTGATGTTCACGGTATTCTTCTCTGATCATATTCAAGCCTAAGTGTGTGTGTGGAGGGGGGCTGGCAGTTGACAGTTAAGAAATATTTTGGAGACAATCGTGAAGGGTATTTTCAAGGGGAAGGTTTGCACTTCCACATAAATTCAGATGAGTTTTGCGTCTGAGTGCTCACACTCTGGTATTAGTGCTGAGAGAAATGTCACCGGTATTATCCTCATTTAGTGGATACCCCCACTCCCCCTCCTCCTGTCTCAGTGGACATGATAACTGGTTCCGTCTGCTCAAAGAGAGTGCAGCCATCAGCGCTAATGGTCCTCCATACAGTGTTTTCACATCATGTATCAGGTGGCTGCAGGATATTAAACATTTTCATCATGGGAGCAACCAGTAATACAACCTCACAGATGGAAATACTCACAATACAGGACTGTGCACCCACTCTCTCCAAATCTGTGCCAAGTTTTTGAATAAAAGATGTCAAGTTCAATATGCTGATGCAGCTGCGGGTCCATTTAGTGTCTTAATTTCTGGTTTGGGAATGCAACAAAATTGTGAGGTGTACTTGTCTAGGCTGTGAAAATGTGTGTGAGTGTACATAGATGTATGTGTGTGTGAGCACACATCAGTGTTCAAATTCAAACACAATGCCAGTGTTAATGCCAAGTGAGAAATTCAGCATTTCAGAGCAGATTTTAGTTGGAAATTCTGATTCAGTTTTAATGCCTCAATCGTACTGATTCACAACTGCCTCACTATACATGATAGGAAGTATAAACAGGTTTATCCAAACTCATAATATGTGTAGTGAAGACTTTGAAGGATTTAATAAAAAAAATATTAAGCACATTTTTGGCAAAATGGAAGTTATCACAAATTATTGACATGTATGATTCCAGTGAATATTTTCCAGTGAGAAACATGCTGTCTTCACTGAGACTGTTTTTACAGAGGAGGACAGAGGACTGATAGAGCTTCATCACATGGTGCAAACATTCACCTGAAGCTCAATATCAGCAGATCCAATGAGCCTGTGGAGACTACAATGCTTCAAATATGGATGTTGCTGCAAAGAAGCTACAAACTGTAAAACGTGGATGCTTCACGCACATCTTCAACTCAGCAGCACAGAAGATCTACACAGTCAGCACACTTTGAAGGAGGACACCCAAGATTAGAGTCACTGATCTGACCAAATGTGAAACAAGGTCACAATCTCACTTCTGTTCCTGAGTTATGGTGTTGAATAACGGCCAGAAAAGTGTTTTTTTTTTCTGAATGTTATGATGTCACAGTGAAGGTGACCTTTGACCTTTTGGATATAAAATGTCATCACTTCATCATTTTATCCTGTTAGACATTGGCATGAAATTTTGTCATAATTAGCGCTTTAAAAGGAGTGAAAGTTTGTGCCAAATTAGCAGAAATTCCCTCCAGGCGTTCCTGAGATACAGTGCTCAGAAGAATGGGACGTACATATGTACAGATGGACGGACTGACAACCTGAAATCATAATGACTGCAGTGATGTCCACTGCCCACTCAGGTTTTTCTTACTGTAATGTGACAACTGGTATTATTATCGGTCTTTCCTCCAGTGAAAGCTCCAGACAGCGTATTACCTCCACAGTCTAGTCTGCGATGCCGATGCATTTAATGTTGAACACATTATGGTATCTTAAAGTATCAGTTTCACTCAATCCAAATGAGTAAAATACTGAGCCAGTAAAAGGTAGAAATCACATTATCCACAGAATTTTGAGAAGTTCGATGAAACAAGAAGGTTTAATAAAGCCTGAGTATTCGATTTCATGTGTCTGCAGTAACAAACGGAAACAGCCACATCATCTTTCACTGTGTGAAATGAAAACAATCGTTAGGAGTTTTATAAGGGCTTATTGACAATATTGCTGAAATGTCTGTACAATCCAAAGACACACACGCATGCGCACACACACACACACACACACACACACACACACACACACACACACACACACACACACACACACACACATGTTGTCATCACCTTTGGGGACATTATATAGACTTGGGTTCCCACAATGTGACTGTAAACTGATTTATGTCCCCACACTGTGAGTAATACATAGCAACACACACACACACACACACACACACACACACACACACACACACAAACACACACACACACACACACAGCCAAGGTCAGCTTACATTGACAGCTGTAGGGATATACATGTACGTAGGAGGGAGGAATATCTTCTCAGAAGTACTTGTATGTATGTGTTTCCCCCCCTGGGTTGATCACCCACATTTCATGTTCATCAGACTGAGATTAATGTTTAAAGTCATCCTCCCACAAATACCTGCCAGAAGGATATTAAACAATAAGTACATTTATAACAACATTATTTATTATCTTGAATTATTATTCATATTTTGTATACTTTAGGAGTTTATGAATCAATTTTTTATTTCTAAGTGATCTAGTCATGCACACCACAACAAAACATTTGTTTAGTATGTTACACGGTCCTTAAATCATCAATATCTGTTCCTCTGTGACTCATTTGCTCTTGGAGAATTTGTCTTTCATGCTGTGAGTTAGATGAGAAGATTCTACTCTCTTGACTTGTGTGTGTATCAGTTTAATATGAGGCCAAGCCTGGCCAAGAAAAGTTCAGCTTAAAAACCTGTAAACCCACAACTTGTCGTTTTCACACCTTGGTTTGTATACTTGTTTTAATCAAACAACATTTAATGTGTTAGTTAGTGAGCTTTGCAGGTGCTGGTAGGTGGATTTTGTTACCTTTGCACAGAGCCAGGCTAGCTGTTTCCTCTTGTTTCCAGCCTTTATGCTAAGCTAAACTAACAGGCTGCTAGCTTTCAGACAATCAAAGTGGTATCAATCTTCTCATCTAACTATAGTGAATATGCATATTTTCCTAAAAGTTGAAGTATTCCTATAAACTTTAAGACCACATGTTGCTATCATTAATCATTTGATTACTATAGCTGTCTATCACATATCAGATTTAGGCTTGAAGGTGAATTTTTACTTATGGGCACAGATTTAAAACTTAGTACTGTTTGTCGAATCCAAATTAGTTTGCACAAAATGACACACTCACACATTCGCTTATCTATCTATGAATTACCATGCAGATTATTGAAAACAATAAAATACCATTATAAGGGTTTATTCGTTTAATTATGGTAGGGTTGTAGTTGTATTATATTTCAGTAAGTGATTTGTTTAATCATTATAGCTCTTGTTGTCATGGTATCAAGGATTTTAAAGACTGCACTGACATTAATTTAGATAAAATGACACTGAATTCAAATAACAACATTAAAAATACGCAACATAGTCTCCACAGTCGATCGTTATCACACTATTAAATCCCCAGGCAGAACTAAAAGGTCAAGTTAAGAAGGCCTGGACATTTTCTATCCCAACCAAGCTCCTCTTTAGAACTGCTGAGTGTCTGCTTGGCCTGTATACCACAGTGTCATGTCTTATAGAATTTATTCTCGTCTGTTTCGGACTCCTAAACATCTCTGACACAGCATTCACTCGAGGAGCCAAGCTACATTATCAATACCTTCATAGATCACACACTCTCTCCTCTTTCAACTGCAGTGTACAGCAGAGACGTAAGCTCATTGTGAAAGTATTAAACAGACTTCCTGATTGGAAAGAAGTGACGTGAGCTGAAGGCGATTAAAAGCTGTTTGAGACATCTGTTGATCAGAGGGAGTGAGACAGAGAGACAAAGACATGGTGCCACAGGCAAACTAATTAACTGACAGAAAATAAGTCCCGTATCTGTCACCATCCCCATGTGTCGTTATCGTCTTTACCTCCAAAGACATTTGACTCCACTAATTGAAATATATGAACTGTGAAAAACATCCGAGACACAAACCACAGAGAGACTGTGTCCTCTCTTCTCTCCTCTGCCACTTGTTTCTGCCTCAAAGAGTCAGTCAAACAGAATATTTTGCTTATCATTCCTGAAATTGTTTCTGTTTGTGTGTTCATTAAAAACGTGACGACTTAGCAGCCTCTCGACTGTTGGCTCTGTGGCAGCAACACTGACTGCTTACAGGCTGCTGAACACGTGCCATCTGTCATCAGGTCTTCATTAAAAGAATAAGAAAAAACATTACATACTCTCACAGCACTTCAACAGATATAAACTGATCTGAAGTCAGAGGTTTGACATAATAACGTGGTGCAAAATGAGAGCTGGGCGCTGGTATTGCAATTTCTCCTAAAAGGTGTATCAATGATGAAATCACTGAATTTCTCAAACTGCAAAAAAGAAGTCATTGTTCTAACATGTGGATTATAAAGAACTTATTTCCGTCTCTTAAGTGGTTTCTCAGTTGTCGGTGTTTTTCTATTATATCAGGGCTTTTTTTTTTTGCAAATCGAAATTACCAAATGAAAAGAGCAGGCCATTATCACAGTAGATGTAGGGTTTCCATGGCGATGGCACAATGGTTTGCTGGCAGCTGTTTTGAAAGAAATACGCACACACACACACACACACACACACACACACACACACACACACACACTCAGAGTTATCATTGACTAGATGAATAATGAATGACATTGAAAGTCAAACACAATCGTAAGTTTTAATAAATGCATATTGTAGTTGTAAGATGAAAAAAGTGTCTCAAACTGTCCATTTCACGCAAGGTGAGATGGACATTCCCGACCCGGGAATCAAACCTGCGACCTTCTTGCTGTGAGGCACGCGCACCACCTGCTGCGCCACCGTGCAGCCCCATGTGACTCTTTAATTACAATTAAAAGTGAATCCACAACTGGACATACACATTTATGACCTGACAAAATATAATCATACATATAATGTAAAATACACACATTAAAGTCCCGTCCTGTGCAGAATGCCATTACTTTTAGAGTTGACTCTGGTACTCTCTGCTATTCTTTGCTGTCCACATATTTCTATTATCTATTCAAACTTTTGAATCTCCTTCAGCTGCTTCATTGACACATCAGCATTAATGAGAGGCCTCTCCACGTCCCGCCAGGCTCTATCTGTCTGCCTGGGTGAAACTTTCCATGACACCTCTTCAAGGCCTGGCACACCCAGCAGACTCTCTGCAGCCTGGTGTCAGTGCTGCAGGATAGGAGGGCAGAAATGCATGAAAATATGAGTCTCAGGAGGAATTTTCCCCACTGATCAGTTCAGAGTGTTCAGTCAATGGTATGTAGATTTGATGTGAAATTAATAAAATATAGGGAAAGTGATATGTAAATACATAAAACATGCAGCAAATGAAAAAATGTGCTGCAGAATGTTAAAAGAGACACATTAAGAGCAAACAGTCTGTGAACACAGAAGAAGAATGAGCCAAAAAAGACCCAAAGCCCAACACAAATGCTGCATATCCAGCAACAGAGCAGAAGCTCTCCAGGCCTCCAGCAGAAGCACTAAGTGGAATATCTTGGTTTTTAGCCAGAGAGAGACCAGATGAGGGAGTGTTTGTTTCTGAAGCGGAAACAAAAATGGAGTAAAAAAAAAGGTGACATGACTTAACAAGGCATATATGCTTTTTTACATCTGTCCTCAGGCTTTTTCTAGGGCTTCCTCTAGGGCCCTGGAGAACTTCCACTGTGTGTGTGTGTGTGTGTGTGTGTGTGTGTGTGTGTGTGTGTGTGTGTGTGTGTGTTGGGGGGGCTGTATTTTTTTTCTGAACCATTTTCTGTATTTGCAGTGTGTTTGTTGTTAATGTATTTGTTTTGGCTTTTTCTCCTAATGATAATGTTTTGGGTCATTGCAGCTTGTTTTCCCTTGTCGACCATCGTACCAAATGGCAGAGACCAGTCTTCTGATCGATGTGAACCACAAAACCCAGAATTCATCTTCACATTGCTTCTATGCGAAGGAGATAATGTAGGTTCACTCAGAGGAGTCTCTGCTGCTCAGACAGACTTTACAGAGTGAGCAGTCCTGGAGCTGAATACTAAATATGTTTGACCATTTTACCATGTAAGTTGGGGCGAACTGAACAAGCTGTCTCAAACATTTTGAGTGGTATCTAATGTACCTCAATAGCATAATACTTTATCATTTGCTCTTGTTCTCCAGAGGATGCACCTTTGACTTTGATAAACTAATGACCCCTCCTCTGTTTTTGCACATAACGTCTCATAGTGTTCCACAGACAGACGGACAGACAGACAGACAGACGGACGGACGGACGGACGGACGGACAGACAGACAGACAGACAGACAGACAGACAGACAGACAGACAGACAGACAGACAGACAGACAGACAGACAGACAGACAGACGTCACACATTTGACCCTCAGAGTGTTAGGCTCCTGCTTGCCTGTTCTCTCCTGGTGTGTCTCCTGGCCCTTTTTTCCTAGTGTTTGTTGTCTGTGCTCCCCTGTCTGTGCAGCTGGGCGTTTCTCTACACCCAGTCAGCTCCGCCCCTTCAGGGGGTCACCTGAGAGGCATTGTTCCTGATTGGCACAGTATTTAAGGAGAGAGCCCTCTCCTACCTCTGCTGGATTATTCCTCATCTTCCTATGATGGTGTCTGGTTGTTCTAGTGTGAGTACTACGTCTCTTTCCTCCTCTCCTCCAGAGTTCAGCTAATACTCTATTTTCTAGTATTGCCACGTATAGTATGCTCTTTTGTTTCAGTGCCTACCAGTCTTTCCTTCAAACCCGCCTCGTCGGAGCTCCTTTGTTATTTCCACTCCTTCTGAGTGCACCTTTAGTTTGTTTATTTCCACTCGTATGAGTGCACTTTCTATTTTTCCCTTTTGTAAATAAATTATTGTTTCTCATGAGTCCTGTGTCCGGGTCTGCATCCTTGGGTCCAAACAAAGTTTGCGGCTAAAGCCTAATACAGAAAGAAGTCAGTCTGGATCAGAAATGTGTTTACTATTAGTATTTTTACATGATAGTATTTCTACTTTAACCTGAGGAGAGGATCTGAGCACTTGCTTGTTACCTCTAATGCAATAAAATAAGAATAATAAAGAAGTTTAAAAAACTGCAGTTAGACGAAGGAGATGGCATTTATTTCAGTGATTTCTGCTTATTTGCATGCATAGAAGGCTTATTATGGGATTGGCTTAAAGTGGAAAGCAAGAAACTCGATCAAACTTCACTTTAATAACCTGAGAATGTGATACAAGACATTTGTGTGACTGGAGTCGAGGTTCACCTTTTCCTTTTTATTTCCATTTCACAGCTCATTATTGTCATTCAAATGAACTCCACAGACTTATAATGTGCAATGTACCACAGCAGACTACTTACTATACCACATAAACTCAAAATAATGTACAAATCAAATGTGCTGACCCTGAAAATTCAAATTTCATATAGGTGGTCCTGGATCTCCTCTTTTTTACAGGCACGCAAGACACTGCAGTTTGTGTATACAGAAGCACCATCTTCTGTACGCAGTGAAATCCTCCACAGCTCTTTGAAGCCCTCTGAAGAAGATAAGATCCTCTCAAAAAGTGTACTGGCTCATTATTTCAGAACTGGAACAATATAGCTCACCCTGTTCTATCTGAGCAGGCAAATGCAGACTGTGACATTGAGCCAGGTGCAGTAATAACCCAATCCTTTGCTTATATTCAGACTGCGTCTGCCAATTAGATCCCTAGATGGAAGGGAAATGCCTTCAAAGAGATGTAAGGTATGTAGATCAGGGTGGATACTGTATTACGGATGAGAGGCTACCACAGAGAGACCACTTCGGTATAAGTACAGTAGCAGACTCCAAGTGATGTATCAGTAGAAAACCAAACCAAACTGAAGACAATATCAGTTTGACTTTGAAGAAATAAAACATATGATCCTTAAGGGTACATCTGATGTCCCACTGTATTTTTAAGAAATGTAATGGTGGCCAAGCTCACAGGAGCAAACCTCTGTGACTGATCAATATCGCTGGCAAACACACTGATCCCAAAGCACAGTAACAGACATACAGTGCATATAAAGAAGCAGAGGGGTGGGGGTAAGCAGCTAAAGCCCCTGCACCCATAAAACCATACAGAGCCAGACAGATATTAATGTTTCCTTCTGCTGCAGCACTGTGGGAGGATTACCAGTGATGTGAACAGTAAAGCTTTGCTGTAACACTACTGAAGAAAGTTGGATAATAAGACCAGATATCTGTGTTTAAGATGAAGAGACATCTCATTCACCTGATTAGTTTGGCACTTTGGATTTAACGTTTTTCACTAAATTGCTGGGAATTAGAGGACAAGTTTACTACAAAGACTGCTGATGGGAAATCAGCTGTCCAGCTGTAATGAAATCCATCTACTCTGGAGTCTTGCCATCACTGTTGCTAATCAACCAGAGGAGTCACAATGATCAGGTCTTTCTTTTTTTCTTTCTGTTTTTTTTTTTTTTTTTTTTTTTTTACAGGTGAACAAATAAACTACAATGTGTTAGAGCTTTAGAGGTGTTGGTAGGTGGACTTTATTACCTTTAGACAGAGCTCAGCTTTCCAGTCTTCATGTTTAACATACAGATAAAAGAATGGAATTAATCTTCTCATCTAACATTCCGCCAGAAAGCAAATAAAAGCATTTCCCAAAATGACAAACAATTCTATCAAACTCTGTTAAGGTCCCTCGATTCTGTGTAAGCTTCGAGTAATTTCAGATTTTGAGAGGCGGGTAAATGACATTTGTGTGCATTTATCCTCCAGTACACCCCCGGTCAGGATGGGTGACATTTTTAATGGTTTATTCCCATGGGGAGCTTACATTTACTCAAATACTGTATATTATTGGAGAATTATTATTGTTAATGCACCAAAATGTAAGCCGCTTTTCAGTGTAGCTTGTTCATTGAAGCTAATTTGAACTACTTCAAAACCCTACATACGGTCCACCCCCACAATTATTTATAGATACACAAAAATACAGAAAACAGAGCAAAGCGCACATTGAGGCATTTAAAAACAAATGTCAACATGAAACTCATAAAGCAAGTTGCTTCTCAGATACAAAACATTCTGCTCGTATGTTGGTCGCCCATGGTCGTCCATTGACATCTGTTTCATCTTTTTTTGTCAGGCAGGTTAAGATTTCATTAGTCAGTCAGTTCATGGACTTTGATTTCATGAAATTTCGCATCATATCTTTGTCCAACACCAACCTGAGCAGGTCTAATCAGAATCAGAATACCTGTATGGGTATACAATGCCTTTAATCTGTAATGCATTGTATCATATATTCATATTACTATTTGTTTTGTTTGAAAAATCAAAGTAACTGGCAGCTGCTGAATGTATGTGACAAGTAAATATTTCTCTACCTGAGGC